>NC_142872.1:72977500-73602500 GCF_051225735.1 Oryctolagus cuniculus
CAGCTCCAGCCGTTGTGACCATCTGGGGAGTGAACCAGCAGATGGAAGACCTCTCTCTCTGGCTCTACCTCTCTCTGTAACTCTGACTTTCAAATAAATAAAATAAATCTTTAAAAAAAACCTGAACCCAAATGTATGAAACTGAAGTGTTATAATGGAGTGGAAGTCTGGGATACATAAACAGCAAGAAAGACAAGAGCTGGAGCACCGAGCTACAGAACAAGCACACACAAGAGGAAGAGTCTTCTGAAACAGTGTGGGAGAAGGCATTGATGTCCCAAGTGCTTGGGTCCCTGGACACATGTAGGAGACTTGGAAGAAGCTCCTGGCTCGTGGCTTCAGATCAGCTCAGCTCTGGCTGTTGCGTTCATTTGGGTTGTGAACCAACAGAATGGAAGATCTCTTTCTCTCTCTCTCTGGCTCTACCTCTTTCCGTAACTCTGTCTTTCAAATAAATAAAAATAAATCTTTTAAAAGCAAAACAAAACCAAAAAACCACTGTGGTCTCACTGGATCCCACCCCAACTCCGTTTGTCTCCAGCGCAATGCGTTATGCAGATATATGAATGGACACCCATGTGTGTAGAAGTGTATCGGTATAATTTTCTACAGTATTTTTCTCTGCCTTAAACTACACTAAACTTCATCCTGTTCTAGAGTTTCGCAGGCAAATGTGAGTCTTTTCAAAAGTCCATTGAGGGGCAGACGTGTGGTGTAGCAATTAAGATTCAGGTTGTGACTTCTGTGAGTCACATTGGAGCCTGGGTTTGATACCTAGCTTGGCTCCTGACTTCAGCTTCTTGCTAATGCACAGCCTGGGGGCAGCAAGTGATGACTCAAGTAGTTGGCTCCCTGCCACCCATGTGGAAGACCCGGATTGAGTTCTCGATTCCCAGCTTTGGCCTCAGCCAGCGGCCATTCCTGGCATTTGAAGAGTAAACCAGTGGATGAGAACTCCCTGTCTGTCTCTGTGAGTCTCTTAAATAAATAAATTAAAAAATATGGCGAAATAGAATTAAGGATGATGTGTATTTTCCATCAACTTCTGAAGGTTCCTCATTTGTCCATCTTTATCTCCAAATCCATGATAACTGTGTATATTCAGGAACGTATTTGACAGGCTATTAATCTGACTGTTCCTTTTCTTGTACACAAAGCTCTTTTAACTATTACTCTTTGAGATTGGCTTCTATAAATATAGGGTCTTTCATTTAAAACCAAGAAATGGATGTGAAAAAACATTTGGATAGAAGACAGGGAGGATATTTCTATTTTATTGTTGGTATCTTAAGAAACCTTTCTTTCTGCAAAGCAACATTTATGCTATCTCAAAAACCTCAAGAAAGAGAAATTAATTGGAGTTCAGCTTCTGGTAGGACCCTCCAAAGCCTGAAAACCAAGACAGATTCCCAAGAAGAGAACAGAAAAATATGCTCTTCTCCTGGAGGCCTGGGCCTGAGCCTGGCCTTGTGCCCCTCACTCCTGCTCCCCATCTGCTGGCGTCGTTATAGCATGAAATTCACTTAGCCAAGTCAGCCCTTCCTCACCCTCTTCTTATGGAGGTTGATTTTGCCGCAGCTTTAATTCTGACGTGTCAGACTTCCAACATCACATGCAGTTGGAACCCTTACCCAGTTTGCAGGTGGGTGTTTTGAGCACATTCGTTACAATTCCTTCCCTGCCTCAACTTGAATGTGTCCACATTCACTATGGTTTGAGTATTTGATCCTTCCAAACTCAGGAGCTTAGTACCCACAGTCTTGTGCTAATCACACTAGAGGGGTGGAAGTTTGATCCAACTTCAGTGTTTGGAGGTGAGGTGGAGGGTGGGTGTGTCTTTGGGAATTGATTAGATTGTACTAGGCCCTGGTGGAGCTCCCCCAACAGAATCTTGGTAGCTTGACAAGAGACTATACAAAGGTAAACATGTACAATGCTCCCTTGCCATGTGATGTCCTGTGTCTCTTGCTTGGTGATGGTCTGTGCCCCCTTGGGACTGACACCAAGAATGCCATCACCAGAGGTTGAATCAGCTGGACTGCTTGATCTTGGGCTGTGAAGCTCCAGAACCCCGAGCCAAAGTAAACCTCTTTTTCTTTATAAAGTCGGACTGCCTCAGATATTTCATTATAGGAAAGCTGGTATGCGTCCCATCCTCCTGTCCACCTGACCATGGCCGCTTGCTCAAACTCACTATCGTCACACCCTCCATCCACACACGTTCCCTGTTCCCCTCCTTGATGCTGTCTGGCTTGGGGAAGCTACTGAGGACTTGTGGCAGACCAGGTGAATGGGTGTCTGCTATCAGGACACTTGCTTCCCAGGGTACATTGCCCTGGGGTCCCAGCCAGAACCACTTTCCTGAAATGCTGCTGCCTGTGATGTTGTCCCACCCCCAGACCCTCATACTTCAACTGCATTCTGCAGTTTGGGAAATGATTTTTGTACCTGTTGTTTATTTCTTGGTCATTGAAAAATAATTTTTTTTTCAGAAATGCTTTAACATCTCTTATTTTAGCTAATTAATCACATTGTTTTAAAAAAGATTTATTTATTTATTTGAAAGTCAGAGTTACACACAGAGAGAAGGAGAGACAGAGAGAAAGGGAGAGAGAGGTCTTCCATCTGCTGGTTCACTCCCCAACTGGCTGCCATGTTTGGAGCTGCCCTGATTCGAAGCTAGGATCCAGGAGCTTCTTCCTTGTCTCGCATGTGGGTTTTCTACTTCTACTGTTTTCCCAGGCCATAGCAGAGAGCTGGATTAGAAGTGGAGCAGCCGGGACTCTAACTGTTTCCCATATGGGATGGTGGCTCTGCAGGTGGTGGCTTTACCCGCTATGCCACAGTACCACCTCCAGATTGTTGTCTTTTGTACCTAAGACTACATTTTTGTTTTTTTAAAATAAATTTCCAGTGGGTTTTAAAAGTATTTTTTATTTAAAAATTTTCCCTATGGATTTATTTATTTATTTGAAAGGCAGAGTTGCAGAGAGAGGGAGAGAGTTGGGAGGGAGAGAGGGAGAGGGAGAGGGAGAGCAAGAGAGAGAGAGATAGAGAGAGAGAGAGAGAGAGAGAGAGAACAGCAAGATTATCTTTCATGATTGCAACCACTATGACTGGGCGGACTGAAAGCAAGAACCTGGAACTCTAGGTATCCCATGTGGTGGCAGGTGCCCAAGCACTTGGGCCATCTTCTGTTGCTTTCCCAGGTGCATTAGTAGGGAGCTGGATTGAAAGGGGAGCAACTGGGACTCAAACTGGCACTTATGGCAGAGGATGATCGCCCAAGTACTTGGGCCCCTGCCACCCATGTGGAAGACCCAGATGGAGTTCTTGGCTCCTGACTTCAGTCTGGACCAGCCCTGGCCATTGTGGCCTTTTGGGAAGTGAACCACTGGATGCAAAATCTTTCTCTCTGTTTTCTCCATTGCTCTGCCTTTCAAAATAAGTAAATAAATCTTTAAGAAAACTAATCAATTTTAGTTAAATACACCATTAGTGCTCAAAATAAAAAATGATGGAGAAAGTTAATAAGTTTTCCAGTGCTTTTGGTGATGTGTGTCTAATGAGACCTGTTTAGCCTTCACTTATTTTATTTACATTTGATTTACTTACATTTGGATACTTGACCTGACCAAGAGTGAAAAAATAAGTCACTGCAAAGATGGAGAGAACCAGGAAAACTGTTTGTTTAATTGGACTTGAAAAAAACTTTTTTTCATTAAAAGCAAAGTTTTAATGCAGGAGAATTTGTTTTGTTTTGATCCAAAAAACAGTTTATAATTTTTTTAAAAATAGAAAGTGGTTATTACATTGTATGTTCATAATAAAGGATTTGAAGGCTAACAATGAACAGTGAATTAACTAGGTCAAACCAAAGAAGCAGTCACATGGCTGAGCTTCCCAAGGTCCAGGAAATTTGAGAGAACCACTTATAACAACTTTTCATTTTGTGGTCTTTCAACTCACCCTTAAATTACAACTCACAATAACATAGAAACTAAAGCTGGAAAGGAAGAGGAGGATGAAGGAGAAAATTAAGAATAACAACCACCACATTCTTGCAGTTTATACTATTGAGAGCAGGTTTATTAATAGTCTGGAATATCAAGATAAAATTTGAAAAGTTATTATTTTTAGAATATTTTTAAAATGTGCTTTACTTTGTAGATTTAATTATCATGGTATGTTACGTTTCCATCGCTGTTACAACAAATGACCACAATGCTGTGAAATCTACTTAAGATGTGGAGACTAGAGAGTCAGTTTACCTTGCCATCAGGAGTGGTTTAAAAGAACTTTCATTCATATGTGTCACAAGTCCAACATGGGTCTGCCTTAGCTAAAGTCAAGAGGTGGGCAGGACGGAGTTCCTCTCTGCAGGCCCCAGGGAATGGCCCTTGCCTCTCCCAGCTTTGAAAAGCCTTCTGCATTCTCTAGTCCATGGTCTAATGCAGCAAGAACAGGTCAAGTCCTCCTTGCACCGCCTCAGTCTTACACCGGCCCTTCTGTCTCTCTCTTCCTGGGATCCCCTTGGAACCACTCAGATAATCCCAGATAGTTCACCTTTTAAAATTTTGTAGAAAAATTTATTTATTTTTTTATTAGGGAGGAAGGGAGAGAGAGAGAGAGAAAGAGAAAGAGGAGAGTGAGTTAGTTGTCCCATCTACTGATTCACTCTCCAAATGCCCAGAATGACCAGGCCTGAGCCAAACTGAAGTTGGGAACCCAGTCTAGGTCTCCCATGTGAGTGTTAGGGACTCAGCTACTTGAGCTTTCACTTGCTGGTTCCCAGAATGTGCATTAGCAGGAAGCTAGAGTTGTGGGAGCAGGGGTGTGATTCTAACCTAGGCACACTGATATGAGATGTGAGCACCCCAAGCAATCTTAACTGTTATGTCAAATGCCTGCTCTACTTTCTTGTCTTAAGGTCATCTGCTTAGCATCCTTAATTTCAATTGCTACATTAATCTACATTTGCTCTGTAATGTGACATATTCATGGGCTCTGGTGTTTAGGGTGTTGGACATCTTTGCAGGCCATTATCATGTCTATTTCACAAGATACAGACTTTCAGTATAGTCTGCAATTCTGAATAGAACTGCAACAGGTAAAAAATTACATGCAAAAACCTTTCTGTATTGATTCCTTTTTCAAGATTTTTGATGATATATATGGAATGATAGTTTGACAGAAATATGTTGTTTCAAGAGCTTCTTACCTCTGACCCAAATAGCCATTCTATTCTGGTGGGTTTACAGAGTTGAAGGATTACCACCCCCCCCCCCCAATCCCCTTGATTAGAAAGAGAGAGAGACATGATTAGAGGCCCTAAAGAAAATCATTCCTGGGCAGGTGCATAGAAGGCTTCTATCCAGAGGGATGGAGCAGAGGAGAGCTGGGGTCCAGGCAGAACTGAAAAACTCTTCTGTGTACTGAGGTCTGAGGCCCTGGTGGAAGCTGATAGAATGAACAATCCTCTCCTGGGTCTTGACTATCTAGAAGATAATTCACTCTAAAACGATTAGAATGTCATACTGTAAAGTGAAGGGAAGCTGTTTGTTAAAGAAAAGAGAATTCCATGGTGAAATTCTGCCTGGGATGGCTTAATTTTAAGACTGTTCAGTTCCCAGATTGTGTTCTGCTATGAAATCTGCTTGAGCTAAAATGGGGACTAGGGATTAGTTTACTCTGCTACCATTTAAATATTAACAAAAATTCTAAAGTTCAAATTTTGTTTCCTTTTCCCCCACAAATTGTACTTATTTTTGAGCCCAGTTCATGATACCAAAGTAATAAAAGGTACACAGAGACAACACTCCCTCATACCCTGCCTCTCAGACACCTAGTTTTCCCTCCTGGGGACATCAGGGTTAGTTTTTTCAGAGGTATTTTTTTAGCAAATATTAAAAATAATTACAATCTCCACTATTTTCTAAATCAGTAGTAGCATACTTTCTATCCCGTTCTGCCTCTTACTCCCTTCCCTTAAGAATTTACCTGGAGATGATTACCTATTGTCAGTAAAACGCTTCCTCATTCTTCTTCCTTGAACTTAAAAAGAAAGTTGAGATAACTTTAGATTTGCAGAAGAGTTGAAAAAAAAAAAAAGAGTGTAGAATGTTTCCACATATCCTTCACCCAACTTCTCTTCTTTTATTATTATAGAGCAATGATTAAGAAATTGACCTTGGTGTAATATTATTAATTAGAATTCATTTGATTTCACTGATTTTCCCACTAATGATTTTTCCCCTTCTTTATGTCAGAATTCTATTCAGAATCTCACATTGCATCTAGTCTTCGTGTCTCCTTATTCTCTTTTGTTCTACAGTAATTCTTCAGTCCTTCCTTGTTTTCATGACGATCGTTTCGCAGAGTGTTTCAGTCTGGTGTTCTCTGATGCTTTCTCTTGATTAGCCTGAGGTCATGCATGATTGGGACACCTACCACAGAGATGGCGTGCTCTCTTCTCCTACCAGAGGGACATGCTGCTGCTGTATATTCATGGCAATGTTGATTTGGGTTATTTGACTTAGGATGTATCTACTAGAAATCTCCAAGTTAAAGTTATAGTTTTCCCTTTGTAATGATTAAATATTTGGGGATAAATACTTGGAGACTGTGCAAATACCACTCTTTGGCTTAAACCTTTGCTTATAATTTTTGCACCATGGATGGATCTGTTTAATTGTTACTGTGTAATTCTGATGACATTTCTACTTTCCTAATTTCCATGTTTATTCATTGTATTTTTAAATTTTCTAGGTATTATCTCATTCATTTATTTATTCATTCATTCAGGATTTATTTAAAAAGTTTAACATATAGAATTGTGCATATTTATGGGACACTATGTCATGTGTCCCATACATGTTTACAGTGTGTAGTGGCCAATCAAGATAAATATATTTATCATTTCAAACATTGAACATTTCTTTACAGTGAAAGCACTGAAGAAATATACGGTATATTATCATTATCCACAGTCACAGTGCCGTGCAATAGAACCCTAGAATTTCTTAATTTTATCTGGCTATAACTCTAATACTCATTAATCAACTTTCCCCATCCTCTCCAGCCTCTGATAACCACCGTTTTATATATATATATATATTTTTTTAATTTTTTTTTGACAGGCAGAGTGGACAGTGAGAGAGAGAGACAGAGAGAAAGGTCTTCCTTTTCCATTGGTTCACCCCCCAATGGCCACTGCAGCTGGCACGCTGCAGTGCACCACGCTGATCTGAAGCCAGGAGCCAGGTGCTTCTCCTGGTCTCCCATGCAGGTGCAGGGCCCAAGGACTTGGGCCATCCTCCACTGCACTCCCGGGCCACAGCAGAGAGCTGGGCAGGGAGAGGAGCAACCGGGACAGAATCCAGCGCCCCGACTGGGACTAGAACCTGGGGTGCTGGCACTGCAGGTGGAGGATTAGCCTATTGAGCCACAGTGCCGGCCTACCACCATTATATTTTTAACTTCTATGAGATCACATGTTTTTTAGAAGCCACATATGAGTGATATCATGTAATATTTGTCTTTTATGCTTGGTTTATTTCACTTAGCATAATGATCTTGAGTTCCATCCATGATAAGATTTCATCCTTTCTTATGGCTGAGTAACATTCCATTGTGTATATGTACCACATTTGCTTTATTCATTCATCAGTGGATGGACGCTTAGGCTATTTGTGGGGAGCAACTGGGAGCAACTCGGACTAGACTAAGTTACTGGAATTAAGACTTATTCTATGCATCTGCTCTCCCACAATATGGCGCTGAGAAGGGAGTAACAGCTTCTACACAGCTGCCTCCAGTTCAACCAATAAGCAGCAGGACCTGCTCCTGATTGGAGGAGAGCAGCGTACTCGGCGTGTGGGTAGCAGAGTTGGGATTGGCGGAAGAGGACTATAAAGGAGGAGAGAGACGGCATGCACCAGGAACATCTAAGAGGAACACCTGTGCAGCCCCCGAGAGAGCTGGCCGGTGGTATGCCACTCCCCCGTGGAAGTGGGGAAAGTGGCTAGGGGGAACCGCCCTTCCACGGAGGTGGAAGGGACGGCAGCCAACCCGGGAAGAACCAGCAGCAAACCCGGGGAGGGCCGAGCAGACAAAAGAACAGCGCAGGGTCCTGTGTCGTTCCTCCACGAAGACGGGGAGCGACATAATGGTGCCGTGACTCGGATATGAAGCCTAGGCAGGGTTTAGTGTCGTTCCTCCACGAAGACGGGGAGCGACATAATGGTGCCGTGACTCGGATATGAAGCCTAGGCAGGGTTTAATGTCGTTCCTCCACGAAGAGGGGGAGCGACATAATGGTGCCGTGACTCGGATAGGAAGCCTAGGCAGGGTTTAGTGTCGTTCCTCCACAAAGACGGGGAGCGACAGCTATTTCTTTTTTTTTTTCTATTTTTCTATATATTTATTTATTTTTTTAACTTTTATTTAATGAATATAAATTTCCAAAGTACAGCTTATGGATTACAATGGCTTCCCCCCCATTACGTCCCTCCCACCCGCAACCCTCCCCTTTCCCACTCCCTCTCCCCTTCCATTCACATGAGGATTCATTTTCGATTCTCTTTATATACAGAAGATCAGTTTAGCATACATTAAGTAAAGATTTCAACAGTTTGCTCCCACACAGAAACATAAAGTGAAAAATAATAGATGGTTTTTTAAATGATGATGAAATCAGATCAGACCTATTGTCATGTTTAATCCCAGTGAGAGTCAGTTGGGAATTGATAATTTCTTATTCTTTTTTTTTTTTTCAGAAGATCAGTTTAGTATACATTAAATAAAGATTTCAACAGTTTGCACCCCCATAGAAACACAAAGTGAAATATACTGTCTGAGTACTTGTTATAGCATTAAATCTCAATGTACAGCACATTAAGGACAGAGATCCTACATGAGGAGTAAGTGCACAGTGACTCCTGTTGTTGACTTTACAAATTGACATTCCTGTTTATGGCATCAGTAATCTCCCTATGCACCAGTCATGAGTTTCCAAGGCTATGGAAGCCCCTTGAATTCTCCAACTCTTACCTTGTTTAGACAAGGTCATAGTCAAAGTGGAGGTTCTCTCCTCCCTTCAGAGAAAGGTACCTCCTTCTTTGAAGACCTGTTCTTTCCACTGGGATCTCACTCACAGAGATCTTTCATTTAGGTGTTTTTTTTTTTTTTTTTTTTTTTTTTTTTGCCAGAGTGTCTTGGCTTTCCATGCCTGAAATACTCTCATGGGCTTTTCAGCCAGATCCGAATGCCTTTAGGGCTGATTCTGAGGCCAGAGTGCTGTTTAGGACATCTGCCATTCTATGAGTCTGCTGAGTATCTCGCTTCCCATGTTGGATCACTCTCCCCTTTATTTATTCTATCGGTTAGTGTTAGCAGGTACTAGACTTGTTTATGTGCTCCCTTTGACTCTTAGTCCTTTCATTATGATCAATTGTGAACTGAAATTGATCACTTGGACTAGTGAGATGGCATTGGTACATGCCACCTTGATGGGATTGAATTGGAGTCCCCTGGTATGTTTCTAACTCTACCATTTGGGGCAAGTCAGCTTGAGCATGTCCCAAATTGTACATCTCTTCCCTCTCTTATTCCCACTCTTATGTTTAACAGGACTCACATTTCAGTTAAATTTCAACACTTAAGAATAACTGTGTATTAATTACAGAATTAAACCAGTCATATTAAGTAGAACAGACAAAAAAAAAAAAAACTACTAAGAGGGCTAATGTATTAAGTTGTTCATTAACAGTCAGGGCTCTGCTGATCAAGTCACCGTTTCTCATAGTGTCGATTTCACTCAACAGGTTTCCTTTTTGGTGTTCAGTCAGTTGTCACCGATCAGGGAGAACATATGGTATTTGTCCCTTTGGGACTGGCTTATTTCACTCAGCATGATGTGTTCCAGATTCCTCCATTTTGTTGCAAATGACTGGATTTCGTTGTTTCTTACTGCAGTATAGTATTCTAAAGAGTACATATCCCATAATTTCTTTATCCAGTCTACCATTGATGGGCATTTAGGTTGGTTCCAGGTCTTGGCTATTGTGAGTTGTGCTGCAATAAACATTAGGGTGCAGACCGCTTTTTTGTTTGCCAATTTAAATTCCTTTGGGTAAATCCCAAGGAGTGGGATGGCTGGGTCGAACGGTAGGGTTATCTTCAGGTTTCTGAGGAATCTCCAGACTGACTTCCATAGTGGCTTGACCAGTTTGCATTCCCACCAACAGTGGGTTAGTTTTTTTTTTTTTTTTTTTTACAGGCAGAGTGGACAGTGAGAGAGAGAGAGAGACAGAGAGAAAGGTCTTCCTTTTTGCCATTGGTTCACCCTCCAATGGCCGCCGCGGCTGGCGCGATACGGCCGGCGCATTGCGCTGATCCGAAGCCAGGAGCCAGGTGCTTCTCCTGGTCTCCCGTGGGGTGCAGGGCCCAAGGACATTGGCCTTCCTCCACTGCCCTCCCGGGCCATAGCAGAGAGCTGGCCTGGAAGAGGGGCAACTGGGACCAAATCTGGCGCCTGGACCGGGACTAGAACCCGGTGCGCCGGCGCTGCAAGGCGGAAGATTAGCCTAGTGAGCTGCGGCACCAGCCTAGGCTATTTCTATCTTGGCTATCGTGAAGAATGCTTCACTAAACATGGGAATGCAGATGTCTCACCAACAAATAGATTTCATTTCTTGTGACTGTTTATCTAGGAGTGGGATTGCTGGATCATGTGATTGGCAGTTCTATTTTTAGTTTTTTGAGGAAACTTCATGCTGTTTTCCACAGTAGCTGTACTAATTTACATTCCCACCAACAGTGTACAATGGTTCCCTTTTCTCTACATCTTCACCAACACTTGTTATCTTTTGTCTTTTGATAATAGCCAATGTTAGAGTGGAATGATATCTCATTGTAGTTTTGATTTTCATTTCACTGATGGTTAGTGATGTTGAGCATTTTTTCATGTACCTGTTGGCCATTTGTATATCTTCCTTGGAAAAATACCTGCTTAGATTTATTGTCCATTTTTAAATTGGATTATTTATTTATTTTGGTATTGAATTGTTTGAGTTCCTTATATATTTTGTATATTAATACCTTGTCAGATGTATAACTCATGAATATTTTCTCCCATTCTATAAGTTGTCTGTTTGCTCTGTTGATTGATTTTTTTGCTGTGCTAATCTCTTTAGTTTGATAAAACCTCATTTGACTATTTTGCTTTTATTTTCTGTGATATGATCTGGAAAATTTTTGCCCATTCCAATGTCCTAAAGTACTTTCCCTATTTTTTCTTCTAGTAGCTATAAAGTTTCATGATTTCACGTTTAGGTCTTTAATCTGTTTTGAGTTGATTTCTGTATATGGTGAGAGATAGAAATCTAGTTTCATTCTTCTACTTGTGGATATCTAATTTTCCCAGAAGCATTTATTAAGACTGTCCTTTCTTTAATACATGTTCTTAACACCTTTGTCAAAGATCAGTTGGCTGTAGGTGTGTGGGTTTACTTCCAGATTCCATGTTCTGTTCTACTGGCCTATGAATCTATTTTTGTTCAAGTACTACACTGTTTTAATTACTGTAACTTCATAATATATTTTAATTCAGGTAGTGCAACGCTTCCTATCTTGTTTTTATTGCTCAAGATTTCTTTGGCTTAAAAAAACCTCAAGATTTGAAGTCTTTTGTAGCTATATACAATTTTTCTGGTGAAAAATGTCATTGGGATTTTTTTTAGGGATTACATTGAGTCTCTTTGGGTAGTGTGCACATTTTAACAATATTGATTCTTCCAATCCATGAAAGTGGAATGTCCTTCCATATCTTTGTGTTGTTCAATTTCTTTCATCAAAAATTTATAGTTTTCATTGTAGAGGTATTTGACTTCTTTGGTTAAATTTACTCTCAACGATGTTGCTTGTTTTTGTAGCTATTGGAAATGGGATTGCTTTCTGACTGTAATGCAACACTATAGGGTGCATTGTATCTTTCTCCCTTTCCTTATTTGTGATGAAGCCTGATACAGGTAGCCTGTCTGGCTGTTTTAACCTGCAGTCAATGCATGTCACTTCTAGTTGCAGTACCTTAATTTGACCAAAACTTATCACCTAGTCGCAACCACACTTTGAATGGATCTGGAAAATGTACAGGAGCACTAGGAATAGTGATCTAACTGTTGTGTCTTTTATGTTCTATTTAAAGTTTTTATTTATTCATTTTCATTTTATTTGAAAGAGGGGAGGGTAGGAGAGGGAGAGAGAGAGAGAGAGAAAGAGAGAGAGAGAGAGAGAGAGAGGAGAAAGAGAAATATCTTTCATTTTATGGTTCGCTTCCCAAATGCCTGCAATAGCTCAGGACTGGGTCAGGCCAAGGCCAGAACCCGGAACTCTATCTGGTTCTCCCACCTAGGTGGTAGAGACTCAACTGCTTGAGCCACCATCTGTTGTTTCCCTGGATGCACATTAGCAGGAATCTGGAATCAGAAGTTGAGGCAGAACTCAAACCAGACACTTTATGGGATATGGGCATCCCAAGTGGCATCTTAACCACTATGCTAAATACCTGCCCCTCTTTTGTGTCCTCACACTTGGATATTTGACTTCCTGCTCTATATGCTAATTATCTTATCCTTTCTTTCTATTGGTTCATTTCATTTGAAGTATCTTATTGAATAAAAATGTAAATTTTGATGGGAATCTCATGTAGCCATTTTTAAAATTAGGATTTCTTCTGACGTCTTTGATTTGAGAAGTGCAGATACCAAGAACTGCCATGTACTTGGAGCAGAAGCCCCACAGCAGATGCCCCTGCTGGAACTGGTTGGAATAGTCCACTAATTGATGAATTGATGGAGGCCCAGAGTGGGCTAACTTGGGAGATAAAATCCCCAGGGCCCAGGGGCAAGTGGGCCCTACACACTTGTGAGTTTTACCTCCAGAAACCCCACCATATTCTTAGAAGACTGAAGAAAAATCCTTGTGCTTCTGGAAGGGGGCAGGGAAGAGCAATCATTTGAAAATATGCCAGCAAGTTGTTTCTTCTCTAACAAAGGCCTACCATCAAGGAAAATATTTTGTCAGTGCCTAACTGATCTGGAGGGAGAAGAATATCCAACTCCAGCTGCCTGCAGTCTTCAGTGTGGAGCAAGGATGTTCCAACCTCAGCTCCCTTAGCCTTCCTATTTTACCCCAGGAGAAAAAAAATGCTGAAATATATTTGTGAAGGTTGCACAGGATCATTAAAAGGCTGAGATATAATTATAGGATTGTAGAATACTTACTACTCGTTCTTCAGGAGATTATAGCTGGGAAAACTGGAAGTCTCAGACTCTGCTTAAGAGAGAGTCTTTAGGGAAACCAGAAACCGAGAGAGAGAGCGAGCGAGAGAGAGAGCGCGCGAGAGAAAGAGAGAGAGAAACAAGGACACAAGAGGAAATACCAACCTCTGATGCTTACATCTGTAGTAGACTGTTAACAGCTACCTCCTAGCTGGTTAGATAAAAAGACCTATTTACCTCTATTTTTTTTTTTTTTGACCTGATAACTCCTCTATCTACCTTTCAAGAAAACATTACAAATCTTATATAAACAGCACCACCAAAAATACAATCTAATAAGATAAAGTAGACTTTATAAACACCATCAGATATGGCAGAGATCTTGGAATTATTGGACCAGAATTTAAAATATGTCATTAATATGCTAAGAGTTCTAATTGGAAAAAGTGGACAACATGAAAGAAGAGATGGGTAATGTAAAAAGAGATAGAAATTCTCAGAAAGGAACAAAAGAAGATGCTATAATTAAAAAACACTGTTCCAGACATGAAGGGTGCCTTTGATGGGCTCATGAGTAGACTAGACATGGCCAGGGAAGGAATCAGTGAGCCAGGGTGTGCATCAGCACAAACTTCCTGATCTGAAAGGCAAAGAGAAAAGTGAGTAAAAAAGTAACAGGATATCTAACAACTGTGTTGTAAAAGTTGTAACATGTGCATAATGGAATACTCTAAAATACCAGCAGAACACAGAGAGAAAGGAACAGAAGACAATCTGCAGTAATAAGTTCTGAGAATTTTCCAAAGTACAGATTCAGTAATCTCAGAGATAAGTAATGAAAAATCTATGCCTAGGCACATATATTCAAACTTCAGAAAATCAAGGACAGAGAGAAAAATTTGAAAGAAATCAGAGAATGAAATGGCACCTCACCTATAGAGAAACAAAGATAAGGTCCCACCAAATTCCTCTCTGGAAACCACACAAGCAAGAATAGAGTGAAGTGAAATGTGTAAAGTTTTGAAAAGGGGACGGTGCTGTGGCATAGCTGGGAAAGCCATAGCCTGCAGTGCTGGCATCTCATATGGGTGCTGGTTCAAGACCCTGCTGTTCTTCCAATCTAATTCTCTGCTATGGCCTGGGAAAGCAGTAGAAGATGGCCTAAGTCCTTTGGGCCCTGCACCCAAGTGGGATACCTGGAAGAAACTCCTGGCTCCTGGCTTCGGATTGGCACAGCTCCAGCCATTGTGGCCATTTGGGGAGTGACCCAGTGGATGGAAGACCTCTCTCTCTGCCTCTCTGTAACTCTGCCTTTCAAATAAATAAATAAATCTTTAAAAAAAAGTTTCAAGCAGACGCACTTCTCCACAACCCCAAACCTACAATTCTATAGACTAGAATTATGCAAATATATAATTCTATAGATTATAATTATATATGTTATATATAATTATAATGTGCAGTTATAGATCGATATTATAATGTATAGATAACACATTATAAATTCTCTAATGTATTCATTAAAGCTATCATTTATAAGTGAGAGAAGTAAAAAGGCTTTCTTGACAAATATTGAGGGAATTTGCTGTTAGTAGACCCACTTTGCAAGAAATGCTAATAGAAATTCTTTTTTTTTTTAAAAAGATTTATTTATTTATTTGAAAGGCAGAGTTACAGAGAGGCAGAGGCAGAGAGAGGGAGAAAGAGAGAGAAGTCTTCCATCTGCTGGTTCACTACCCAGATGGCTGCAATGGCTAGAGCTATGCCGACCCAAAGCCAGGAGCCAGGAGCTTCTTCTGGGTCTCACATGTGGGTGCAGGGGCCCAAGGACTCAGGCCATCTTCCACTGCTTTCCTAGGCCATAGCAGAGAACTGGATTGGAAGTGGAGCAGCCGGGACTCAAACCAGTGCCCATAGGGATGCCGGCACTGCCAATGGCAGCTCTATCTGCTATTCCACAGTGCCAGCCCCTAGAGATTCTTAAGAAAGAAGGAAAATTAATACATTAGAAACTCAGGTCTACCTAGAAAAGGAATTAAAACATTAGAAGAGGAATAAAGATAAAAATAAAATGTTTTATTTATCTTATTTTTAATTTATAATACTTAGTACAAAATAAAAATAGTAGATTATATTGAGGAATTATAGATGATGGGTAAGTTAAATGAATGATGGCAATGTAATAAAGGATGTGAGTAGGAATTGGTGTACCTTGTTATCTAAACTAACCCATAAGGCAGTGTAGAGAGTTATTTGAAAGTGAACTTAGATTAGCCTTAAATATATATTGTAAATGCCAAGCAATCCACTACAAAAATTTTTTTAGAAGATTTATTTATTTGAGAGGCAGAGTTACATGGAGAGGGAGAGACAGAGAAAGAGAGATCTTCCATCCACTGGTTCACTCCCCAAATGGCTGCAATGGCCAGAACTTGGCTGATCTGAAGCCAGGATCCAGGAGTTTATTCTGGGTCTCCCATTCTCTGTTGCTTTTCCAGGCTATTAGCCGTGAGTTGGATCAGAAGTATAATAGCCAAGACTCAAACATATCGGATGCCAGCCAAGACTCGAACATATGGGATGCCGGCACCCAGGCAGAGGCTTAACCTACTGCACCACGGCACTGGCCCCTATAGCAGATATTAAACTAAATATCACAATATCAGTAATCTCTCTAAATGTGAATGATCTAAATACACCAATTAGAAGACCGAGACCATCACAGAAGATAAAAAGATCAACTATCTGATGTGTACAAGAACTCTACTTTCAATATAAAGACACCAGTAGATTAAAAGTAGAGGGAGGGGAAGGGTGGTAGGGGGTAGGTGCTGTGGTGTAGTGGGTAAAGCTGCCACTTGCAGTTCTGGAATTCCATATGGACACTGGTTTGAGTCCAAGCTGCTCCACTTCTGATCCAACTCTCTGTTAGTGCACCTGGAAAAGCAGCAGAGGATGGTGCAAATCCTTGGACCCCTGCACCAATGTGGGAGATCCGGATGAAGCTCCTGCCTCCTGGCTTCAGACTGGCCCAGCTCTGGCCATTGCAGCCATTTGAGGAGTGAACCAGTGGAAGAAGATCTCTCTGTCTCTGTCTCTCTGCTCCCTTCCCATAACTCTGCCTTTCAAATAAATAAATCTCTTTTTAAAAAGGCAAAGGGATGGACAATGACATACTAACATTGAGCAAAAGAATGCTTCATAGCTATAGTAACTTGAGAAAAAATAGCCTTCAGAACATGCACATTACCACTGATAAAGAGATGTACTACATGTTGCTAAAAGGGGTCAAATCTGCAAGAAGACAAAACATTCCTTGATATGCATGCAGTTAACAACAGAGCATCAAAAACACGTGAGGCAGAACAGATAGAACTCCAGGGAAAAATAGATGAATCCACTGATATAAATGAAGAGTTCAACACTCCCTTTTCAGAAATAGATGATCCTTATGCAAAAAATAAGTGAGGACATAGTTCACCTTAAGCACACCATCATTAAACTGGGTCCAGTTGACATGTATAGAATATTCTACCCTACAGAATATGGATTCTTCTGAAGCTCATGGGATACATTCACAAAGCCAGACCACATTCCAGGCCATAAAACTCACTTTAACAGGTTTAAAGACTATAAAGGTGTATTCTTTTATTTATTTATTTGAAAGACAGAGTTACAGAGAGAGGTAGAGCCAGAGAGAGAGAGAGAGGTCTTCCATTCTGCTGTTTCACTCCTCAAATGACTGCAATGGCCAGAGCTGAGCTGAGCTGATCCGAAGCCAGGATCCAGGAGCTAATTCTGGGTCCTCCATATGGGTGCGGGGGCCCAAGGACTTGGGCCATCTTCTGCTGCTTTCCCAGGCCATAGCAGAGAGCTGGATTGGAAGAGGAGCAGCCAGGACTTGAACCAGCACCCATATGGGATGCCGGACACTGCAGGCTGGGGCTTTAACCTGCTGCACCACAGCGCTGGCCCCTAAAAGTGTATTCTGATACCACAATAGAAATTAACCAGAAATTAATGTCAGAGAGATAGCTGCAAAAAGTTAAAGTATTTGGCAATTAAACAATACTTCTAAATAACACATGGGTAAAAGGAAAATCTCAAGAACAATTAAAAATATCTAATGAAAATGAAAGTACAACAGTACACTAGAGGGAAATTTATGGCATCAAATCAATACTAGAGAAGAGGAAAGATCTAAACTCAATAACCTCAGCTTTTGCCTTAAGACACTAGAAAAAGAAGATAAAATTAAATCCAAAGTAAGAAGAATAAAACAATAAGAAAAAGTAGAATAGAAAAACATGAGGTGGGGGACTGGCATTGTGGTCTAGTAGGTCAAGTTGCTGGCCAAGATGGTGCCACCCCATATGGGCATTGGTTTGAGTTCTGTCTACTCCACTTCTGATCCAGCTCCCTGCTAACCTACTTGGGAAAGCAGCAGAAGATGGCCCCAGTGCTTGGATCCCTGCACCCACATGGGAGACTTGGAGGAAACTCCTGGCTCCTGGCTTTGACCTGGTCCAACCCTGGTAATTACAGTCATTTGGGAAGTGAACTAACAGGTGGAAGATCCTCTCTCTCTCTCTTTCTCTCTCTCTCTCTGCCTCTCCTGTGTAACTCTTTATTTCTAGGTCCACAAATTTGATAACCTGGACGAACTGGACTAATTTCTTAGAAGACTCAGTCTACCAAAACTCACATATGAGATACACAGATAACACGACAAGGAATATATTAAATAAATTGAGTGGAAAATCACCAACTTTCTGAACAGGAAGCACAAACTGTGTGGTTTCACCTATATTTTCTTTGTAACATTTAGGGAAGAAATTATACAAGTGTAATCAATCTCTTCTAGAAAATAGAAACAGAGGAGCATATTTCCTAACTCATGCTATTAGGTCAATATAACCTTAATATCAAGATCAGATAGAGAAAATTGTAAGAAAGGAAAACTGTTGAATGATATCCCATGAACATAAATACAAAAATCTTTAACAAAACCTTAGCAAATTGAAACTAAAGTGTATAAAAAGAATTAATCACCATGACCAAGTGGGATTTATTTTGTTATGCAAGGCTGGTTCAACATTGAAAAATTAATCAAGGTAATCCATCAGATCAACATGTTAAGAAAAATTAGATGATTATATGAATAGATGTGGAAAAAAGCATTTCACAAAGATCAGCACCTATTCATTACAAGAATCTCAGTAAACTAGGGATAGAGGGGAACTTCTTCAATTTGATAAAAATCTACAAAAGCCTTCCAAGTGACATCATGCTTAATGATGAGAAATTAAATGCTTTCTTCCTAAGATCAGGAATAAAGCAAGGATATCCACCCTCTCCACTCCTGCTCAATAAGGTTCTGGAAGTACTAATATAATAAGGAAGTGGAAAGAATACAAGTTGTATGTGTGTTGGGGGGAGGGGTCTGGTGGTGGGGCAGAAGCCAGCACTGTGGTATATTATGCTAAGCCTCTGCCTCTGGTGCTGGCAACCCATTTGTGTGCCTGGTTGTGTCCCAGCTGCTCCTCTTCCCATTCAGCTCTCTGCATATGGCCGGGGAAAACAGTGGAAAATGGCCTAAGTGCTTGGACCCCTGCACCCTAGTGGGAGACCCAGAAGAAGCTCCTGGCTCTGGCTTTGGATCAGCCCAGCCCTGGCCATTATTACCATTTGATGAGTGAGCCAGTGAATGGAAGACCTTTCTCTTTGTTTCTTCCTCTCTCTATAACTCTGCCTCTCAGATAAATAAATAAATAAATAAATAAAATCTTAAAAAAGAATACAAATTGTGAAGGAATAAAAAAATGGTTTTTGTTTGTAAATGTCATGAATCTCTGTGTAGAAATTTCCAAAGGATCAACAGAAAACCTCCTGGAATATTAGACAGTAAGTGATTATAGTAAGTTTTTAGAATACAATGGTAATGTACAATTATTGTGCAGTCACTTTCCTATGTATCAGGAATGAACAATTTGAATTTGAAATTAAAAACAGTATGCAGTAGACCTTTACCCCAAAAGAAATACTTGAGAGTCAATCTCAGAAAATATGTCCTAGATTGAGCTGAAGAAAACTACAGAACGCTGATGATAGAAATAGAAATAAAAGAAGATCTAAATAAGTTGAGAGATAGTCCATATTCATGGATGCAGAGACTCACAGCATTAAGATATCTGTTCTTATTAACTGATTTGTGGATTTCACTCACTCCCAATCAGAATCCCTGCAAATTATTTTGTGGATGTTGAGAAACTTGCTCTAAAGTTTATATGAAAAGGTGAAAGACCCAGAGGAGCCAATACAAAAGTGAAGAACAGCAAATCAGAAGACTGACACTATCCCTTCCCTGCATTTCCAGACTTTTTGTAGAGCTGTGGCAATCAAGTCAGTGTGGTTGGTATGGCACAAGAATAGACAAATAGATCAATGGAACAGATCAGAAAGCCCCTATTAAGAGCTGCAATTTAGTCAGCTGACCTTTTGACAAAAGAGCAAACACTATTCAACAGAGAAAGGACAGTCTTTTACACATCGCAGTGGAACAACTAGACATCTGCATGCAAAAAGTTGATTCTACAGACGTTGACCCTACAGAACTTTTACAAAACTCAACTCAAAATGAATAATAAACCTAAAATATAACATGTAAAATATGTAAAATTTATGTTTTACATAAACGTAAAATGTAAGGTGAAAACTATTAGCAGAGAACATAAAGAGAGAATTTAGATGACTTTGGGTTTAGCCATGACTTTTTTGATACAACACTGAAAGCATGATCTATGAAATAATTGCATTGATAGTCATAAGACTATTCAGGATCTCAATTTCCTCTGGAATCAGTTTTGGTCAGTATTCCAGTTCCTTCATAACAAACTACTCTCAAACTTGGTAGCTTATAATAATAATTTTATTGTATTAATTGATTCTGTAGATAAGGCATGTCAAATTGTTCCATGACATCTGGGTTATTAGGGCATTGGGCTTATTCAGCTGGGCACAACTCAAGTCATCTGGAGGTATTCCTACACAGTTATCTGATGGTTAATATTGACTGCCAGTGGGATTTCTGCCTGGACTTCTATAAAATATTGTGTCCTCAGAGAAGTCAGGCTTCTTGAAAAGTGGCTCAGATCTCCAAAAACAATGTTCCGGTTTTTAAACAAAAAAAGAAACTTGGCCAGCGCCACGGCTCACTAGGCTAATCCTCTGCCTGTGGCGCTGGCACCCTGGGTTCTAGTCCTGGTCGGGGCACCAGATTCTGTCCCAGTTGCTCCTCTTCCAGTCCAGCTCTCTGCTGTGGCCTGAGAGTGCAGTGGAGGATGGCCCAAGTCCTTGGGCCCTGCACCCGCATGGGAAACCAGGAGGAAGCACCTGGCTCCTGGCTTCGGATCAGCGCGGTGTGCCGGGTGCAACGTGCCGGGTGCAGCGTGCCGGGCGCGGCAGCCATTGGAGGGTGAACCAATGGCAAAGGAAGACCTTTCTCTCTGTCTCTCTCTCACTGTCCACTCTGCCTGTCAAAAAAAAAAAACAAACAAAACTTCATTATCTGTATTATAATGCTTCAGAAGTTGCACGATATTGATTCCCAGGAGTTACATGATTATGTGCAAGTAATTAAAATCAGCTGAGATTTATAGGAGACAGGGACATGATCTTTAATGGGAAGAAGTTTAAGAGGATTTGTGAGCATTTTTTTTAAAGATTTATTTATTTGAAAGGCAGAATTACAAAGGTAGAAGGAGAGAGAGAGAGAGAGAGAGAGAGAGAGATTCCATTTGCTGGTTCACTCCCCAAATGGCCGCAATGGTCGGAGCTGCACAGACCCAAAGCCAGAAGTGAGGAGTTTCTTCCAGGTCTCCCACATGGGTGCAGGGGCCCAAGGACCTGGGCCATCTTCTACTGCTTTACCAGGCCATAGCAGAGAGCTGAATAAGAAGTGGAGCAGCTGGGTCTGGAACCAGCGCCCATATGGGATACTAGCACTGCAGGTGGTGGCTTTACCTGCCATGCCGCAGCGCTGACCCTAAAAGCATGTTTGCATGTGTGTGTGTGTGTGTGTTTTAAAGATTTATTTATTTGAGAACTGTGGCTGTGGTGTAGTAGGTTAAATCTGCCTGCAGTGCCAGCATCCCATATGAGTGCAAGTTTGAGTCCTGACTATTCTACTTCTGATCCAGCTTCCTGCTAATGAGCCTGGGAAAGCAGTGAAAGATCGTCCGAGTTTTTGGGCCCCTGCACCCATGTTGGGGACTTGGAAGAAGCTCTTGGCTCCTGGCTTCAGCCTGTCCCAACCCTGGCCATTGCAGCCACTTGGGGAGTGAACCAGTGGATGGAAGATTCCCCCACCCCTTTCTCTCTCTCTCTCTCTTTCTTTCTTTCTTTCTTTCTTTCTTTCTTTCTTTCTTTCTTTCTTTCTTTCTTTCTTTCTTTCTTTCTTTCTTTCTTTCTTTCTTTTTGACAGGCAGTTAGACAGTGAGAGAGAGAGCGAGCGAGAGAGAGAGAGACAGAGAGAAAGGTCTTCCTTCCGTTGGTTCACCCCCCAAATGGCCGCTATGGCCAGTGTGCTGCGCCAGTCCGAAGCCAGGAGCCAGGTGCTTTTCCTGGTCTCCCATGCGGGTGCAGGGCCCAAGCACTTGGGCCATCCTCCACTGCCTTCCTGGGCCACAGCAGAGAGCTGGATTGGAAGAGGAGTAACCGGGACAGAAATCGGCACCCCAACCAGGACTAGAATCCCGGGGTGCCGGTGCCGCAGGTGGAGGATTAGCCTAGTGAGCTGCAGCACTGGCCACAAATAAATTTTTTAATAAAAAGGTTTATTTTTTTTTTTTGAAAGGTGCCCTTATAGGATGCCTGCGATGTAAATGGTGGCTTAACTCACAAGCCACAGCTTTGGCCTCATGTAAAAATATTTTAAAACTGCCACTATTGCTTATATTTTTCCATTATATTTTATCCATTTTTATCCTTATTTTCAAGTTTACATGTATAAAGCTATTGATAGAATTATCTTTATTATCTTATAAATCTTCATTCAACATGTATTTACACTTTTTTCTTAGAGTCAAGAGATTTGCATATTTTTAAGTTTATTTTTTAAGTTCATTTTTTAAAGATTTATTTCAAAGGCAGAGTTATCCAGAGGGAGAGAGAGATCTTTCAGGTGCTGGTTCACTCCCAAAATGGTTGCAATGGTTGGGGCTGGGATGTTGACCAGGATGTTGACCAAAGCCAGGAGCCAGGAACTTCATCTGAGTCTCCCACATGGTTAGCAGGGGCCCAAGCACTTGGATCATCCTCCACCGCTTTCCCAGGCATATGAGCAGGGAGCTGGATCAGAAGTGGAACAGTCTGGGACTCAAATCAGTGCCCATATGGGATGCTGGCAATGTAGGTGGTGACTTAACCCACTGTACTACAACATGGGCCCCCAAGAAGAGCTTTTCCCTTCTCTACATCTCTTTCAGTAATATTGCTGACCATCTGGGAATGTTGGCCAGAATCTGGAAATTCTCTTTGCATTTCAGGCTGTCATATCCAATAGCTAAATGTGATGTTCACTGTTTGAAAGACATCACAACTTCTCTTTCTTCCCCTATCTCTTTGCATCATTGTAGTCAAGGACATCATTCCTATAAACAGCTCCATGTCCCTCTTACTGTTTCTGATCTCTTTTTCCTACATGTTGTGAAGTATGGGAAGTTTTGTGTTATTGTTACATTCTTTTGCTTTTGGTAAAAGCGTTTCACATTTTTCTGCCACTGGGTATGTTAAGCAAAACGTACCTCAGAAGCAGCCCACTTAAGATGCAAGCCTCACTGTCATTATAATCTACCACCCAGACTCTTGGCCTTTGCTCTCACAGCTTTTCTTACCTTGTTGGTAGTTCCTGGCATTTTGCTCTGCCAACAGGACGAGGGTTGGAAGTTGGTTGTGCCACTGACCTGGAGGTATAAGAAAGAAGGGCAGGGTCAGTGGCAACAGAGGCAGAGCAACCTGTGGGGTCAGGTTCATTATAGAAAATGGTAATAGAATGGTTCTCCTTGAAAGAAGTTTAAGGTCTACAATTAAATTTATGATTCAGTTTTTTGATGTGGTCTATGAGCAGATTTTCCCATTTCCCATTTCAAATGAATGGCCCACGCATTTTGGGTAACAACAGGAAATGTGAGATTTCAGTTTCGTTACTCCCACTCTTTTCCCTGTCTTTCTAGGGACCAAAATTGCCTCCAGATTGCAGAGTGGTAGCTTTTTTAAACAAGATAAAAGATAAGAAGGTCAATGATGTAGGAATGAGTGGTATACTACTCTTAAAAACAACCCAGAATTCTCTTAGTTGTCTGCAAAGGGAAAAACCAAAAAAGTTGATGTCGTTGGTTTCTGAAGAAACATTGCTTCAGATGAGACCCAAACGTGTTAAGGAATCTGACACAAGGCACTTGCTGGCTTAGAAGAATGACATTTTTGGTTATACAAAATCAAAGTGCTTTACTGAATTTCTCCTGCTGTCCATGGTTTGAAAGCACCTTTTCAGGCTCTTTTTGCCATGGCTAAGTCTACTCAGCTCTGAGACATGATGAAGTCCTCTCTACTGCATCTATTGAGGGTGTCCCAGGAGTTCATCACCTTTCTCGCCTTTGGAGTCACTGCTTCATGTCTTTACCCAGGAAGCACCTGCGCCACTGACCTGGCTTCTGGCTATGTAATACTGAACTTCTCTGTGCCTTTCTCTTTTCCTCCATTTCCTCTTAGCCTATGGAGTTTGGTGTCTGCACCCTAGGGCCAAGTGTGTCTCAACTCCTTCCCAGGGTGTGAATAATTCTGGAATTAATGAATCCATGGAGCAGCTCAGCTTGGCTTGTTAGGTTGTTGTCCTACCTGCAGGTAGCTCTCAAGACAGTGGACTCTAATGCTGGGCACTGCAGCACCTTCTCTGTATCTGCAAGCTACACTTTCCACTACCATAAATACTACCTTCCCATATAAAGTCCAGTTGAAGTCTTCTGTTGCCAGAGAATGTTTTTTAATGAGAGCAAAGAGTGCTTGAACACATCTACATCTTGGCAGCCCTTCTACCTCTTATAAGCTTCTATACACACTGGAGAACAAAGTCTTTCACAGGCTACTTTTTAATGGGACACATTTACTTAAGAGCTGAGGGGAGATGGTGCCAGGAGTCTTGTTTTGTTCCTGTCCAATATTAGCCTTGTCAAAGGCCTTATAGAGTCTCCTGAGTATTTCTCTATTGCATTCCACATAATGCTCTCTTGGGGAGCCAAGAATTTTGGCTGGAGTATACAGAGGGCTCATTATATGGGTGGGTGTGCAAGTGTGTTTGTTTTTGAGTTTAAAGGTAGCACTATAAAAAGGCAGTGCAATAATCATGCAATTCTTGTTATTTCTCTCATTGTTTTTGATGAAATCCATCAACCACCTTGTGATTGGTGGTGTAGTTTGTTAATAGAGTTTGGATGTCTTGCATGGTGTGTGTTAGGGAGAAAAATTGAACATGTATTACACTTGATACCATTTTAATTAATACATGCCCTTTAGTTAAAATGGGTAATAAGCATCCAAACTGGATTAAAAATTCTTTTCACTGTGTTTTGTTATGTGCATTTTAGATGAATGTCTGTCAGATGGCCACTGTGCCCACAAATGCCTGAAAGGTGCTAGGAGGTTATGCATGGGTTTGAGTTTACAACTGTTCATAAAATGAAGACTGCATAGTTTTGCTGTGCTCTGAGGGTGTGTACTGGCTCCTTTAGGCACTCTGAGAACATCAGTTGCCCAGGGGCCCACTGCCTCACTCACATCTGCAAATAGTCTTGATTTGTTCTCACATGGAGAGCATGCATATCTATCAATTATATGATCAGCCCTAATAAGATCCGTTCTAATGAGATTAATCCATTGTGTTGTTCAGATCTGTTGATAGTCGAGGCAATATTGAAACAGGGAAATGTTTCTGAGAATTTCTAGAATTTTCCATTTAATATTTTGGACCATGTATGACCTCAGGTATCTGAAATCCCAGAAAATGAAACCACGGATGAGTGGGGACTCCTTTATTTGTGCTTTTATTATTAAGTTGTGTTTTTTTATTTTTTGAGAATATGCCCATTATCAGATACACGATGTGAAAATATTTTCTCCCTTTCTTTTCAGTTTCTTAATGGTGCCTTTTGGAGCATGAAACTTGTTTATTTTGATGAAGTCCAACTTATGATTCTTCTTTTTCATCACTTGTACTTTTTAAAAAATGTCATAGTCTCACCTGTTAATATCTTACTGGGCCATGTTTTCACCAAAGGCTATTATAGTTTAACCTCTTATATTTAGGTCTATGACTCACTTGAGTTAGCTATTCATGAATGTTATGAAATATGTCCTATCATTTCTCTCTCTGTGTCTCTCTCTCTCTCTTTCTTTTGCCAGACAGAGTTAGACAGTGAGAGAGAGAGAGACAGACAGAGAGAGAGAGTTATAGACAATGAGAGAAAGAGAGAAAGGTCTTCCTTCCATTAGTTCACTCCCCTAATGGCAGCTATGGCCGTTGCTGTGCCGATCTGAGGCCAGGAGCCGGGTGCTTCCTCACGGTCTCCCATGTGGGTACAGGGACCCAAGCACTTGGGCCATCCTCCACTGCCTTCCCGGGCCACAGCAGAGAGCTGGATTGGAAGAGGAGCAACCGGGACAGAACCGGCACCCCAACCGGGATTAAAACCTGGGGTGCCAGTGCCACAGGTGGAGGATTAGCCAAGTGAGCCACAGTGCTGTCCATCATTTTATCCACAGTATTTTCTATCCTCTCATAAACTGTATGACTTCTTGATTAGTGTGTTTATTATATGTCTTTCTCATTTGAATATATGCTTGTTTAATTTGTGCTGCTATAATGAAATACCTTAGACTGGGTAATTTATAAACTTTGTAAAAAAGAGTTTTTTTTTAAACATTAGAAAGCAGAGTTACAGAGAGAGGAAGAGAGACAGAAAGAAAGATCTTCCATCCATTGGTTCACTCTATAATGGCCAAGGCTGGGCCAGGCCAAAACCAGGAGCCAGGAGCTTCTTCCAGGTCTTCCATAGGGGTGCAGGGGCCCAAGCACTTGGGCCACCTTCTACTGCTTTCTAAGGCATATTATCAGGGATCTGGATCAGAAATGGAGCAGCCTGGTCTTGAACTGGTGCCCATGTGGGATGCTGGTGTTGCAGGCAGAGGCTTGACTTTCTATGCCAGAATGCCAGCTCTCTATAGACATTTATTTCTTATGGCTCTGAGGGCTGGCAAGTCCAAGCGCAGGTGTTGGCGTTCTGTGTCTGGTGAGGCTTCCTAGCTTGAGATGGTGCCTTGTTGCATCATCACTGGATAGGAGGTGGAAGGATAAAAAGGGGCCATGCCCACTCCCTCTGCTTTTGTAAGGGCACCAGTCCCATCCATCAAGTTCCATGCTCACAGCTCGGTCACTTCTTAAAGGCCCTGCCTCTTGATGCTCTCACTTCGGCCATTAAGTTTGGGGACCCATTCAGATCATCACAATGCTTTACAGGAGTAATCACAGTTTCTTGTCTGTTGCTACTATATATTCTCAGAGCTAGAGTATTGCTTAAAGTGAGTGCTCAGTGAATATTTAATGTCTGAGGAGATAATAGGTAAGAACCTAGTATTTTAGAAGAGGGCCCAGCAGTTTTAACAGGAAGAATAATCTGGCTGTAGCACAAAGTTTGTCTTAAAACCACTTGCTCTATGTTACAGGGATTTGTCTTGGACTAGGAATCAGTAGCACAGACAAAGTCCCTGCTGGGTAATATTTTTAGTGCCGAGGGCTTTTGTCTTGCAGATTCTTTGTGCATTGACTTATTTGAATTTCTATGGATTTACTAATAAATAAGTATAGGTGGAGACAGTAAGATTAGAATATTCATGTCACTGAGGTTTTCTAGGAATTCTCAGTGATTGACAGTTGTTTTAACTATAATTGGCAATCCTTGAACTCTAAAAATATTACTTGGCATTTTTAACAGGCCTAGGGAATGGTCTGAAACATTTTTAGTTTTGCAAAGATGGAGGTACTCAATGATTAATAGTTAATCAATCAGTGACATTTAACGATTGTGTCATATTGAGAAATGTGATAGAGGCTTCTTGGGATTGCAAGGTGGATAATCCATGTTCTCTGCTCTCAAAGAGCTCACGGTCTCTAGAGAAAAGCACATAAATATCGCAGCACAATGCACAGCATAGTGAAGTCACAGAGGTGGCAGAAAGCATTGGGGGAGCTATTTGAGGCAGAAATTCAGTCTGGAAAGGGAGTCAGAAAAGCTTTGTGTGAACGTTTTTATTTGAGATGAACTTTAAAGAATAGGTGGAGAGTTGACTGGACAAGGTGGTGAGAGAGGATGTTGCAGAAGCAAAGGTACCAAGTAGGCCACAAGCAAGGCCCGTGCCAGGAGCCTGGAGCCATGCTGGGGAGAGTGGAGAGAAGGAAGCCCAGGAGGAGGCTGTGGGAGGGAGCATAATGACAAGCCTTTGGCCTATGCACAATCTCAGACGACAGCAGCACGTGATCGCAGTGCAGTGACAGCAGGTGAAAACCTCAATGACTAGGTCACCGCTCATTAGGTGTACTGGCTGGCTGGTCAGAATCCATACACATTAACCCCCGGAGACTCCCAGAATTACAGCAGAGATCAGGATGTCTGCCCCGAGTCCACAGAGCAGCCGAGGTGGCAAGCAGAAAAGGGCGGGTTTGCGACTTTGGCCTAGCACGCCATACTGTAGAAGTAGTTATGCACCTGTGTCTGTGTCTGGGTGGTGTGTGTGTGAAGACTAGAAGATGGCTGGAGACTCTAACCTGCCAGTATGAACCCTGCAACTTTAGCAGAAAGTTACAGGTTTTTAGGAAGTTGCATTTCTCAGAGCTCGTGGCTTTGTGTCCTGTTAGGAAACTGTCTGAAGCACTGTGTTTCAAAGGGACTTAAAAATGTCTTGTGACAAAGACCTTGTTGTTTGTTTAATATCTATTTACTTATTTGAAAGGAAGAGTTACAGAGAGAGAGAGAGGTAAAGAGATCTTCCATCCCCTGTGCCTGCGATGGCTGAAGCTAGGAGCCTGGAACCCCACAATGCCAGCCCCATGACAAAGAACCTTGAGCAGCCCTTTGAGGCTGACATAGCCTGGGACCAGTTAGCCGAGGCAGACAGGAGACAGCTGCCCTCCTGAGGACAAGAGCAGCAGCCCAGACCTTCCTGGTTACAAGGCCTTTAGGGTCTCCCTGCATGGGTCTGACACTGGTGTGGGTTATGCATAAGGCTGTGAGCATTGGAAGGTGCACACAGTGGGAGTTTCAACCAATGAAACCAGTGCAGCAAGTCTGTTTTGATTCCTAAAAGTCTCCTTCCTCAATCTCAGAAGGAGCCCTCTTACTTGTTATTGGAAACTGATCTAAACCTGGGGAGAAGGAGGGACCTGGCACAGCTCTGAGACATGGCTGGGAGGCAAGGGTGCTCCTGGTGGGAGAGCGTGGGACAGACCCTGGGCAAGGGTGGGAGCCTGGGAGGGCAGTGCCTGGACTGAGAACTGTTGGGGTGGGCCATGGGTGTGCCCTGTCCTGGGAGACCAGGGGACATGGACCAAGGTGCTGTGCAGTGTGTGCTCTGAACCTCACCAGCCCTGCCTCCTGACACCTCCTCCAACCATGCCACCCTCAGTTTCCCACCTCTGCCTCTGAGCTAGCCTGGTAACTTTCAGGTCTTCCTTGGCTCCGCCATTGTAGCATCCTAGGAATTGCCCCTGTGTTGGGATCTGAGGCAGACAGAATGGTCTCTGTGCAGGGTGGGTAGCAGGGCAGACATAGCAATGTGTGCCTTCCTCACGTGGGGCTCCACACTGTTGATTTTAAAAGGCTTGCCTCTGATTCCAGGCTTCCCTCCATTTTCAGTGCCCGGAATAGCTCCTCTTAGTTAACCCTCTTTACTTAATCCCTTTAAAGAAATACCTTGGATATTAATGGTAGCCTCAAAGCTAGGTCAGTTTTCTTTTCTTTTTAGAGAAGGCATCACCAAAAGACAGAATGAAATCCTGATGGGATAGGAGGGCATAAGTAGGTGTTCAAAGTTTAGAATATTGGGTGACCAAATCTGGAGGACTTACTGTAAATGGCATATAAATATGCAATTTAATAGAGTTCAAATTGAGGACTGACAGCAGCAGGGAAGGTAATGATCCCTTTTTGGGGGGATAGCATAACAGCATGAATTCTCAGTCACTTTTGAGAAGTCATGTCAACCCTCATTCACCCTGCAAAGACAATAATTTCTATTCAGCAAGACAGTCATTAAAAATATGCATGAAAGAGTCATAAAAGATAGACCAAAGTCAGTGGCTGAAATGCATATTTCCTTCAGAAAACAGACTAGGAAAAATTGAAGTAAAATACTTGACAATCTTTGTAATGTTTCAGTGATTGGTTTGGTGCCAGTTCCATTTTTATTAGACAGAAACTCAGTCATTAGAGAAAAATGGCGCTAGGGCTCTGACTGGATGCCTGCCAACATGTCTACAGGGGGCAGCACCCTGAGGGGCTGAGCCTGTCGGTGCGTGTCACATGATTGCAGTGGAAGGGATGCAGCAGAATGGTCTCAGCTGCAGCTCAGCTCCCTTCTCCTCTCCTCCCTCCTTCCTCCCTCCCTTTCCTCCACGTGTTCATTGAGCATGTACCATGCACCAGAAGCTGTTCCAGCCATTGGGAGAGAAAGAGAGACAAAGCCCGCTTTCCCCTTAAGCTTACTATGTAGTGGATGAGAGAAAACCAATTACACAACTGTAGAGAGTGAGTAGTTCCCTGTTAGAATGGGATAAATAGAGGCTCTGTAGTGAGGTAAGGTGGTTAGGGTGTGAAGGGTTACCCAGAGCCACTTCCCAGAAATGCGCTGTGTGGGTAACTGTACACATGATCCACTCCATGGGTGCCTCTGGGGTACTTGGCCCCTCATTACTTTTCTGGCTTACCTGCCTGTGAGCTGTACTGTAACTATAGGTACAACCATATTCTTTCCCATATTTTGGAGGCCTCTGTAGACTTCTTGTTTGAAGCATGAAATGTGCATAGACTCCTTTCATGCTTAGCAGAGCCTTATGATGTGGGTGCAGCTGTTATCCCTTTTTGCCAGAGGACATTGGGGCATGGAGAGCCCTAACTGGAACTCAGACAGCCTGGCTGTGCGTTTTATACCACCTGCCTGTCTTGCCCAGTCCTGGCCACTTGGATCTTCATTCCCCTGGAGGACCATCAGAAAGTTATCTCTCTGAACGGCACACCCCTCTCCACAGCCCCCACCTGCTCTGCTCTGCCTTGGGTGTGGCCACTCAGCTTGGGTGGGAATAGTCAGCAAGTCCCCAAATGTAAAACCACATCTAAGAATCCACAGATGTTCTGATGCCACTGACTCATCCCAGCAAGGCATCTCGGTGCAGCTGGAAGCTGATGGGCTGGTGGGGGTGAGCATGGGAAGATTTCATCTCTAAAGGGTGATGCGATGCTGAGGGCGATCGTGTGGTGTCGCTTTCCATCTTGGAAGTCTGTGCATGGCTCTGAGTCAGCCGCAGCTGCATTACTCTGCTGCATATGTTCAGAATGTGGAGTCTGGGGGAGGTTGGCGCCAGCCTCTGTCAGAAGTGGCATGCTCCAGACCCTAGAGGAATGCTTGGGACATTTGGATTGGTCTCCTCTGGCATCACGGAATATTGTGTTTGGGGAATCAGGATAGTTTGGCTCTCAACAGTGCAGCCTTATAACACACCTGAGTGCCCACAGTTCCTGCTTGCACCTGGGAGTCACTGTCAAGTCCTTAGGCAGCCATTAAGAGAGGGATGGTTCATGTTCCCCGTGGAAAAGCGCACTCAAGGCAAAGCTGCACTTTGGATGATGATAATCATCATCATTGTCATCATTATGATATCATCATCACCTAGCATTCAATGAGAGCTTTTTCTTTTTTTATTAGTATTTATTGATTTATTTGAAAGGCAGAGTTACAGAGAGAAAGAATCTTGCATCCTCTAGTTCACTCCTCAAACAACTGCAATGGCCTGCGCTTGGCAATTTGGAAGCCAGGAGCTTCGAACTCCATCTGGATTTCTCATGTGGGTGTCAGGGGCCCAAGCACTTGGGCTGTCTTCTGCTGCTTTCCCAGGTGCATTATCAGGGAGCTGGATTGGAAGTGGAGCAGCCAGGACTTGAACTGGTGCCTATATGGGATGCTGGCATTGCAGTTGGAGTCTTAACCTGCTGTGCTACAATGCTAACTCTATCAATGAGTGCTCTTTCAAGGTCAGGAATTGAGAAATGTGCTTGTCCCCGTAATGGACCTGTAGAACTAGGTACAATTACTGTTCATCAGTGAGGAAACTAAGGCAAGTTACCCAAAAGTTGTATTAAATATCCTCAAAAACAAATTTGAGGTTTTGGGGTTGGGGAGCTAGTCTTGTGGCTGACACTCTGCTTTGAGCATAGAGTAAAATTATCTTTAGGAGCATTTTTGCCTAGAAACAAAAAGCCCATAGGAGGGCCCTGTGGAACCTGGAAGTGTATCTGTGGCATGTGTGTGACACACTCACACTCACACACATGGTGCCCACTGGGAGGCCCAGAGTGAGCTCCTACAGATGCACAGTCAGTGCACAGCACCGTCTGCAGCTCCCTTGGTGTGTGGAAGTCCAAATCCCTCTTGGCACCTCTCTCCCCCTCATTTATAACTGATCTCAATAACCAAGGGGAGCATTGGACCTCAGCAGATGAGAATAGTTCAGAAAAATAATGCTAAAATAGAATTGAAAGATAAACTTAGTGGCAGGCATTGAGCCTAGCAGTTTAAGATGCTGATTAAAATGTTTGCACCCTATATCAGAGTACCTGGATTCCATACCTGGCTCTGGCTTCTGATTACAGCTTTCTGCTAATTACTTTATTTGAAGGTAGCATTACAGAGAGAGATGGGGTGGAGGAGGGGGAGAGAAAGAGAGAGAGAGAGAGCAAGAGAGAGAGCAAGAGAGCGAGAGTGCTTCTATCTGCTGATTCACTCCCCAGATGACTGCAATAGCCATGGCTGGGCTAGACTGAAGCCAGGAGCCAGGAACTCTATCCTGGTCTCCCACAGGGATCTAAGCTTGTGGGCCACCAGATGCTGCCTTCCAGGAACATTAGCAGGGAACTAGATTGGAAGCAGAGTGTCCGGGACTTGCTGTAGCACTCTAATCTGGAATGTTGGCTTCACAGACTCAGACCTAGCCTGTTTTACCTGCCCCTTTATATTCCATTTTAATGGAATTGTTATTCCTGTGAAAACTTTGCTTTATCCCAATCAAAAGTCTACTTTCCTCAACCCCTCCCTTGTCCCCATCTTTCTTGCCTCCTCTCTGTCTCCCTTTTCTCTTGTTACACAGCTTTGCATACAATTTTAGCATCCTTTTAAGCCTGAGATTTGAGCCACTGTCCTGTGAAAGTGCCCCATGAGTGGTTTCTGTGTCGCTTAGCTTCAAAGGTTTGGTTAAAAAAATCACTCTCTAGCTCTGCAGTCAGAGATGTCATTAGGAAGCAGCCTGCCGAGTTCACCAAGAGCACTAAACAACCAAATGTTCAGCGGAAATTATTTTTTGAAATGTTACAATCACCTGGTTGTTTTCAGTTGCTCCTATTTCTCAGATTCTAAAAAGAATGCACACAGCCACAGGAAAGGCCCAGCAGGGGATGTTTGAGATCATTTTCCTCTGTGGCACTCAGATCACTGAGAAAGCCAAGAAATGAGCTATCGCCGATTCTGTCTGTTAACTGTCTTCATTCCCTTTCTCTCTGTTAGGACATATGCACTGAAAGTGGATTCATGGAGACCCTTTTGTCCTGGATGTGCTATTCCAAGGCCCTCTAGGGTGTGTGGAACACTGCCTGCCTCACCCCTACTGCACAATTCAGTCTCACAAGTACTCAGCAAAAAGGGGCTGAGCCTCCTGTGGGGCATGGCATGGAGGGCCTGGACCCTGCCACGCTGTTGGCTTTCGGCAGCCATGCAGAGCCCTTTGCTCCCCTGTCTTGCTTGCTGTGTTTGCCTCCTCTTCTGAGCAGCCATCAAACCAGATTCCTGCACACAGTGGGAGATGTTTGCATGTCTGTTCTGCAGAGGACATCTGGTTTTGGATGCTGTTGGATTTTGTTCAGGCTTCCTGTGAACTACTACTTTCTTATCCCTAGCTGCTATAGGGTCTGACATAAAGAATTCCTGGGTTTGCTTTGTGTTTGTGATGACTGAGCGCCCACAAGAGGATCACTCTGTGGGTGGATAAGGTCTACAGGTGATTTAGTTCCCTAGACCTGCTGGGTTATGAACACAGGTAGTTTGGTTACCTATGCTACAGAGACTCCAAGAACTTCAGTGATCTTTCGTTTCTCCTTGTAGCCTCCTTTCTTGTGGTTTGTGTGGGCTAAGTTGGGTTTCCAGTGGGTTTCACTTTGAGGTTATCTGAATCCTAAGTTGCTTGTTACAGCAGATTTGAGATAGGTTTAAAAGTTTGCAATGAGTATCATTTTGGAAGTTTGAGTTCGGGTGCTGTTTCTGTTCCTTTGTGTAATCCAAGGTTTTTAGGCTGCATGGTCTGGGGGTAGGAATAAGCCACAAAGAGAGAGATTCAGGAATATTTTTCTGTATATATCTGTGCACACAATTCAGGAATCCTAGTCCTTAAATTTCTCCCAGTTGTTTCTGAGAATCTTCAACGGTTGTCCCATATGTCCCAAGGCACTGAGTCTCTGAGCTACTCACTGCTTATCATCATCCAGTTTAATGCTCTGGCTTAGGTGTTGAGTTCTACCATTTTTATTTTTTAATATTTTATTTAAAGTATGCAAATTTCATGTATACAGATATACTTCCCACCCTGTTCCTACCCTTCCACTTCCTTTTCTCCTATTCCCTCTCTTAATTTTTATAATGATCTGCTTTCAGTTTACTTTATAGTCATCAAATTAACCCTAACTAAGTAATGAGTTCAACAAATAGCATGAAGAAAAAAAATTGTTCCTCAACAGTAGAGACCAGGGCTGTAAACAATTATCAAATCTCAGTATGTCAATTTAACTCCTATACATTACATTTTTGGTACTTTATTAGTTACCACAGATCAGAGAAAACATATTGCATTTGTCTTTCTGGGACTGGTTTGTTTCACTAAGTATAATGGTTTCCAGTTGCATCCAGTTTGTTGCAAAAGACAATATTTCATTTTTTGGCTGAGTAGTATTCCATAACACACACACCCACACCCACCCACCCACCCACACACACACACACAAATTTCTTTGGAAAAAAGAAATTTTTTATTCAAGGAATACAAACTTCATGCATTTTATAAGTACAACTTTAGGAATATAGTGATTCTTCCCACTGTACCCACACTCCCACCCTTCTTCCTCCTTCCTCTCCCATTCCCAGTCCCATTATCCACTAATATCCATTTTCAATTCACTTTATACACAAAAGACCAACTATATACTAAGTAAATAGTTCAACAATTTATACACACACACAGGAAAACTTTTCCTCAACAGTTGAGACAAGGGCTGTTCAAAGTCATTGCATCTTGAAGTTAATTTCACTTTTTTTTAAAAGAAACTTAACTTTAAACAAGCACCCAAGAATGATATATCTTTTATGAGTACTTAGACATATCTATAACTTATAAGACATAGGAATATCCTCTCCCTAACACATTAAAAGAAAGTAAGTCCTTGAGAACAAGTTTTATTATTAATTAAGAAAGCACCTAAGTGTCGCTCCCCCTCTTCATGGAGGAACGACACTAAACCCTGCCTAGGCTTCATATCCGAGTCACGGCACCATTATGTCGCTCCCCCTCTTCATGGAGGAACGACACAGGACCCTGCGCTGTTCTTTTGTCTGCTCGGCCCTCCCCGGGTTTGCTGCTGGTTCTTCCCGGGTTGGCTACCGTCCCTTCCACCTCCGTGGAAGGGCAGTTCCCCCTAGCCACTTTCCCCACTTCCGCGGGGGAGCGGCACACTGCCGGCCGGCTCTCTCGGGGGCTGCACAGGTGTTCCTTCAGATAGATGTTCCCTTTAGATGTTCCTCATGCATGTTGTCTCTCTCCTCCTTTATAGTCCTCTTCCTCCAATCCCAACTCTGCTACCCACATGCCGAGTACGCTGCTCTCCTCCAATCAGGAGCAGATCCTGCAGCTTGTCAAGTTGGTGAAAGGCAGCTGGGTAGAAGCTGTTTGCTCCTCTCCCAGCGCCATATTGTGGGAGAGCAGATGCATAGAATAAGTCTTAATTCCAGTAACTTAGTCTAGTTCGAGTTGCTCCCCACACTAAGGAAACAAGTAATGGAGTTAGATGCTTAGCATAACTAAAACTTATGAGACATAAGAATATCCTCCACTTAATACACTAAAACAAAATAAATCTTTGAGAGCAAATTTTACTGTTAACTCTCAATACAACTCTTTGAGGACAAAGGTCCTGCATGGTGAGTTAGTGCACAGTGACTCCTATTGTTAATTTAACAATTGACACTCATGTATGATGTCATACATGACTGAGGCTCTGATATGAGTTGCCTAGGCTATGGATGCCTTTTGAATCCACAAACTCTGTCAGTATTTTACAAGGCCATAGCCAAGTGGAAGTTCTCTCCTCCCTTTAGAGAGAAGTACCTCCTTCTTTGATGACCACTTCTTTCCACTGGGATTTCATCCACCAAGGTCATTCTGTCAGACATTTTTTGCCACAGTGTCTTGGCTTTCCATGCCTGAAATGCTCTCGTGGACTTTTCAGCCAGACCAGAATGCCTTAAGGGCTGATTCTGAGGTCACAGTACTACTTAAAGCGATTATCATTCTATGAGTCTGCTGTGTGGAAATCTTCCCATGTTGGAGCACTCACTCTTTTTAATTCTATCTATTATTATTACCAGAAATTTAATTCTATTTATATAACCACTTTAACACTTAATCCTATCTATATGATCACTTTAGTACTTGATCTTATCCATATGATCACTTTAACACTTAAAATCCTATTTTTACCACCCAGCTTAAGGGGATATAGGGCCCCATGGCAAGTTTTTAAATTGTACCTTTGGAAGTAAGTCCGTAGGAATGTATACAGAACTATACAGCTTTACAGTCATAAATTTCATACACTTCATAATTACAACTTTAGGAACACGGTGATTTTTCCCACTGTGCCAGCCCTCCCACCAATACTCCTACCCCCTTCCTCCTCCCTCTCTTATTCCCACTCTTACTTTTTTTTTTTACTAAGATCTATTTTCAATTAATTTTATACACATATGATTAACTCTATGTTAAGTAAAGAGTTCAACAAATAGTATAAAAAAACTGTTCCTCAACAGTCAAGACAAGAACTGTTCAAGCCATTGCTTCTCAAAGTGTCAATTTCATTTTTACAGATTCCCTTCAGGTACTCTGTTAGTTATCACAGGTCAAGAAGAACATATTGTAATTGTCCTTTGGGACTGGCTTATTTCACTAAGTATCATATTTTCCAGTTGCATGCATTTTGTTGCAAATTACTGGATTTGACTTTTTTTTTTATACTGCTGTGTAGTATTCTATGGTGTATATACTCATAATTTCTTTGTCCAGTCTTCAGTTGATGGGCATTTGGGTTGATTCCATGTTTTAGCTATTGTGTATCGAGCTGCAATAAACATGAGGATACAGATCACTCTTTCATATGCTGATTGCATTTCCTTTGGATAAATTCCCATGAATGAGATGGTAGGTCTATATTTGGATTTTTGAGGTATCTCCATACTGTCTTCCACAGTGCTGTACCAGCTTACATTTCCACCAACAGTGGATTAGGGTACCCTTTTTTAGAAGGTTTTTATTTATGAATATAAATTTCATAGGTATAGCTTTTAGGACTACAGTGATTGCTCCCCTCATTCCTTCCCTCCCACCCCAACTCCCATCCCACCTCCTAACTCCCTCTCCCATCCCATTCTTTATTAAGGTTATTTTTAAATTAACTTTATATACAGAAGACCAACTCTATACTAAGTAAAGATTTCAGCAGTTTGTATACCCCCCCACACCAGGTGTAAAGTACAGATTGAGAGCAAGTATTACAGTTATTTCTCATAGTATAACTCATTAAGGACAGAGGTCCTACATGGGGAGTAAGTACACAGTGACTCCTGTTGCTGATTTGACAGTTAGCACTCGTATTTTTGACGTCAGCGACTACTTGAGGCTCTTGTCATGAGCTTCCAAGGCTATGGAAGCCTTTTGAGTCCACAAACTCCATTGGTGTTTAGACAAGGCCATATGCAAAGTGGAAGTTCTCTCCTCCCTTCAGAGAAAAGTATATCCTTCTTTGATGGAACTTTCTTTTTACTGGGGTCTCATAGAGATCCTTCATGCAGAACATTTTTAGCCACTTTGTCTTGGCTTTCCATGCCTGAAATGCTCTTGTGGGCTTTTAAGCCAGATTCAAATGCTTTAGGGACTGATTCAGAGGTCAGAGTGCTGTTTAGGGTGTTTGTAATTATAGGACTCTGCTGTGCGGACTGTTCCCCATGTTGGAACTTTCTCACATTTTTAAAAATTTTTATTTGTTTTATTTGACAGGTAGAGTTAGACAGTGAGAGAGAGAGAGAGAGACAGAAAGAAAGGTCTTCCTTCTGTTGGTTCACTCCCCAAATGGCCGCTATGGCCGGCACTGCACCGATCCAAAGCCAGGAGCCAGGTGCTTCTTCTGGTCTCCCATGCTGGTGCAGGGCCCAAGCACTTGGGCCAGCCTCCACTGCCTTCTTGGGCCACAGCAGAGAGCTGGACTGGAAGAGGAGCAACTGGGAATAGAACTTGGCACCCATATGATGCTGGTGCTGCAGGCGGAGGATTAGCCATGTGAGCCATGGCGCCAGCACCACTTTCTCACATTTTAAATTTTATCTATTATTGTTAGGATACCTTTTCCCCACATTCTTGCCAGCATTTGTTGTTTGTTGATTTCTGAAAGCCATTCTAACTGGGGTGTGGTGAAACCTCATTATAGTTTTGGTTTGCATTTTCCTGAGAATTTTTTTCATGTGTCTGTGGGCCATTTGGATTTCTTCTTTTGAAAAATGTCTGTAAAGTTCTTTGCCCATTTCTTCAATGGGTTATTTGTTTTGTTGTTGTTGAGTGTCTTGATATCTTTATATATTCTGGATATTAATCCTTTATCAGTTGCATAGTTTGCAAATAATTTCTCCCATTCTATCAGTTGCCTCTTCACTTTCTTGAGTGTTTCTTTTGAAGTACAGTAGCTTCTCATTTTGATGAAATCACACTTGTTAATTTTGGCTTTGACTGCCTGTGCCTCTGTGATCTTTTCCATGAAGTCTTTGCCTATGCCAATGTCTTGCAGGGTTTCCCCAATGTTCTCTAATAATTTGATGCTATCAGGTTGTAAATTCAGGTCTTTAATCCATTTTGAATGGATTTTTGTGTAAGGTGTAAGGTAAGGGTCTTGCTTCATACTTCTGCATGTGGAAATCCAGTTATCCCAGCACCATATATTGAAGAGACTGTCCTTGCTCCAGGGATTGATTTTAGTTCCTTTGTCAAATATAAGTTGTTTGTAGGTGCCTGGATTGATTTCTGGCATTTCTCTTCTGTTTCATTGGTCTATCCATCTGTTTTTGTACCAGTACCGTGCTGTTTTGATTAAAACTGCCATATGGTATGTCTTGAAATATGGTATTGAGACTCCTCTAATTTTGTTTTTGTTGTATAAGATTGTTTTAGCTATTCTGGTTCTCCTTGTTTCTGTATAAATTTTAACTTCACATTTTCTGTATCTGATAAGATTGTCCTTGGTATTTTGATTGGCACTGCATTGAATCTATAAATTGATTTTGGAAGTATGGACATTTTGATGATGTTGATTCTTCTAATCCATGAACATGGAAGATTTTTCCATTTTTTGGTATAGTATTCTATTTCTTTCTTTTATTTTAATGATTTATTTTATTTATTTGTAAGACAGAGTTACAGAGAGAGGTAGAGACAGAGAGGTCTTCCAACCGCTGGTTCACTCCCCAAATGGCTGCAACGGCTGGAGCTGTGCCGATCTGAAGCCAGGAGCCAAGAGCTTCTTCTGGGTCTCCCATACAGGTGCAGGGGCCCAAGGACTTGGGCCATCTTCCACTGATATCCCAGGCCACAGCAGAGAGCTATATCTGAAGAGGAGCAGCTGGGACTAGAACCGGCGTCCATATGGGATGCTGGAGTTTCAGGCCAGGGCTTTAACCCACTGTGCCACAGAGCTGGCCCCTTCTATCCCTTCTATTTCTTTCTTTATGTTTTTGTAATTTTCATAGTAGAGATCTTTGACATCCTTGGTTAAATTTATTCCAAGATATTTGATATTTTTGGTAGCTGTTGTGAATGGGATTGATTTTAGATGTTCTTTCTCAGCTGTGGCATTGTCTTGTATATAAAGGCTTTTGATTTTATATTCTGACACTTTACCAAACTGTTATTATGAGTTCCAATAGTCTCTTAGTGGAGTCTTTAGGGTCCCGTATATATAGAAACATGTCATCTGCAAATAGGGATAGTTTGACTTCCTCCTTTCCAATTTGTATCCTTTTAATTTCTTTTCCTTGCCTAATGGCTCTGGATAACACTTCCAGGACTATATTGAATAGCAAAGGTGAAAGTAGGCATCCTTGGCTGATTCCAGATCTAGTGGGAATGCTTCCAACTTTTCCCCCTTCAATAGGATGCTGGCCTTGGGTTTATCATACATTGCCTTGATTGTGTTGAGAAACGTTCCTTCTATACCCAATTTGCTTAGAGTTTTCATCATGAAAGGGTTTTGCATTTTATCAAATGCTTTCTCTGCATCCGTTGAGATAATCATGATTTTTGTTCTTTAGTTTGTTATTGTGATATATCACATTGATTTGTGAATGTTGAACCATTCCTATATACCAAGGATAAATCATTCTTGGTTAGGTAAATGATCTTTCTGATGTGTTGTTGGATTTGATTGGCTAGAATTTTTTGAGGATTTTTACATCTATGTTCATCAGGAATGTTAGTCTACAGCTCTCTTTGTCGTATCCTTTTCTGTTTAGGAATTAAGATAATGCTGCCTCATAGAGTTTGGGAGGATTCCCCTCGCTTTCAGTTGTTTTGAATAGCTTGAGAAGAGTTGGAATTATTTCTTCTTTAAACGTTTTGTGTAATTCAGCTGTGAAGCCATTTGGTCCTGGGCTTTTCTTTGTTGGGAGGATCTTAATTACTGATTCAATACAGCTTGTTTATTAGTCTGTTTAGGTTTTCTGTGTTTTCATGACTCAATTTTGGTAGATTGCATGTGTTCAGAAATCTATCTATTTCTTCTAGATTTTACAATTTGCTGGCAAACAGCCTGTTGTAATTTCTGATGACTCTTTTCATTTATGTAGTATCTATTGTTACATTGCCTTTTTCATCTCTGATTTTATTAATTTGGATCTTCTCCATAGTTTTTTTTTTGGCTAATTGGGTAAATGATATATTGATTTTGCTAATTTTCTCCAAAAACCAGCTATTCATTTTACTGATGTCTTATTTTTTAAATTTTGTTTATTTATTCTCTAATTTTAAGTGTTTCCTTCTTCCTACAAATTTTGGGTTTGGAGTGGTGTTATTTTTCTATGTCCTTGAGATGCACTGATAGCTCATTAATTTTATTCCTTCCAACTCCTGATATAGGGACCAACTGCTATAAGCTTCCCTCTTAACAGTGTTTTTGCTGTATCTGATAAGTTTTTTTTTTTTGACAGGCAGAGTGGACAGTGAGACAGAGAGACAGAGAGAAAGGTCTTCCTTTACCATTGGTTCACCCTCCAAGGCTGCTGCGGCCAGCGCGCTGCTGCCGGCGCACCACAATGATCCGAAGCAAGGAGCCAGGTGCTTCTCCTGGTCTCCCATACGGGTGCAGGGCCCAAGCACTTGGGCCATCCTCCACTGCACTCCTGAGCCACAGCAGAGAGCTGGCCTGGAAGAGGGGCAACCGGGACAGAATCCGGTGCCCTGACCAGGACTAGAACCCGGTGTGCCGGCACTGCAAGGCAGAGGATTATCCTATTGAGCCACGGCGCCAACCCTGATAAGTTTTGATAGGTTCTTTTGTCATCTTCATTTGCTTCTAGAAATTTTTTGATTTCTCTCTTGATTTCTTCTATGACCCACTATTCATTCAAGAACATTTTGTTCAGTCTCCATGTGTTTGCATATGTTCTAGAGATTCTTGAGTTGTTAATTTCCAGCTTCATTCCATTGTAGTCAGTAATGATGGATGGTATGATTTAAATTTTTTAAAATTTGCTGAGGCTTGCTTTTGGCTTAGCATATGGTCTATCTTAGATAAAGTTCCATGCACTGATGAAAAGAATGTGTATTCTTTAACTCTGGGATGAAAGGTTCTGTAGACATCAGTTACGTCCTTTGGTCCATAGTGTCAATGAGCCCTGTTTCTTTTTTATTTTCTGTCTGGTTGATCTGTCAATTGATGAAAGTGGGGTGTTGAAGTCCCCTGTTACTATTGTATTGTAGTCTATGTCTCCCTTTAGATCCATTAACATTTCTTTTAAATAGTCAGCCGCCCTGTAATTAGGTGCATATGCATTTATTATAGTCACATCACATCTTCCTGTTGAATTAGTCCCTTAATCATTACATAGAATCCTTTTTTGTCTCTTAACAATTTTTGTAATAAAGTCTATTTTGTCTGATATTAGACTGGCTATACCTGCTCTTTTTTTTCCTTTCATTAGCATGGAATATCTTTCCTTTCTTTCACTTTAAGTCTGCGTGCAACTCTTTTGGTGAGGTGTGTGTCTTGTATTCAGTAAATAGATTGGTCTTGCTTTTTAAACCATTCAGCCAGCCTGTATCTTTTATGTTTTTTTTTTTTTTCAAAAGAGATCTTTTATTTAATGAGTACACATTTCATAAGTACAAATTTAGGAATATAATGATTCTTCCCACCATTCCCACCCTCCCATCCCCACTCCCACCATACTTCCTCCCTCTCCCGTTCTCAGTCCCATTCTCAGTTAAGATTTGTTTTCAATTAACTTTATACACAGAAGACCAACTCTATACTAAGTAAATATTTCAACAATCTGCACATATATACACAAAATAAAAAAAAAACTTTTCAAGAACAAATTTTACAATGAATTCTCATACTACAACTCATTCAGGACAGATGTCCTGCATGGGGAGTAAGTGCACACTTAATTTAATAATTAACACTCTTATGTATGATGTCAGTGATCACCTGAGGCTCTTGACATGAGCTGTCAATGCTATGGAAGCCTTTTGAGTCATAGTCTCCATCAGAATTTGGACAAGGCCATGAACAAAGTGAAAGTTCTCCAGGTCTTCAAAGAAGGAGGTACCTTTCTCTGAAGGGAGGAGAGAACCTCCTCTTTGACTATGACCTTGTCTAAACAAGATAAGAGTCAGAGAACTCAGAGGGCTTCCATAGCCTTGGAAACTCATGACTGGTGCATAGGGAGATTACTGATGCCATAGACAGGAGTGTCATTTTGTGAAGTCAACAACAGGAGTCACTGTGCACTTACTCCTCATGTAGGATCTCTGTCCTTAATGTGCTGTACATTGAGATTTAATGCTATAACAAGTACTCAAACAGTATATTTCACTTTGTGTTTTTATGGGGGTGCAAACTGTTGAAATCTTTACTTAATGCATACTAAACTGATCTTCTGTAAAAAAAAAAAAAGAAATTATCAATTCCCAACTTGACTCTCACTGGGATTAAACATGACAATAGGTCTGATCTGATTTCATCATCATTTAAAAAAATCATCTATTATTTTTCACTTTATGTTTCTGTGTGGGAGCAAACTGTTGAAATCCTTACTTAATGTATACTAAGCTGATCTTCTGTATATTAAGATAATCGAAAATGAATCTTGATGTGAATGGAAGGGGAGAGGGAGTAGGAAAGGGGAGGGTTGCGGGTGGGAGGGACGGTATGGGGGGGGAAGCCATTGTGATCCATAAGTCGTACTTTGGAAATTTATATTCATTAAATAAAAGTTAAAAAAAAAACAAAAAAAAAACAAACAAAAAAAAACCAAAGTGAAAGTTCTCTCCTCCCTTCAGAGAGAAGTACATCCTTCTTTGAAAGACCCTTCTTTCCACTGGGGTCTCATTCACAGAAATCTTTCATGTAGGACTTTTTTTTTTTTTTGCCACAGTGTCTTGGCTTTCCTTGCCTGAAGTGCTCTCATGGACTTTTAAGCCAGACCAGCCTGTATCTTTTTTTTTTTTTAAGATTTATTTATTTATTTGGAAGTTAGAGTTACACAGAGAGGGAAGGAGAGGCAGAGAGACAGAGCCAGAGAGCCAGAGAGAGAGAGAGAGAGAGAGAGAGAGAGAGAGAGAAAGTTTTCCTCCACTGGTTCACTCCCCAATTGGCTACAGTGGTCGGAGATGTGCCAATCTGAAGCCAGGAGCCAAGAACTTCCTCCAGGTCTCCCATGTGGGTGCAGGGGCCCAAGAGCTTGGGCTTGGGCCATCCCCTACTGCTTTTCCAGGCCATAGCATAGCACTGGAGGAAGCATAGTAGTCTGGACTCAAACTGGTACCCATATGGGATGCTGGCACTGCAGGTGGTGGCTTTACCTGCTACGCCACATTGCAGGCCCCAGCCTGTATCTTTTAATTTGAGAATTTATGCCATTTACATTCAAGGTTATTAGTGATATGTGACAACTTGGCCTTGCCATTTTTCTGTAAATATTCCTATCATTTACTTTGGATTTTCTTATACTTTTACTGGGAGATCCTGTCTTCACATTCTTTCAAAATGATAACTATCTTTCTGTGTTTCTCTGTGTAGCACATCCTTAAGAATCTTTTTTTTTTTTTAACTTTTATTTAATGAATATACGTTTCCAAAGTACGAATAATGGATTACTATGGCTTCCCCCCCATACCGTCCCTCCCACCCACAACCCTCCCCTTTCCCACTCCCTCTCCCCTTCCATTCACATCAAGATTCATTAATATACAGAAGATCTTTTTTTTTTTTTTGACAGGCAGAGTGGACAGTGAGACAGAGAGACAGAGAGAAAGGTCTTCCTTTTTCTGTTGGTTCACCCCTCAGTGGCCGCTGCGGCCAGCGCACCACGCTGATCTGAAGCCAGGAGCCAGGTGCTTCTCCTGGTCTCCCATGCGGGTGCAGGGCCCAAGGACTTGGGCCATCCGCCACTGCACTCCTGGGCCACAGTAGAGAGCTGGACTGGAAGAGGAGCAACTGGGACAGAATCCAGCGCCCCGGCTGGGACTAAAACCTGGGGTGATGGCGCTGTAGGCAGAGGATTAGCCTATTGAGCCACAGTGTCAGCCCCCTTAAGCATCTTATGTAAGGCTGGAGGAGTGGTGACAAATTCTTTCAATTTCTGTTTGTTGTGGAAGGTCTTTATTTCACCTTTACTCATAAGTGAGAGCTTTAGAGGGTACAGTATTCTGAGTTGACAGTTTTTTCTCTTAAGACTTGGACTATGTCTTTTTTTTTTTTTTTTTACAGGCAGAGTGGACAAGTGAGAGAGAGAGACAGAGAGAAAGGTCTTCCTTTGCCGTTGGTTCACCCTCCAATGGCCGCCGCGGCCGGCGTGCTGCGGCCGGCGCACTGCGCTGATCCGATGGCAGGAGCCAGGAGCCAGGTGCTTTTCTTGGTCTCCCATGGGGTGCAGGGCCCAAGCACTTGGGCCATCCTCCACTGCACTCCCTGGCCACAGCAGAGAGCTGGCCTGGAAGAGGGGCAACCGGGACAGAATCTGGCGCCCCGACCGGGACTAGAACCCGGTGTGCCGGCGCCGCTAGGCGGAGGATTAGCCTAGTGAGCCGCAGCGCTGGCCATGGACTATGTCTTTACATTTTCTCCTTTCCTTTAGGGTTTATTATGAGAAATCAGCTGTTATTCTAACTGGGAATCCTCTGAAATTAATCTGGCATTTTTTCATGCACATTTTAAGATCTTTTATTTATGCTTTACTGTAGAATGTTTGACTATCATGTGAAGATCTTTTTGGTCATGTCTATTAGGAATTCTATGTGTTTCCTGTACTTGGCCATCCCTTTCTTTCTCCAAACTAGGGAAATTTTCTGTAATTATTTCATCAAATAGGCCTTCTCTTTTTCCACACTTTTAGGAACTCCTAAGACTCATATGTTGGGTCATTTAATAGTATCCAATAAATCTCCAACACTGTTTTTAGTTTTTCTCATTTCTTCTTTTTTCGTGTGTGACTGAGAAATTTTCAGACTTGTCTTCTAGCTCAGATATTTTTTCCAACTCACCAAGTATATTGTTATGGCTTTCCACTGCATTTTTTGACATATTGAATTCTTCTTTTCTAATATTTCAGTTTTAATTTTCTTCAAAACCTCAATCTCATAGATCTCATGGGAAAATTTTTCTTCCATGTCGTGTATGGATTTCTTTAACTCACAAATTTGCTTTTCATTGCTTCTGGGTAATCCTATGATTAATTTTTTGATTCCATTTTCAGTAATTTCATCAACCTCTTCATCTTTGCATTTAATATTGAAGTGTTATGTTGCTTTGTAGGAGTCATATTGTTTTCCTTATTTTTGTTTCTTTAGTATCTGCTCTTATTTTTAGACATTTGTGGAATTGTTGGTTTTCTCCTCTGACAGATTTTGTCTGTGGACTATATCTGTGTGATTTAGTGGAGTGTCTGCTCTTCAATGTATACCCAGAGATGAGTGCTGCATTGTCCATGGAGTTATCCAGGTTGGGATGAGTATCCAGGATGACATCCAAGTTGGGCAGATGGTAGGAGGTTGGGCAGGAGATGGTAGATATCCTCTTGTCAGCAGGAAAAAGGGCATTATCAACTCTGTTGGTGTAGTCACAGCCTCATCTCCTCTCTTCCTAGGTGATCAATGTCCAGGGCTAGCACACATATGTGCAACACTCACCACCACTGCCACATGAACCACACAAAGGATCTATGCAGTCCTTGTGTGAACACAGATCCTGCTGCAATGACCCACCCTAGACAGTCATGGAGCTCTGAGCCTTTGGCACTGGCACTGCACACAGTGTTTGCCCAGAGACCTAGCTACAACCTATACTCTATTGTGCAGTCACAGAATTCCCAGTCATAGCGCATAAGTCTCTCACAGTCATGGAGTACAGAGGATCCACTCCACTCTGCTAGCCTATCCAGTCTACAGAGAGGCAGAGATGTTCCCAGAGATAGCAGCCTGGGGGTGCTCCACCTAGGTGGTTTGAACCCCAGAGCCCGTGATGTGTTGAGAGGCTGGAGGCACCTCACAGTTGTACATGTGTGCTACTGCCCTGTCAGTCCTCCCAGCCAGTCTCAAAATCAGTGGGAAGCATGCATTTTTCCCTCTGCTAAAATCCTTGGCCCTCACACATGCACAATAGCTGCCACAACCACTCTTCCATTCAAAATGGCAGCTTCTCCCCACTGGTTGCTGAGCATTCATAAGAGCCATCACAGCCACTACTGATTTCAGAATGGTGCCTTCTTCCTGCCATCGCTGGGTGCATGCACCTGAGATGCCACAGCTATCAAGATGGTGACCTCTCTCAGCTGATTGCTATGTGCCATTGTTGGGGGGGTGGGGAGTAAGAAACATTCCTATTAATTGCTGGGTTGGGGGGTAAGATGTCCCCATTAGGGGACCAGGCCCGACTCATACCAAGTCTCCCTGTGGCTATATTGCCAGTGTCATAGGCTGCTTCAGCCTGATCTCACCCTGGCTCTCCAAAGCTGGTGCTTCCTTTGGGTCTCAGCTGCGGGGGTCTTGTGTGGTGTCCACACTCATGGCTGCAAGTCCTCACCTTCCAAGCTGATGCACAGCACCCCTCTTCCTTCTGTAGAATTTCCACTGCATATTTCTCTCCAACAGTCTCCTAGGAATGCCCTTCCTCCACTTTTCTTTGCTACTGTTTTCCCCTAACCTAAAGAGGTAGGTCCTTTCCCTATTTCATCATCTTGAGGATCCTGATTTCTCTCATTTTTAAAAAAATTACTTATTTGAAAGGGTAGAGTCTCTCTCTCACACACACACACACACACACACACACACACACACATCTTCTATCTGTTGATTCACTCCACAAAAGGCAGCAACAATGGGGATGGGCCACACTGAAGCTAGGAGCCAGGAACTCCATTTGGGTTTCCCACATGGGAGGAGGGATCCAAGTACCCAAACCATCATCTGCTGCTTCCCAAGCACATTAGGAGGGAACTAGATCAGAAGCGGAGCAGTTGTGACTTGCACCAGCATCCCTATATGGAATGGTGGTGTCCCAGGCAGTGGCCCAACCCACTGTGCCACAAAACCTGACCTGATTCCTTCCATTTCATGGAGATCTGTCTGAACTCTGATGCCCTGGACTTGAAGTCTCTGGGGCCTGTATCCAGGCTGCTCCCCGCAATCATGGCCCATGCACCATCTGTATAATATTGAAGGTTATCAGTCAAATCAGCAGGTCACAAAGGCAAGGCAGTTTTTGTTTCTCCTTTGTGGGGAGCAACTGGGAGCAACTCGGACTAGACTGTTACGGGAATTAAGACTTATTCTATGCATCTGCTCTCCCACAATATGGCGCTGAGAAGGGAGTAACAACTTCTACGCAGCTGCCTCTCACCAGCTTGAGTGATGACCTGCAGGAGCTGATCCTGCTCCTGATTGCAGGAGAGCAGCGTACTCGGCGTGTGGGTAGCAGAGTTGGGATTGGTGGAAGAGGACTATAAAGGAGGAGAGAGACAACATGCACCAGGAACATCTATCTGAAGGAACACCTGTGCAGCCCCCGAGAGAGCCGGCCGGCGGTGTGCCGCTCCCCTGCGGAAGTGGGGAATGTGGCAGGGGGAACCGCCCTTCCACGGAGGTGGAAGGGTCGGTAGCCAACCCGGGAAGAACCAGCAGCAAACCCGGGGAGGGCCGAGCAGACAAAAGAACAGCGCAGGGTCCTGTGTCGTTCCTCCACGAAGAGGGGGAGCGACACTCCTTCAGATGGGAAACTGGAGTTTTATAGAAATTAAGTAACTTACCTAGTCAGTAAGTGCTGACATCAATATCTGAGTACTGGTCTGTTTGATTTCAAAGCCCTTCCTTTTTCTGATAAACTATCTCCTGGTTTTCACTGCCATAAGTACAATTTCACTGAAAAAATCTCAAATGTGAGGAAGAATTTTTAGTGTTGCAGAATTTGAGAAATAAATAAACCTGTGTCACTTACAAGCCATTAGTGACGATCTGTTCTGACTCTTAGTACTTCTGGCACTTAGATGACTGTTAGACATCTGCTTACTGCTCCCCAAGGAGGCCTCGTGGCTGGGAAACTTAGTTTATGATTCATTAAAAGCCAAAATAGCTACAATGCAGTGTTCTGGTTATGGGATAGACATTGGGAGAGAACATTAAGAAGACAGGACAGAGAATGCTGAGATAGCACTGTGAGTCACCAAGCTATTCTTTTAAAGCTTAAGACAACAGGGAAGTGTTTTCTTATTTGATGTGGATGATAGGAAGCTGGTGGAGATACAGAACATTTCAGATGAGATCATCTGAAGGCTACAGTTAAGAATATCCAATAGACTAAAATAGTATGTTAATTTATAGATTCCTGAACGTGGCTTCAAAAGATCACTGCACTATAGAAGAAGCTGAGGAACTGTGAATGAAAGTAGTCAAATAAAAGGCAAACTGGAGGCAAGGGTGATGTTAGCAAAATGATGGACTGGGAAGCTTTTCAGGGCTGGGGAACCTTTTTTTCTGCCAAGGGCCATTTGGATATTTCTTTCTTTTGAAGATTTATTTATTTATTTGAAAGTCAGAGTTACACACAGAGAGAAAGAGAGACACACAGAGAGAGAGAGAGAGAGAGAGAGAGGTCTTCCGCCCGCTGGTTCACTCCCCAGTTGGTCACAACAGCCAGAGCTCTGCCAATCCGAAGCCAGAAGCCAGGAGCCAGTAGCTTCTTCTGGATCTCCAACACGGGAGCAGGGGCCCAAGGATTTGGGCCATATTCTGCTGCTTTCCCAGGCCATATCGGAGAGATGTATTGGAAGTGGAGCATATGGGTCTCAAACTGGCACCCATATGGGATGCTGGCACTGCAGGCGGTGGCTTTACCCACTACGTCACAGCACTGGCTCCTTGGATATTTCTAACATCGTTTGTAGGCCATACAGTTTTATCAACTTAGAAGTTAGGGAGAGATCTTCCAACTGTTGGTTCACTCCCCAAATGTCCCCTCTAAACTTTTTTGAAAGACTAATACAAGGCCTTCATCTCTGTTTCACCCAACTCAAAAATCAGATGGGAAAAGTTCTGGACAGTTTTCAAGTTCTGTGGGGCAACTACAAACTCACAGATGCACAGGGCAAGAGATTATGGGAGGGAGACATGCAATAGACAGTCTGATACTCAAGGGCAAAGCTAGAGAAAAATTCTGAAAGTTAGGGCATTCAACAGTAGCTGTGTATATGAGGAATTTGGGAAGCTATATACCTACCGAGGCAAGGCATGTGCTTAGAAAAGACATGAATAGATATTAAACTTTTTCCTTGGGCAGATTCCAATGTTCAGAGTAAACCTAAGTGTTGTAGGAATTTTCTAGCACAGAGTCAACCTCAAAGTCTGGGAGAGCTCTTGGCATTCAAGGATATCTGTTAAATAGTTGAACATAAGCTAAAAGGACAGAAGTTTCAGTGATCACTTCTGACAAGGGGTGGTCAGCACAAATAGTGTGGAAAATTCTCAAAACTAATGAACTATTAAAACTCCTGCTGGTGCCACGGCTCACTAAGCTAATCCTCCGCCTTGTGGCTCCGGCACCCTGGGTTCTAGTCCCAGTCGGGGCGCCAGATTCTGTCCCGGTTGCCCCTTTTCTAGGCCAGCTCTCTGCTGTGGCCAGGGAGTGCAGTGGAGGATGGCCCAAGTGCTTGGGCCCTGCACCCCATGGGAGACCAGGATAAGTACCTGGCTCCTGCCATCGGATCAGCATGGTGCGCCAGCTGCAGTGCGCCGGCCGTGGTGGCCATTGGAGGGTGAACCAACGGCAAAAGGAAGACCTTTCTCTCTGTCTCTCTGTCTCACTGTCCTCTCTGCCTGTCAAAACAAAACAAAACAAAACAACTCCTGATGATAGATCAACCAGCAGACAAATAAACCACTGGGGAAAGAGAAAATTGGATTTTTAGAGACACCATGTTATAAGACACAAAGGTCCAATTTTCAGGAAAAGAATCACAAGACATACAAGGAAATGGGAAAATATGGCACGTTAAAGAGAACAAAATAAATGGACAGAAGCTACTCTTGAAGAAGCTAAAATATAGGACTTATTAGGCAAAGACTTTGAAAGAATGTCCCAAATGTACTCAAAGACATAAGGGAAAAACATTCACAAAGAAATAAAGGAAATCAGAACACAACTTATGATGAAAGTGAACAGAAATTATGAAAATAACCAAGTAGAAATATTGGAAGTGAAAAGTACAGTAACTGAACTGAAAAATTTAGTAGGGGTTCAACAGGAGATTTGAATAAGAAACAATCAGTGAACTTAAACTACTCTGTAAGTAGGTCATTATATACGTTACGGGAGCTCCAGAAGGAGAAGTGAATTAAAATAGAAAAGAAAGGCTATTTGGCCGGCGCCGCGGCTCAATAGGCTAATCTTCCGCCTGTGGCGCCGGCACACCAGGTTCTAGTCCTGGTTGGGGCACCCGTTTCTGTCCCAGTTGCCCCTCTTCCAGGCAAGCTCTCTGCTGTGGCCTGGGAGTGCAGTGGAGCATGGCCTAGGTCCTTGGGCCCTGCACCCTCATGAGAGACCAGGAGAAGCACCTGGCTCCTGGCTTCGAATCAGCGTGGTGCACCGGCCGCAGTGCGTTGGCCGCAGTGGCCATTGGAGGGTGAACCAACGGCAAAAGGAAGACCTTTCTCTCTGTCTTTCTGTCTCACTGTCCACTCTGCCTGTCAAAAAAAAAAAAAAAAAAAAAAAGGCTATTTGAGGAAATAATGCCTGAAAAATTCCCAAATCTTTTGAAAAGACACAGGTCTACAAAGAACCGCTCTAAAAACTCCAAGTAGTATAACCTCAGGGGCCCATGGTTAGACACACACTAATTCAAGAGACTCTTGGAAGCAGCAAAGTGACTAATTATGTATAAGCTTTTTTCAATAAGATTGTCAGCCTATTTTTCCAGAAAGATACCTGCATATAGATGGCTAATTGAGTTTCCACAAAGATGCAAAGGCTAGTGTTTTCAACAAATAGTCCTGAAGCAATTAGTTATCCATATATAAAACAAAACAAAAAAGGAAACCCAATGCTAAAATTTATACAAGAATGTATAAGAAATTATTTGTAGCATTGTGTAGGCAAGGATATATGGTATCAAAAGTATGGCTCATAAAAGAAAATGATTAAATTTGAATTCATTCAAATTAAAATATCTCTTCTGAAAAACACTTTAAGAGAAGATAAGACAGGCCAGAGACCAGGAGAAATATTTGTAAATTGTGTATGTGATAAACAGCTTGTATTTAAAATAAAGAACTCTCAACACTTCAATATAAAAAAAACCAGTAACATAAAAATAGGCAAAAATTTAGCTAAATATTTCTCTGGAGAAAGTATATGGGGGTACCAGTGCTGTGGTGCAGTAGGTTAATCCTCTGCCTGTAGCACTGGCATCCCATATGGGCACTGGTGCTAGTCCTGGCTGCTCCCCTTCCCATCCAGCTCTTTGCTATGGGCTGGGAAAGCAGTAGAAGATGTTGCAAGCCCTTGGGCCCCTGCACACCATATGGGAGATCGGGAAGAAGCTCCTGGCTTCTGGCTTCAGATCTGCGCAGCTCTGGCCGTTGCAACCATTTGGGGTGTGAACCAGTGGACTGAAGAGCTTTCTTTCTTTCTCTCCCTCTCACTATCTGTAACTTTACCTCTCAAGTAAATAAATAAAAAATCTTAAAAAAAAAAAAAAGAAAGTATATGGGTAGGGGCCGGTGCTGTGGCATAGTGGGTAAAGTCCTGGCTGCTCCACTTCTGATCCAGCTCTCTGGTACGGCCTGGGAAAGTAGTGCAAGATGGGCCAAGTTCTTGGGTCTCTGCACCTGCATGATAGACCTGGATGAGGTTCCTGGCTCCAGCCTTGAGATTGGTACAGCTCCAGCTGTTGCGGACATCTGGGGAGTGAACCAGGGGATGAAAGACCTCTCTCTCTCTCTCTCTTCCTCTCTCCCTCTCTGTAACTCTGCCTTTCAAATAAATAAATAAATAGTTTTTTAAAAAGAAAGTATATAGGCAAAGATAAATAAATAATTATTCTGGTGAAATAAGCCATACAAAAACACATATGTACTAAGTGACTCCATTTATGTGAAAGTCTAGAAATTGTAAACTAGTAGTAGCAAAAAGTGTATCAGCTGATCCAGGGTGGGCAGGGTGATGAGGGGCAGGAGGACAGGTAATAGAGATGTCCAGTATCTTGATTTTGGTTCCACAAATGTATGCAAATGTTAAAATATTAAATTTTGTTCATGTTGATTATATCTTGATAAATCTGTTAATAATTAGCATTCTTAAATTATATCAAGATAATTGGAAAGCAAAGTAGGAAAAAAAATCCCTCACCTTTATACTAGCTGTGAGGTACTTAGGTGCTTGCAATAGCTGTGAGGAGCGTACCTACAAACTTGTCAGGTAATTAGGAATGAATGTTGTGAGGTCAAACCAAAGGCAACTAGCTAACACAATGGTTCTCAAACTTTAGTGTGTATCCGAATCACCTTGACAGTTGGTTAAGATACAGATTTCTAGCTCTAGGGCCAGCAGATAAAATTAAGGATGCCTGGATGAATCTGAATTTCCCACATTGGAGTTCCTGAGTTTGATCCCTGACTCGGGCTCCTTACTGTAGCTTCTTGCTGATGCAGACCTTGGGAGCAGCTAGTTTATTGGGCCTCATGCTGTAACACAAGGGAGACAGCATGGGACAAAGAGATTCTGCCCACCAGCTCTCCAATGGTAGGTTAATAGGTGCTTTTATGGGGTTGGGGAGGCATGAAAGTTTCTTCTTGACACACGGCCCTGTCGTCTGCACCTGGCTTGTAGGCTCAGGACACACTGGAGAAGAAATCAATCATGGCAGGGGAAGGCTGTACAAAGGATAAAGATGTGAGGAGAGGTGCCCATGTCAAATCTTGCCTACTTCCAAGAGTTTCAGAGTCTGTCTGTACACATGTCTGATAAAGTCTTACACCAAAAGTAAACTATCTTATGGTTATTGTTTCTATGAATTATTTGTACTGTTGTTTCCCCTCAAGTTGAAAATGGCCTGTATGGGAGTTCCATCCAGACCACTGCTAACTCTGTCTCTCTCTCTCTTTTTTAAAGATTTATTTACTTATTTGAAAGGTGGAGTTATAGAGGCAGAGAGAGAGAGAGAGAGAGAGAGTTCTTTCCATCCCCTGGTTCACTTTACAAATGGCCACAACAGCCAGAGCTGAGCCCATCTGAAGCCAGAGCTTCTTCTAGGTCTGTCCCACGTGGGTGCAGGGTCCCAAGGACTTGGGCTATCTTCTACTGCTTTCCCAGGCCATTGAAGAGAGTTGGATTGGAATTGGAGCAGCCAGGACTTGAACCAGTGCCCAAATGGGAAGCCAGCACTGCACGTGGCAGCTTACCACAGAGCAGGTAACCACTGTTAACTCTTATGATTACTATTGAGAGGCAGAAGCAAACAGAGCAGGGGTGGGGAGGGGGACTTTATGTATATATCTGTATGTATATGTAGAGAAAGAGAGAGCAAGCTGGAAACTCAATCCAGGTGTTCAACAAAGGTGTCAGGAATCCAATTACTTGACCAATCATCGCTGCCTCACAGCATCTTAGTTAGCATCTTAGTTAGGAATCTGGAAACAGGTACTCTGATATGGGTGTGAGCATTTTATATAGCATCTTAACTGGTAGGCCAAACACTCACCTGAGACCACAGTCAACTCGTAATGCTACATGCAGAATCGCCATGTGATCTGAAGATTGTTCCTGCATTCTACATCCCCAAGATCCCTATAAATGAGATGTTCTGCAGCAGCACTGATCTGGGTATGCAGTTGTAGGTGTAGCCTCCTGAGAAGTCACCAAGTGGAAGTCCTTTCCTTCAAACAAGCCCAAGAAAATCTACGCATAAATTATTAGGATTGATAGTAGTTAAGCAGGGTAGTGTACAGTGGTCCATTATATGTTCATACCACAAGGAAACACTTAAAAATGAATTTTAAAAAGATGGTTTTAGAAAAATTATAACATTAAACACTTAGTAATGAATCTCTACAGGGTATATTTTTGTGATCTTAAAAATCTGCTCCTAAAATTTATATGCAGTGGAAGAAGTCCTATGAAGCCACACATTCTGTTGATTTTTAAAAATATTTGTTTGTTAATTTGAAAGGCAGAGTTAGAGAGAGGCAGAGGCAGAGGCAGAGAGAGAGAGAGAGAGAGAGAGAGAGAGAGAGAGAGAGATTGGTCTTCTATCCACTGGTTCACTCCCCACATGGCTGCAATGGTCAGGGCTGTGCCATTATAAAGCCAGGAGCCAGGAGCTTCTTCCAGGTCTCCCATGTGGGTGTGGGAGCCCAAGGATTTGGGCCATCTTCTGCTTTTCCAGGCCATAGCAGAGAGCTGAATGGGAAGTGGAGCGGCTTGGTCTTGAACTGGTGCCCATATCGGATACCTGCACTGCTTTACCTGCTATGCCACAGCACTGACCCTATAGGTTGATTTTTGATATAACTTTAGGCCTGGGTCTACCTGTCTTTGCACTGTGTGGAGGCCCTTTCTCTTCCTTTGGAAATTGGTCTGGCTTTGTGACTTGCTTTGGCTGGTAGAGTGGGGGTGATCCTGTGAGACTGCCTGCCCTGCCCGTGCAGGAGGTTGAGAGGGCATGGTGCACCATGCCTCCTGGGAGGGACCCTGCAGCCTGGCTGCTGGCAGGGGGCGGGAGCCCCAGGCACGTTTCCACCCACCCCCGCCAATCAGGTAAACTGCTCCTGGGTGTGGCCCAGGCCCATCAGGAAAGCTACCATAGCCTATATGACCTTCAAGCTGATTGGAGAAACATAGCAGCGCCAATATCAGCTCTATCCTACAGAATTAGTGTTGCCCTGAATTAGCTGCACCCCTTCTGCCTGCCCCTTAATAGCTTATGCTTGATTGTTAATAATTGGACATGTTCACCGAAACTTGTCTTTGGTGCTTCTTGCCAAAAAGTGCTGTCACCCCACTCATGCTGACTGCGTGGGGATGAGCCCGCATCAGAGACCTTGTGTGTCTTTGATTCCTTTCTCTTTCTTTTTATTTTGATGTCATTTTATTTTATTAACTTATTTTTTAAAATTATTTATTTATTTGACAGGTAGAGTTATAGACAGTGAGAGAGAGAGAGAGAGAGAGAGAGAGAGAAGGTCTTCCCTCCGTTGGTTCACCCCCTAAATGGCTGCTACGGCCGACGCTGCGCTGATCCGAAGCCAGGAGCCAGGTGCTTCCTCCTGGTCTCCAACGCAGGTGCAGGAGCCCAAGCACCTGGGCCATCCTCTACTGCCCTCCTGGGCCACAGCAGAGAGCTGGACTGGAAGAGGTGCAACCGGGACCAGAACCCGGCGCCTGTATGGGATGCCGGTGCTGCAGGCGGAGGATTAACCAAGTAAGCCACGGTTTTTAAAAACTTTACCTATGCTATTTTTATTTGGCTTTGACTTTTTTTTTTACCCAGAAATCTTTTATTTAAGGTATACAAACTTTAAGCATTTCATATGTACAACTTTAGGAACATAGTGATTCTGCCCATCTATTCCCATTCTTATTTTTTACTAATATCAATTTGCAATTAACTTTATATACAGAAGATTAATTGTATACTAAGTAAGGACTTCAACAAATAGCATGAAAAAAAAAAAAAACTGTTCCTGAACAGTAAAGACAAGGACTGTCTAAAGTCATTGTATCTCAAAGTGTTAATTTCACTTCTATAGATTACCTTTTAGGTGCTCATTAGTTACCACAGGTCAGGGAAAACATACTGTAATTGTCCTTTTGGGACTGGCTTATTTCACTAAGTAACATGTTTGCCAGTTGCATGCATTTTGTTGTGAATGACAGGATTTCATTTTTTAAAAAATCACTGTGTAGTATTCCATGGTTTACATATCCCATAATTTCTTTATGCAGTCTTTAGTTGACTGGCATTTGAGTTGATTCATATCTTAACTATTGTGAATTGAGCTGCAATAGACATGGGGGTACAGATTACTCTTTCATATGCTGATTACATTTCCTTTGGGTAAATTCCCAGGATGGAATGGCTGGGTCATATGGTGGGTCTATATTCAGATTTCTGAGGTATCTTGATACTGTCTTCCACAGTGGCTGTACCAGTTTACTTTCCCACCAACAGTGGATTAGGGTACCTTTTTCCCCATATCGGCGCCAGCATTTGTAGTTTGTTGATTTCTGTATGAAAGCCATTCTAACTGTGGTGAGGTGAAACCTCATTGTGGTTTTGATTTGCATTTCCCTGGTGGCTAGTGATCCTGAGCATATTTTCATGTGTCTGTTGGCCATTTGGATTTCCTCTTTTGAAAAATGTCTGTAAAGTTCTTTGCCCATTTCTTCAATGGGTTGTTTGTTTTGTTGTTGAGTTTCTTGATCTCTTTATATATTCTGGATATTAATCCTTTATCAGTTGCATATTTTGCAAATAATTTCTCCCATTCTGACAGTTGCCTCTTCACTTTCCTGAGTGTTTCTTTTGCAGTGCAGAAGCTTCTCAATTTGATGTAATCCCATTTGTCAGTTTTGGCTTTGACTGCCTGTGCCTCTGTGGTCTTTTCTAAGAAGTCTTTGCCTATGCCAATGTCTTGCAGGGTTTCCCCAATGTTCTCTAACAATTTGCTAGCATCCAGTCATAGATTTAGGTCTTTAATCCATTTTGAGTAGATCTTTTTGTAAGGTGTAATGTAGGGATCTTGATTCATATTTCCACATGTTTAGATACAGTTTTCCTGGCACAATTTGTTGAAGAGACTGTCCTTGCTCCAGGGATTGGTTTTAGCTCCTTTGACAAAGATAAGTTAGCTGTAGATGCGTGGGTTGATTTCTGGAGTACTATTCTGTTCCATTGGTCTATCCATTTGTTTTTGTGCCAGTTCCAGGTTGTTTTTTTTTTTTTCTTTTTTTTTGACAGGCAGAGTGGACAGTGAGAGAGAGAGAGAAAAAGGTCTTCCTTTTGCCGTTGGTTCACCCTTCAATGGCCGCCGTGGCCGGCACGCTGCGGCTGGCGCACCGCGCTGATCTGATGGCAGGAGCCAGGTGCTTCTCCTGGTCTCCCATGGGGTGCAGGGCCCAAGCACTTGGGCCATCCTCCACTGCACTCCCTGGCCACAGCAGAGAGCTGGCCTGGAAGAGGGGCAACCGGGACAGAATCCGGTGCCCCAACCAGGGCTAGAACCCGGTGTGCCGGCGCCGCAAGGCAGAGGATTAGCCTAGTGAGCCGCGGCACCGGCCCCAGGTTGTTTTGATTACCAGGTTGTTTATAACTGCCCTGTAGTATGTCTTGAAATCTGGTATTGTGATGCCTCCGGCTTTGTTTTTGTTTTATAAGATTGCTTTAGCTACTTGGGGTCTTTTGTGTTTCCATATGAATTTCAGCATCATTTTTTTCTATATTGGAGAAGAATGTTCTTGGTATTTTGATTGACATCACATTGAATCTGTAAATTGCTTTTGGTAGTACGAACATTTTGATACTATTGATTCTTCTATTCCATGAACATGAACAATTTTTGCATTTTTGTGTCTTCTTCTATTTCTTTCTTTAGATTTCCAGGTGTATATTGAATAGCAATGGTGAGAGTGGGCATCCTTGTCTGGTTATAGATCTTAGTTAGAGTGCTTTCAACTTTTCCCCATTCAGTATGATGCTGGCTGTGGGTTTGTCATAATCTGTTTTGATTGTGTTGAGTAATGTTCCTTCTATATTAAGTTTTCATCATGGAAGGGTGTTGTATTTTATCAAATGTTTTCTCTGTATGTATCTATGAGATAATCAAATATGATTTTTGTTCTTCAGTTTGTTAATGTGATGTGTCACACTGACTGATTGATTTGTGAATGTGAATGGCCCCCAATATCTGTCTTTTATCATTTATCTACGTATCAGTTATCGCCATCATCATTATCTGTCTGTATATCTATATATCTATCAATCATCACCATCTTATATTATCTATCTTCTGTCTGTAATCTGTCATCTATCTATTGTCTATCTATTTACCTATCTCTTTTTTTCTTTTTAAAGGAGGGTGAGGAGGCTGGGCTACCTTTTTTTTTTCTTTAAAGATTTCTTTATTTATTATTTGAAAGGCAGAATTACAGAGACTCAGGAATAGGGGCTTCTGTCCTCTGGTTAACTCCTCAAATGGCTGCAATGGCTTGGGTGGGTTTCTGGAGCCAAAAGCCTGGAGCTTCTTCTAGGTCTTCCACAAGGTCGCAGGAGCCCAAGAACTTGGGCCGTCTTCTACTGCTTTCCCTGGCCATAGGAGAGAGCTGGATCAAAAGTGGAGCAGCCAGGACTTGAACTGGTGCCCATATGGAATGCCCACTGCAGGTGGTGGCTTTACCCATTACACCACAGCACCAGCTGCTTATCTATCTGTCTCAATCATCTGACAATGAGACGAAAGAACGTGCATGACAATGATCATGATCTGACTTTCATGACAATGATCAGTAGGAGAGAACTGACTCTTTGGGAAAGGGAGAGGATATTGGAAGAGGTACACCACAGCTTCTGATGTGTGTGTAATATTTATTTTCCTAAACTTGGTGGTGTTTTCTTTTATGTATCTGAATATTTTTCAATGAAGCTAAAATAAAGTGAGGTATTTAGGAGTAGTGGAGTTGGGCAGAATGTGCAGGGAACCCCTGGCACCAAGTTGGAGTCAACTTGGCTTATTCTGGGACCACATTCCACCATGGCCTTTCTCATAGGTGTGCAGAGTTGCTACCCAGAGCCAAGTAAAGCAAGAGCACATGAAACTGTGAACTTGGTCCATTACTTATAGCCAAATGAACCTACGCTGAGCATGTACTGTGTGCTGTGTCCCTTGTGGTGGGGGTGTACAGCTGTGTTTACCTTGTTCTTGTAAGACCTGAGGAGGGAACTCTTGAGAAATGGAGAGAAGTGAAAAAAGGAAGATAGAGCTTTTTGTTTACCATTCCTGCTTCAACCAAATCATGTCCACTTTAATCTCCTATATATTCTCATTGGGAGATGGCTTTCCAGCATGGGAATGGACTAGTGTGATGGGTTAGGGCCTGTAGTCCCAACTTGTGGGTGGAAGGGGTCAGTCTCTTCTCAAAGATTCTAAAGGCATCCCCATTCCCCAGGCCTCGAAGTGGGGGCACGTATGCTCCACCCCCTTGATGTGCAATAGGACAGAGCATTCAAGCCACAACCAGAGAGGAAAGGCCAATGGCGGCCTTACCGGCACACACCTATAGGTTCACCTTTTCCCAGGTCTGGAACTTACAGAAAATTCTCATTAGGAGAGGCCTCCAAGCCCCCCAGCAACACCTGGGGAAAGTCTACTGCACAAGGCAATGCTGCATGTAGTGTTACTTACACCTGGGAACTCAGCAGGACTGCCTAGGAGACCCAGGGCAGTGAGACCATCTCACTGAGCTCTCATTTGCTCACGTATGTCTACAAGTTCCTGGAGACCCTTTGTGATAAAAGTCAATTGAGTCTATTTTCTTCATGAAGGATATAAAATCTTGCTTCTTCAGTCATTCAACAAATGTCTTTTGGGTCCCTCCTGTGTGCCAGCAATTGTGCCAGTATCTGAGGCTAGGCAGGAAAACTCATGAGGCCCTATCCTTATTGGCAGCCCACTCTAGTCAGGTGTGTGAAGCAGACTGAAGGAAAACAAACAGATGAGCAGTCAGTCCTACCTGTCCACAGCTTCCATATTCCCAGATGCAGCCAGCGACAGATTGCAAATACTCGAAAGCAAATTGATTATTATTAAGACTTATTTTCTTGTTATTATTCCCTAACCCATACAATCTAACAAGTATTTGCATAGCATTTACATAGCATTAAGTATTTCATGAGTAATCTCGAGATAATTTAAGTATACAGGAGGAGGTGCATGGTTATGTGCAAGCATTACATCATTTTATATAAGGAACATGAGCCTCTGTGGATTTTGGTTTCCTTGGGGTCGGAGGGGAAGTGTCCTGGGACCAGCAAGTTAGACGTGGAGGAAATGGAAGCAGTGTCGATGAAGATTTTCTGGAGAGGTCTCATCGAAGAGTAAGAGCGGCTGGTGTACACCACAGCAGCTTTTGGGCTGGAGTTTAGGCAGCACGGGGCTTCCAGTTCTGGCTCCACACTCCATATGGGCCTGTGGTGTTCAGAATTTGGAAAATGTGACTTGTTGCCATGTAGGTTTTATCACTGTAGTGTTTAAGCTCTGAGCATTTGCAGATGAAAGTTAAGCGAAGTTACTGCAGCACACGGGACCCATCTGAAGGAAGGAATGGCTGCTCCAGGGTGGAAGGCGGTACTGTGGACAAATAGCCATACTGGGCACAAACATTCTGTGGTGGTGAAGGAGCAATGTTTTTCTTTTGGAAAACACTCACAAGGGGCAGGTGTTGGCCCAGTGGTTGAGATATCTGTGTCCCATATCAAAATACTTGGGTTGTGTAACTCACTCAAGCCGCCTGCTAATGCAGACCCTGGGATGCAAGAGATGATGGCTCAAGTATGCGGGTTCCTGACACCTATGTGTGAAACCTTGATTGAGTTCCTGGCTCCTGGCTCTGAGCTGGCCCAGTCCAAGCTGTTGTGGATATTCGAGCAGTGAACAAGCAGATGGGAGCTCTGTCTGTCTCTGCCATTCTCTCTCTCTGCTTTTCAAATAAATAAATAAATAAATAAGTAAAACAAATAGGAATAACTTTCAAAAGTTGCTGTGATAAGAATACAATGTTGGGGGGCCGGCGCCGCGGCTCACTAGGCTAATCCTCAGCCTTGCGGTGCCGGCACCCTGGGTTCTAGTCCCGGTCGGGGTGCCGGATTCTGTCCCGGTTGCCCCTCTTCCAGGCCAGCTCTCTGCTGTGGCCAGGGAGTGCAGTGGAGGATGGCCCAAGTCCTTGGGCCCTGCACCCCATGGGAGACCAGGATAAGTACCTGGCTCCTGCCATCGGATCAGCGCGGTGCGCCGGCTGCAGCGCACCAGCCGCGCGGCGGCCATTGAAGGGTGAACCAACGGCAAAGGAAGACCTTTCTCTCTGCCTCTCTCTCACTGTCCACTCTGCCTGTCCAAAAAAAAAAAAAAAAAAAATTAATAGAATTCAGTGTTGGGGGCCGATGTTTTGGTGTAATGGGTAAAGCCACTGCCTGTAGTGCCGGCATCCCATATGGGTGCCGGTTTGAGTCTTGGCTGCTCCACTTCTGATCTGGCTCTCTGCTATGACCTGGGAGAACAGTAGAAGATGGCCCAAGTTCTTGGACTCTTGCACTCAAGCGGAAAACCTGGAAGAAGTTTCTGGCTCCTAGGTTCGGATTGGTGCAGCTCTGGCTTTTGCAGCCATTTGGGGAGTGAACCAGCAGATGGAAGACTTCTTTCTCTCCGCTTCTGATTCTCTATAACTCTGCTTTTCAAATAAATAAATCTTTTTTTAGACTTTATTTATTTGAGAGGTAGAGTTACAGACAGGGAGAGGGAGATACAGAGAGAAAGGTCTTCCTTCCATTGGTTCACTCTCCAAATGGCTGCAACTGCTGGAGCTGCACCAACCTGAAGCCAGGAGCCAGGTGCTTCTTCCTGGTCTTCTATGTGAGTACAGATGTCCAAGCACTTGGGCCATCCTCCACTACCTTCCCAGGCCACCGCAGAGAGCTGGACTGGAAGAGGAGCATCTGGGACTCGAACCGGCGCCCATATGGGATGCTGGTGCTGCAGGTGGAGGATTAACCTACTGCGCCATGGCACTGGCCACATAAATAAATCTTAAAAAAAAAAAAAAAAGAAATTTACTTGGTTAGTGATTTATTTGAGAATAAATTCTTGGTTCTCTTGATTATTTATAATTATTTATATTAGAGTTCTAAAAACAATTTCAAAATAAAGTTTGTTTTTCTTTCCAAGACTTATAAAAAAGATCTTAAAAAAAAGGAATTCAGTGTTAACACTGAGTTACATTTTTTTTCCTTCAAAATGTAGGTTTCTTATTTTCTTTCTCTTTTAAAAAATTTAATTTTAAATTCCTGAGTCATAAGTAATAGCTGCACATTTTAAAAAAAAGATTGATTTATTTATTTGAAAGTCAGATTTACAAAGGAAGAGAAGGAGAGGCAGAGAGAGAGAGGTCTTCCCTCTGCTGGTTCACTCCCCAGTTGGCTGCAACTGCTGGAGCAGCGCTGATCTGATGCCAGGAGCCAGGAGCTTCCTTCGGGTTTTCCCAACGTGGGTGCAGGAGCCCAAGCACTTGGGCTGTAATGTGCTGCTTTCCCAGGCCATGGCAGAGAGCTGGATGGAAAGTGAAGCAGCTGGGACTGGAATCAGCACCCATACTGGATGCCGGCACTGCAGATGGTGGCTTTACCTGTTACGCCCCAGTGCTGGCCCCGAGTTCCATGTTTTTAAGAGGTCCTATGCAGCATTTTAACTCATATACACAGAATAAACTGCCCACACCAGGTATGTTGCCTTTCATTTCCTTATCTTTTCTTTGTGTTTGGAGCCCAGTCAATACTCTGTTCCAGTTCTTGGTACAGAATATTATATGCATCATCTTGAGCCACAGTCACTTCATGGTGCTGAAAAATCCCAGAACCTGCTACATTTACCCTACTGCGCTTTGGTATCCTGCATCCAATCTCTCTCCTCCCTCTTCCCTCACCATCCTTCCCAGCTTCTAGTATTCACTATTTTAAATTCAGGTTGAAAAAATAATAGACATGAAAATTTTTTTCAAAGATTTATTTTATTTATTTGTAAGACAGAGTTACAGAGAGAGGTAAGAGACACACAGAGAGGTCTTCCATCCGCTGGTTCACTCCCCAGATGGCCACAACGCCCGGAGCTGTGCCAATCTGAAGCCAGGAGCCAGGAGCTTCTTATGGGTTTCCCACGTGGGTGCAGGGGCTTGAAGACTTGGGCCATCTTCTATTGCTATCCCAGGCCACAGCAGAGAGCCGATAGGAAGTGGAGCAGCCGGGACTAGAACCAGTACCCATATGGGATGCCGGCGCTTCAGGCCAGGGCTTTAACCCATTGTGCCACACTGCTGGCCCCAACATAAAATTATTTTTAAATTCCCACAAATGAGAGAAAACATGCAGTATTTATCTTTCTGTGTTTGGCTTATTTCACTCAATATGATGATCTCCAGTTCTATCCATTTTGCTGTAAATGTCAGAATTTCATGGCAGGATAGTACTCCATTGTTTATAAAGACTGCATTTTCTTTATCTGTTCTTCCACTGTGGGATACCTAGGTTGATTCCATGTCTTGGCTATTGAGAGTTCAGGTATTTCTTTCATATGCCCATTTCATTTCCTTCAGATACAGACCCAGAAATGGGTAGCTGGGTGCTATGGTTGGTCTAGTTTTAGTTATTTGAGAAACCTCCATACTGTTCCCCATGAAGGCTATACTAATTTGCATTCTCATCAACAGCATGTAAGCATTTAGTTTTTTCCACATCCTCACTGGCATTGATTATTTTTTGTCTATTTGTAATAGCCCTTCTGACTGGAATGAGCTGCTCCCTCATTGTGGTTTAGATTTGCATTCTCTAATGGCAAGAGCTGGTGAACATTTCTTTAATGTATTTATTGGCTATTCATATTTCTTCTTCTGAGAAATGTCTGTTTAGATTCTTTGCCTATTTCTTAACTAGATTCATTTTTATTTTATTGCTGAGGTTTTTGAGTTCCTTGTATATTCTGGATATTAATCCTTTGCCAGATGAATAGTTTGCAAATATTTTCTCCTATTGCTTTCATTGTCCCTTCATTCTGCTGATTGTTTGCTTTGCTGTGCAGAATCTTCTTGGTTTGATATAATCTCATTTGTCTATTTTTGCTTTTGTTGCTTGCATTTTTGTGGTCTTATCCAATAGGTCATTGTTAATGCCAATGTCTTCAAGTGTTTCCTTTAATTTTTTTCTTTTAATATAGTTTCAGGTCTCATATTTTGGTCTTTCATCTATTTTGATTTTTGTATAGGGTGAGAGGTATGTGGTGGGCTTTTTGTCAATCTTTTGCATGTGGATACTCAGTTTTCCTAACACTGTGTATTGAAGAGACTCTTTTTTTTTAAAAGATTTATTTATTTATTTATTTGACAGGCAGAGTTAGACAGCGAGAGAGAGAGACAGAAAGGTCTTCCTTCCATTGGTTCACCCCCTAAATGGCCTCCGCGGCCAACGCTGCACCGATCCGAAGCCAGGATCCTCCTGGTCTCCCATGCGGGTGCAGGGCCCACGCACTTGGGCCATCCTTCACTGCCTTCCCGGGCCACAGCAGAGAGCTGGACTGGAAGAGGAGCAACCAGGACAGAACCTGGTGCCCATATGGGATGCCAGCGCCTCAGGCGGAGGATTAACCAAGTGAGCCACGACGCAGGGCCCGAAGAGACTTTTTTCTCTGGAACATGTTTTTAGCTTCTTTGTCAAAGATAAGTTGGCTACAGATTGTGGATTCATTTTTGGGGATTCTGTTCTGTTTCCTGAGTATTTTTATGCCAGTACTAAACTGTATGGTTATAATATCTCTATAGTACATCTTGAAATCTAATACTGTGATGCTTCCAGTTTTGTTCTTTTTGTTCAAGATTGCTTTGGCCCTACCTGGTCTGTTGATTTTGAATGCTGATTTTGAATCCTGCAGCTTCACTGAATTTATCCATATTAATAGTCTCATAGTGAAGTCTTTCAGTGTCTCTCTATAAAATCATGCCATATGCAAACAGGGATATTTCGATTTCTTCCTTCCCATTTGGATTCCTTTTCATTCCTTCTCTTACATAATGGCTCTGGCTAAAATTTCCAGGACTATTTTGAACAAGAGCTGTGAGAATGGACATCCTTATCTGCTTGCAGATCTTAAAGGAAATTCTTTCAGCTTTTTCCCAATCAACATCATGTTGCCTCTGGTTTTGTTATAAATAGCCTTTATTATATACATAGTTTTAAAAGATTTGTTTATTTATTTGAAAGTCAGAGTTACACAGGGAAAGAAGGAAAGGCAGACAGACACACACAGACACAGACACACACACACACACACACACAGAGGTCTTCCATCCACTGGTTCACTCTCCAGTTGACTGCAACAGCCGGAGCTGCGTTGATCTGAAGCCAGGAGCCAGGAGCTTCCTCCTGGTCTCCCACGCAGGTGCAGGGGCCCAAGGACTTGAGCCATCTTCTACTGCTTTCCCAGACCACAGCAGAGAGCTGGATTAGAAGTGGAGCAGCTGGGACTAGAACTGGTGCCCATATGGGATGCTGGCACTGCTTTACCTGCTACACCACAGTGCTGGCCTCACCTTTATTATGTCAATATATGTTTCTTCTGTACTTAATTTTTTCAGTTTTTTTTAACTTTTATTTAACAAATATAAATTTCCAATGTACAGCTTTTGGATTACAGTGGCTTTTCCCCCCCGTATAACTTCCCTCTCACCCGCAACCCTCCCATCTCCTGCTCCCTCTCCCATTCCTTTCACATCAAGATTCATTTTCAATTATCTTTATATGCAGAAGATCAATTTAGTATATAGTAAGTAAACAGTTTGCACCCACACAGAAACACAAAGTGTAAAATACTGTTTGAGTACTAGTTATAGCATTAAATCACAATGTACAGCACATTAAGGACAGAGATCCTACATGAGGAGTAAGTGCACAGTGACTCCTATTGTTGACTTAACAAATTGACATTCTTGTTTATGGCATCAGTAATCATCCTAGGCTCTTGTCACGAGTTGCCAAGGCTATGGAAGCCTTTTGAGTTCGCTGACTCTGATCTTATTTAGACAAGGTCATAGTCAAAGTGAAAGTTCTCTCCTCCCTTCAGAGAAAGGTACCTCCTTCTTTGATGGCCCATTCTTTCCACTAGGATCTCACTCGCAGAGATCTTTTATTTATTGAATAAAAGTTAAAAAAAAAGTGCAGTGCTAAAGTCACTCATTGTTCTAATTATTGTGTTCTTTTGGGAGCATCATACTGCCTTTTTTTTTTCATACTTCTTGTGCCCCTACATTAATTTTTACACATCTGGCAGGTTTACTGTTTCTATCCCCTTTTAAAGGGTGGCATTTGTGCCTTGATTTGTGTCTTTTGTCTCAGTTTGGCAGGCTACATCACTTGTGGTATAGTGCTTTGATTTTAGTCCCAGTTGGATGTTGTGGTGTAGGTTTCCTATATCCTCTTTTGCTGTAATGGATGGTACTAGTGGTGATTGTCCAGGACACTCGTGAGACCCAATGAGGCCCATAGTCCCCCAGCCACTGTGCAAAGTTGTAGAACTAGTACTGGTTCCGGGATGAGCAGTGCATATAGACACCCCCCCTCCCCCAATTGCTGCTTGTGCAAGGTCCTGAAGCCTTGAGACTGGTGGGGGGTGGGCAAGGCATGCAGACTCCTGATCACTCTCTATGAAAGGAGATGAAGCTGCAGGACCCAACCTGGTCCTGAGATGGCGGGACTCAGACTCCCAGTCTCTGTCCATGCTGGGGCCTGAAGTCAAAGACCAGATGGTGCCATGAAGGATGGGACATAGAGATTCCTGGCCATTGTCTCTGTGAGGGCCCAAAGTTGTGGGAATTCTCTTGATTCTCATGATTCTGGTCTTGTGGTCAGCCAGTATGCAGTTGCTTACAAGTGAAGTGCAATAAGCCCCCCCCCCCACCTTTTTTTTTTTAAATTATGTATTTATTTGAAAGGCAGAGTTACAGAGACTCAGATGCAGACACAGAGAGAGAGAGGTCTTCCATCTGTTGGTTCACTCCCCAAATGGCCGCAACGGCCAGAGCTGGGCTTATTTGAAGCTAAGAACCAGGAGCTTCTTTCAGGTTTCCCGTGCGGGTGCATGGGCCCAAGGACTTGGGCCATCTCCTACTGCTTTCCCAGGCCACAGAAGAGAGCTGGATTGGAAGTGGAGCAGCCGAGACTCAAACTGGCATCTATATGGGATGCTGGCACTGCAGGTGGCGGTTTTACTTGCCACACCACAGTGCTGGTCCCTAAGCTTTGCCTTTTACGTAGTCTAATAATTTATGACTTCTTCTCTGGTTCCAAAATGGGAAGTTTTAAAAAATGAAACATAAATAAGGCTGGCGCCGCGGCTCACTAGGCTAATCCTCCGCCTAGCGGCGCCGGCACACCAGGTTCTAGTCCCGGTCGGGGCGCCGGATTCTGTCCCGGTTGCCCCTCTTCCAGGCCAGCTCTCTGCTGTGGCCAGGGAGGGCAGTAGGATGGTCCAAGTGCTTGGGTCACTGCACCCGTGTGGGAGACCAGGAAAAGCACCTGGCTCCTGGCTTCAGATCGGCGCAGCACTGGCCGTGGCCATTTGGGGAGTGAACCAATGGAGGGAAGACCTTTCTCTCTGTCTCTCTCTCACTGTCTATAACTCCATCAAAAAAAGAAACATAAATAATAGAAAATTAATAATTAAGAACTGTGTAGTCTGTTTTCCATTGACATATCTGAAGCAGGAATAGTAAATCTTGCACTGAAGGATGTGCAGTTTGCTTTGAACCTGTGTCAAGGAAGCGACAGCATGTTCATGTGGCTTCAGTGCAAGATTTGTCTGTGTCAGTAGGGAGAGGGCATGAGTGAGGACTGATTTGGGGGCATCAACCCTTCCAAGGCCTCTGTATTCTCTTTTATAAAATGAGGCCTTCAGTCGCTGACTCAAAGGCTTCCGTAGAAAGCATTTTTGGTACTGCTTCTTCCTTGCTGCCGAAGCTTCGTTTTTATGTTCCAGAGAGATGTGTGAAGTAAGCTAGCGGAGAAGCCACCAATGTGGAGGAGGGCGATAAAGTTAGACTGACAGAGCAACGTCAGGCCCTTCTGGGGATGCCAACCGCTCTACATCTGAGGAGGTGGGATTCTCCGATGTTGTTGAAATGCAGATGGTGTTCTTGCAGAAAGTGTGGAACAACATGATCTCAGTGTCAACGTGGATCATGAGCTAAGCTAGCTCAGGACAGTGGTTTCCCTGGGATCCCCAAGTGGGAGCTGAGTTTCTGTGTGTAAGAGCCACTTTCCTGGGGCTGGTGTTGTGAAGGTTAAGCCACTGCCTGCGGTGCCAGCATCTCATATGGGCGCAGGTTCAAGTCCTGACGGCTCCACTTCTGATCCAGTTCCTTGCTAATGGCCTGGGAAAAGCAGAAGAAGATGGCCAAGTGTTTGGGTTCCTGCTACCCATATGGGAGACCTGGATGAAGCTCCTGGCTCCTGGCTTCAGCTTGGCTCAACCTTGTTGTTGTGGTCATCTGGGGAGTGAACCAGCAGATGTAAGATCTCTCACTCTGTCTCTCCCTCTGTCTCTGACTTCAAATAAATGGATAAGTCTTTAAAAACAACCAGGCGCTTTCCTGCCTGTGAGTGGCCAAGTCATGTTTATGAGCCTGTTGGAGTTTCCCTGTGGTCTAACCTAATTCCCATCACTTAGAAAGCAGATGAAGACTATGTGCCAGGGGTTTTGCCTAATTTATTTCAAATGAATAAACATGATTTGTCTAGAGCCAATAAAATGCTTGAACATTTTTGAGGGTGTACAAAATTACAGACCCCTATAATATAATACCAAAAATACACAAGCAATAATTTCCACAGTCCTTCAAAGTCAAGAGGTTCAGAGCAGTCAGCAGGGAGAATTCTCATTTGATAGCCCATTGACGTTTTCTTCCACTGAAGCAATCCTGCAGTGCAGCCTGGGGCAGCCCATGGGAAGGAGGCTGTGAAGGGGCCAGATCATGAGGACTGATTAATGTCTCTTCTGACATCTCATTTTGGGAGCCCAAGCCACACATCTGGTTGAATTTATTTTGTATGTTGTTAGCTTAAGCTTGTGAGAGAACACATGCACAAAGAGGTTGATAAACAATTTTGTCAGTAATTTTTTTTAATTTATGAAGAAAACAGATTGATTTTCAGCTTGAAGTAATTTACTGACACTTTTAAACTCATCAAATGCCAGTGTGGACCTTTTCTATTTGCTGAATAGTCTTTGACTCTGCTGTGTGTCCAGGGGTTAAGCCTGGGCTGGTTCTTGAGCAGAGACCTCCAGGTTCCTGGGTGTGGATGCCCATCACTTGTCAGTGAGTCTCACGGGACTGCTCTGGCTGGGTGCTGGGAGTCCGTGACGGGCCCAGCCTCTTGGGCCCCCTTGTGAGCAATTAGGACTTGCTCTACTGGCTGGTAGGGCTGCAAAAACATTCAGTGCAAATGAGGGATGAAGTACTCCCAGCACTGAACACATGTGTCAGATGTTATGTGATTTAGATCTGTCATTGCTGAACTGGTCAAGCCACTATGGAAGTCAGTCTGGAGATTCCTCAGAAACCTGAATATAACCCTACCATTCGACCCAGCCATCCCACTCCTTGGGATTTACCCAAAGGAATTTAAATTGGCAAACAAAAAAGCGGTCTGCACCCTAATGTTTATTGCAGCACAATTCACAATAGCCAAGACCTGGAACCAACCTAAATGCCCATCAACGGTAGACTGGATAAAGAAATTATGGGATATGTACTCTTTAGAATACTATACCGCAGTAAGAAACAACGAAATCCAGTCATTTGCAACAAAATGGAGGAATTTGGAACACATCATGCTGAGTGAAATAAGCCAGTCCCAAAGGGACAAATACCATATGTTCTCCCTGATCGGTGACAACTGACTGAACACCAAAAAGGAAATCTGTTGAAGTGAAATGGACACTACGAGAAACGGTGACTTGATCAGCATAGCCCTGACTGTTAATGAACAACTTAATACATTATCCCTCTTAGTAGTTTTTTTTGTCTGCTCTACTTAATATGACTGGTTTAATTCTGTAATTAATACACAGTTATTCTTAAGTGTTGAAATTTAACTGAAATGTGATCCCTGTTAAACATAAGAGTGGGAATAAGAGAGGGAAGAGATGTACAATTTGGGACATGCTCAGGCTGACTTGCCCAAATGGTAGAGTTAGAAACATACCAGGGGACTCCAATTCAATCCCATCAAGGTGGCATGTACCAATGCCATCTCACTAGTCCAAGTGATCAATTTCAGTTCACAATTGATCATAATGAAAGGACTAAGAGTCAAAGGGAGCACATAAACAAGTCTAGTACCTGCTAATACTAACCGATAGAATAAATAAAGGGGAGCGAGATACTCAGCAGACTCATAGAATGGCGGATGTCCTCAACAGCACTCTGGCCTCAGAATCAGCCCTAAAGGCATTTGGATCTGGCTGAAAAGCCCATGAGAGTATTTCAGGCATGGAAAGCCAAAACACTCAGGCAAAAAAAAAAAAAAAAAAAAAAAAAAAAAAACCCACCTAAATGAAAGATCTCCGCGAGTGAGATCCCAGTGGAAAGAACAGGTCTTCAAAGAAGGAGGTACCTTTCTCTGAAGGGAGGAGAGAACCTCCACTTTGACTATGACCTTGTCTAAACAAGATAAGAGTCGGAGAACTCAAGGGGCTTCCATAGCCTTGGAAACTCATGACTGGAGCATGGGGAGATTACTGAGGCCATAAACAAGAATGTCAATTTGTAAAGTCAACAACAGGAGTCACTGTGCACTTACTCCTCATGTAGGATCTCTGTCCTTAGCGTGCTGTACATTGAGACTTAATGCTATAACGAGTACTCAAACAGTATATTTCACTCTGTGTTTCTATGGGGGTGCAAACTGTTGAAATCTTTACTTAATGTATACTAAACTGATCTTCTGTAAAAAAAAAAAAAAAAGAAGAAGAAATTATCAATTCCCAACTTGACTCTCACTGGGATTAAACATGACAATAGGTCTGATCTGATTTCATCATCATTTAAAAAACCATCTATTATTTTTCACTTTATGTTTCTGTGTGGGAGCAAACTGTTGAAATCTTTACTTAATGTATGCTAAACTGATCTTCTGTATATAAAGAGAATTGAAAATGAATCTTGATGTGAATGGAAGGGGAGAGGGAGTGGGAAAGGGGAGGGTTGCGGGTGGGAGGGATGTTGTGGGGGGGAAGCCATTGTAATCCATAAGCTGTACTTTGGAAATTTATATTCATTAAATAAAAGTAAAAAAAAAAAGATCTGTCATTGCTGAAAATGTCGTAAATCTTTGGCGATCCTATCCATCTCTGGTATTAGTTTGGGCTTGTATGTTGCCCTGGATAGAGACCCCAGTGGATTCTGCAAGTTTGAGTGCAAATGAAACTTCCATTTAAAAAACTACATTGTGTACAATCTTCATTACTGACATGATAGACCTAGGACACCTGTCTTTGACTAAATTTCCACCCGGAAGGAACACGACCTCATCCTCACCTTTCCTCCAGCGGTTGTTTCTGCTGACCACATCCCAAAGGGAGTACATGAGGACCAGGGCCTGGGGACCAACTCTTCTCAGCTAGTTAGTGTTTTCTGAGTCAGCCAAGGTGCCTAATCAGTTCCCTTAGATTTCCAGGCGATCCTTTTTCCTTCAGTGTTTGCTCCTGTGCAGGTGCGTCCCTAAACTGCCAGTGTCCTGAGAGGGAGGCCATAGGAACCAGTCTGCCATTCCTGCTGACTGACAGGCAGGGCTAAAGTTATCTTAATGATTGATCACTTGGAAACAATCTTCCCCAGATGATAGCATTTCTGATCCTTGTGATTCGTAGAGGACACTTTCTTAACCTTTTGAGAGTCCTGGTTATTTTTACCAGGAGTACATTCTAACCCAGTGAGTTAGTTGTCTGAATCATTCTCAAAGATCAGAAATGTAGGAACTAACTTACTCCACACCATGCACAAACATGGGATCAGGTTATTGTGATTCCTGGTTAACCCTTTTAATTCTTTTGCTGCCTATGTGGAAACATGTTGGTTTAACTTTTGCATAGTTCCCTTTGGGAAACAATGACTCGTTTTGAGAACTAAATGACTCTTAGCAGGCTGGACACTGTGGAAATGCCACACACTATGAAACTACCACAGCACTTCCACAAAATCCAGGCTGCTAAGAGTTGTTCTGTACAAAACAATTTCCGTATCAGATACTCGCTCCTTAGCAATACCTGTGGATCTCATTAGTGGGAGGTGACCAGGAAACAGCTATCTGCAATAGTCTAGCTGTGCCAGGGAGTAGGAGACAGAGCTATTTGCAGTGAGCCGGCTGTACCGGGAAGCAGACAGCTGTTGTGGAGAGAAAACATAGGGCTGCCCCCATCAGGATGACCAGAGATATGTCCAAGGTACTCTGGAGCTGGAGAGAAGCAGGCCCCACACCTGTGAAGGGTGGGCTGTCCCAAAGGCGAGACTCCAAGGCTATATGCATTGCCTGAGCAGTGGGTAGACAGAGGGTTAAAGAAAGCTCTGGGAGTTACAGTAGTGGCCAGTCAACCAGCATTGGTTACCTTGCCAAGATAGGAGCAGTTTGTCTTCATAGTCCTACCCAGGTAGGACATGAACAGTGTTGCATATATAAAGGTCAAGGGCATGGACATGAACCCTGGCTACAGTAAAGAGGAAGCACAGGACTTTGGGTGAATGTCTGTACTGCTCTGCACTTCTGGCTTAAAACAGAGACAGCGATGTTTCCATTAAGGGGATGCTGTGAGGACTACGTGAGAAAATAGAAGGGGAGTGCTTAGCTATTGATTTCTGAAGTCTAACAAACATTTACATAATAATTGCTGTTTTGCCTGATATGGGAATTATTTTGCACAGAGAAGCTGACTTCTGGATCAGCTGATGGCAAAGAAAGTCATAAGTTGTTACAGAGCATAAAAAATTGTCAAGCAAGCAGTCTGTATTGTTATTAAATATAAAATTGCTCACATCTGTAAAATCATCATCAATAGAGTTCACTTCATCTATCCATGGGTTAGAAAACAGCAGTGACTGTTTGGAATTACAGAAAAACAATGATTCATCAATTTGAGTCTTCAAGCTGCTGGCAAGATGTGCTTCAAATATCTGATTCATGCTGATGAGTCATTTAAAAGACACCTGGAATGACTCAGGGCTTTTGGAACCTGGGCCTCCTTGAGTGGTAGCTTTTCTCACAGTGGCTGCTTCCCATTTCTTCCCTCGTTGGATGCCTGTTCCCTTCCCATGAAGAGGTGGCATCCATTATCCTACCCATCTGAATATGGGCTGACCTGTTACTCCCTTGCCTATAGGACAGATGGAAGGAGAGCTGTCCTGGCCTTTCCCATTAAAATTTTTTTATCTGAAAGTCAGTGAGAGCAGAAAAGAAAGACAGAAAGAACTCCCATCTACTGGTTCATTTCACAAATGCCATAGTGACTGGGACTGGACTGGACCCAAGTTGGGAGCTGAGAATGCAATGTAGATCTTCCATGTGGGTGACAGGGACCCAAGTACTTGAGCCATAATCTGCTGCCTCTCAGGGTGCACAATATGAGGAAGCTGGAATGGAGAATGGAGATGGGACTTGAACTAAGCACTCCAATATGGCAAGTACAGGTCCCAAGGAGTGTTTTAACTGCTATGCCAAATGCCGGTTTGTTTTTTTTTTTTTTGCAATTTACAATGAGAAGAAAGGTGTACATGTACTTTATTTTTTTCCCCAGAAACATTTTATTTAAGGAGTACAAACTTCATGCATTTCATAAATACAACTTTAGGAATATAGTGATTCTTCCCACCATATCCCACCTCCCACCCACACTCCCACCCCTCTTCCTCTTACCTTTCCTATTCCCATTCTTCGTATTTTTAATTTTAGTAAGAACTATTTTCCATTAACTTTATACATGCCAAATGCCTTTAAGACAGCCAGGTCCCTCTTTCCTTCTCTTGGAACACCATGGGGGAAGCTGGCTGCCATGGGGGCAAAGATACATATGCTCTGAGGAAGCCCAAGCTTGCCTCATGCAGAGACCACTTGGAGGCTGCCACACTGCCAGTCCCTATCTGGGTACCAGACACACAGAGTGAACCATCTGGAAAATGCCAGCTGTCATAGCCAAGTAGAGAGGAACTGATGCCCAGCTGCAGGTTGCTGTCTCACCAGCTGACAGCAAGGAACAGAACCCCCAGGTGTCCTGCCTGACTTCCCTATGGTTGGAAAACCACTTGGGTGCTTCCAGCCCTGCTGGGTCTGTCCTTGGCCTGTGGTGTCAGTAGTATGGTACCGGCCATTTGGACTTCAGAAGATGGGATGGTGGTGGGTCAGCCCACAGCACCTGGGCTTCTTATTTTGGGAGCTTTCAAGTATAGACTTAGAATCTGGACTACACCTGCTACAGGAAGAGCATCAAAACCATCATTGTCTCAGGGGTATGGCTGTGGGCCAACCCTTCTGTTAGGCCAGGCCAGTCACATCAGCCATATAGTTCCCCACCCCCCTCTGAATACTAATAACACAAGACACAGGCACAAGACCTGATGTTATCTTTTGGTCTTTCTGATATCCTTCTTCCTGGTTACTCCATCTTGACTGCAGGTGGATGCTATCCTGGCCTTGTACCAGAATATTAATGGCCACAGGAGATGACAGATCACAAGATGATACCTGGAAACCTCATGGGAGCTATGAGCCACATGTTTGGCCTTCATGCCTCTGAACAACTCTTAATTCATAATTTTAATTTTATTTGCTGCTTGCCTATTTAGCCTGCTTCCAAGGATAATTTATTCCAAGGATAAATGTGAATAACCTATGCTTGGCATGAGTAATTTTTAAAATATTTTAAAATTTATATAAGGTGGGATAAATTTCATGTATTTCATATATACAGATTTAGGGGCATAGTGATGCTTCCCACCCTACCCTCCCTCCTGCCCACACTCCCACCATTTCTCCTCCTTAATCTTTCTTTTAATTTTTACAATGAAATACTTTGTTTATTTTATAATTGTAAGCTCAAGCCTCCACTAAGTAAAGAATTCAACAAATAGTATGAAAAAAAAAAAAGTGTTCCTCAACCGTAGTAAAATTAACCCTGCACTAAGAAATTAGTTCAACAAATAGTATGAAGGAAAAAAAAAAAACCACTGTTCCTCAACAGTAGAGACAAGGGCTGTAAGTAATTATAGAAGCTCAAAATGTCAATTTAACTCCTCTACATTACATTTTTTGTACTCTATAAGTTACCACAGATCAGAGAAAACAGGATATTTATCATTTGGGGATGGCTTATTTTACTAAAAATAATGGTTTCCAGTTGAATCCCGTTTGTTGCAAAAGACAAGATTTCATTCTTTTTTATGGCTGAGTAGTATTCCATAGTGTATATATACATCATAATTTCTTTATCTAACCTTCAGCTGATGGACATCTGGGTTGATTGCATGTCTTAGCTATTGTGAATTGAGATGCAATAAATTTGAGGGTACAGATCACTCATATACTGATTTCATTTCCTTTGGCTAAATTCCCAGAAGTGAGGTTGTTGCATTCATTTCAGCTTTTTTGAGATATGTACATACACTCTTCCACAGTGGCTGCACCAGTTTACATCCCCACCAGCAGTGTATTAGATTGCCTTTTCCCCCTCATCTTCGCCAGCATTTGTTGTTTGTTGATTTCTGTATGGGAGCCATTCTAACTGGGTTGAGGTGAAATCTCATTGTGGTTTTGATTTGCATTTCCCTGACAACTAGTGATCCTGAGCATTTTTCATGTGTCTATTGTCATTTGAACTTCCTCTTTTGAAAAATACCTGTTCAAGTCCTTTGTCCATTTCTTGATTGGATTATTTGTTTTGTTGTTAAGTTTCTTGATAGCTTTATAGATTCTGGATATTAACCCTTTATCAGTTGCATAGTTTCAAATATTTTCTCCCATTTTGTTGGTTTCCACTTTACTCTGTTGGTTCAGAAGCTTGTTAGCTTGATGTATTCCCATTTGTCTATTTTTGCTTTGATTGCCTGTGCTTCTGGAGTCTTTTCCAAAAAGTCTGTCTATGCCAATGTCTTGCATTGTTTAAGATTTCTTTAAATATTCAGGGTCATTTGAAATTCCTTATGAATTTAGATCTTTTCTTCTAGATCTGAGAAGAATGTCATTGGTATTTTGATTGAGATTGCATTGAATCTGTAAATCTCTTTAGGTAGTATGGGCATTTTGCTATTAATTCTTCCAACCCACTTACATAGAAGATTCTTCCATTTTTTGGTGTCTTCTTATATTTCTTTCTTTGATGTTTTGTAATTGTCATCATAGAGATCTTTAACCTCCTTGGTCAAATTTATTCCAAGGTATTTAGAATTTTTTTTGTAGCCATAGTGAATGGTACTGAGCTTACAAGTTCTTTCTCAGCCGTGCCTCACCAAGTCTGTTGTTAAGGCTTTCCACTCTATTTTTTATTTGAAATATTGAATTCTTCATTTCTAATATTTAAATTTAATTTCCTTTCAGTATCTCTATCTTTTTTTATTAAATAAATGTGAATTTACAAAGTGCAACTTTTGTATTGTTGTGGCTTTCCCCCCACAACCTCCCTCCCTCCCGTGGCCCTCCCCTCTCCCACTCCCTCTCCCATCCCGCCCTTCATTGAGTTTCATTTTCAGTTACCTTCATATACAGAAGATCAACTTAGTATACACTAAACAAGTATTTCAACAGGCTGCACTCACACAACTGCACAAGGTATAGGGTATTGTTCGACTAGTAGTGTTGTCTTTAAGTTTCATTCAGTATCTCTATCTTACATGAAAATTTTTATCTATGTCACATATGGATTTCTTTAATTCATAAATTTGTTTCTCATTGCTTTTGAGTAATCATGTGATCATTCTTTGAATTCCTTTTCAGGCATTTCACCAATCTTTTCATCTTCACATCCTAAGTTTGAAGTGTTGTTGTGTTCCTTTGGGGGATTCATAGTGTCTCCTTGTTTATGTTTCTTGCATTTCTATGTTTATCATTAGGCTTCTGTGGAACTACTTGTTGGTTTCCTCCTCTGATGGCATTTATCTTTGAAATATGCCTCTGTGGCTTAGTGGAGTGTCTGTTCCTTCAGTGGAAATTCAGAGACATATGCTGGGTGGAGTCAGGAAGCTCCGATCAGTATTTGGGTATGATACAAGAGTCCAGGGTGACACCCATATTGGGCAAGGTAGATCTCTTCTATTGTCAGCAGGGGAAGGGTATGATCACATTGGCTGGTGTGATTACTGCCTCGCCTCCTTACTGCCAAGGCTATCAGTATCCAAGGCGAGCCCACAATGGCAACATACCCCACCCATGCATTCATAAGAACCACACAGAAAATATGTGCCATCCTCAGTGTGAGCACAGAACCATCTGCAATGATTCACCCCAGGCACTCAGGGAAATCTGAGCCTATGAAACCAAACAGTGGTTGCCCAGATACACAGCTACTCTCCGTGCCCTATTTTCCAGTCACAGAATTCCCACTGTTATAGCATGCAGAGCTTCCACAGTCACCAGGAGAAGGGGACCCACTGTCAGCCTCATGAGGCTGCTCTATCCATGGAGAGCAGGGAGTTATTCCCAGAGCCAGCTGCCTATTAGTGTTCCACCTTGGCAGTTTGAATACAGGTGCCAGAGGGGAGGGGAAGGCTTCACAGGCTTAAGTGGCTGGGAGCCTTCCAGGTCAGACTCAAAATCAGTGGAGACTGTGGATTTATCCCTCATAAAATCCCCTAGTCACATGCATGGGAGCTGTGGCAGCTTGTACTTGCATTTTAAGATGGTGCTTCTTCCCTAGTATTCGCTGGGAGTCCTCTTTAGGGGGAATGGGAACCAGGCAATGTGCTCTCGCTTCATGGATTTGGATGGGTACCCTGCCTCCTGCTAGTGCTCCATGTCACACTCATATTCCATGTGGTCTGTAAGGTTCTCCCTCAGGCAGTGTCACCGGTGACACTGGCTGCTGCAGTCTCCTCTTATTTCTTTTTAAGAAGATGGTGCCTCCTTCTGATGCTGATTCTGGTGCTGGTAGGAACAGAACAGAGGAGCACTGCCTGACTTTCCACTGCTGGATATGGCACACTGAAGGCATGGGGGAGGGGTTTAAGGAGCAGGTCAACTTCTGTGCTCCAAGCCTGGCAGTAGCTCAGACCCCAGTCAGCTCCCCAGGCTGAAGTAAAAGTCAGTGGAATTCCCTCTCAGCTAAAACGTGAGTGGCAGCACATGAGAATTTCTTCCTACCTTGTCATTGTATGGTGGTGGCTCACAGCTGGCAGCTGGCTTTGCCCCATGGCTGGCTACAGCAGTGTCCCTGTCCCGTGGAGCCTTCGCTGTTTTCTCAGTTCTTTGCTGAAAATTTCTGTCATTCAGGCCCCTGAAAATGTGGCCCTCCCTTCATTCTTTTCATATCCCAGAGCAGCTGAAGTTAGTGTGGCTACACCCTATTCAACAATCTTAGATTGCCTAGCATGAGTAATTTTAATATCACTCCCTAACAGAAATACATGAGTATATACCCATGTGTACTTATGTAGCTAAATATGTGTGAGCCTTCTCAGGTGTGTGTGTGCATACACATGTGCAACCCCAAGGAATAGAATAGGCTTTTTTTTCAGACAAAGCATTCATTGGCAGGCTTGGTGTCCCTTGAATTCTTGGAAGGCTCCTCAGTGTGGCCTGTTTCAAACATATCACCACTGTGAGTGTCCAGGGTCTTGTATCACAGTCTAGTTTGGTGATGTGGGCTAAAGTCTGTGGTCTTTCCAGCAAGTGTGGGTGTACATTAAGAGCTGGGCCAGGCAGGCAGTTGATTTTCCTGTTGGACACAATCTGGGTCTTGGAGAGCAGCCCCTCAGAGCGAACTTCACAGGTGATGGGGCTTTTTGGAGGGCCCTGGAAATGAACAAAGAGAAACATTCACAAAAAGAAAGACTGTATGTGGTAGCTTGCTGGTCTCCTAACAAAGTTACAGAATCCTGGAGGACCAATGTTGAATGCAGGTTGTAGAATTTTAACTTCGACATTGATACATAATTGAATTTCCAGAAGTTTCAGAGTCTGGCTAATGAGTTATCAAAATGGTAAATTTTCTAAATTGGAATCGCATTTGACAGAAGTAGTGGAAATTCAATCATGCTGCAATTGCATCTATGTGTTTTTCTCTTTTTTCTGCCTGTTCAGACGGCAGCAGTCTGGGACTGGTGTGGATATAGGTTCCTTGACTCTGTCGAGCTTCCTGCTTGGCTTGTGTATGTGTAGATTTTGTGTATTTGATCTCAAAGATGCTCACCTCATGTCAAAACACTGCTTCTGTATCCCAGGCAGGAGGAGCAAGCAAGAGCATAGGGCAGAATGTATCTCCCAGCAGAGCCTTCTTTTTTATTAAAAAAAATAATGACTTCCTGGAAATACTACCAAGTACAATTACACTTCACTTCATGAGCCAGGTCATGGTTATCCTAGCTACAAAATTTCTTTCCATTAGTAAGGAAGAGAGAGGATATTGTAGAAAGAAAGACAAGGGTTGATGATGTGGTGCACTGTGTTAAGTCGCTGCTTATGACACCAGTATCCCATATTAGAATGCCAATTCAAGTCCTGGCTGCTCTGCTTCTGATCCATCTCCCTACTAATGTGCCTAGGAAGCTGTGGATGATGGCACAAGTACTTGTGCCCTTGCCATCCATGTGGAAGACTCAGATGGAGTTCCTGGTTCCTGACCTCTGCCTGGCCCAACTCTGGTTGTTGTGTCCACTTGAGGAGTGCACCAATAGATGGAAAATGTCTATCTCTTGCTGTCCCCCCCCCCTTTATTCTGTCTTTTAAATAAATAAATAAATAAATAAATCTTCACAAAATTGTTGAGACTTACTTTATTGCCTTAAGTATGGTCAATTAAAAAAAGACAGAAACAGGGGCCGGCACTGTGGCATGGTGGGTGAGGCTGTCACCTGCAGTTCTGGCATCCCATATGGACGCCAGTTCGAGTCCCAGCTGCTCCACTTCCAATCCAGCTCTCTGCTATGGCCTGGGAAAGCAGTGGAAGGTGGCCCAAGTCCTTGGGCCCCTGTACCTGCGTGGGAGACCCGAAAGAAGCTCCTGGCTCCTGGCTTTGGATCAGTGCAGCTCTAGCCGTTGCGGCCATCTGGGGAGTGAACCAGCGGATGGAAGACCTCTCTCTCTCTCTCTCTCTCTCTCTCTCTCTCTCTGCCTTTCCTTCTCTCTGTATAACTCTTGCTTTCAAATAAATAAATAAATAAATAAAAATTTTTTTGACAGGCAGAGTGGACAGTAAGAGAGAGAGACAGAGAGAAAGGTCTTCCTTTGCCGTTGGTTCACCCTTCAATGGCCGCCGCGGCTGCCGCACTGCGCTGATCTGAAGGCAGGAGCCAGGTGCTTATCCTGGTCTCCCATGGTCCCATGGGGTGCAGGGCCCAAGCACTTGGGCCATCCTCCACTGCACTCCCTGGCCACAGCAGAGAGCTGGCCTGGAAGAGGGGCAACCGGGACAGAATCCGGCTCCCCGACCAGGACTAGAACCCAGGGTGCCGGCGCCACAAGGTGGAGGATTAGCCTATTGAGCCACGGCGCCGGCCAAATAAATCTTTTTTAAAAAGAGAGAAACAGTGTGATGGATTCTAGCAGGATGCATCCCATATTCTTGTTTTAAATGAAGAAGCTCATTTGGGAAGTGGGTATCAAGGTGGCACATAACCAAGCCAGGGAGGATATTGTGTTAAGTCCTAGTGGCCAGAATCTTGGGCTGACATTGGTAGGTCATATAGAAGGCCACCCCTGAGGGAGGAATGGCAAGACATGCACAATGCACAGGCAATGCATGGGGCACTAGCATTTGAAGAAATGGATGTGATATGTGACCCAGATCTGCAGAAAAAGGTAGGTGGTCATGGCTCTCTGAAGCTGGTGAATTACTTTTGAGACTCTAAAATTATAAAACGTAGCTATAAAGTAACGAGGTTTCTTCTTTTAACATGAATATATAGATGAGGATTGCATCTTAAAATGAGGCTCTTGCATGGCCTTATTGTTTGATGAGATGACATTGATATCTTTGTTTTACAAATGTGAAGACTGAGGTTCCAGGTGGTTCAGTGATATTATTGTTGTTGTTGTTGTTATTATTATTATTTTCATTCCCGGTCACATAGCAATCAGCCCAGGGTTTGCACCTAGGCCTTTGTATGCTGAGTTCATACCCAACACACATGGCAGTTGCTTCTTATTTTAATTGAATCAATTCTTGTCCTTGATCTTGGTTGAATCCTTTAGCATTTAAAATCTGGAACATTTTATTTTATTTGTTGAGAGAGACAAAGGAAAAAATATTGACATTTAATTTGTCACCACTAATCCTGAGGGGAAGCCTCTGGTAGGTGTGGTCCCTTTCTCTAGGTCACTGTAGCCCTCATGCTTTGTCCAGTTTTGTCTTCTTTGGCCAATGTACTACTCTTCTTCTTCTTTTTTTATTTATTAAAAGATTTTATTTATTTATTTGAGAGGTAGAGTTACAGACAGTGAGATTGAGAGACAGAGAGAAAAGCCTTCCTTCTGTTGGTTCACTCCCCAAATGGCCACAATAACTGAGCTGTACCAATCTGAAGCCAGAAGCCGGTGCTTCTTTCTGGTCTTCCATGTGGGTGCAGGGGCCCAAGCACTTGGTCCATCTTCTAGTGCTTTCCCAGGCCATAGCAGAGAGCTGGATTGGAAGGGGAGCAACTGGGACTAGAACCATATGGGATGCTGGCACCGCAGGTGGAAGATTAACCTACTGTGCCACAGTGCTGGCCCCCATTGCAATGCTCTTCTGAGAAGCCCACTGTGCCTCAGGCCCCACGCTGGGCTCTGAACTCTGGCCTATCTCCTGCCCCAGGCCCCTCCATGAGCTTCTCCTCTCTTCACCTCCCTGCTGCCTTTGTATGTGCTTCATTTCTTGTTTAAAAAATGATAGTTGCTTATTGTAAATTTTATAGACTTTCACATATATTTTATATTTTTATATCAATGTGTAAATAAATCAAAACTAGAAAAGAACCCAGATTTCAGAAATAATAACTCTGTTAATTGGTTGTTTTAACACTATTCTAGATTTTTCCTGTGTATATATACAAATATGAAAATATAGGAAGAAAGATATTTATAATCTTATATAAACAGGGCTCTATTTTATATGCAGGTCTGTTACCTAATTTTTCATACAATGATACATCATTGGATTTTTATCCATACCAATAAAATAGCTGTGCATCATTATTTCTAATGGTTGGTAGAACTCCATTATACATGCACACTGTAATTTACTTAACCAGACTCCTGTTAGTGGAGATACATGTTGTTTCCCATTAAAAAGGAAAAGCATAGCAAAGCTAGGTGTGCCAGGTCAGGTGTAGTCCATCAGTTGCCCGGAGATATGCCAGGTATCTAATGTGGAAGGTGCTGGCACAGAAATTGTAGTGCTGTTTCCTGTCTTGCAAATGTTTTGTGGAAGGCCTGGGCTCTAGCCAGGGCTGATAAGAGCAAAGTGGAGAGTACCAAAGGACCCAGGCAGCTGGAACCTGTTTCTACAAGAAATAAAAGATCCACAAGGTAGAGTTATTCTATCCCATGATCAGAAACCCACAAAGTCATCATCATCTACCCTTTGAGCAATTCTTTCTTGCCTAGGACACTCTCCTGTGAGAACACACACTCTACATAGTAAGATGAGTGCAGGAACAAGTCCAGGGCCCTAATGACACTTCCCTATGGTCTGCTGAATTCTGTCAGTGTTGAGGTGAAGTTACCCCAGCCTAGGTATTTTGGGATTACAGGCTGTATAGACAAAGAATAGCAGGTTGCATGGGGTCAGCGCTGTGGCGCAGTGGGTTGATGCCCTGGCCTGAAGTGCCGGCATCCCATGTGGGCGCTGGTTCTAGTCCCAGCTGCTCCTCTTCCGATCCAGCTCTCTGCTGTGGCCTGGGATAGCGGTGGAGGATGGCCCAAGTCCTTGGGCCCCTGCACCTGTGTGGGAGACCTGGAGGAGGCTCCAGGCTCTTGGCTTCGGGTTGGCGTGGCTCTCCAGTCGTTGCAGCCATCTGGGGAGTGGACCAGCGGATGGAAGACCTCTCTCTCTGTCTCTGCCTCTCTCTGTAGCTCTGTATTTCAAATAAATAAAATAAATCTTTTTTAAAAAAGTATAGCAGGCTGCAGATACCTCAGCACAGGACATAGTGGTGTCCCAGGTGTAAGCTATCCACACTGAGCTGTATGGTCATTGCTTGGGACTAGCTTTTTTAAAGAATTTATTATATATATGCATTTAAAAATTTATTTATTTATTTATTTATTAGAAAGGCAGAGTTATAGAGGCAGAGGGAGGGAGGGAGGGAAGGAGAGAGAGAGAGAGAGAGAGAGAGAGAGAGAGAGAGAGAGAGATTGAGAGATAGATCTTCCATCCTCAATGGAATCTTCACGCTCCAAATGGCCATGACTGCCAGGGTTGGGCCAGGCTGAAGCCAGGAGCCAGGAGGTTCATTTGGGTCTCCTATGTGGGGTCAGGGGCCCAAACGCTTGGGACATCCTCTGCTCTTTCCGAGGTCATTGGCAAGGAGCTGGATCAGAAGTGGAACAGCTGGGACTTGAACTGGCACCCAAATGGGAAGCTACAGGTGGCAGCTTAACCTGCTGCACCACAGCACTGACCCCAGGACTAGCTTTTCTTATGCTCAGTCCCTGGCTCCCTTGGGAGGGGCCCACAACAGATCCTGGTCAGTCCCATCTTTGGTCTCTTATCTCCTAGTGCAGAGTTACCTTTCTTGTCAATGGTGCAGCAAATTGTGCTTCATAAATGAGGGAGGGCAGAGCAGCTGTTCCCAGTAACAATAACGACACGATTGCTGAGACAAACATTTTCATGGTGATGCATGGGAACACTAAATCCAAACCACATTGTTTAGCTTTCCCTCCAGTAAAGGGGAATGCCATATCCCCTAAAGTAAATGGAAGAGGTCATAGTTTAGAAAATATGACAGAGTTGAAAACTTAAAGCTGTATCACACAGCAACATCCTTTGGAGGGGAAAACAACTGATACAAAGGAGTGTATATATATTGCCATGGCAGTTTGTTAGTTTGGAGACTTCCCTGGTCCAAAAATTGAGCCCAGTGGCGGTGAGTCAGGAGTGCCTGGGGCAGCAGTTAGGGGAGGCGGGAACACTCACAGTCGCTGATGGGAAAGGGCCGCACGTGGACATGGACAGACTGGAGGAATGAGGGCCGTGAGAACCGCTCCATGTGCTGCTTCCGTTCAGTGTTTGTCTCAGGCTGACACCAGACACCATATATGGAGCTGGGCGACCCTCATATTTACATGCTCGGGCTCCCTGTTTTTCTTGTGGATTGAAAAATCGCTTGGCGTCTGTAAACACTGTACGAGGGAATTTGGCCTTCAGAGGCCAGAGCAAGCTCTGGGGGAGGGGCAGCAGTTACTGAGATGCCAGAAGGAGCCGAAAGGAAGTGTGCAGTGAAGGCACGACTTCCAGCCTCTCCCCAGAGCGGAGGCAGATTTACCGTGGAGCCAATACATCTGAAGCTTCAAGGCTCTCCCTTGCCCAGTCTCGGGGGGAGATGCTGGGAGGTATGGCACGTGCCAGGTGATGAGAGGAAACCAGTTTGCTGTCTGCAAGGCTTTCTGTATACATGGTTACAAAACTTTCAGATCTGAAGTGCTCAAAACTCACTTAATTTGTCGTGTTTTCTTTTTGCATTCTGGTAAGTTTTAATTTTGTGCATTATACAATTAGGCATCCATTTTCTTAAAGAAGGGCCCCAACTTACATAGGTTCAGATCCTATAGAAACCAGGACCTAGCACCACCAGTTTTGCTTAGTGTCGTGCTTGAAATCTGTATATTCAGGGGACACAGTTCTAGGAGTCCTGTGTGACCATCACCAAGGCTTCATCACCTGCTCCCCACAGAGCAAGACATACTATGGTTAGTGAAGGCACACAGTAGATACTAGCCAGTTTCTGCAGCATCAGAAAACAAACTTCTAGAACCTCTTCCTAAGGCATGAGATGTGTTTCTACTCTAGGAAGTGAGTCTGCAGGAGGAAGTGACTGAGTAGCTGTCGATAGCTCTTCCTGCTGTGTCAGTGTCCATCAGCTGCTTTAAGGAACACTTTAGAAAGGCCGAGATCTTGCACACAGGAACAACTCTTGGCACCCTATGATAGGCAAAAGGAAGAGTGCACACGTGGGAGGCAGGCTTTTCTGTGTGGCATCTTTTGTCAGCATTGCTGCTTAAAAACACTGTGCCGAGAATGAGAGGGACTAGCTGTTGGGAAAACCTCTGGAAATCTGATACTATTTAGTTCATTCTTTCATCTTACAGATAAGAAGACAGGTCTGGACAGATCCATGGCCAGCCCTGACCATAGGCAGTGTGCACCCTGATGTGAATATGGGTAGCTGGAGAAGAGGACACCCAGCAGAGGCCTGGGCTGGGCAGATCCTGAGAAGGTCAGTGTTGGTCCAGCGGCCTGTTCCTTCAGGGGTGTGACACATAAGAAAGCAAGCCAGTGTGCCACATGTTACAGATTTAAGACTTTTATCTGGCATCCAGAGGATGTGATAACTTTTTCCATTGTGGTGTAACAACTTTCAGGAGTGCAGGAGCCCCACATGGTCAGGTGGGTGTTGTAGGAGACTCACACACGTGAAAGAGGGATACTTTGAGAAAAACACGGGCCTGGCTGCCTCAGACTTTGCTTGTTTCTGCCATCTTCATTCCCAGAGGGCCCGAATGTTACCTCCTGTCTTGCCTTCCTCTGAGTTCCGTGCTGGCCACTGGCAGATGCAGGCAGGAAATGCAAGAGTAGGAACTGGGTCCTGCCAGCATTTGGACTGGAAACTGCTCAGCAGGGCCCCTTCAAACAGACAGGGATCTGGCTGCCCCAGGAGACTTACACTCCTCCACTTGAGCCATCGGTAAATTAAAAACCCCTGCAGCCTGGCTCGCTAGTAAGGCCAAGCAGTGTGTAACACAGCTCCCCTAGAAAGAGGGCTTATGTGCTTTTGTTTTATTTCATAATCCTTGGTCTCTGTTCAAAATGTTAGCAAGCTTGGGAGCCCGGGTGGAGAGCTGCGGCTCTGCTGCAGTGGGTTCCAACAGGGCAGCCTACATAGTTGGCCATTTCCCGGGTGAGACCCTCTTGGCGCTTCCCGCATAGGCTTGGTCTGCACCAGGCCAATTAGGTTGTTGACCAGCTGGCTCCCTGGGGCAGTGTGGCTCCACTCTGGCACCCTAGTGTGTTAGAACAAGCACCATTCCATGCTGCCTTTGTGCAAGGAAGAAAGAAGCCATCCTTCATGGGACCTGGGCTATGTATCAAAGAGTAGTGCAGACAGGCAGAGAGTGCTTGCCAAGGATGGGGCTCTAAAGCACTGGGTGTCATGCTCAGACCCCTGAGCAGGCTACACAAGGTGGTCCAGGGAGTCAGAACCACTTGCTGTTCTCAGGCAGGAATATTTACCTGAGCTGATCAAGGTCCACACTGTGGTTCTTTGTGGGTTTCAGTTCTTGGATTATAAAACCACTGGCCAAAGTCTTGTCCCAAGCTGGGCACTCAGATTCTCAAGCTTGGTCACACAAGAAAATCGTTGAACACATTAAAGTAAAGGTGTTGGGCTCCACCCACAAAGGTTGGGTGGGTCCTGAAAAGGAGCAGTTTTGGAGGCTTAAGGACTAAGGATCCCAGCCTGAGATTAGAACACTGCCGCAGAGGGATCATTACTTCAGATGGGCTCATCGCCCGGGATGACTCACTGTCTCATCCGAGATCGCTGCCTCAGGCGGGTCATGGCCTCGGTTAGATTGTTGCCGCAGATTTGATCACTGCCTCAGATGGATCACTGCTTCGGACATTCACCAGCTCAGATTGGATCGCCTCCTTGGAGCGTGTCACTGCATCTTCTCAGACTAAACCATTGCCTCATAGTAGACTAGGCCGTATCCTCAGACTGTGTTAGCACCTTAGCCTAGATCATGTCCTCGGACTGGTCACAGATTGTATCTAAGCCATAAACTGGATCACGGCCTCACAGACTGGACAATGAGTTTCAGTGAGTGCTGCACTGAAATGCCACAGAGGAATCATCTACTCCAATGCCTGGGCTGCCAGTCTGGGAAGAAGAAAAGGAAGGGATCAGTGCACTACCTCTTTTGTTCCCTGAAAACTGTGCAAAAACTATGCACTGTGCATCATGTGGAGCACCAAGTGCTGGTACAGCCATACCCCACTGATAGGTGTGTCAGCCTCTATGCTACATAAAGATCTTCCAAAATCAGCAGTGCAGTGGAGCAGGAAAGAGTCACCAAATCACTGGGAGTTTTAGAACCAGAGTTCAAGTCTGAAATAAATCAGGCAGTTGTCTCCCAAAAGGTGTCTGGAGATGAGAAAAAACACCAGGATCACCCAATAACCCGTGCATGGACTATGGGTGCATCTGGTCAGCCTTACTAGCTTCATCTTAAGACCCTTGTTCTGCAGAAACTAGGAATGGAACACACACTCCTGTGGCACTGGGAATGGTCTAGAGACTAATCCGGAAAAAAAATGTTTGCGTTGCATTTTATGCCTCGAACATATTTCAGGCATGTGCTGAAGATATAAAAAGTGTGTGTTTCTTAAAAGATAAGAAATAGATTTCTCCTTTAAAAAAGATGTTCACTGCCGGTCCTTATCATGCTGCAAGAATGACTCACATCCTGAGGGAAACTGCTGAAGTTTGGGGGATGGGTGTGTGGGGGAGAAGGCCAGTATTTCCAGGCTTTCAGTCAGGCCCTGCACATGTGGCCCCTGGTCTTCCAAGACAGGGGACTTGTCTGGCTGAAAATACGCTGGTGGGTCCCTGTCACTCGTGACGCCCACACTCCGTAGGGCGGAGGCATGGAGAGGCTGGTCAGTCAGATCCCGCGCCAGGGCTGTCTTTGCCGGCCCGCGCCAGGGCTGTCTTTGCCGGCCCGCGCTGAGGCGAAGTCCGGGAGAGCGCGCGAGCGGCCGGGGCGCCTGCGTCACGGCGCGGCGCTTCCCGCCAGCCTGGCGCGGAGGCGGGCGGGCGCCGCTCAGCTGGCCGCGCCCCCAGCGGGAGCGCCCCGGCCGGCGGCGCGGGCGGCCACATCAAAGGGGTTGTGCGGCCGGCGCGCGGCGCGAGTTGTGTGTGACAAGAGGTTTTACGAGTCTGGACTTTTATCAGCTGTAGGCCAACAGCTTCCTCCTCTCCGTGTGTTGTCCGCTTTTCCAACTCGCCGGAGCGTTCTCACGCTTTTTAGACTCAGCCCGCGTGACTCCGGGCTGGCTGCGGCTCTGAGCTGGGCTCATTCAAGAGCCGCTAGTCACAGTCTGACTCCCGACAGCGGGGCTCCGGTGAATGGGAGCGGGGTGGTGGCTGCTTCCATCTCCCTGCTCCCCGCCTCCCCACCCCTGCACAGTCCCAGAGGCCCGGGTCCTCGGGGGAGGTCACCCGGGCTGCCCAAGCAGACTGACCTTACAGAAGCCACAGAGAAACTGTTCCCCAAATCCTGCAACACCCTGCTGGCCCAGTACTGGGTTCTCCCAGGGGAGAGACCACGTCCTAGTGGGCCTCACCCCTTCTGATGGCAGATGGGCTTTCTTTCCCCTCCAGTTTTCAGTGCATCACAAACCTGTATTTTGATAAGCTATGAGAAAATAAATTACTTAAAAGTGAAATGAAAGAAGAAGCAAAATGCAAATTCAGTAGTTTAATTTTGGATTCAACAGACATCAAAAATCTCTCTCAAATTGCTGTAGTGGTTTCTTAAAAAAAGATTTCTTTATTTTGGAAGAGTTACAGAGAGAGAGACAGAGACAGAGAGATAGAGACAGATCTGTTGGCTGGTTTACTCCTCAGATGGCTGCAGTGGTCAACACTGGGCCAGGCTGAAGCCTGAAGTGTCATCCGGGTCTCCCACGTGGACGGGAGGCTCAAGTGCTCGGACTGCCTTCTGCTTTTCCCAGATCATTAGCAGGGAGCTGGATTAGAAGTGGAGCAATTGGGACTCTGACAAGGGGCCCATGTGGGATGCTGGCGTCACAAACAGATGCTTGCTAAGCCACAGTGCTGGACCCTATAGTGGTTTCTTTCTTTTTGTTTGTTTTTTGACAGAGTGGACAGTGAGAGAGACAGAGAGAAAGGTCTTCCTTTGCCATTGGTTCACCCTCCAATGGCTGCTGTGGCCGACGCGCTGCACTGATCCAAAGCCAGGAGCCAGGTGCTTCTCCTGGTCTCCCATGTGGGTGCAGGGCCCAAGGACTTGGACCATCCTCCACTGCACTCCCGGGCCATAGCAGAGAGCTGGACTGGAAGAGGGGCAACCGGGACAGAATCTGGAGCCCCAACCGGGACTAGAACCCTGGGTGCTGGCGCCACAGGCGGAGGATTAGCCTATTGAGCCGCGGTGCCGGCCCCTATAGTGGTTTCTAATGTCTGCTCCTAACTCCTGTGTTATCTTAGGCTGTGAGGTGCTAGTGGGAAGGCCTAACATTCCACTAGTAGGTCAGTGAGTCTGGGGTGTGTGTGTGAGTGTGCATATATGGATGTGTGTGTGTTACTAGTATGTGTATATGTGAGACAGTATTGTGTACATATATATGTGTGTATACTGAGTATGTGAGTGCATTTTTGTATTTGAGTGTGTGTGTTATATTGATATATGAATGTGTGTATTGTGTATCTGAATGTGAGAGTACTTTGGTAGTATGTTTGTGTCTGCATGTTTGTATGTGTGTATATGTGAGTACATAGATGTATATGTGTGTGTGCATACTGAGTGTGTTAGTATTATGGATATGAGTGTAACTGAGTGGGTGAATGTGTATGAGAGAATATGTGTGTACATGTGTTTTTGTGGATATTGAGTTTGATATTAGTATTGTGTGGATGTGTCTGCATGTTTGTTTGTGTGAGTGTGTTTGTGTGTGTGTGAAGGTAGACTAGAGTTTACACCATGAGAAGAGTATACTGAGGCTTAGATAGCACTGCTGCCTCAACACAGGGTCTATGGGACTGGTGCCTGCAGGTAGGAGTGCACACGTAGTTCAGGTGCACAGGGACATGTGTGAAGACAGGAGTGGACTGGAGGGCCATTGCCAGGAGGACAGGCCTGTGTGGGAGAGGCCATGGTTGATTCAGGATGGATCCATTCTCTCAGTGTGCAGGCCCTGGTCAGATGTGTGCACGCCTTAGCCCTTATGGCCCTCCTGGAGCCCGTAAAGATGTGTTATCATGAGCTCTGTTTTTTTAATTTTAATTTTTATTTATTTGAAGGGCAAAGTTACAGAGAGCAGTAGAGACAAAGAAAGAGAGAAAGGTCTTCTATCTGTTGGTTCACTCCCCAAATGGCCACAATGCCTGGAGCTGAGCCAATCGACAGCCAGGAGCCAGAAACTTCTTCTGGGTCTCCCACATAGGTGCAGAGGCCCAGACACTTGGGCCATCTTCTACTGCTTTCTCAGGCATGTTAGCAGGGAGCTGGATAGGAAGAGGAGCATCCGGGACATGAACCAGGGCCCGGATGGGATGCCGGCACAGCAGGCTGTGACTTAAACCCGCTGTGCCTCAGTGCAAACCCCCATAAGCCCTGTTTTGAAGTGGGGACCCTGAGGCTCAAGGTCCCAGGAGCTTGTTGAAGGGCGGCTGGAAACCACCCATCCAACCATATCTCCAACTCCAACACAGCGTTTTAGCACTCCAGAGGCATCCCTTCCTTTGAGACTACTATTACTGTTGTTGAGTCCTGTTATACAAGGGGTCCTTTAAGGGAAGCCCATACATGCCTGCCTTTGAGAAGTATGGCCCTTCATTGAGAGACCTGATGAGAAATACAGAATGACACCTAATGTAATACAATTCTGAAAAAAAAAATCACTTTACGTAGACATTGTATGGTTACACAGTTTATTCCGGCATCTCCTTCTCTGCAAGAACTGGCGGGGGGAGGGGGGGAGGGAGGGAGTACAAAGGAATTTTTAGCGTTCTGTGGAAATGAGCTCATTTTCTATTTTAAAAAGTTTGGTGTTTCACATGAAGCCAGAAAGGGAATCCAGTTGTCTCCATGAAGACTTCAGAGGGCTTCACACACACATGGCCTGCCGTCCTGTGCTTCTCAGGCGGGAGAGCCAGACTTGGGCAGCATACCTGGGGGGCTGTGTGTGGTGGGGCTCCACACCATCATGGGCTGCATGCTGTTGTGGGGTCTGGCTCTGCACCATAGGGGCTCTGCAAGGCTGCATGTGCATGGCTATCACCAGTTGATTTCTGAGTGATGGTGGGGGCTCCAGTGTCTTCAGGTTCCTAATCCTTTGCTTCCTCAGTGACTGGTCAGGAACCACTTTGCACATAAGGATACAATAAAACCACATGCACACATACACACACACAGGCACTGTTTACCACACCACTATCACCAGATCCACTGTGTAAGGTAAATGGAAGAGGAGTAGAAAATGATCTCTGCAGATTGGTCATTATTGCTTTTCATTTGCTGGGGCTGCATTGCCTTGTCCTGTGAGGTCCAGAGAGCCAGGGAGAAGGATGTCAGAGGGGCTGCCGGGCAGAGCACCGGGCACTGCTGACCCCTCCTGGGTGCTCAGCAGTGGGAAATGTTGGGTTGTAGGAAGGTGGACCTGGTGGAGTCTGATCAAGGCTGAGGGGCTTCAGTGTTCCTTAGAGAGAATGCCACCTTATGTTTGTTGGATTTGGATGGGACATTTTTATAATTGTTGGTATCAGACATGGGAATCGTGTAAGGTTAATGCCTATGAAACTTGGAGTCAGAAAAACACAAGATGTAGATGGAAAGAAACAATACACAAACAGCAGGGAAAGGATTGGGTGTATTTAACTTAGTTTATGAATTGTATTTTTTGAAAAAAAAAAAAAGATTTATCTATTTGAAATGCAGGATGACAAAGTGGGGTGGGGGAGAGATCTCTTCCAACTGCTAGTTTACTTCCTAAATGTCTATAATAGCCAGGGCTGGGCCAGGCTGAAGCCAGGAGCCTGGAATTCTATCCATGTCTCTCACATGAGTGGCAGAGTCTCAAGCACTTGGGTCCTCCTCTGCTTTCCTCGGCACATTAGCAGGGGAGCTGCATTGGAAGCTGAACAGCCAGGACTGGAACTGGTGCTCTGATATAAAATACTGGTTCATAGATGGAGACTTAACCTGCTGTGCTATAGTGCTGGTCCCCATGAATTACCTTTTTACAGAAGATTTCACATGTGCTTGGGACAGGTATGGTGAGAGGGTGATTGCATGATAGCATGATACAGCTTTTTGCCTGTTGGCCCTTGCAGTCCTATGTGCCCTCTGGGGTCACTCTTGAGGGTTCTACTGATCACTTCAAGATTTGGAAAGGAATTCTTGGTGAGCACCATTTTTAGTTGTCTGACTTCCCTCTGGCATCTGAGGCCAGTGGCAGCAGTGCTGTTCAGTTGGTTCAGGAAGGTCTGCTGGGCTGGGTGAAAGTGAAAGGTGGAGCCTCTTGGTCATAGTGTGTCTGGCCTGGAGGGCAGGCTCCTCCTTGGAATCATGGGATCATGGGATCATGCTGAGGCCAAGTAGAGAAGCTCACTGTGGGCAGTCAGAGCACTGCGGAAAGTAGCAGGAGCCAAGGTGAAGAGCCTCAGGAGACAGGCTGGGGAGAGGCTGCTCACGAGGGTGAGGGACTGGAGCTGAGGCCTGGCTTTCTCCTAGCATACACCTGCACTGCAAGACAGGTCCCATCTGAGCGGACACCTGCCCACACCCAGATGGGCTTTTAGTGCCGCAGGCACCATTCAGTTCTTTATCTTCATTTTTTTGAACTTATTTTTAATTACAATGTTGATGCATTCCAGTACATGCATAAAAAATAGAGTAAAAGATCCCTTATAGCCTCCTTTTATAATCATTTTTTCTAGTGATCCCTGTTAAATATAAGAGTGGGAATAAGAGAGGGAGGAGATGTACAATTTGGGACATGCTCAATCGGACTTGCCCCAAATGGTGGAGTTAGAAACGTGCCAGGGGATTCCAATACAATCCCATCAAGGTGGCATGTACCAATGTCCAAGTGATCAACTTCAGTGCACAATTGATCACACTGATAGGTCTCAGAGTCAAAGGGATCACACAAACAAGACTAGTGTCTGCTAACACTAACTGATAGAATTAAAAAGGGAGAGAACGATCCAACATGGGAAGTGGGATACACAGTGGACTCATAGAATGGCAGATGTCCTAAATAGCACTCTGGCCTCAGAATCAGCCCTTAAGGCATTCGGATCTGGCTGAAGAGCCCATGAGAGTATTTTAGGCATGGAAAGCCAAGACACTCTGGGAAAAAAAAAAAAGACCTAAATGAAAGATCTCTGTGAGTGAGATCCCAGTGAAAAGAACGGGGCCATCAAAGAAGGAGGTACCTTTCTCTGAAGGGAGGAGAGAACTTCCACTTTGACTATGACCCTGTCGGAATAAGATCAGAGTCGGCAAACTCAAAAGGCTTCCATAGCCTTGGCAACTCATGACTAGAGCCTAGGGAGATTACTGACGCCATAAACAAGAGTGTCACATTGTTAAGTCAACAACAGGAGTCACTGTGTACTTACTTCTCATGTGGGATCTGTCCTTAATGTGTTGTCCAATGTGAAGTAATGCTATAACAAGTACTGAAACAGTATTTTACACTTTGTGTTTCTGTGTGGGTGCAAACTGATGAAATCTTTACTTAATATATATTGAATCGATCTTCTGTATATAAAGATAATTGAAAATGAATCTTGATGTGAATGGAATGGGAGAGGGAGCGGGAGATGGGAGGGGTGCGAGTGGGAGGGAAATTATGGGGGGGAAAGCCAATGTAATCCATAAACTGTACTTTGGAAATTTATATTTACTAAATTAAAAAAATATATAATCAGTTTTTCTTCCCAGGAGCAAACTCTTTTTTTTTTTAAATTAATTACTTTATTTAAAAGGTAGAGTTGCAGAGAGGCAGAGGCAGAGAGAGAGAGAGAGAGAGAGAGAGGTCTTCCATCTGCTGGTTCATTCCCCAGATGGCCGCAATGGCCGGAGCTGTATTGATATGAAGCTAGGAGCCAGGAGCTTCTTCTGGGTCTCTCAAGTGGGTGCAGGGGTCCAAGGACTTGGGCCATCTTCTACTGCTTTCCCAGGGCTATAGCAGAGAGCTGGTTCAGAAGTGGAGCTGTTGTGACTCGAACCGGCTCTCATAAGGGATGCTGGCACTATAGGCGGCGGCTTTACCTGCTACACCACAGCCCCAGACACAGTGTGTTTTCTTAAGGACTTTCTTTTCCCTGTTCATCAGCTGCTTTGTCCCATAGTTAATTCAACCATTTTCTCTATTGAGAAACATTTAGTTTTTTTTCTGATTGATCACAATACAAATATTGCCACTATGAATATACTTGACCCTTTGTACCCATATTTGAGTATTTTTATGGCATATATATCTAGAACTGAAATTTCTGGGGCTCAGAGAGTCCCTACTTTATCCCTATTGTTAGGTGGCTGCTTCCAGGGTGGTGTTTGCCTGGGTTTGACAAGTTGTGATCGGTTACGTTTGATTTGTATAAGATGGCACAATGATGAGTAAGGCTGGTGATGCCTTAGGAGCAATGGTCTTTGGCTTGGTCCTAAACAGCTGATGCCCTCTCTCAGGGGCAGCTACTGTGGCCTGGAATGGGGGAACACTGCACTCCACAGCCTGGACAAACCTCATCTGGACTCCTCCAGCAGATTGTGCCAGGTTCTTTTAGATCTCTAGCTTGTGGTTTTTGGTGGATGATCCAGAAAAAGAATATTTGAAACCTCCATCAGTACTGGCATCCAGCCAGGGACTTTTTCTGGAATCATGGAGATATAATTTGGTGGCAAATTGAGAGGTCTCATACAGGTGTTGGCTATGCCTGGACTTGGCTGAGGACTCTGGCTCACATGTGTGTCTACATCCTCATCTTGAAACAGGGCATGGCTGAGGTAGCCCTTCTCTCACAGTTCCCAAGCATTTCAGTTTTTCTACACCTCTGTAAAATACAGCTTCACTGGCCCCCTTTTATGTTGTGCTTTATCATGCCCCAATGCATTGTTTCTAAAAGGTAATAATTCATTCTACAAATTCCGTTCCCAGGAGTTTAAAGCTCTACCCATTGCTTAGTATCCCAAAAACCACAGTGAGGAGGTAGCTCAGAGGAAGGGCACGGGTGACAAAATCACACCAAGAGTTATGTCTGCAGCCTCAACATGGACAGCGCCTGATTCAGCAGCAGGACTGGCCCTAGGCAAACTGTGGAAGAAGCAGTGGGTCCCTGAGCCACTTTCTCCCTTTTCCTGTCTCTTTCCTTTCCCAGACATCCTCCCATCTCTCCACCAGTCAACTTCTACCTGTCTAGTATCCTTTTCCTGCACTAAGTCTACTTCCTCTGAAGGGGTTTGATGCATTCATTCACTTGCAGTTATAAGTGAATTTTATCATTTCCACCTTAAGGAGGTAAAGGCAAAATAGGCCACCCAACTTCATTTCGAAGTTAATGAATTCATTGAATTTTGAGTATTTTCTTTAGCTACAAACAGGGGCTGCAGGAACTTGTATGTTGTGTGTTGTATATTGTTTTGCTTTGCCCTGCCAGTGTTGCTCAGCCTACAAGGTGTAATTCATGGCACTACCATGATGCATGGGGGATGTCCTCCATTTTAAGCTCCAGAATGTCCAAATGTGTCATGTTTCTATGAGAGTATACACAGTATATTGATTTTCAAAAATGATCAGCTTGTATGCTAAGTAAGCTGTGCCTCCTCCTCTCCTTCAGAAGTGGCTTAGAGATCATTCTGCAACAGAGAGGAATGCAATAATGTATATCTTCATAAGAGAAAGAGAGAGAGAGAGAGAGAGAGAGAGAGAGAGAGAGAGAGAGAGATCTTCCAGCTACTGGTTTACTTAATGGATGCCAGGAACGAGGAGCATCTTCCGGGTCTCCCACTTGAGTGGCAAGGGCCCAAACACTTGGACCATCTTCTGCTGCTTTGCCAAGGCTATTAACAGGGAGCTGGATTAGCAATGGGGCAACTGGGACTTGAACTGGCATCCATATGGGATGCTGGAGTTGCAGGCAGCAGCTTTACCTGTTTACACCAAAATGCTGGCCCCAGGTTATTATTTTTTAGGATGACTGAAGCTTCATTGTGTTGACAAAGATAAAGCCACTGTGACCAGTTGTTAACAGTGACAAATGGGCCGGTGCCGCAGCTCAATAGGCTAATCCTCCGCCTGCGGCACCAGCACCCCAGGTTCCAGTCCCAGTTGGGGAGCCGGATTCTGTCCCGGTTGCTCCTCTTCCAGTCCAGCTCTCTGCTGTGGCCAGGGAGTGCAGTGGAGGATGGCCCAAGTCCTTGGGCCGTGCACCAGCATGGGAGACCAGGATAAGCACCTGGCTCCTGGCTTCGGATCAGTGCAGTGCGCCCGCTGCAGGGGCCATTGTGGGGTAAACCAACGGAAAAGGAAGACCTTTCTCTTTGTCTCTCTCTCTCACTGTCTACTCTGCCTGTCAAAACAAAAACAAAAAGAAAAGCAAACAAACAAACAAAAACAACAGTGACAAATGAATAGCCTTTGCCTTGAATGTGGGAATCTTAATAAATCTTTGATCAATCGATTTATTGATATGCTTATGAAGCTTATTGGTGAAAGTGTCCACACATGAATGATAAAGGTGAGTAGAGTTTTGGATTCAAGGAGAAATGGCTCCATGGACACTGCTGAACCATTGTAGAATCATAACTTGAGCAACATGGTACTCTTTTGTCATTCTTTTCGGGCTTGCTACAGAAAAGTTTGCATCTTATAAGTGGCAGAACTTTGTTACTATAAGTGGATTTTTTCAGCAGTACTTTTTTTATTTTCTTTGTGCCCCTTGGCCCAAATAAACAATGCTTTATTGAGAGAAAGATGCTCTGTTTTAGAAATGTGATATCATCATAGTCTTCTCAAGAAATACTGTGTGGGCACCATTTGCTGAGAACAAGCCCAAACTCTGGGAAAGAGGTGCTATTTCTCTTAGAAAACAAAGAGTGAGTTCTGGAGTTAATTATTTCCTGCTGTCAAACAAGGCAATAGCAAATGGTCATCTAACTCTTTCATCACGTCCCAGTAGGACGAGCTCAGCCACTTCCTTGCTCTGATTTCCTGCAGGGCTGCACAGAAGGGCTGCAGTGTTTGTTACAACATCCTTTTGAAGTCATAGCAGAAAGTTCTTTCTCTTCCCAGAAGGAGGAGGAAGAGAGTGAGGCTGACACAATAGCTTTGTGTGTAAATAAGGATCTCATGTATGAAACTGGGACTGCTTTTCTGCTCTAGATCTCTGCAGGGATATCAATAATTAGATGCTACTTGCTATTGACCTTGGAAGATATTTTGCAACCCGGAGTTATAACAGTCTTGGGAATTTCCCTGATGTTATTTTTCCCCTGCACTGTTTTTCCGTTAACCCTCAGAAACACCACTAGCGCCACTCAAGTGTCTTAGACACAACCCTTCCCCCATCCAGATCTCACTCACAAGTCCCCTCATTGTGCCACCTGTCATCTAAGCACCCATCTTGCACTTGGACTATGTTGGGAAAGAGTCCTTGCCTGCAGCGCCCAAAGGAAGTTCCCCTCCTATCCTGTAGCCCGTCTTTCTGCCATCTACGGAGGAAGCTGTCCTATTTATTTATTTGACAGGTAGAGAGAGAGAGAGAGAGGAGACAAGAAAGTCTTCCTTCCGTTGGTTCACTCCCCAGATAGCAGAAACAGCTGGAGCTATGCCGATCCAAAGCCAGGAGCCAGGTGCTTCTTCCTAGTCTCCCATGCGGGTGCAGGGCCCAAGCACTTGGGCCATCCTCCACTGCTTTCCCAGGCCACAGCAGAGAGCTGGACTGGAAGAGGAGCAACTGGGACTAGAACCGGCACCCATATGGATGCTGGCTCTGCAGGTGGAGGATTAACCTAGCGCGCCACAGTGCTGGCCCCAAGGAACCCTGTCCTTTCTTGGTTTGGAATCCAGAACTCTGGATTGGAAGCAGAGACTTCAGACATATGGAGAACAAGTGAACACCAAATGGGTAGAGCATGGGAAGGCAGGAGAATGTGAGAGGCTCTCTCTAAATGCCATGGTAGATTATGTCATTTGACACCATCTTGAACATGTTGGCCCAGAGCTGTGGTTTCTAGTCACTACCATGTGCTTTGGCCTCTGCACACTGGGGTGACATCATGTTGGATGCCATTTGGCACCTTTGCTTGGCTGACACATAAGCTTCCCACTTTTGGACTTGGTTTCTATAGGTGCTGGTTCCCCTGCTGCTTTGTGGACCAAACGCTCATGGGGCGCTCGCTCAGTGACCAGCTGTGCACTGGGTTCTCAAGAGCAAAACTGGGAGGGGGGCAGAGGCATTGAAGAAAGAGTCCATGTGGCCGGACACGACCATCACAGGAACATCTCAAAGAGTTTCACACTTGATATCAAGCAGATCCGCTGGATACCCAGTGCTAGAGTTGCATTTATGTAGTAGAGAGCCAGGGTTCAACTCATAGAAGTTTTGGCTTTCTGCTACGGGAGATCAGCTCACTGTTTACTGGTAAGATTTTAGGCATTTCAAAATGATCTTCTATGTGTCCTTACAAGCAGAGAATAGATAATTAAAATTCATTCCTTAGCTATCATTTTTTTTAAGGGAAAGGGTTTATTGGGGAAAACCCAGCAGACTGGAGTGAAGGGGCGGTGAAGAGAAAGAGCAGGAGACTGTAAGAGAGACAGAGAGGAGAGAGGAGAGAGATGAGAGGAGAGGAGCCAAGAGAGCAGAGAGAAGCCAAGAGAGAAGAACCAAGAGAGCACGTGTTCAGGAACAGGCCCTTTTAAAACTTTGCCTGAGGACTGGCAGGGAAGCAGGAGCAGCGAATCCCATTAGGATGGGGGTGGAGGCTGGCTCAGGTAGCTGGGCTATGCGGCCACCTGGCTAAAACTGCGCCAGTTTCCTAACATTCCCCCCGTTTTGTTTTTTATAAAGCAGGGTTTGTATGGATTATATTAGTCCCAAAAGTCCAGGAGGGGTAGAGGGATGATGATCTGTCTTTAGAGCTACTTCCTGCTGACACAGGGCGACGAGGTACTCTTCGCTGGCATGGGGTGATGTCTCAGGCTGCTGTCTCCTGGTTGGGGAGCCTAGTATATTCCTGTAGCAGCATTTGGTTGACCGCCTGGTTTCTGAAGGCCTTGGTTTGGTTCCATTATGACCTGCTGTAAACACTTAGACACTGTAGTATAAGAAACAGGGTGAGAATAGTAACCAATGATCCTAAGAGTAGCATTAACCAGGTAATGAGAGGATTTTATAGAGGAGAGGAAATGGAGGGGTCTCTGGACCCTTGTGGGGACAGTTTGATGGATGTGGCTTAAAGCTGATTCCAGCCAAGACAGGGAGAAAAGTCACTCATCTTTTGTAGGTAGAGGGGTTTGTCTGTAGAGAAATTCTGAACAATCATATAACATTAAGTGGGGAGAGGACCATCAGTACACACAGGTTGGGAGTAGAGCCATTGGTGGTAGAGTAGAGGCTATGATTACAAAGGAATGAGGCTCAAGTGGGCTAGATACAAAGGAAACAGCTAAAGTTATTCAAGGTTACATTTTAATTTGTGTGACCTAAATCTGTATCATATGTTTTAAACTTGTTGGTAGAAAGAAACTAAAAACACTTTATATGTTTGTGCTTAAGTTTACTGGTTAAACAAGTTACACCATGTTAGATATTTAAGAGAAGTTTCCAAATACATGTATTCTTAAAATTTATAGAAGGCATTGGACCTTCTGGTAAATGTTATCTTAAGTTGTTATCTAATGGTTAAAACTGCTTTCTAAGTTTTCATTTGATACTGCTATTGTCAGTAAGCAATCTGGGACTGGCATCCCCATTTTCTATTCTAAGCCCGACTTGTTCTTTCATTTCTCTATTCTCTTTGAGGTAGGAAACTAATTCTATTATAAAGAAATCTCCAAGATACAACATTTGTTTTTTAGTTATGGCTAACATTTTCTGTAGTAACAGTGTAGCCAAAATGAAAGCTTAAATTATAATTTCTTAGCTAGATTTACTTCTCCATCAGTGAGGTAAACAGTAAACAGGAAAAACCTTCCTTTCAGACCAAACAAAAGGAAAGAAAGTTTTAAAGTGGAAACATAGTTTTCCTCATGGGCATTGTCTAACTCAGAAAAACTACTACAGAACATGCCTGTGACTATAGACTTCTAGTTTAGGCCACAAAGGTTAGAGATGGGAATTGGGCACTCCCTTGACTTGCATCCTCTGGTCTGCTTTAACAAAAACCAAGAGGAGAAGAAAGCTAGGCATCAGAAATGTAGAGATAAGTGGCAGGCCTATTAAAGGCAGCTTTGTACAGTGATCTGCCCTCAAGGAGACCCAACAGGCCAGTCCACTGCAGTGGCTTTCAATGTGGTAAGCCTGGGCTTCAGCAGAAGTCAGCTTGTGATGAGCCCTGGCAGCTCTGCCAGCCAAGAGTTAGATCTCTGGAAGTGGAACTGCCTTGGAGTTGAAGGACTTCAGGTCAGAGCCACAGATTTTTTTTTTTTTTTTTGACAGGCAGAGTGGACAGTGAGAGAGAGAGACAGAGAGAAAGGTCTTCCTTTGCCGTTGGTTCACCCTCCAATGGCTGCTGCGGCCAGTGTGCTGCAGCCGGCACACCGTGCTGATCCGATGGCAGGAGCCAGGTGCTTCTCCTGGTCTCCCATGGGGTGCAGGGCCCAAGCACTTGGGCCATCCTCCACTGCACTCCCTGGCCACAGCAGAGAGCTGACCTGGAAGAGGGGCAACCAGGACAGAATCTGGCGCCGCGACTCGGACTAGAACCCGGTGTGCTGGCGCCGCAAGGTGGAGGATTAGCCTAGTGAGCTGCGGTGCTGGCCAGAGCTACAGATCTTACTGGCTCTAAGCTGAAAAGCCCTTCACTCAGCCAAGCTTCCAAAGTGACCACCGCAGCTGAGAAAATGGCCAAGTAGGGTCAGCAACACTGCAGGGAGAACTGTAAATTTCCTGCTAGAGATGCCACCTGCCTTTACCTGGCCAGCTCTCCCAGGCCGGCTAGGTAATGGAAGTCAACAGGGTGCCTTCCCCAAGGAGATTCACACCTCCCTTAGGATGTACCCTATCTGAAGAGATAGATTGTTCTGGGCCTCTTAACTTACAAGGCCTAAAGCCCACTAGTTATTATTGAGCCCCTTCTGTCAGGTTCTATTTGCCTCTCAATCAGAACACTTATTTGTAGCTTAGATGGCACCTTTCTTAGCTCCTCTGATAACAACTCTGTCCTTAGCTATCATTGTCTTCATTCACTCCTTGATTAAAATAAAAATTCATTTAGATCGGAGCTGCCCTAACTTTATGGCTCATTAATACTGCAGTGTCATACTTCTTCAATAAAGAATGTGGATGAGGGTGAATGGGGCAGGGGAGCAGGCTGTGCTGACCAGGGCAAAGGGCAGTCCTAACAGAGGCAGAAGTCCAGCTTCCTTCACAGGCCGTGGCAGTGCTGACTGCCGAGCTGTGTGGGGCTGGGCCTGGGTCATTCACGTGCACTGTCTGTTCTCATGCTGCCAGTTGGCCTTTAGGGGAGACTCACATACAGGGCCTTACTGGGGACATTGTTGCCTCTTTTTACTCACTGGTGCAAAGCCAGTGAAACCAGTGACTGTGGGATCAAAGGGCAACGTTGGTCCTTGGAGAAATTGTGCAAGGAGGAGACGTTGGCCACTCTCAGCAGTCGTCTAATCTGTCCCTTTATTGTTTGGATAACAAGGGCCATTTTCTCAATTGAGGGAGAGACAACAACTCAAAGCTGCTTTCCTCTGGATCCCTGCAGCCCCACTCTGTTGGGAGCAGGAAAGGTCGCAGTGCTGAGCTGAAGGGGGCTTGCACAGGTGCTGTAGCACTGGCGTCTCGTCCCTGCCCCCAGAGGAGGAAGAGGCAGGAGAGAACAGGCCTGAGGGGGCATGATGAGTGGTGGTTTTGGAGGGGGAGAAATTTGCTGTGCTGTAGGTTTAGCTGTAGATGGGGATCCTGGCAGAGTCAGCTTTGTGGTAGTCACTCAGTCATGAGAGGGGGCGCGCTAGCTGGCAGGCAGGATTGTGAGCTCATGCAGGAGTGCTCAGAACTGATTCTCTTGGGCATCCCAGGGCCAGCAGAGCCCGGGTGTCAAGCCATGGGCAAGAACTCATTGAAGAAATAAATTCATACAACATGCTAAGAGTGCATCTTGGGCTTCACTGGGCTCAGGTATGTTGTGGCAGAGGGTAGTATAATAGCGTAGAGCTCAGTGCAGTAGGACATAGTATAATGCAGTATAGCACAGAATAGCACAGCGTAGTGCAGGGCGGCCCAGAATAGTACAGGTCACAGTGGTGCCATATAGTGTCCTCCAGTGTAGTAGGTACAGCCGAGTATAGCTTAGTGTAGCATAATACAGTACAGTACAGTTCAGTGCAACCTAACGCGGGTTAGTGCTGTGTAGTAGAGAACAGCACAGTACAATAAAGTACAGTGACAAGTACAGTAGGGACGGGTGTGGGTTGTTGTGCCTTGTAGTAGAGGGAGTAGCACCTCTTTGATTTCTTTCCTTTGTAATTTCTTAAAGTTTCAACATTTCAAAGTTTTTAATGCTTGATTTAAGAAGTCAGCTTTACTGAGATAGAATTCACATAGCACATAATTAATCTGTTTATAGGATGTGAAATTCCATGATTTTCATATATTCCCTGGATTGTGCAACACCATCAGAGTGAATTCTAGAACACTTTCATCACACCAGAGGGAAACGCCACACCTCTTAAGCAGTCACTCTGCTTCCATTCTCTTTCCAGCTCCTTGCAAACACTAGAGTGATTTCTACCTCTAAAGGATGGGCCTATTCTGGACATTTTATACAAATGGAATCCTACAGTATCAGACCTTTTGTGGCTGGCTTGTTTTATTTAGCATAATGTTTTCAAGATTCTTGCATGCTGACATATTAGTGCTTCATTCCTTTTTATTTTTGAATAGTGAATGGCTATAGCATAGTTTGTTGACCTATTCATTAGTTGATGGGTAGCTGGATTGTTGCTACTTTTGGGCTATTTTAAACAGTGCTGCATATGAACATGTACTTACACATTTCTGTGGATATATGTTTTTATCCTTTCTAGGTGTGTATCTAGGAGGGAGATTGCTAAGTGTGGTAGTCCTGTGTGTGACTTTTTGGGGAGCTGCTGGACTGTTGTCCGAAGAGTCTGCACCAATTTACATTGCCAGCGGTGTCTGAGAGTTCCAACTTCTCCACATCCTCCAATACTCGTTAGTGCCTTTTTATCGTGACCAAGCTAGTGACTTTATTCCTTTCTTCTCCTTATAAGAAATGTTCTATATAATATATACACCTAATAAAAGCAATCTAATAATATCAGGGAGTATAAAAATAACAAACAAGCCTCCCTCTGATTTTCAACTTATGGTCTCCTACTAATCTTTCCTTGTGGTAATTACCAGTAGCTTGAGATCCTGCTGGAACAATATTCTAAGCCCCTACAAGCAAATATAAACCCTTTCCAGAGGATACACTGGGGGGTGTTTTGTGCCTTCTTGCACATTGTTTGCTGATGTACAATGGTCGTAGATTGGGCACGTAACTCGGGCTTGAAACCTTTCTACAGCTATGTAGCATGCTGTAGTTGGGATGTACTGTCTTATTTTTAGCCTCTGTCCCCCCAGTGATAAATACATAGGTTGTTTCTATCCTTATTTTGCATAAAGATCAACACTGCTGTGAACATTACTGAACATAGGTGTTTTTGTGCGCTCATGAGATTATTTCCCTGTCATCCTTTCTGCGTAAGAATGAAGATGGAGGATCAGAAGGGTCTTGTGGAGTCTTTCCATTTCCAGTGCCCTGTGAGGGTGTGCGGTTGGCTCAGAGGACTCCCAGGAAGTGCCGTGGGGTGAGCACCAGCTGTCTGCAGCAGCTTGTGGTGTCAAAATCCATCCAGCCATCAAGCTTCAGCCAGAGCACCTCAGCAGATGCTTCGGGCCAGGGGCAAGGTCTGGAGCTCTCGTTCTGCTGGTTGCAGGCTGGGAGGTAGGAGCCTGGCCTGCTGGTGGAGGTGGCCTGGTGTACAGTGTAGCACAGATCTGCGGTGTCAGCAGCTCTTCATCAATCTGGTGAGACCAAAGCCAACTCTCCAAACAAACATTTCCTGCGTGAACAATGTGTTTGTTATATTTTCCTCATTTGTTTATGATGGCTGTGTCAGCCACACTGATTTACATAAACACTGCCAATCTTGGGATGTTACACTCTCAACAAAAGTAGCTGAGTACAAACAGCATTCCTCAATTTTAATTCATATTGTCTAAACATAGCAGATGTTGATAAAATGAGCCAACAAGAAAATACAACAAAAGGGACCATTTCAAGGGGGTATTTGATTAAAATGCATTCCAGATTGACATAACGCTATAATATTAATGGAATGGATCACTTAGATGTCATATTTGGCTCCTATAGAACTATAAAACAAGCTCAACTCCAAGCTTTGCAGCTTCCAGACTGTAAATGTACAGGATGACTGTATATGCATTTGTGATTGAGCCAATTTGGTTCTTCTTGCTCCCCCATCATTGGCTTAGTCATTGAGTTTTGCACAGGCCTTGCTGTTGCTGTGTTGGAGCCTCAATCCTGGTCACGGTAGACATGCATTACCCTTGGGAAGATAGATACCTTGTGCACTTTAATGAGCCAGATCTACCCAAGGGGACGTGTTACTCAGTTGAGCCCAAAGTGGGCATATAATGTTATCCTCACCTGGAGCCTCTTTATTTCTCATTAATGTGACTGTAGGAATCAGCTTTTTTTTAAAAAAAAGATTTATTTATTTATTTGAAAGGCAAAGTGACAGAGAGGCAGAGGCGGAGAGAGAGAGAGAGAGAGAGAGAGGTCTTTCATGTGCTGGTTCTCTCCCCAGATGGCTGCAATGACCGGAGCTGTGCCAATCGAAAGCCAGAAGCCTGGAGCTTCTTCTGGGTCTCCCATGCAGGTGCAGGGTTCCAGAGACTTGGGACATCTTCTACTGTTTTCTCAGGCCATAGCAGAGAGCTAGATCAGAAGTTGAGCAGCCAAAACTCAAACTAGTGCCCATATGGGGTTCCAGCACTGCAAGGCAATGGCTTTACTCACTAGGCAACAACACCGGCCCCCAAGGGAATCAGCTTTTATATCTAAGGGGTGTGATTACAAATAAGGAGACGATAGTAGACCACAGTAGTACAATAGTAGACCAATTGTTTGACCTTTTATTGTACTTTATGTTGGCTACCAGGGAATAACTTTTAACTGGCAAAGTCCTGCCCTCGAGTTGTTTAGAGTCAGATGAGAGTGAGCAGGAGAGTTAAAGTCTTCCATTGTAAAGGATGATATAGTCAACTTTGAAGGATGACAGTGAGCCTTTGTTTACTAAGGATCATAGAAAAAAGTAAAATATAAAATTGTCCGAGTATCTTGGCTTTTACATGAAACATTTGGATTCCAAGGAAGAGTTCATAGAGACAGCTATGGATGTTATGGGACCTGGAGCGGCTCTGGCTGCTGACCCTGGGGGATGGGAAGACTCCCCAGTGCAGTTTGGGTCCTTCTTGGGATTCTTTAGCCCAAGAGCTGTCTTTTGTCAGATTCCTTTAAGTGCAGTAAGCAGAGCTTAGTCACTCTTTTGTGAGTTCAGGGCTAGCTTCCCATAGCTGTTGCCTGTATGCTATGTGTGTGGGACTGCCACATTAGACTTTTATGTCCAGATTTTGAAATGGAGATATTGACATTCATCCCACTGGTTGCTTTTATTTTTATTTTTAAAAATTTTTAAAAAGATTTTTATTTATTTATTTGAGAGGTAGAGTTACAGACAGTGAGAGGGAGAGACAGAGAGAAAGGTCTTCCATCCTTTGGTCTACTCCCCAAATGGCCACAATGGCTGGAGCTGCGCCGATCCGAAGCCAAGAGCCAGGTGCTTCTTCCCAGTCTCCCATGTAGGTGCAGGGGCCCAAGGACTTGGGCCATCTTCTACTGATTTCCCAGGCCACAGCAGAGAGCTGAATAGGAAGAAGAGCAGCCGGGACTAGAACTGGCGCCCATATGGGATACTGGTGCCGTAGGCGGAGAAGATTAACATGTCGCCGGCCCCCACACTGGTTGTTTTCATTTATTTATTTATTTTTTAGATTTATTTATTTATTTGAAAGTCAGAGTTACACACACACACACACACAGAGAGAGAGGGAGAGAGAGAGAGAGAGGTCTTCCATCTGCTGGTTCACTTCCCAGTTGACTGCAATGGCCAGAGCTACGCCAATGGGAAGCCAGGGACCAGGAGTTTCTTCTGGGTCTTCCACATGGGGACAGGGGCCCAAGCACTTGGGCCATCTTCTTCTGCTTTCCCAGACCATAGCAGAGAGATGGATTGGAAGTGGAGTAGCTGGGATTCGAACCAGCGCCCATATGGGATGTCGGCACTGCAGGTGGCGGCTTTACAAGGGGTGTAAAGGGTCACTTAGCTATGGAAACTTTGTCATAAGGAGAAACAGCACTGCTTGCTTCCTGCCTAATGACTCAGTGAGGGAAAGGCATAAAAGAAGACAGTATTTCTTTGTAGGAGTAGAATATGTGAACTCCTTGAATTTGGTTATGATGCAATAGCAACACCGAGGTCTGTTTTGCATGTGGAGAAATGAAGACCAAAGAGGCCAAGGGCGTGACTTGCCCAAGGTAACACAAATTTGGGAGGCGTCTCCAAACTCAGGGTGCTGATTGGCTCTTGTCCATTCTCCCTGTTAAGTCAAGCTTTGTATTATCTCCAAACCAAGCAGCCCACTGTACTGCTGAGAGCAAAGACCGTGGTACTTAACGCCCAGGTCAATAATTTGTTCAGTATCCCTGCAGAATGCCCATGAAAGATGAGCATTTTCCAGCTACAGGAGACTGTAGAGAGGAAGCAATAAAAATGCCAACCCCACCTTTTTTTTTTTTTTTTTAAAGAAAGGTTTATTTACTTATTTTGAAAGGGAGAGTTACAGAGACAAAGAGAGGGAGAGATTTAGAGAGAGTCTTCCACTCACTGGTTCACTCCTCAGATGCCCGCACTGGCCAGGATTGGGCCAGACTGAAGCCAAGAGCCAGGAGCCAAGAATGTTTTCCAGTTTTCCCACGTAGGTGCAAGGGCCCAGCATTTGGGCTGTCTTTCGCTGCTTTCCCAGGTGCATTAGCAGGGAGCTGAATTGGAAGTGGAGCAGCTGAGACTCCAGCAGGTCTTCTTATAGACAACCAGTGCCACAGACACTGGCTTTATCCACTATGACAAAGTGTCTGCTCCAACGTTTTTTCTTCATCCCCATTAGAATTTGGACATCAGTGAATTGTTATTAACTTAAAGAAAACATTTTATTGGGGCTGTCATTGTGGTGCAGTGGGTTAAGCCACTGCCTACAAGGCTGGTATCCCATATCACAGCACTGATTTGAGTCTCTGGTGCTCTGCTTCAATCCAGTTCCTTGCTAAGGCGCCTGGGAAAGCAGTGGATGATGGCCCCTGCCACTCACGTGGGAGATCTGGGTGGAATTCCTGGATCCTGGTTTTGACCTGACCCAGACATGTCTATTGAGGCCATTTGGGAAGTGAATCAGCACTTAAAGATCTCTCTCTTTGTCTCTTTCCTCCTCTCTCTGTCATTCTGCCTTTCAAATAATAAAATTAAAAAAAAATTTTTATTTTGAAACAGTTCATATGCAGATTCATATGCAGTTGTGAAAAACAAACAGACCTTTACCTAAATCCCCCTATTGGTGACATCTTGCAAAACCATAGATAAACACCATAACTAGGATATTGCCATTGATACAGTCAAGGTAAGGAACGTTTCCACCACGAGGGCACCTCCTTTTAATAAAAGGGCACTTCCCCTCTTATTAACCACACCTACCCCCTACCCCTGTGCTGTATCAGTGGAATCCTATGGTGTGTAATATGCTTGTCTACTTGGAGTAATTCTCTGGAGAATCATGGAGGTTGCTGTGTGTGCTCCTTCTTACTGCTAAGTAGTAATCCATAGTGCAGATGTATCACAGTTCATTTAACCATTTGCCCAATGAAGGGCTTCTAGGGTTCTTTTTTTTTTTTTAATTTTTTGACAGGCAGAGTGGACAGTGAGAGAGAGAGAGACAGAGAGAAAGGTCTTCCTTTGCCGTTGGTTCACCCTCCAATGGCCGCCACGGCTGGCACGCTGCGGCCGGCACATCATGCTGATCTGATGGCAGGAGCCAGGTGCTTCTCCTGGTCTCCCATGGGGTGCAAGGCCCAAGCACCTGGGCCATCCTCCACTGCACTCCCTGGCCATAGCAGAGAGCTGGCCTGGAAGAGGGGCAACCGGGACAGAATCCGGTGCCCCGACCGGGACTAGAACCCGGGGTGCCGGTGCCGCAGGTGGAGGATTAGCCTATTGAGCCACGGCGCCGGCCTAGGGTTCTTTCCAGGTTTTAGAAATAAAGTGGAACATTCACATCCAGGTTTTTGTGTGGACATAGCTCTTCATTTCTTTAGAAAAGATGTCTAGGAGAAACGGGAGTGATCCCGTTTCTCAGCACCCTTGACACCATTTTTTTTTTATTTTTTATTTATTTATTTATTTTTTGACAGGCAGAGTGGACAGTGAGAGAGACAGAGAGAAAGGTCTTCCTTTGCCGTTGGTTCACCCTCCAATGGCTGCTGCGGCCAGCGTGCTGCAGCCGGCGCACTGCACTGATCTGATGGCAGGAGCCAGGTACTTCTCCTGGTCTCCCATGGGGTGCAGGGCCCAAGGACTTGGGCCATCCTCCACTGCACTCCCTGGCCACAGCAGAGAGCTGGCCTGGAAGAGGGGCAACCGGGACAGAATCCGGCGCCCCGACCGGGACTAGAACCTGGTGTGCCAGCGCCACAAGTTGGAGGATTAGCCTAGTGAGCCGCAGCGCCAGCCACCATTTGGTTTTATCACTGTTTTTTAACCTGGCCATTCTGTTAGGTGTATACTGATATCTCATTGCTATGTATCTTATTTAATTTACATTTTCCTAATGGTTAATGATAGTTGAACATCTTTTCATGTGCTCATTTTCCATCTGTATAGCTTCTTCAGAAAGAGAAAGAGAAAGAGATCTTCCATCTGCTAGTTCATTCTCCAAATGGCCGCAACAGCCAGGGCTGGGCCAGGCTGAAGCCAGAAACCCGGAGCTTCTTTCTTGTCTCCCTCATGGGTGGCAGGGAGCTGGATTGGAAGTGGAGCCACTGGGAAATGAACTGGTGCCCATATGGTTGCTGTTTTAGCCTACATGGTACCTGCTATGCTATGATGCTGGTCCCTTAATAGAATCATTCACAGAGAAAAACTTTTGCGTTTTGATGAAGTTTGATTTATCAGTCTTCACTTTTATTGATTGTGTTTTTGATGTATTTTGCCAAAGACTTGATCCTGAATATTTTCTCTGGTGTTTTTTTCTCAAGTTTTGTAGTTTTACTCTTTAAGTTCAGGGCCATGACACACTTTGAATTATTTTTGTGTAAGGTTTGAGACTTGGCTCTTGGCTTTCATTTTCCCCTATGGATGTCCGATTGTTCTGGCCCCATTTGTTGATAGGCTTTTTTTTTTTTTTTTTTTTTTGTTTGACAGGCAGAGTGGACAGTGAGAGAGAGAGACAGAGAGAAAGGTCTTCCTTTTGCCGTTGGTTCACCCTCCAATGGCCGCCGCGGCTGGTGCGCTGCGGCCGGCGCACCGCACTGATCTGAAGCCAGGAGCCAGGTGCTTCTCCTGGTCTCCCATGGGGTGCAAGGCCTAAGCACTTGGGCCATCCTCCACTGCACTCCCTGGCCACAGCAGAGAGCTGGCCTGGAAGAGGGGCAACCGGGGCAGAATCTGGCTCCCCGACTGGGACTAGAACCTGGTGTGCCGGCGCTGCAAGGCGGAGGATTAGGCTAGTGAGCCGCGGCACCAGCCCTGGGCTCTTTTTATTGCTTTTACACCTCTGTCAGAAGTCTGTTGGACATATTGGTGTGAGTCCGTATCTGGGTATTTATCTTGTCTCATGGATCTTGTCTCTGTGTCCATCCCTCCACCAATAACACAATAAAACAATAATATTGTTTATGGTTGTGATATATAAGTCTTGATATTGGGCACTGATTCTTTCCATCTTACTGTTTTCTTTCAGAATTGTAGTTCATTGCCTTTTTACACATGTTTTTGAATAATCTTGTTTATAATTACAAAAGATCTTGTTAAGATTATGGTAGGAATTGCATCAAATCTGCATAATTGGGTGAAAACTGACATCTTTACTTCTTGAATCTTCCTATTCACCAACACCACATGTTTCTATTTATTTAAATTACATTTCATTCATCAACTTTTTATCATTTCTGGTATATAAGTCCTGTATAAACTTTGTTTCATTTATATTCCCTTCCTCCCTCCTTCCCTCCCTCCTTCCCTCTCTCCTCCCTCCCTCTTCCTTCCTTTCTTTCTTTCTTTCTTTCTTTCTTTCTTTCTTTCTTTCTTTCTTTCTTTCTTTCTTTCTTTCTTTCTTTTCTTTTCTTTTCTTTTCTTTTTTCTTTTCTTTTCTTTTCTTTTCTTTTCTTTTCTCTTTTCTTTCTTTCTTTCTTTCTTTCTTTCTTTCTTTCTTTCTTTCTTTCTTTCTTTCTTTCTTTCTTTCTTTCTTTCTTTCTTTCTTTCTTTCTTTCTTTCTTTCTTTCTTTCTTTCTTTCTTTCTTTCTTTCTTTCTTTCTTAGATTTATTCATTTATTTGAAAGGCAGAATTACAGGAGGAAGAGGCAGAGAGAGAGAGAGAGAGAGAGAGAGAGAGATCGATCTTCTATCCACTGGTTCACTCCCCAAATGGCCACAGCTGGGCCAGTCTGAATCCAGGAGCCTGGAACTTCTTCCTGGTATTCTACATGGGTGCAGGGGCCCAAGGATTTGGGCCATTTTCCACTGCTTTCCCAGGCACATTAGCAGGGAGCTGGATCAGAAGTGGAGCAGTTGGAATTGAACCAGTGTCCAAATGGGATGCTGGCACTGCAGGTCGAACCTTTACCCACTATACCACAGTACTGGCCCCCTTTCTTTTCCTCCCTCCCTCCCTCCTTCCCTCTCTTCTCCCTCCCCCTTCCTTCCTTCCTTCCTTCCTTCCTTCCTTCCTTCCTTCCTTCCTTCCTTCCTTCCTTCCTTCCTTCCCTCTCTCTCTTTCTCTCTCTCTCTCTTTCACCAATTACAAATGATATTGTATTTTAAATTTTCTTTGAAATTATGTAGATCACTTGTTATTTGCAAACAGTTTTATTTTTTCTCTGTGTGCCTTTTATTTCCCCTTTCTTGCTTTATTGTTATTAGCTAGAATTGTCAGCACTATTTGAATAAGAATGATTAAGTAGACATCTTTATCTTGTTATCAATTTTAGGGAGAAAACATTCATTCATTCACTGTTAAGTATAATATTAGCTTTAGAATTTTTGTAGATGTTCTTTATCAAGCAGATAAAGTTTATCTCCATTCTTATTTTCATGAGAGTTTAAAAATTATTTATTTATTTTGGTTTAATTTGGAAAATAGAGAAAGAACAGAGGCAGAATGAGAGATTATCCTTCTGCTGGTTCATTCCCAAATGCTTGCAATAGCTGGGTTGGGCCAGACCAAAGCCAGGAGCCAGAAACTTCTGGGTCTCCCATGTGGGTGTCAGGGACCCACGAACTTGAACCATCAGCTGCTGTTTTTCAGGTGTGTGTTGGTGGGATGCTGGATTGGAAGTGGAGGCGGGACTTGAATCCAGGAGCTCTTGTATGAAATGTGGGTATCTCAAGCAGAATCCTAACTACCACATTAAATGCCTACCTGAGTTTTTAATAAAATCATGAATGAGTATTGAATTTTGTTAACTTATTTTTCTTCATACATATTTCTTTTTCAGTCTATGAATTATGGTTGGTTATAAAGACTGATTTCCAAGTACTGAACCAACTTTGTGTCTTTGAAATAAAACCCACTTGGTCACTATGTATAATTCCTTTTGCATAAAGCAGAATTCTTTTTTTAAAATAAAGATTTAATTATGTATTTGACAGATATCGTTACAGACAGTGAGAGGGAGAGACAGAGAGAAAGGTCTTCCATCCACTGGTTCACCTCCCAAATGGCCGCAACAGCAGGAAGGTGAGCTGATCAGAATGCCAGGGTCTAGGAGCTTCTTCTGGGTCTCCCTTGTGGGTGCAGGGGCCCAACCACTGGGCCATCTTTTACTGATTTCCCAGGCCATAACAGAGAGCTAGATGTGAAGAGGAGCAGGCAGAACATGAACTGGTGCCCATATGGGATACTGGCACTGTGAGCGGAGGCTTGGCCTACTATGCCACGGTGCTGGCCACAAGCAGAATTCTATTTGCTAATATTTTGTTAAAAGTTTTTACACTATATTCATGAGAGACATTGGTCTAGTTTTCTTTTGCTATATTGTGTCTAGTTTTGAATTGAGAAGTATTCCCTCTTCTTATGTCTTCTGAAATGATTCTGTGGAATTGACATTAGTTCTTCTTTAAATGTTTCATGGGATTCTCCAGGGACACCATCTGGACCTGGAGACTTCTGGGAATTTGTTAATTATGGGTTCAACTCTTTTAACAGTTACAGTTCTAATAAAATCATTTGCTTAGTAATGAATGAGTTTTGATACTTGGTATTTATTCTTCATGGAATTGCTCTATTTCAGCTAATTTGTAAAAATTGTTTGTTGTGTATAAAATTGTTCATTTTATTCCCTTATTATCCTTTTGAGCTCTGCAGTGAAAGTGATATCCCCATTTTTCTTTCTGATGTTGATGCTGAGTTTTCTCTTTTTTCTTCATCAGTTTTCCTAGATGTTTGTCAGTTTCATTGAAACTTCAACAAATGTCAACTCTTGGGGCCATTGCCTTGGTGTAGTGGGTGAAGCCACCACTTGCAGTGCCAGTATTCCATATGGGTGCTAGTTTGAGTACTAGCTGCTCCACTTCCAATCCAGCTGGATTGATGATTAATGAGCCTGGGAAAGCAGCAGAAGATGGCCTTGGGCCCCTGCACCAGGGTGAGAGACACGGAGGAAGTTCCTGGCTTTGGGCTGACTCAGCTCTAACCGCTGTGGCCATTTGGGGAGTGAACCAGTGGATGGAAGATCTCTCTCTCTCTTTCTCTATCTCTCTCTCTCTCCACACACCCCTCCCCCCACTGCCTCTCTGTAACACTGCTTTTCAAATAAATAATCTTCAAAAAGAGAATCATTTAATAAAAAGATTTATTTATTAAAAAAGTATCAACTTTATGTTACCGATAGTTTCTACTCAGCCATTCTTATTTCCTTCCATCTGATTGCTTCAGTTAATTTTGTTTTTCTTTTTCAGGTTCTTGAGGTGGGAGGTAAAATTAGTAATTTGGAATTTAAAACTACTTTTTCTAATATATTTACTTAGTGGTATGAATTTCCCAGGCAGCACTGCTTTAGCTGGGTCCCACACACTTGCAGACATTGCATTTTTATTTTCATTGGGTTAAATGTGCTTTTGTATTTCCCCTGAGACTTCCTCTTTGACCTATTGCTTTTTCCAGGTGTTTCAGAGGTTTTCTTAACTTCTCAGTACTTGGATATTGATTCCTGATTTGTTTCCATAGTGGTCAGAGAATGTATGATTTCAACTTTTTAGGTTTGTTAAGATTCCTTTTAATGGAACAGGACTTTTTTTTTTTTTTTTTTTTTTTTTTTTTTTTGGTGTGTGTGTGTGTGTTTTCTGAGTCACTTGGAAAAACAGTATATCTGCCTATTGTTGAGAGGAGTATTCTATAAATGTTGATTAGAACCTGTCCTTTCAAGTTGTTGATTTATTCCATTTTCCTTGCTGATATTCTGTCTAGTTATTTGAACTACTGAAAGTTCAATGTTGAAGTCTCCAACTGTAATTTTGGGTTAGTCTAATTCACCTTTCAGCTGTATCTTTTTTTTAGATTTATTTATTTATTTATTTGAGAGTCAGAGTTACACAGAGAGAGAAGCAGAGAGAGAGGTCTTCCATCCGGTGGTTCACTCCCCAGATAGCCGCAATGGCCAGAGCTGAGCCGATCCGAAGCCAGGAGCCAGGAGCTTCTTCCGGGTCTCCCACATGGGTGCAGGGGCCCAAGGTCTTGGGCCATCTTCCACTGCTTTCCCAGGCCATAGCAGAAAGCTGGATCGGAAGTAGAGCTAGCAGAGAGCTGGATCCGAAGTGGAGCAGCCGGGACTCGAACCGGCACCCGTATGGGATGCTGGCGCTTCAGGCCAGGGTGTTAACCCGCTGCACCACAGCGCCAGCCTCCAGCTGTATCATTTTTGCCCACATATTTTGTGGCTCTGTTGTTCAGCACAAACCCAGCTAGGATTGCTATTTCTTCTGGTCATTTTGAAAATTTGCTTTTAAGCCCACTGTATCAAATATTAATACAGCCACTTTATGTTCTCTTGATTAATGTTTTATTTTCAATCTGATGGTATCCTTATGTTTGAAATAAGTTTCTTGTAGATAGCATATAGCTTCATTATGTTTAAAGCATTTTAATTTAATGTATTTATTGATATGTTAGGGGTTAAATTTGTTATTATTTTTCAGTTTCTGTTCTTTTTAAGATTTATTTTACTTATTTGAAAGACAAAGTATTAGAGAGAAAAAGCGATCTTCCACTGGCTGGTTGGTCCCCCAAATGGCTGCAATGTTTGGACCGATCCAGGCTGAAGCCAGGAGCATGGAACTCCATCCAGGTCTCCATGTGGGTGTCCAGGGTCCAAGAACCTGGGCCATCATCTGCCGTCCTCTGCTGCCTTCCCAGGCACAGCAAAGGGGTCTGGATTGGAAGCAGAGTAGCCAGGACTTGAACCGGATCTCTGATATGTGATGCTGCAGTTGCAGGTGGCAGCTTAACCTGCTATACCACAACTAAGGTTTTCCTGCTTTCCTTGAACATTTTTTTCAGAATTCCATTTTAATTTTTCTACACTATTTTAATTTTAATTTATTTCGAGGCAGAGGGAGAGCTAGCAAGGGAGCAAGTACTCCCATCTTTCAGTTTACTCTAAATGTTCACCATGGCAGGGCTGAGATAGGTTGATGCTAGGCCAGGAACTTAATCCAGGTCTTCCACATGGGTGGCAGAGACCCAAGTACTTGAGCCATTGCCTACCAGCTGCCAGCATTAGCAAAGAGCTGTACTCAGTAGTAGTTTGATATGAGATGTGGGTGTCCCAGTTGGCATCTTAACCACCAGGCAAAACACTTGCCCCATCTACAGTGGTTTTGAGCAAATATTTAAAAGTAAAACTTTTTAAAAAGTAAAACTTCTTGGCTAAATCTCTACCAAAAGATGTATAATCACAGTCCCTTTGCTTGAATTAAAGTCTCCAAATGTGTTTTGTGTGATTTTATATCATTTTGAACTTCATAATGCAGGCTATGAATAATTCACTCTGGTTGAATAAGAGGCATCTAGAAGTGAAAAGTGAATAACCAGAATGATGCCTTTTAAATGTGGTCCCTGAGCATTTTAAATTCCTGAACTGTTTTGTAGGCCAAAAATAAAGCATAAAGAGTGAACATAAAGATTTGAAGATTGTCATCCAGATCCCAAAAATAAGCCTAAAAAGGGATGCAGTTCAACAAGAAGCAACCACTCCAATAGAAAATGTAAAAAATAATAAATGTAAGGTAATAAAAATATAAAAATACACTGAGGATGACATAAAAAATTTAAACAAAAGATTGTTTTGTCATCCAAGACGGTTAGAAGAATGCTGTCCTGATCCCATAAAGGCTCCTAAAAATCACAAACCCAAAACTTTCTTAGAGGGATAGGGGTCTGCATCAGCTGTAATTTTGTTATTATAAAAAAGACCTTATAAAATGTAATTCTGTTTTCAAAAATAAGTCCGAAATTATAGCTTAAACATGTAAATTTTTAAGTATTTTGTTTTAGGTGCTATATAATTTATCACAATTTACCAGAGTATTATTTTACTGGTTAGAATGACTTGTAGAAACCTTTCCTCCAATTACATCCCTAGCCCTGTTCCTGCTACATATAGTGTACAGTTGGGTTATGTTTAAATCATTTGCATTTAATGTATTTGTTGAATACATTAGGAGTTAAGTCTGCTCTCCTTTTTAAAAAATATGCTTTTATAATACACTTGCCTTAAGCATTTCCCTTGCATGCATTCAGAATCACATCAGATGTTTAGAAGTTTTGCTTGAACTGTGCAAAATAACTTGGAAGCCTCCAGAGGAGAAGGAAGGTCAGTTGTATATTTATGCATATTTTGGCTCACTGTGGTCTTTTGTCTTTCCTTTATCATTTCCTTTCTGTTAACGGAACTTCCTCCAGTCATTCTTTTAGCATGGGTCTGTCGGTGACACATCCTTTTAGTTTTCCTTCATCTGAGGATCTTTTGATTTCCCTTTTGTTCCTCAAGAACATTTTCACTGGATGTAGAGTTTTAGTGTGACAGTTCTTTTCTTTCAGCCCTGAAATCACGTTGTGCCGCTTTGTCTGGCCTCCATGGGCTCTGATGAGAAATTTGTCATGTGAATTCTTTTCTCTTTATAGATGAAGTGTTTTTCCTTCATTTTAGGATTTATTTATTTGAAAGACCAAACAACAGGAGTGGAAGGGAGAGACAGACAGAAAGAGCAAGAGACAGGTATTTGCCAAACTCTGGGTTCACGCTCCTAATGGCTGCAACAGCCAAAGTTGGGCCAGGCTGAAACCAGGAACCAAGCACTCACTCCTGGTCTCCCACAGGGGTGGCAAAGGCCCAAGCACTTGAGACATCCTCTACTGCCTTTCTAGGCACATGTATAGGAATCTGGATTGGAAGTGGAGCAGCCAGGACTTGAACCAGTGCTCTGATGTGGGATACTTAAGTCGCAAGTGATGGCTTAGCCTGCTTTGCCCTTATTTATTTTTTATACATTTTTTTTCTATTATTCAGATTCAGTAAACTCTATCCAATTGTCTCTCTGGTCACTGATTTTTTTTTCCTCTGGCTCCACCTTTCTGCTGCTAAGCCTGTCCATTGAGTTTTTAATTGAGGCCATATTTTTTCAGCTCTAAAATTTCCATTTGATTCTTTTTCTCTTGGAGACTCTCAATGTCTTCACTAAGGCTACTTTCTTATTTGTTTCAAGGGTGACTGTGCTTGCTGAAGTGCTTTGAAGCTGGCTGCTCTGCGTCATCCAGTGTTGGCGTGGATCGGTTTTCTTTTCCACACAGTGTGAGATCCTGCTGGCTCTTGGTATAAGGAGTGAGTTTAGACTGCAACTTGGACATTTGAGTATTATATGATAGGATTTAAACCTTTGGTTTTAGTATGTTTCCTGTGACCTTTGTCCAGTGGGGCAGGGTGCTGGCTTATTACTGCCAGATGGGGTCAAAGTGCAGGCTCCCACTCAGTCCTTACTGGTACCTTAGGGTGTCTCCTCACTACCATCAACTAGTCTTCCAGGATATGTCTCTGGCTGTGAGGGGTGAAACTTCCATGTGTGGCTTCCACTGACCCCATGGTGGGGCTGGCCTCATTACTGCTGGACTTGGGGGCAGGTTCTGACTCTCCACCAGGCCTTCTCCAACTCCACCCTAGTGGGGCAGAGGGCAGGATGTTGGCGTACCCCTTATATCCTGGAAAGGTGGCAGGCTTCTGATGTGACCTTGTTTGGTGTGGTGTGTGGGAAGCCAAAGTCTTTTTTGTGATGTTTGGCTGGAGTTGAGTGGCTTTTATCTCAAAGTTTTCTGACTTGCCAATGGCACTGTGGTGCAGTCAGTTAAGTTGCTGCTTGTGATGGCAGTATCCTATATCAGAGTGCTGGATTGAGTCCTGGTTGTCCCTCTTCTGATCCAGTTTCCTGCTAATGCACCTGGGAAGGCAACAGAGGATGGTCTAAGTGCTTTGGCTTCTGCTATCCATGTGGTAGATCATGATGGAGCTCCTTGCTTCAGCCTGGATCAGATATGACTATTGTGGGCATTTGGGGAGTGAACCATTGGATACAAGATCTGTCTCTCCCTCTCTTTGACACTGTATTTTTCAAATCAATCATCAATCAATCTTTAAAGAAGTTTTCTGTCTTGATAAGTTGCCCCATTCCTGTCCTTTGCCCAGAGAGAGTACATTTTATTAAGGTTTTTTTGTTTGGTCCATGCCCATTGGCATTTCTAGGTTGCCAGCTTCTTCTCTTCCAAGTCTGGAATCTGTGAGCCAAAAAGAAAGCCCAGGACACTCAACACCACATTGCTGCTTGGGTCCTGAGCTCTCTGCTCCTCTCAGTGGTTCCTACGCAACCTCCTGTCATTTTGTTGTGCTTGGGGGAAGGAATCATGAAAAGAACAGCTACTCCATCTTTCCCGAAGCAGAAGTCCTGCCATTAACTTTTCAGTGTCTTTGCTGAGTAATGTAAACAGTGAGCAGAAAGCAGAAGGCCTGAGACTTTGTATGCAAATCCGTCATCATGATCTAGTAGTATCTACCTCCAGAGAGCATGTTGAAATCCTTTCTGGTTCTTGCAACACCGTTGATTTCTACAAATGTGTTTTACATGGGGCTATTCTGGGAACTTTGCATTGAATTTCCCAAGCAAAGTCAAGCAGGCAAGTGTAAGTTTGCTGAGGGGTAATCACTTAAAAACCAATCTAAATGCTGCTGCAAACTGTGGCTGACTCTCTGGGGTGCAGAGCTCAGAACCTCAAGACTGTTAGGGAGGGGTAGAGACTTCATGGTTCACATCATTAAGCAGTGATGGATTTAAGTGACTGTTCCTGGACAAGACACATTAGTGGATTTCCTGCAGCACTTCATAATGAGCGGTTAATTTTAGCCAACTCAAAGGAGAAAGGAGTCCTCGCTGGCTTGCAGCTCAGTTTTCAGGGATCACTATAGTGACAAATACTGTTGTAAAGTATACAGAGGAAAGCGACTAACAAGTGCCCACTGATGATGAAGTGTTGCCAGATTTCCTGTGAAATGGAGAGGGGTGTGAAGACCAGGCCATGTGCTGGCGTCTCTTGTAATTAGTGATTAATGTGCTTTTGAACCCAACTTTTCCACTCATATGTTGTTTCTAACTAGAGGTCGAAATGGAAACTATTTATTTTTGGATCCCAACCCTAGACACATTGAAGAGTTCAGAATTCATAAAAGGAAGTCTAAGAACCAATTTAAGTCACTTTAGAGACGCAGATTATTGTGGAAGTTACTGATCCGTCTGACCAGAACCAAGTACTCCACCTCCAGTTACAGCCGCTCTGAAGCAGCCACTGATCCCACTGCCTTGTCCGCTACTGCTCTTTACCCATTGAAAAACGCAACATTTGGCAAATAAATATCCTGGATGCCCCGGTCCAAGCTAGTCCTACTCATTTGTGACATGGAATTAAGTTTTCTGAATGCAGTTATTCTGGTGTTCCAGGCTCTGGCCCCATGTCTGGCCCAAAGAAGGTGCTTAGCAAATATTTATGGGCAGTGTGAAATATGAAGGCTCCATGTACCCAAAGCAAAGGGAAGGCTGGAGTCAATTTCAATTTGGCCCTGGAAATTGGACTGGCCTTTAGATGGGTAAAGACGTGTATTTGTTTCAGTTCAGGGTTTACTTTGTCAATAAGACTTGAACCTTGGAATTGACTATGAATTAATGTGGACCTAATGGCTTGATCTTGCAGAAACATTATAATATCAAGAGTCATGTACATGCCATATGCACATACATTGTACATATGAAGGTACTTCAAAAAGTTTGTGGAAAATGGAATAAAAAGTTTATTTTGGTGTAAGAATTTTGAAATCCACACACTTTTTTTCATAATATGCATTTTCCACAAACTTTTTGAAGGTTTATCGTATGAATTTCAAAACTTTTTGCACCAAAAACAAACTTATCTTTTAATTTTTCAGGAGCCTTCTGAAGTACCCTTATATATATATGTATATATATACACACACACACACACAATACATACACAAAACACACACATATATAGCAAACACATGTATCACACATGTACACACATATGCATACACAGAGACACGTATATATACACACACCTATAAGTAGCATATACATGAATTAGTTCCTTCTCGGCCTCTAGACGTGTACCATTGTTTGTGCAGCACATTGGAAAATGCTTTACACAGTATTTTAGCATCTGCTTGTGTGGCTTTCTCTATACAATATACAACAATACCCCGATGATATAGGTTTAGGTGTGTCCATAACTAGAATTGGCCACATTTTCTATGTCACTTTGAGTTGGATTTGATTTTATATGCCAAGGTCAGTGGTTTTACCAAATAGGTGTGCTGTGAGCAAGACTACCCCTGGTTGTAAAGGAGTCTGGGTAAGGCGAGCATTTTTAATGGGATGTGTGGCTGCTCCAGACAAAAGTGGAATTATGTCGTTAAAAAAGAAAAGGAAAAAGAGACTGGATATTCTGCTGATGATCTACATTTTCTGCCACACTACTGCAGTGTGTGGTCATGTCCACTCTTTACCCTGAGTTGAGAGGCCTGCTAGCATTCATTTCTTAGTGCTTATTTGCATGAGAACACCATGGCATGCATTTTTCTTTCTGTTTGGGGATGATATAGGACCCTGTGAACTTGATTTACTGCCCAAATGTATCAGGCGCCATTAATTTGAGCTGTTGTGTAACATCAAACTGAAAAAAGAGAACATAGTCATATATATTCTTAGAGAACCAAGGAATACTAACAGCAGATATGGAGTGAACCTACCTAGAAGAAGAAAAGAGGTATCACGCGCATCCTCTGCTTGGGCAGAATCACAGGAGCCTGCTGGCTGCAGAATTCCAGGAGTGTGCAGGGTTTTATGAGCCCTTACTATGAATGTGTACTTGAAAGTAAGCTGTCCCAAATCAATCATCTGGGCTGAGCTAAGGAGCTGGTGTTTCCATCTACAAAAGCAATTTTTCAGCCCCTGATGTTTTCTTGTGTTTCACCCCCTCTTTCTCTGCTTTTATTTAGCTTCTTTGCAATTTCTTTTTCTATCTTTTTTCATTTGAGAGGCGGAGTTGGAGGGAGGGAGGGAGGAAAGGATCTTCTTGCACAATGAGAAACAATGGGACTATTTGCTATGGTTTGCCCCCTCCCACCTGCCCCCTGCCCCATGTGTCCATGTTCAACCACTGCTCTTCCAGAAGCATGGAGGTGGCTGAAGACACCTGCCGCAGTTGAAACCACTCACAGTGGATTGAAAACATTTGCTGAACTGCCTATTTTAAAAGTAAGGTCATTTTCTTCCCATAGCTGTAAGTCATGGGAAGAGAAAACCACTCTACTTTTACAGATTTCAGACTTGTATGTTCAATGATAATCTATCTTTATTTTAGTTTAGTTCTTAAAGATTTATTTATTTGAAAGGCAGAGCCACCCACCCACCCACCCACACACACACACATACACTAGCACAGAGAGAGAGAGAAAGAGAGAGAGGGAGGGAGGGAGAGAGAGAGATTGATTTTTCTATCCACTGGTTCACACCTCAGATGGCTGCAACAGCCAGAAATGGCCCATCTGGGTCTTCCACTTGGGTGTCAGGAATTCAAGTACTTAGGCCATCAAAGCTGCTTCCCAGGAGCAGTAGAATGGAGTTGGATCAGGTGTGTGGAGTAACCAGGATTGATCCCAGGCATTCTGATATGGGATGTGGGTGTCCCACGTGGCACCTTAACCCATTGTGCTACAATGCCTCTCCCAATAATCTACCTGTAAATCTACCTGTAAATATCTACCTGTAAATATCTTATGAGGTAGACTGAAAACATGATCACAACTCTCCACCCCTCCCTATACCAAGTGAATTCTCTTCCTTGAATGTGGTCTGGTCCTGTGACTTTTTGGCCAACAGAATGCAGGAGAAGAAGCATCATATGTAAGATAGATATTGATTGTTAATATTTATTGAGCATTTACTATATGTTGGTTGAAGCCTGTAATATCAGGATGTGTTTGTCAGTCAACAAACTGCTATAAAACTTAGTGGCCCCTTACAGACTGAATATTTTTGTCTACCCCCAAATTTGTGTGTTGAAGCCTTAACCCCCAGTGTGATGATATCAGGAGGTGGGGCCTTTGGGAGGTGACTATGTTTGGATGAGGTCATGAAGGGGTAGCTTCCATGACGGGGTTAGTGACTATTTAAGAAAAGGAAGTGGCCACATCCCCCACTCTGCCATGCGAGGATGCAACAAGAAGGAAGCCATCCACAAGCTAGAAAGTGTGCCCTTGGGGCCGGCACCATGGCCCACTTGGCTAATTCTCTGCCTGCGGCGCTGGCATCCCATATGGGTGCCGGGTTCTAGTCCCGGCTGCTCCTCTTCCAGTTCAGCTCTCTGCTATGGCCCGAGAATGCAGTGGAGGATGGTCCAAGTTCTTGGGCGCTTGCACCCACGTGGGAGACCGGGAGGAAGCACCTGGCTCCTGGCTTCGGATTGGTGTAGCTCCAGCCGTAGTGGCCATTTGGGGGGTGAACCAACAGAAGGAAGACCTTTCTCTCTGTCTCTCTCTCTCTCTCTCTCACTGTCTAACTCTATCTGTCAAAAAAAAAAAAAAAAAAGTGTGCCCTCACCAAGGACTAAATCTGTGGTCACCTTGATCTTGGACTTTCTAGCCTTCATACCTGGGAGAAATGAATGTGAATTGTGTAAACCACCCACTGTATGGTATTTTGTTATAACAGCTTAAACTAAGGGTTATTTAGTATTTCTCACAAGTATCTGAGTGAGTTGGGCATGGCCCGGCTGATTTTGGCAGGGCTTGTTTATGCATCTGAAGTCAGCTGGTGTGTTGGCTGAGGCTGGCTGGTCTAAGAGGGCTTTGCTCAGATGTCTGACAGTTGGCCACCTGATGGCCGGGGCCATAGAGATACCCGGCCACTTGCCTCTCATCATGCATAAAACTAGCATCATTATATTCACAGTGTGGCAACAAGGTTCCAAGAAGAAAGGTAAAAGAATGTGCAGTCTCTTGAGATCCAGCTCAGAACTGGAATGATGCTTCTTCTGCATTCTGTTGGCCAAAAAGTCACAGGACCAGACCACATTCAAGGAAGAGAATTCACTTGGTATAGGGAGGGGTGGAGAGTTGTGATCATGTTTTCAGTCTACCTCATAAGGTGTTAATTCTTTAAATCCAACAACCTCATGGAGCAGCATTAACTTCCATCCCCCTTTCATAGACGAGAAAACTGAGGCTTACAGGGCCTGAGCAACTTTGTTCCAAATCATGTTTTTCGAACACGGCAGAACTAGTATTCAAACTCAGACTTGTTTCTCCTGGAACTTGTTCTCTTAGGTAGGGTTGTAACTCAGGTAGGGTTGACCTTCACATGGAAAAATTCTAGATAGCAGTAGAGAAATCAAGTAAATGTTAACATCCAGCCATTTGAAAGGGTTTGCTATCAAGGAATAGATAGTGCCTGGCTCACTTAGGTGCAGGGCATAGATTTGAGACTGTACCATTTCCTCTCCCACAGCTGCAGAGGCAGCCCCCAACATGTCTGAACATGGTTCTGCTATGAGAGGCAAGAACAACACCTATTCAAATTCCCAAGGACCCTGTGGTTTTCTCCTGACACATATGCTCCCAGATTGTTCTAGATGCTGGTGGTCTGCTCATGAGGAATGCCCTGTAGACAGATTCAAGAATACAGCTCTCAGCTGCAGCCAGGCTGACACCCCACCCCACCCCCACCCTCCAACCCCACCCAGAGAGCAGAGCAGGTGTCCTGAGGAATAGGTGATAAAGAGGGTGGTTGTATCATAGGGAGTGAGTCACTTGCCGTGAGCAGTCACCGGGGCTGGTGGGCCACTGCCTTGCATTGCACAGTCCCAGGGGCCTGAAATTTAGAGAAATGGACACAGATTGTGATGGTGGCTGCACAGACCAAAAAAGATGCTTGATGTGTCTTTAGGATGGCTGTGAGGCCAACAGATTTGTTGATGCAACAGAGTGGAAGGAAGTATCCACCTAGAATCCCAAACCTACCTTGGTCTAGAAAGAGAAGAGACGTTGAGATCCCCAACCCTAGACTCCTCTTTGCTGACTCCAGGCCTGGCAACCTGGGTTTATGGCATTTGAAGTGGTCAAAGGAAGAGTGTTGAGGTCCCAGAAGGCCTGCAGAGCATGGCTTGTGTTCTGCTGTGAAAAAGTTAGGGGGACGAGCAGTAGCCATGCACATGTGTTTCCAGCACTTGGTACCTTGTCTGAATTGAGCAGTGCAATCTGACAAGAATGAGAGGGAAGATTTTTCCTTAGAACAAGTGGTCACTTTCCCAAGACAGTGACTAATGGAGAGCCCAAATCTTTTAGTACAGTTCTCCTTGTCACAGTGAGACTGAAGATTTCCTGGTCAGTGATCACATAACTGATGAGAAGTTAGACTAAGACTTTCCTTCTGCACACATAGATGGAAAAACACTAAGAATTCAAATGTCCCTCCTGGAGAGTGTAGTTGAAATGCCAATGGGCAAATTTAGCAATACTGAGAAGAATGCAGACAGTGCCTATGAATATAAAGTGACCACATCTAGAGGGCTGTGAAGCTGCCCTTAGAAGGGGACAGAGCCGCCTTCCTGTGCTCTGCACCCTCACCCAAGGCATGCCTCCTAGGTTGGAGCCTCTGTTGCCTACCCTCAGCCAGAAATAGCTTTGGAGTGAGTGATTCTTTCATACTTCTTTGCACTCAAACGTAAACAACCCCTTCCCAGCTGTGTGCTTTGAAAAACAAGCTGCCTGAGAATTGTACCAGGGCAGCAAGTGACCCAGACAGGCAACGACTCATTGAAGGTTGATTGTGGACAAGACACATTCATAGAACATGAGGAAATGAAGACAGACTCGGCCTGAGTCAGATTCTCAGACATCAAGTCAGGAGCATGGTGTGTGTGACAGGAACAGAGCACGGAAATGAAATTAGTTCCGAATGAGAGGGAATAGTCTGCGTGCCTTACCAGCCAGGGAGCCTAGAACTGCCTAATTATCAGTGGTGCCTTCTCTTCTTTTCCCAGGAATACCTGCAAGGACAGACTGTTCTCTAAGTTACTGAAAACTCGGTAAGCGTTCCTGTATACTTCTTTAATATGCTGGGATCACAAGTGTTAGTGCTACTCTATTTTTGTCTTACTAACCCTTATTTTGTCCAAAGCCCAAACATTCTAACTTACAAATGTACTAGGAACAAGCCAAATGCCAGACAAGGAGGCCAGCCCTACCATGTCCCACACAGAGCTCCTGTTGACTATAATCAAATTGCTATGTAAGTGTAAGAAGGACAGAGACAGCAGAGTTGCAGGACCCTACGCCTTGGTTGAAGTTGGCAGTGCAAAACTAAAATATGCAGACAAAGGTTCTCCCAGAAAAAGGAGCTTATTTGCCATGAATTTCATTGCAGTCATATGACAGAATCTCTCACTAAAGACAGATGAATGGATGCACTGCTGTGTGTGTTCTCTTCAGTGTAGACAAGAGGAGCTCTGTAGCAATGTGAGTTTGGGAAATGTTGGTTAAGCAGGTCAAATGAGCTTCTTTACTGCAGAAGGTCTCAATATTCTTATCCTCACATATGTTGTGAGTCTTCCAAGAAGGGTGTATGGTATGCAGGACTTCCAAATGGAGGGAAGCCACAGGACTCCTGCTTCCATGGGAAACAACCTGCTATAGTGATTAAGTTCGAGGGTTCTGAGATCAGCCTGGCTGCTTGGAGTCCAAGATCTCCAACCTAAGAGCTGTGTGGCTTAGGAAAAGTTCTTTTTAAGTCTCAGTTTTTTCATCTTATATAAGAGGAGGCTTTAAAATGTTCATGGAAAGGTGGAAGTAAAAGATACACTTATTTGTATGCAAAAATTTAAATTCATGCATCACTTTTTATAATATACACTTTTCATGCACTTTTCAGAGTCCTTGTGTAGGGTTGTGGGAAGTAAGTTAGGTAATTCACTTGAAACACTGCATTTATTATGGGGCCTCAGAGATAATTAAAGCCTAACTAGTCAGCCACGTCCAGCTTCCTGCGGAATGAACACTGCATGGAGTATGCTCTTCAAAATACTGGTCTAGTGTGGATGTTGGAACAGCTGCTGAGCCCTCTGACATCCCCTGGTACCATTAGGAGGATGCTCACACATGTTCTTCCATGGTGGAGAGAAGGACATCCTTTGATCCGGGTGCTGGGTGGGCGTTCTATTATAATGGGACAAGCCAACCTGGGCTGGAGGTAGACATTGTAGGACAGAGGGTGCAGGTGGTGCCGGCATCTGCCCCCACTGGAAACCTGGCTGCCACGGGGCTTGTCAATCAGGAGAGCCTATAAATTCCTTGGTGTTTATTTTTATCTGAGTAACGGCTTCTGTGATTGGCGTCTGCAACCTCTCAGGAAGGGGAGTGGGCAGGGCACATGGGCTGCGCCATGTTGGAATTGTCACTTGACCGCCCTGCCTCTCTGTTCCCTCTGTGGTGAAAGGAAGACGGTGCAGACTTCCCTGCTCAAACTTGAGTGTGAAAGGCAGGCACAAATGAGAAGTGTGTGCAAACACTTTTGAGACAGCCTTGTGTTGTATAAATGCGCAGCAGAAATGTTTATAGCAATAGTGGAAACTTGACCACATCTTGATTTAAAGCTGCTACACTGAGGTGGCTCAAGATTTTTGGTTAATGCTAACATAAGAACATAAAAGCCAGCTGTCAAAATATTATAATTGGTGTCTGTCTACCCCTAAGGGTTTAAATTCTGTGATGATATAAGTTTAAGGGCTTATCTGTGGATTTCTGCCATTCTGTAATACTTCATCCCATGTAAAATTCTATAGTTCTGACTGTTTTGAGAGAACCTCTGGAAAATATTTGTGTATAAACATGGAACCTCAGAGTCTGGCCATTTTAAAATATTTCCAGTCTTTGTACAACATTAGTCCATAGCATGGCCATTTTTAAATATTTCCAATCTTCGTACAATATTAGTCCAGATTTATCCTAAGTTTTAATTCGACCAAGTGAATCAACTGCTATTTAATAAAAATCATAAAGTTTTTATGCCTAGTTTTAGAGATAAATAGACTCTGTAAAAGAAATCATTTACAAAAGTCGAGAAGAAAGCCTGCACTGACTTTAATGAAATTAGAAGTTTAAATTATTGGCAATAGTAATGGTCAAGTCTTGATTGGGAAAGATTTTTCTTCATGGGTTTCTTGAACTTTTAGTAATCTTGGAGGTATTACAAGAATGCTAGGCACTGATTGATGGGTCATTTCTCAGGATTGTTGTGTTAGCAAACTTTTCCTTACTTTAACTAAATTACTTGAGAGAATCATCTTAGGGAGAAAGCAAGCAATTTTTTGGCTCACAGTTTGGAGTTTCATGCTACAAGATGGACTAGTCCCATTGGCTCAAGCATCAGCTAAGGCTGGAGGATGGTAGAGAGACAATCAGATGGTGAGCCAGGAAGCAGAGGGACATAGGGAGCCCACTCTTCTACTCTCTCTGAGGTCCGTCTTTTAATAATGACATCATGTCACTGGGCTGTACTCAAGCAACCTAATCCAATCATTTTCCAAAGACCCCACCTGCAGACATCATAATGAAATGAATGCTCCACCCTAATCAGTCAATCATTAGTCTTTAACATAAGATGTTGGCGTTTAAACGTTTGTGTGAGTTTGAGGAGTTAAATACTGTTTAAACCCTAGCAGTCATGTTGGTAATAAGGGACCTGAAGGGATGGGGGTAAGATCTCACTCCAGGTCAGAGTAGGTGTGCTTACTGCTCGCTGCAAGAGTGGAGGGCTCCCCAAACTTGGTATTTCTTGGATGTGACACAACTCACTTTATGTTAAATATCCATCTGGGACCCATCATGATGGGACTTGGGGGCAAGGGAAACTGGCATATGCATGCTGATGTTCTCACTGTGTGCCCTGCTTTAACTAACCAAGTCTGTACCTCTGATCCCGGGGTCTCATGTCTTCTGCCAGCATCCAGAACCTGCTAACCCATTAGCTTATGAAGAGATAAAGGAGTCCAGACTCTTCACAGGTCTTGATGCTTTTGATGAGTTTGTATTTGCCTCATTCTCATGAAAAATTCCTTATTAAGGAGTCACAGCTATATGGTCTTCTTTGTAGGCTCCTGGCATCTTCATTAGCCAGCAGAGGGAGCCCATTCTAATTAGCTGGATACAAACCAGCTTTCTTTGTGTTGGAGCATCCCATAGACACAATACTTTTGCAGCGTGGTAGCTCTGGGATCCACAAGGAGATAAGGCCTACACGTCCAGGAATGGAGAGTCCCTAATTGCACTTCCAGGAACGAAAAGTCCTTGTCAAAGTCCCCGAGGGTGCCTAAAGGTCAACCAATGAGGATCAGACCAGCCTCAATCTTTAACCCCCATGCCCGCCCTGTATCTATAAAAGGAGCCCTCCCAACCTCTGACGCGCGACTTTCCCGGCCCCCGCTCTGTTGGGACCGGTGAACCTCGCCGGGGAGCGGAATTCCAATAAAAGCTTGTGAATTAATTGATTCATCTGACTGGGAAGATTTGTTACCCGCCAGACACCTTGTACAGCCCACATGCTGCTGGTAACACATGGGAAAGTGTAGGGCATGAAGCAGTAGCATCACTTACCTGGGCTTCTGGACATCAAAGGTAAAGAGGTATCGCATTTCCATGGGGAAGTATCTGGAACTTGCATCACCAATCTGCATCACCAACCCAAAGAAGTCGAAAGAAGTCTCTTTCTTTCTTTCCTTCTTTCTTCCTGCCTTTTTTAGAAAGCTTTTATTTAATAAACATAAATTTCCAAAGTACAACTTTAGGGTTTTTTTAAGATTTATTTTCTTTATTTGAAAGACAGAGTTACAGAGAGAGGTAGAGACAGAGAAAGAGATCTTCCATCCATTGGTTCGCTCCCTAGATGGCCGCAACGGCTCGAGCTGTACTGATCCAAAGCCAGGAGCCAGGAGCTTCTTCCAGGTCTTGCACGCAGGTACATGGACCCAAGGACTTGGACCATCTTCCGCTGCTATCCCAGGCCACAGCAGAGAGCTGGATGGGAAAAGGAGCAGCCGGGACTAGAACTGTCACCCATATGGGATGCCAGCACTTCAGGCCAGGGCGTTAACCCGCTGTGCCACAGCGCCAGCCCCAACTTTTGGATTATAGTGGCTTTTCCCCCCATAACCTCCCTCCCACCCTCAACCATCCCATCTCCCATTCCCTCTCCCATCCCATTCTTCATCAAAATTCATTTTCATTTATCTTTATATACCAAAGATCTACTTAGTATATACTAAGTAAAGATTTTAACACTTTGCACCCACACAGACACACAAAGTATAAAGTACTGTTTGAAAAATAGTTTTACTGTTAATTCTCATAGTACAACTCATAAAGGACAGAGGTCCTACATGGGGAGAAAGTGCATAATGACTCCTGTTGTTGATTTAACGATTCACACTCTTATTTATGACATCAGTGATCACCCGAGGCTCTTGTCATGAGCTGCCAAGGCTATGGAAGCCTTTTGAGTCCACAGATTCTGTCATTATTTAGATAGGGCCATAAGCAAAGTGGAAGTTCTCTCCTCTCTTCAGAGAAAGATACCTACTCCTTTGATAGCCCCTTCTAAGAAGTATTTTCTAAATAAAAAATTATTCTAAAATTGATAGCACTAGATCTTGTGAGAGGAGAGCTCCTGAATATAATAGTTATTTGTCTTTTGAACTCTTGAAATCTTTCTTTTCTTTACACCATATATCTTATTAAGAAATGAAATCCTGAGGTGGCTGGGTGTTTAGGCTTAGCATTTAAGGTGCCACTTGGAACCTTCCCATGGCAGAGTGCCTGGGTTCAATCCCATCTCCATGTACAATTCCAGCTTCCTCATAATGTGCACCCTGGGAGGCAGCAGATAATGGCTTAAGTACTTGAGTCCCTTCCACTCATGTGGGAGACCTGGTTTGAATTCCTGGTTCCTGGTTTCAGCCTCAGTCATGCTCTGGCCATTGCAGGCATTTGAAGAGTGAATCAGCGGATGGCATCTCTCTGTGGCTCTCTAGTAAATAAACGTTAAAAAAAGAAGTGAGTATTAACTGGGAAATTATCTGACATTTATTATGCTTAAAGCTATTTGTAAGTCAAGTGCATGAATGGGCGCACAAATAGGTCTTTTGCGCTTTGCGTTGGCATTTTCATGTTTGTATGTTCATCCGTCAAAGTTGCAGGTGCACGGGGGCAAGTCCTGAGCTGACCGTCTGCCTAGAGCAAGGCTGGTTCCCCTGAACAAGTCTCAGCAACAGTATCTGACAGGCTCAGAACCTCCTGCTTGTTTATACAATAGAGCTCCTCTCCATCATTTTGCCTCTGGGTGGAAGCACAAAACGAACATATTCATTAAAACAAGAAAAAACAGCAATAATTCAAAAATTGCATTTTAAGAATTACCACACAGAATAAGACCAAATTCAATGGTATTAATGATAGGTAGTTATGATGAAAAGTATTTCCATGGTGTTTGTTGTCACTTGAATTTTATCCTGAAATTTAGGAGTTACTTGTGTGGTAGAGGCAGATTATTCCACCTCCAAGTCTGGTTTGCACAGTGATGTGACTTAGGATTTGGGAAGTAGTCTATTTACTTGTGTGTTTGCATTTAATCTTTAACTTTAATTTTTTTTTACTTCCAATGATGTCTATCTTGCTTAGAAACACCTTTGAGAACTTAACTTGTAGAAGAATAAGAGGTAAGAAAAAGCAAAAGGTTGTATTTCAAATATAGTTGATCTTTTTTTAAAGATTTATTTATTTGGTAAAGTTACAGAGAGGGGAAGTGGGAGGGGGGAGAGGGAGAGGGAGAGGTTCTTCCATAGGTTAGTTTATTCCCCAAATGGCTGCCATAGCCGGAGCTCTGCCTAAGATGGGCTGATCAGAAACCAGGAGCCTGGAACTTCTTCCAGGTCTCCCACGTGAGTGCAAGGGCCCAAGGACTTGGGGCATCTTTCACTGCTTTCCCAAGCCATAGCAGACAGCTGGACCAAAAGAGGAACAGCCGAGACTTGAACTGGTGCCCATATGGGATGGTGGCACTGCAGGTGGTGAATTTACCGGCTACCCCACAGCACCCGCCGGCTGCACCAGCCCCAAATATAATTCATCTTTAAGGCAGGCTATGTCCTTGGAAGAAGTTTTGTAAGGAAGTGACATAAGTCAAATCTCATTTTCCCATGCAAACACTGCTATGAGTCTAGGGTTGTTCCCCTAAACAAAGACTTGATGTTTTAAATTTTAAAAGAATTCTTTACATATCATACTGGTTCAACTGCAGATACAGGCTGCTGGGCTTTGGGAGGAACATGCAAATTGGAGAAGGAGGGAAATTCAGAAGTTGACTGCCTCTTGTCTATGATTTAATTTATGCAGGGGCAACATCCTTGAACTGGGGCAGATAAGATGGGAGGATCTCAGGCTGCCCAAGGCCCAGCTGCAGAGTGGGTTGTGTAGCTGCAAAGAAGAGCAATAAGGTTCCATGGTCACTGGGTGACCCAGCGAAGGGCTCAGTCAAGGAGGAGGTGCTGGAGGGGAGGGGCCTCAGTAAGAGGCTCATAACCCCCAGATCAGTGAGTTTGTGAGCCACCCAGAAACCAAAGTGCCTTTGTGGGAACTCTGGGGTCTGAGGAGGTGACTGCAAATCCCTGAGGAGTCTGTGATAGAAGAAGACCCTTTTGAGAAGGCAGAACTGCAGCCCCCCAGGTAGGCCTGCCAACCATAGTCCCTGCTGCAGACCCCAGAAACTGCTGTATTTTCCTGTGGACTTATATAGCCTTGTTTGGAATAGATCCTGCCACCAGCACTGTCTGTCAAACTAAGAGGCCTGAGAGGAGCCACGCCTAGTTATGCTTCCAGGGAGTGTCCTGTGAGTGAGCTCCAGCCCCTCAGCCAGGGTCAGGGAGAGGTACTTGTTTGCCCACTGGAGGGAACGGTGAAGACACACTGTGTTCCCTGTGGCAAGGCTGCTGACTTGTCCCGCCATGGCTCCCAGGGCTGTTCCTCTTGGTCACCATCTGAGCCCGTCCTGTTGCTCACCCAGGGATCAGCCCGAGGGTGCAGTGGGAGCCAGACCTGCCCACGTAATGGAAATACGACTTTTCAGTATTTATGGGATACAGTTCTAAGTGTGGAGTTCATAACAATCAGTGCCTACATTAAAAAAAAAAAGCTCCCCAGGAAACAATCTAACTTTACACTTCAAGGAACCAGAAGAAGAACAAGCTAAGACTGAAGTTAAGAGAAAGAAGGAACTCATAAAGGTTGGAGCAGAATTAATGAAACAGAGGCTAGAAAGACAGTTGAAAACAGTAAGGAAATAAACTATGCATTTTATTTTGTAAAGATCAACAAAATGGACAAACCTAGGCTGGGCTAAACAAGCAAGAATACTCAAATGCATAAAATCAGCAATGAAAGAAGAGACATTGCAATTAATCTCACAGAAGTACCAAGTGTCATAAGAAACTACCATGAACAGCTGTGTACCAACAATTTAGATACATTCCTAAAAACATATAACTTACCAATACTGAATCTTGAAGAAATAGAAAATAAAACACCAATAATGAGTAAATGGTTTGAAGCAGTGGTCAAAATCCCCCCCCCCCCCCAAAAAAAAAAAACCCAGGAAAAAAATGGATGGATTTGCTGGATAGTTCTATGAAACACTTAAATTAGCACCAATGCCAATCCTTCTCAAAATCTTCCAGAAATTGAAGAAGAGGAAACACGTCTAAGCTCACCTTATGTGGCCAGCATTACCTTGAAACTAAAGCTACATAAGAACACCATCAGAGGCCGGCGCCGCGGCTCACTAGGCTAATCCTCCGCCTAGCGGCGCCGGCACACCGGGTTCTAGTCCCGGTCGGGGCGCCGGATTCTGTCCCGGTTGCCCCTCTTCCAGGCCAGCCCTCTGCTGTGGCCAGGGAGTGCAGTGGAGGATGGCCCAGGTGCTTGGGCCCTGCACCCCATGGGAGACCAGGAAAAGCACCTGGCTCCTGGCTCCTGCCATCGGATCAGCGCGGTGCGCCGGCCGCAGCGCACCGGCCGCGGCGGCCATTGGAGGGTGAACCAACGGCAAAGGAAGACCTTTCTCTCTGTCTCTCTCTCTCTCACTATCCACTCTGCCTGTCAAAAAAAAAAAAAAAAAAAAAAAAAAAAAAAAAAAAAAAAAACACCATCAGAAAGGAAAATCATAGAAACATATTCCTGATGAACATAGGTGGAAAAATTCTCAGCAAAATACAAGCAAACCAAATTCAACAGCACATTAAAGGATCATATACCATAGTTAAGTGGGATCTATCCTTGGGGGTACAAGGATTGTTCAACACATACAAATCAATAAATGTGATGTATCACATTAACAGAATAAAGGTTAAAAAATCAGATGGCCATCTCAATAGATGTCAAACAAGCATTTGACCAAACTGAGCATCCATTTGTGATTAAAACTCTTCAATAAATTAGGTTCAGAAGGAGGTCACCATGACATAGTAAAGGCCATATATGACAAGCCCCCAGAAAGTATATTCAGTGATATGAATTCCATATTATTTTCTCAAAGATTTTCCTCTAAGATCAGGAGCAAGATAAGGATATACACTCTGACCATTTCTTTTCATCTTAGTATTGGAAATTCCTTCCCGAGGATACAAAGTCAGCATACAAAATTGGTAGCATTTCTATACACTGACAATGTCTATGCAAAAAAATTAATCAAACAATCCCGATTACAATAGCAGAAAAATAATAAAATATTTTGGAGTAAATTTAACTAATGGTTAAATATATGTGTGATGAAAACTATAAAACACAATGAAAGAAAGTGACGAGGATATAAGTAAATGGAAAAGCCTCCTGAGTTCATGAACTGGGAGAATTAGAATTGTCACGTTGCCCATACTTGCACAACCAAAATACACAGATTCAAGGCAATCCCTATTAAAATTCCAAAATCATTTTTCAGAGAAGTAGATAAAATTCTAAAATGTACATGGAATCATGAAAGATCATGAATTGACAAAGAACTCTTGAGCAAAAGAGCAAAGCTGAAGGCCTCATACTTCCTAATTTCAAACTATATTACAAAGATATAGTAACCATACAAGTAATCAGTATGATATTAGCATAAAAACAAACTATCGGCCAATGGAACAGAACTGAGACCAACAAATAAATTCTTGTGGATGTGATCTGTGGGGAGCAACTCGGACTAGACTGTTACTGGAATTAAGACTTATTCTATGCATCTGCTCTCCCACAATATGGCGCTGGGAGAGGAGGAAATAGCTTCTACACAGCTGCCTCCAGTTCAACCAATAAACAGCAGGACCTGCTCCTGATTGGAGGAGAGCAGCGTACTCGGCATGTGGGTAGCAGAGTTGGGATTGGTGGAAGAGGACTATAAAGGAGGAGAGAGACAACATGCACCGGGAACATCTATCTGAAGGAACACCTGTGCAGCCCCCGAGAGAGCCGGCCGGCGGTGTGCCGCTCCCCCGCGGAAGTGGGGAAAGTGGCAGGGGGAACCGCCCTTCCACGGAGGTGGAAGGGTCGGTAGCCAACCCGGGAAGAACCAGCAGCAAACCCGGGAAGGGCCGAGCAGACGAAAGAACAACGCAGGGTCCTGTGTCGTTCCTCCACGAAGAGGGGGAGTGACAGTGATCAACTAGTTTTTGAAGAAAAAAACACCAAGAATATACAAAGAGAAAATTATGTTGGGAATCCCATATACAAACATGCAAAAGAACAAAATTGGACTGTTTTTTCACATCATAAACAAAAACAATTCAAAATGGTTGAAAGGATTAAATGTAAGACCTGAAACTCTTAAATTCCTAGGGGAAAAAAAAACCCTACAGAGTAAACTATGTGACTTTGGCCTTGGCAATTATGTCACCAAAATCATAGATGACAATGGAAAAAATAAATAAGTGAAATTATATCAAGCTATAAAGCTTCTGCACAGCAAAGAGAACAAGAGCCTAGGGTGATTACTGATGCCATAAACAAGAGTGTCAATTTGTTAAGTCAACAACAGGAGTCACTGTGCACTTACTTCTCATGTAGGATCTCTGTCCTTAGTGTGCTTTACATTGTGATTTAATGCTATAACTAGTACTCAAACAGTATTTTTCACTTTATGTTTCTGTGTGGGAGCAAACTGTTGAAATCTTTACTTAATGTATGCTAAACTGACCTTCTGTATATAAAGAGAATCGAAAATTAATCTTGATGTGAATGGAAGGAGAGAGGGAATGGGAAAGGGGAGGGTTGCGGGTGGGAGGGATGTTATGGCAGGGAACCCATTGTAATCCATAAGCTGTACTTTGGAAATTTATATTCATTAAAAAAAAGGGAAAGACAACCCATAGGATGGGAAAAATATTTGCAAGTCATATATGATAGAGAGTTAATACCCAAAATATATAAATAGCAACCATACATCTCAGTAGTGAAAAAAGAAAAGAAATAACCTAGTTTGAAAATGGGCAGAAGACATGCATATCCCTTTCTTCCAAGGAGACACACAAATAGGTGATGGTTATATGAAAGAGTGCTCAACAGTATTAATCATTAGGGAAAATCAAATTCACACCAATTAGAAAGGATATTACCAAAAAGGAGAAAGATAACAAGTGTTGGTGAGGATACAGAGAAAAGAATCGCTTGTACATTATTAGTGAGAATTTAAATTGGTACAGTTATGGAAGACAGTGTGGGGATTCTTCAAAAACAAAAAAATAGAACTACGATATATGATCAGGAAAGTGCCGCTTCTGGGAATTTATCCAAAGGGCATAAAATCTGTATGCTGAGTAGATATTTGCAATCCTATGTTTGTTGTAGCATTGGTTATAATAACCATACATGGAAACAACCTAAGTGTCTGTCAGTGGACAGCCAGGTAAAGAAGATGTGGAATGGATATGTAACACACCCACAGAAAGGAGGAAATCCTGCCATTTTCAGCAACATGGATGAACCTGCAAGTCATTATGCTAAGAGTGGCAACTTGGATTAGTTTAGTGATATTGAAGGGGAAACACTGACTGATCTCACATATTTATAAAGAAGTAGAACTCATAGAGAGTGGGATGGTAGTTATGAGGGGTCGGGCTGGGGGTGATGGGGAGATGTTGGTCAAAGTACATAATCTATGCATTAGAAAATGTGCAAATTCTGGGGTGGGGGGTCTAACACTCATCATAATGACTGTAGTTACTGCTGTATTGTATTCTTGATATTTGCTAACAGAGTGTATCTTAAATATTGTTAATAGACCATCACACAAAAGGTACCTATGTAAAGTGATAGATACATCAATCAGCTAGACTATAGCAATTATTTCACAAAGTATTCATATATTGGATAATTGTATACCTTAAATAAACACACATTTTATTTGTCAGTTATACCTCCATAAAGCTAGAAGAAAAGAGGCATTACTGACAGGTGCAGGAAGGCTGCTGCTGGTTTTAAGAGCCCCCAGAGGGTCCGGGCAGCTCCAGCTGCCAGAGAAGGCAGAGGGTCAGCATCCCTGGGGTTTGTGCCTGAGCACTGTTGACTGGGCTGCTTGAGGAGAAGGAAGCATTCTTCGAACACCTAGGAGTTACGAGACTTCCAGTGCTGTACCAGCCATTCTTTCCCTTGGGTAGGAGGGGTGGTGGCGGGTCTGGACTTCCAATGTGGTTGCAGCTGGCTAAGCCCAACCAGTATCTTCAGCTGGAGCTGAGTACTCCTGTCACGTACTACTGATGAGCCTGTTCATGGTATTTGCTATCAACATTGCTTCTCTTCACCACTTTTCCCAACAATTTCTGACATTTTCCTCTCTTCTTATTTTTGTGTAAACTGCCCCTCCCCCCCCAAATTATGGTTCCTTGGAAACTGAAATTGGATATGAGAAATCTGGCTTTTGTATTTTGTCCCCAGCGACTTCCCATGGAAAGCTACACATATGGGAAATCTTCAAAATGGTCATGCAAAAATGCATTTTATAAAAAGAACTATGCATGGATTTCCCATTTTTATGTTTTGCTTCTCCTGTAATGCTGGTTTTTCCTGAACCTTCTGATACACCCTTGTGGTGTTGGGACATTCAGAAAAACAGAGGTGAGAGTGAGATTGTGATTTTCACGCAGGCCACACTGTCTGGGTGGGAGGGAGCATTGTTTCCACCCCCGCACCAGACAGGCAGTCTACACACCGTGGCAAGTCTGGAGCTCAGGTTTGGAGCTTTGAAGCGGGACGTGGGTCTGTCCAGTGGCACTGGGGCCCACTGGCCATGTCGAGCAGTGCTGGGGAGGGTCCAGTGGAGCCCTCCCTATGGCCCAGCCGCCGGGACGGCGCTGACCCGCGATCGCCACACCAGGCACCACAGAGTCCTATTCATAAGCTCGTGTTTTTGGAAGAAAGGTCCAGAGCCTCTAAAAATGAGCAGTGAGACAGTGACATCATAATGGTATTTATTATTTCAGGTTAGACTGGCACCTACTAAATCATTAGGGCCACAGGTAGGTTTTTCCACTGCAGGGAAGTCGTCTTTTTTCCCTCTAAAGCTGGATTACTTGGGAGGCGTGAAGCACGCACGCCCCCTCGGAGCCGCTGTGGCTGACATAAAGGCCTGAGTGACTCCCGTTTCATTTGATTTTCACACATTCCCCACCCCAGAAGTTGAGTGGATTAAGTTTTATAGGGCACAGACTGGGTCAGGCTCACACGCCGGCGCTGCTGGCTGCCACCTCTGCGGTGTGATCCTGGACGGAGGAACATCTCAGGACATCCTGCCCCCAAATGCACCTTTGGGGCCGGGAGTCCTTGTGTTGCTGAAATCTTTATTTAGGCTCAGGCTCTCAAGGGCCCTATGGATACTTGCTGTCAATTTATTTGAGGCACCCAGCAAGTAAAATCCTGAGTGTTTTATCAGACTAGTTTATCACATTGCCCTGAGGTGGAACGGTCTGAGAGGAGGGCACTGGTTAATCTGGGTAGAGGATGAGGCATATGGAAAAGCTCTGGTGAATGGGGCTCTGCCCAGGGCTGTCCGGTGTGGTTCCTGCTGGGGATTTCTGTGCACACGCACACATGGACATGCATGCATATGTGCACAGGCACACAGGTGCTACAATACATGTGCACACATGAGAATGTATACTTGTGTGTGGTTGTGTGTGTGTGTGTGTGTGTACAGACTGGTTGAGGTGGGAGTGGGTGTTAGAGGAAAGGCATGCCAGGTTACAGAATATTTGGGATGTATGGTAGGACTTAAGGAATAAAAACATATATTTGTACGGGTATTTATTTATTCATTCCATATTTACTATGTTAACTTCAACCTAAGCGAAGTTTTAAAGACAAGCTGGAGAGTTGGGCAGTGGTTCAGAGTCATCTCCACACTCACCTGACAACCCAGGTTGTATTTCAGGTGTGGGGCTGGGGCACTTGGGGCACCTTGGTTTTCCCCTGTGGAGTGGAGGCTTGGCAAGGGGAATGCCAGGGAAACAGCTCTCTGTGAGTCAGCCCCAGGCCTGTCTGGGGGAGCGCAGGCTTTCTTGTTCCTGGAGGCTGTGGTTTTCCCTGCATTCAGTTTCTTTCCCTGTCTCAAAGCAGCTGCATCATTAAACTCACCTGGCGCCCGAACAGAAGGATAAATCTTTGCTGAGATTAATGATAATGCACTTAAATTTACATAACACGTCAAGGCCAGAAGGATCCCAAAGCATGGTGTCAACCTCCTAGGAGGGCTGAGACACAGCAGGCTTCTTGGAGGCCTCCCAGAGCTGGGCAGGTGGATCAGGAAGGCGGGTCGGCTTGGGCTTGCTAATCCTGGTGGCTACAGCAACGTTGACTTCACGCTGGAGGGTCAAGCACAAACTACTCCACAGTGTTTTGGATAGTGGTGAAGGTTTTGTAACGCTCCAGCTCAGCACTTGGAACAAAGTGCTTTCCTTCCACGTTGCACGTAAGGGTTGTAAGCCGGTGATGTTGAGGCCCCTGCGCCCCCCAGCAGGTGTGCTCGGGGTGGACCGCAGCCAGCACAGGTGTTCTCTGGATCCCTGATGAGCTGCTGCACAGCCACAGGCAGCAGGGTTGCTGGAGAGATGGAGAGGACCATGCCTAAGACCCTCTGTTGCTGCTCCGCTTCAGGCACACGGCCTTTTGCTGTTCCCCCAAATCACTGAGCTCCTCCTCCCAGGGAATGCCACTAGAATTGTTTTTGCCCCAGCGCTGACTCCTGCAGATCATGCTGGTCTCACTGGCCTGAGTTAGTGTGGGAGGGTGGATGTCCCTGACCTTAGCTGCATTCATTTTCATCAAAGCATGTGCCTAGCTGAAATCCTATTTGTAGGCATGTATCGTTTATTGCATCTCACGTGAGCTGCATGTGTGGGGGGCTGTGGCTTTGTTTCCTGCCGTGTCCTTGGTGCCCAGGAAGTGCTCAAGGTCATGCTGTGGATGAGGGATTGTGCGTAAGATGCTTGCAGCCCTTATCTGTTTCTCCCCTAGGCTGGAGACCTGGGTGCAGTTTGGGAGGTTCCTCATGCTGGCATTTTGGGGATAGCATCCAGAGTGCGTCCAGACGGCACGTGGTTGAGGGGCTTATGTCCAGTTGATCTTGTGCTTGAGATTGAAGCTTTCCTTTTCTTTTTCCTGCTCAGTAGGGGCTTTCAAGTGTGCTGGGCCGGCATTGTGGCACAATGCGTTAAACCACCGCTTGGCGGTGCTGGTGTCCCCTATCGGAGCACTGGTCCTAGCTGCTCTGCTTCTGATCCAGCTCTTGCTAATGTGCCTGGGAAAGTGGAGGATGACTCAGCTGCTTGGGGCCCTGCTACCCCTGTGGGAGACCTGGGTAGAGCTCCGGGCTCCTTGCTGCGACCTGCATCAGCCCTAGTGATTGTGGCCATTAGGGGAGTGAATCAGTGGATTGAGTTTCTCTTTGTCTCTCCTCTCTCTGCCTTTCAAACAAATAAAATAAATCTCAAGAAAAAGGAAAGTGAAGAGTCAGCTGGACCGGGGAACTGTATGGGTTGACAATCTTTGGTACCTGCTACCCCACAGGGAGGCAGAAGGGCATCTATGCTGGACAGTGTCCATCCCTGCCTCCAGGAACTCAGGACACGCAAGCTGAGGATGCGGTCTAACCGGTGCAGGGCAGGTGGAGGGTCTCGGGGGAGACAGCGAGAAGAGCTGGTGGAGTCAGAGCCTGTTGGCCTGGAGAGGAGAGGAGCCGTCAGTGCCTGCAGTGAGAGCCTGCCGAGAGCTCCACGCCCTGCGCGGGGCGATGAGCTCACTGGCTACGCAGGACCAGACCGGGCCAGAACTCATAAGGAGACCTCCCAGGAAAACCAGGGGCCTGCCGGGATTGATGCTGGTGACTCATTCTGCAGCAAGTCTTTCGTCTGAGTCATCTCTGAATCAGTGTTCCAGGACAGCCGTGTGTGTGTGTGTGTGTGTGTGTGTGCGTGCGCGTGCATGCGTGCACGTGGAGTCAGCCTCTGTGAATAGCTCTGTCTTCAGTATAGGAGAGCCCTGGGTCCCTCATATCCCTGGGGACTCAGGCAGGTGCCATCTTCTGGGGTCCGAGCTGTGACCCTTCCCTGAGGTGCCCTCTGGAGCTCCCTCCCATATGCCAAGATGCTGCTGCCCTTGTGACATCCTGGGGAAGTGCACAGGCAGATGTTTCTCAGCTCTGGGAGGCCCTTCAGAGCTCAGTGGCCAAGGGCCCCGGGCTGCTGCCCATTCTTGTATAAAAGCACCTCTTAGCAAACCAAAGGAGCCAGGTCCCCCAGGACAGGGCAGGTCCAGGCTGGCAGCTGTCCACAGAAGGAGAACACACTGGGCCAGGGCTCCCCAGCTCACCTGGGGAGGGCAGGCAGAGGGAAGCACCCAGCTGAGGTCACTGTGTGACTGCCGCCCTGAAGCACCCCTTTATGTCCTGTACTAGTTTTGTCCTGCCAGTCCCGGATCTGAGCTGGGCACACTGTTCGAGCACATCCTGTCTGTCTTAATTATTTTGGGCAAAGTGATGATGGTTCCCGTAGGAGAGCACTCCGTGCCTTCTAATCAAGAGGCTCTCTGCTCTGGGCATAGCTGCTATGCCTTTCATCCTGCCCTGCTGAGTGGCTCCCGGGGTGGGCTGGGTGTGTGTGTGTGTTTACAGGGCTTGCCTGGCAGTGCGTGGCCCCACAGCCTGCTCACCAGGCCTTTCTCAGCATCAGGTGCCTGGCTGGGAGCGGGGAGGGGCCATCCGAGACCCATGGGATGGAGACTTTTGTCTCTTCTCTCAGATCCCCTCAGGGAGGCTTCCGAATGGAAAGCTCTGCTCCTGGCTTCAGTGAGACAGATTTCCCCGAGTTATTTTTGTCTCCTTTTTTCCTCCTTTAAGAAAGATTCTGAATCTTTGAAATAGTCTGGGGCATGCTCGTGACCCGTAGGATTGTAACTCAGCCTCGCAGGCCTGTGAGTTTGAGAACTATTGCAAAGAAGAGTTCTCAGTAGCTGATTGGGGCAGCCCAGGGATGTGTGTCAGGTGCTCACAGCGACTCTTTTTCTTTGTACGAGACCCCGACAATGTTCAGAACCGAGGCTGAGAGCACTCAGCTTTGGAACCCCGTCTGTATCACGCACAGATAGGCCAATACATGGGTGCAAGTGCAAGCCACGCCTGCCACATTACTTCCTTGTGTATGCATGTAGGGATTTTACAATTCTTTGCACATTTTTTCCTCTGACTTTAACACGTCAAATATGCATGAGGCACATTCATGAGTGGGTAGAGTAAAAGAAATGAGTTTTCTACATTTCTTGAATTTTGTATGTTTGGATTACAAACTATGTGATGAATCAAGAATTCTGCCTGTGGTAACTGGGCAAATGTATTTAAGCTTTCTGGCACACCCAAGTTATAAATCTCTCTGGAAACACAGACTGCATGAAGACTTGCACTAACGGTTCCAATTCTATTTCTGCGTTTTTATTCAATATTGTGACTTTGTCAGGCTGAAGGTACACCCTCCCATGCTATCTATGCCAGATTCCTGGAAGCTGGAACTGCACTGGAACATGTTGGCCAGTACAGGGAGGAGTTCCACAAATTACAAAACGCAATGCTTGTCATCTGAGAAAAATGAAGTGCTCCCGACCTGATGACTGATGGCTAATCATCCCCTCTGCGTGCTTTATTAGCGGCTTCATGCTTCCTGTGTGGCTCCTCTGACTTGACCGTGCCTTCTGATTCTCACCCCTCCGCCCCGCTGCCGGGCTGACACCCACCTGCTTAGCAGAAGGTTTGCTGCTCGCGGCCAAGCTGTTTTGGCAGGCAAGGAGCTGGAGAAAAATGCCAAACCAAACCAGGTTTTCTGCATGAAAAACAAAAGCAAGGTGCATGCAGGACCTATCAGAGCCCCTTTCTTAATACTGTGTGGAAATTTCTAGTCTACTGGGGCTACACGTGGCACACATTCTAAATTTCTTCCCTTCTCCGCCGCTTGTACGTGAAAAATTGTGTATTTATAAAGTTAGATGCCACCTGGAGCCACTAGATGTCGCTGCCCTCAACCTGTTCTGCACGCGGCGCTGCGGAGCCGCTTCCTGAGATCCTCAGGTTGAAAGGAAGGTGAACCGATCGTCGAAGGGAGCGCCATTCCCGCGCCAGTCGCGCCCGCTAGGCCGGGCAGGGTGCACGGAGTGGGACAGAGAGTCCTGGGGCGCTCACGGGCCACCTGCCCGCACGTGCCCACCACGTCTGCCTACCAGTTTCCACTTTGCAGGAAAGGAAACGGAGAGGGAAAGTCAGCTATAGGCGCAGGAACAGCACGTCCGCATCAGCTCGGGGACCCTGGCTCCTGGGAGGGGCTGCTCGCTGGTTCCGGATTGGGGAAACCGGGACAGGGACCCGAGGACAGGTTCTGGTGGAGCCGGGTTGCTATGGGGTTCATAACTAATGCTACACAATTGTGGGAGGTGCACGGCCTACGGGGTAAGCCTCCATCGCGAGCAGAAACATCTGGGAGGGCCCCGCCTTTGAGAACGTGCCCGTTGCGGGGCACAGGTGATGCCTCAGGAAGGGGGCGTGGTGTGGCTGGCGTCTGACCCGGGGCTTTTTCTTAACTATTTTCTTAGCTACCTCTTAACTAAATTCTCCCTCTTCTTGCAACGTTCCAGTTGTAATATTCATTCCTATTGGGTATGAACAAACCCATCGACACTGCATGCCGGAAATGACCATTTGTGCAGGAGACAGCGAGCTAAATTATCCATCTATTACCATTGAGCCACAGTGAGAAGGCGCAGAAACCCGAGGGCGTCTGGAAACGAGCGGAGCAGTAAAGCAGCAGGCGCTGCGTTTTATTTGTGCAGTTAGGTTCAAGAACATTCGTCGAGGGTGGGGGCAGACGGTCTCTGTGGTTGGGATCTGAGATCATGGATTTCCTTTCTGAATTCAGGATGAGGAGAAGCCTGCCAGCGGCCTGCAGCGTCCACTGAGCGCTTCTCTCTCTCTCTCTCTCTCTCTCTCTCTCTCTCTCTCTCTCCTTTTTGTTAAGGAAGGCAATGGTCACCGTCTCCCACCAGCCAGGCTGGAGATAGCGAGGTGCCCGGGTGATTGGAGATTCTTTTTACCCTGGGCATATTTGGATGGATGCTTGTTTTTCTGTTTCTACTTGAAGGAATTAGCTGGATGACAGGATTCGCAGGTTTTGTCTGTACTCAGTGTTGGGCTGTGGCTAAGAGGGTTTCCAGGTGGGCAGAGAGAGAGGTAGACAGGAGCTGGGGGTCTCAGCCTGGGGCAACATCGCTGGAATGCAGAGAGCTGTGTGGTTCCTAAGTGGGGGAGCGATCAGCAGAGGAAAAGGCAGGTGACACGGGGGCCTCATATATGATTCTCAAATCGAATCCGGGCTTCTTCGGCTGGGACACATCAGAGAACTCCCAGCCCCAGAGGAGAGGACCCCCTGGCGGGGAGGGGCACAGAATTGGTGAGAGAAGACAGTAGTGCAGTGGGCCAGGTGAGAAGTGCCAAGGAAAAAGAGGAAGGTGTGTGTGTGTGTGTGTGTGTGTGTGTGTTTAGTCCCAGGTAGAGAGTGACATTGCAGCAAATGTGTGGCGCCTGTGAGGGGTCGTCCCAGGGAAGGCAGGGGACAGCATTCAGGTGGCACGTCCTGAGGCAGGATTATGCTGGTGTGACCGACGCGTATGGCTGGGGAGTGAATGAGCAGGGAGAGCACCGACGTGGGCCAGATCCTGGTGGGGAGGGGTTTGTAGTCAGTGGGACACTTGGGCTGCACTCAGGGAGAGACGGGGCTGAGCACAGGACGGCCAGCCTCTGACTCCCGTTTTGATAGAGGAGCCAAGGCTGCTTAGAGAAGCCTGGCAAGGAGGTGATGGCAGTGGTAGAGGTGAGAGATCATGGTGGTTAAGCCTGGGAGACACAGGGTCAGCACTGAAATGTGGTTAGTTTCTGGACATATTTGGATTACACAGTCCAAACCAGGCCTGCAGGAACCAGTTCAGGAAGGCAGGTTGTGAAATACTTAGGGACTCTGTCATCTGGTGGTTAAGCTATCGGAGGCTTGAAATTAGCCATGGTGGGAGTATTTACACCACTGGCATGAGCAAATGGGGCACAAAGAGCTTCTTTCTTTCACAGGGCCTATTCCTCAGCACATCCCAGCATGTGGGGGAAGAGACAGGTGCAGCTGTGGGCAGGGCTGCCCGTGTAGCTGGGGTGCACTAGCTTCCAGGCTTGGCCTGCCGTAGAATTCCTGCCATTTGAAATGCTCTGCTACCTGTATTTGAAGGTGTGTCATCTAGTCTTTCTTTTCAGGTAGATTATATCTAATTCATATCTATCTAGGAGAAAATTGGTATGCAGTGTAACATATGGGGCCAGCATTGTGGTGTGGTGGGTTAAACCAATGTTTGTGATGCCTGCAGGATGCTGCTTCGAGTCCCGGCTGCTCTGCTTCTAATCCAGCTCCCTGTTAACGCACCTGGGAGATCAGCAGAAGGTGGCACAAGTAATTGGGCCCCTGTTACCCACATGGGAGATCCAGATGGAATTTGGGACTCCTGGCTTCAGCCTGGCCAAGCCCTTGCCATTTGAGAGTGAGCCAGTGGATGGAAGATCTTTTTTTCTAGTTCTCTCTCTGCCGTTCTTTCAAATAAATGATAATAATAGTAAAAAGATACAACATATGATTACAAATAATCATGTTTTTCAGGTTCATGTTCTTGGACTACAGCTCTTCATCATCCTCTGAGAGGAGACCAAGCCCACACTGGCCCACTGATTGGTACTTTGTGCTATGTTATGTCCTTGCAAAACTTTTCCTCCTGGCAACTTCTCAAACTGCCTATCCCTTCATCCTGATTTGTACTTCCTGAGGACATCAAGGAATCAAACTCTGTGTTCCTCAGCAGTTTGAAAATTAGCAGTCATGCCATAGCAGTGTTCAGTAGCAATGATTTTTGGCATTGTCCATGACTTTGGCTTGGATATGAGACATCTTTGAGAAGTTCATGGAAAATGCATATTATGCACACATTACACTATGCATGTGTTACAGAATCGTTTTGCACCAAAATAAACTTTTCAAAAATTTATGTATTTATGTGAAAGGAAGGGAAAAGAGAGAGTGCTCACATTTGCTGGTTCACTCCCTAAATGCCTTCAGTGGCCAGGACTGCCTCCCCAAGGATCCACATAAGCAGTAAGTTGGCATCGAGAACCAGACCAGAGGTGAGTATGGAAGCAGGCACCCTAGTATGAGATGTGGGCCTCTCAACAGCCAGGCCAAACACTCACCCTCACTTATCTTTTAATTCCATTTCCCACAGACTTTTTGAAGTGCCTCATACCTTTGTTTTACAGTGTCCCTTCTGCATCAGCCTAAGCATCTGAGGTTAAGTTCCGTAGAAACTTGGCCCTGGCTGGGCCATATGTGGTGACTGCTCCTTTGTACACAGCAAGAGTTCTTGCTGCTCTTTAGAACAGGCAGAGCTAGCCCAGTTTTGAGCACACAGATCTTCCTTTTGAGGCTAATAGAAACACACTGGAAATTTTACAAGAAGTGGCTTTTCTGTGACGTTTCCAGAATTTTCACCTACTACACGGCCTGGCACTGACAGCCCCTGTCCGTCAGTATGGGCCTTTCCAACTGGGAGCAGGAGCTCAGAGGTGTGAATCTGCAGTGAGGGCTAAGGCAGCCAGGCAGCGGGGCCCTGGAGCCAGGATGTCCAGGCACCGTCCCCGACTGGCCTTGACTCACCCTTTTGGATAGGAAAGGCCACGGTAGATGCTCAGCCTCACTGAGGAGTTTGCAAAGATTGGCTACAGCCTATGCGCTGGTTTTGGGGTGGAGCTGGCTGCCAGACCTGGAGGTGGAATGCCCTGTGGCCTGTGCTGTGTGGCTGAGGCCTGCTCCACTGTGCAGGGTGGGTGGTGGGGACCACTGGATGGTAGATTCTTGCACAGTGGCCAGCCTGTTCTGCATCTCACACCTGTTCATTCTGGCTCTGCAGCCCTGGGCATGCGATTCACTCCCTGCCTAGGGTTTGTTTCCTCATGGGCTCGAGTGGGGGAGCAGGGCTTTGAGTGTGAGCAATTAGGATCATGCCTGGTACACAGTTGGTGCTTGCTGGATCTCAGCAAAAAGAAGGAGGGCTTGGGAGTAGGTGCAAAGCATCCTTGATGTCCCTGGAGCCTGGGCAGTGCTATGATTGTTCCTGGGTCAGGCTGGAAGGAAAACATGCCAGCATGCATACTCCATGAGGGGGTGCTGGGCAGCACCTGCTACCTGCTTCAGTAGGAGTCGGGGTCAGAGCAGGAAGGTGCACAAGAAATGGAATGCCCAGCCTGTGAACATGGCAGGGTCCAAATGCAGAGGAAGGGACGCCACACACACAGTACGTGTGCCGCTCCACAGCAGTCCTGGTCTCAGAAGGTCCTTGAGTGATCCTGGTCAAGGTACTTACACTTCAGGCCTCCGTGACACCTGCATGCCTAGGAGGTTGACACCCACAATTCCGAGACCCTTCCCATTGCAGATTCCGAGTGGAGACAGGAGAAAGGGTCCTGCATGATGGACAGGCAGGTGGATGAACTTCCAAAGGAGCTGACTGTGAATGAGTTCCAGGCACCTGGTGCTGGGCAGCACGAGCTCCAGCTGAGTAACAGTCTGCCTGCAATTGGGCAAGGGGTCTGGACAGTAGGTCAGCTTCTGCCTGTAGGGATCGCCAGCTCACCTGAGTGGAGATTTGGGGCTCTACACCTGCTTCTGGGCCTCAATGGCCTGGACTGATGGTGGGAAGAAGGGCCGAGAAAACTGGATTCCCCAGAAGAAGAGAGGGGTGCATGTAAACTGGGTGGTGCTCCCCTCTGAGCAGCCCTAGCACATATGTGTCAACATGACTGGGCTAGGGGCTGCCCAGATATTTAGTCAACTGATATTCTATTCTGGGTGTTTCTGGGGGGGTGTTTTTGTATGGGACGAACATTTGAGTGGGTGGACTGAGTGAAGCAGACAGCCCTCCCTCATGTAGAGGGGCCTTATCCAATCAGCAGAGGGCCTGATAGAACAGAACTGCTGACCTCTTCAAAGTAAGACAGAGTTCCGCTCCCTGGGAGCCTTCAAATGGGGCCATCACTTCCTAGTTCTGTAGCAGCTTTTGGCTTTTGGATTCAGGCTGGAACATCAGCTGTGCAGATTCCGGACTTGATACCTCTGTGGTGACATGAGCCGTTTCCTTGTAATCATGCTCTCTCTCTTTACACACACCTATGCACACACAGTCCATCCCTCAGCATCCGAGGGGTTAAGTTCCAGGGCCTTCTCTCAGGTGGCCAAATCTGCAGACGTTCAAGTCCCTTTTGGAAGATGGTGTCATCTTTACATATCACCTATGTGATCTTCCTGTAACTTGCAGTCACCTCTAGACTAATCCAATGTAAATGCTCTGTAAATAGTTGTACACTGTGTTGTTTAGGGAACAGGATGAGGAAAAAAATCCTGTACATATTTAGCACAGATGCTTTTCTCCCCACCATTTTGATCTGCAGTGGCTGAATCTGCAAATGTGGTATCCATAGGTACAGAGAGCTAACCTGCACACCCTGTTATTAGGATCGCGATCCTATTGGTTTGGCTTTCCTGGAGCACCCTGACTAACACACTAAGTATCTGATTATCTCACATGCTGGGTTGTCAGTGTCAGGACTGGGGTCGTCTCCATGGAGCAGTGTCTGGAAGGCTCAGGGAGTGCTTTCAGGCTCCCCCTAAGGACATGAACTGCCAGAAGTAAGGGTAGGAGTCAGTGACGGGAGCAGTGACATGTGCTGGAGCACACACATCACCAGTCTTCTCTCCTGTACCCAGACTGGAGAGAAAGGACACCAGGTCAGCACCTTGTAACTTCTCCCTCCCCATTAGTCACTGGTTGTTCAGAACAAGCAGGCCCAGGGATGTGTGTGAGTAAGTAAGCTAATCCATGCAAACATTCCCAGTGGGCTTGAAAGATACTGGGAAGTATTTTAGTAGTATTGCCATTATTATTTCTGGGTTTAATTCTACGTGTGTTTAAAGAAAATGAGGAATAAGGTTCTATGACCTATGTGTTTTTAGCAAAAATGTTTAGAATTTCCCCCTTGCTCAAACTGGAAAAAAAAATCTTTCGTAATTCTCAGCTCAGACATATAAATATTCTAAACAAAAGCTTATTATTTCTACCCACTGCACCATCTATTGAGTTAAGACTGGCTAATCCTGAGGTTGACACAGTTAAATGGAAGGGTTCATTTGGAACTGTTAACACGTTGCACTGACACCTTCACTTATACAGGACCTTTCCTGCTGAGGACCTGCACTCTGCAGACTGTGTGTAAATAGAAGCACCTCCCTGCCACCACACGCAGCCTTCTCACGGGCACCGTGCGGCCCAGTCACCACCCAGCAGTCTTTCTGTTGAAAAAAAAAAAGATTGAAGACTATGAGACTGAGAGAGTATCTTGCACCTACAGATTAACTCTCTAATTCTCGACACCAACTGGATGTCTAACTAGTTAATTCAGTTGTGCCACTGTCTGGGGTTTGCCCAGACCCTGTCAACTGTGGACTTGGTCCCACAAGAATGCCTCAACGTCGGGGAATGCCTCAACGTCGGATACCTTTTCTAAGTACTGAGTGACCAGTGTTGAACTGAAGTAAATTGGGCCTAAATCAACCTCCATACTCCAGTAATAAATTTGGCCCCTAGCAGCTTCTGTACGTGGTGGATTTATCCTAGATAACCTAGAGTTCCTAACCTAAGAGTAGCCCCTTGTAACCAAACAAGTAAGTCTCTGTCAGTCACAGTAGCTGAGCTTCAGCCAATCATGGGCTATAACTGATCAGATCATATCTAAGACAATTGCCTCCTTAAGCCAATCAGGTTGCTTTTATCCATCACTTCCGTTTCTCTGGCTATAAATAGGAGCTGCATATGTGGTGGAGTGCACACCCCATCTTTGCTCTGGAATGCTGTAAGTTCTACAAGCTTCTTCTTGCTCAAGTAAGCTGTAAGAAACTTTAAAAATTTAATGTTTTAATGTGAAAGAGGGAGGGGGGAGAGAGAGAAAGAGAGAGAGAGAGAGAGAGAGAGAGAGAATGTTCCATATGCTTCTTCATTCACCAAATTCTCACACAGCTAGGATTGGGCCAGGCTGAAGCCAGGGGCTGAGAGTTCCATTTTGGTCTACCACATGTGTGGCAGGGTCCCAGTTTCTTGAGCAATGCATCACCTGTTACCTTCCAGGGCCTGCATTAGCAGGAAGCTGGAATTGTAGCAGAGCCAGGACTTGAACCCAGGCACTCCAGTATGGGACCTGGGTGTCCTAAGTGGCATCTTAATCACTGCACCAAACACTTACCCCAAATAAATTTGTCAAGGTCTTTTTCTTTTTTCTTTCTTTCTTTTTTTTTTTTTAAACAGGCAGAGTGGACAGTGAGAGAGACAGAGAGAAAGGTCTTCCTTTTTGCTGTTGGTTCACCCTCCAATGGCCGCCAAGGCTGGTGTGCTGCAGCCGGCGCAGCGCGCTGATCCGATGGCAGGAGCCAGGTGCTTCTCCTGGTCTCCCATGGGGTGCAGGGCCCAAGCACTTGGGCCATCCTCCACTGCACTCCTGGGCCACAGCAGAGAGCTGGCCTGGAAGAGGGGCAACCGGGGCAGAATCTGGCGCCCCGACCGGGACTAGAACCCGGTGTACCGGCGCTGCAAGGCGGAGGATTAGCCTAGTGAGCCGCGGCGCTGGCCAAGGTCTTTTTCTTTTTTTAAAGATGTATTTATTCATTTAGAAGGCAGAGTTATGGAGTGAGTGAGTGAGATTTCCATCTGCTGGTTCACTCCCCAAATAGCTGCAAGAGCAGAAGCTTGGAACCGGAGCCCCAAAGCCATGAGCCAGGAGCCAAGAGCTTCTTCTGGGCCTCCCACATGGGTGCAGGGGCTCAGGGACTTGGGCCATCTTCCACTGCTTTCCCAGGTGCAGTAGCAGGGACCTGGATTGGGTTTGGAGCAGCTGGGACTCAAACTGGTTCTCATATGTGATGCCAGCGCAGCAGGTGGTGGGCTCTACCCACTATGCCACAGTGCCAGCCCCTCAGCTTTTCTTTTACCAGGTCACCCACACTTTTGTCTAATTTGTCTACAAATGTGAGGTTCCCATGGCCCTTCCTGAGGTTGAATAATTGGCTACTATCACTCAAAAAACTCATGGGAACTCTACCCATTATTACCAGTTTATTATGGAGGCGAAAACTCAGGAAGACCCAAATGGGAGAGATGCAGAAGGAAGGTGTGGAGCTCAGGTGCATGGGGCTTCCATGGTCTCTCTGGGTAAGTTATCCTCCCCAGACCTTGCTGTATTTAACAGCCTGGAAGCTCCCGCAACTCCACTCAATGTTGTGTTGGAAGTTCCATTATATAGGGACGAGTGATTATGTCATTGCCACTGGTGATCAAACTCAATTTCCAGCTCCTCTCCTCTCCCAGAGGTTGGGGTGTGAGGCCCAGAAGCTCCAACCTTCTGATCACGTGGCCGATTCTACTGGCTGTCAGTTGCCGTCCTGATGCTATTTGGGGCTCCCTAGGCATTAGCATAAACTCTGGTACAGCAGAAAGGGGCTTCTTACGAGTGATAAAAGATGCTTCTCTCACCTCATTCTCAGAAACTCCGAGGGCTTTAGGAGCTCTGTGTTAGGAATTGGGAAAAAAGACCAGATATGTATATTTGCCCTTAGACCACACAAGAGTGCGTTCTTCATTTGATCAGTACTGTCACAATGAAATGAAGCCAGGACACCACTGTGGACAGGTCGCCATCCAGGGACAGAGCTCTGGGGTGTCTGAGATGGCTTCCTTCAGCTCTCGTCTCCCACAGAACATGCCTTCTGTATCAGCACCATCTAATGGTGGTGGTGGTGAAAATGTTCCGTAACGTGCATTGCCCCATAAGGTAGCCACTAACCACGTCCGGCCAGGAGCACTTGACATGTGGCTAGTTAGGACTGCCATGTTATTTATTTACTTTTACAATTATTTAGTTTCATTCAGTTGACTATGCTGTGCAAAGCACAGAATCTCTGGAAATGACTGATGACCTGACATGTGGGCAGTGGTGACTCTTGCTGGGTCAGGAGCAGCCCTATGCACCCCCCACCCTCACTCTGACATTGCAACTCAAAGTGAAGAGATGCTGGCCTTCCAGAAGGTCACTGTGGAATCCATCCATCCCCTCCCTCCTTCCTTCCTTCCTTCCTTCCTTCCTTCCTTCCTTCCTTCCTTCCTTCCTTCCTTCCTTCCTTCCTTCCTCTCAAAAGATTATTTATTTATTTGAAAGTCAGAGTTACACAGAGAGGAGAGGCAGAGAGAGGGAGAGAGGTCTTCCGTCCGATTGTTCACTCCCCAGTTGGCCGCAATGGCCGAAGCTGCTCAGGATCCTGGAGCATCTTCCAGGTCTCCCACGCAGGTGCAGGGGTCCAAGGACTTGGGCCATGTTCTACTGCTTTCCCAGGCCACAGCAGAGAGCTGGATCAGAAGTGGAGCAGCCGGGACTAGAACTGGTGCCCATATGGGATGCCAGTGCTTCAGGCCAGGGCGTTAACCAGCTGTGCCACAGCACTGGCCCCAATCCACTTATTCTTTCAAAGAATGCATTTTTAAGGAAAAAAATACTTTATTTGCTTGAAAGGCAGAGAGAGAGAGAGCGCGTGCAAGAGAAAGAGATTCCATCTTCTGGTCCACTCCCCAGATGGCTACCATGGCAGGGGCTGGGCCAGGCTGATGCTAGGAACCAGGAACCCTATCCTGCTCTCCCATGTGGGTGGCAGGGGCCCAAGCTCTTGAGCCACCTTCTGCTGTTTTCCCAGGCCTTTAACAGGGAGCTGGGTTGGAAGTAGAGCAGCCGGGACTTAAACTGGCGCTGTGATATGGATTGCACATGTTGAGTGGTGACTTAAGCCACTGTGCCACAATGCCCATGAGCAAATACTTTTTGAACATATTCAACAGAGTCACATTTAACACGTTTCCTGAAAAATGGACATTTTGAATTTAGAGCCACGTGGCAATTCTTTGTTTAGATGCAGGATCAAACTTTGGAATAAAAGTCAGGTTAATTACTATGATTATGTTTCAGAAGAGCACTCCCGCCTAAAGTGAGTGCAGAGAAGGGCTGATTCCCGGCGGAAGGAGAGGGAGGAAAGAAGGGATGACTCCAAGTGTTAAATATTGAGGGTCCTCCCAGACCAAGTCGGCGCCTTTAACACGGACATGGGTGTATGGTGTGTAGGGTGCTGGTGATGGAAGCGGAACGCTGCGGATGGCAGCATTTTCAGGAGGGAAGCTGATTCCCCCCAGGTGAAACTGTGGTATGGGAAGAGGAAGGAGAAAGCCAGCTGGAGGCGCTGAAGCAGAGCTCAGGTGGAGAGAAGCAGGAGACTTAAGAGCCATACAGGGAGACGGAAAGATGCACTGAGGGCAGGACCCGGGGGAAGCAGCTTCGCACAGAGCACGTGGGCGCGCGCGCGCATGCGGGGTGAGGGGTGCCTCGCAGGGGGCCTCTGCCTCCTGAGCAAACCGAAGTTGGTCAGTTTCTCCAAGGGGGGCACGGCCTTGGAGGTAGGCTGAGAACGGTGGCCGGCTCTGTGAGCGCTCGGAGAGGAGAGCCTGAGGAAGAGCCGAGTGAGAGCAGGTCTTGGAAACAGGAGTGGGGGTGGCTGCAGGGACCACCCGGAGGCGGAGGTGGGGGGAAGGCTCCAGCTCTGCTGTGGAGCCGCATAAGGCCAGGGGCAGGTGTATGATGTCCCTCATGGGGACTGAAGTGTTTCCTCTGCTGGAGGCTAGCGCAGTGGCTTTCCCGGGGGAGAAAGAAAGGCTGAAAGAGTGACGCCTGCAGGGGTTCGGGTGCGTGTTTGCTTCTGTGTGCTGTGGGCAGCAGCCCTCGTGTGCTCATCCAGATACTCTGGTTGTCTGGTCCACGGTGGCTTCACCTCCCGTAACTGTGACACTGTAGCCCATGGGACTGGCCAGGGAGGATCTTCGTGGTTTTTCTTGAGCTCTCTGTTAAAACAGAATGGAACGTTTGCCATGAAGCACACTTGCTTTTGCATCTGCTGTGGCGCCACTGTGGTCTGAATGACTCTCTAGGGATTGAGGACAAGGTGCATTTGTATGGAGCTTGCTAAGTCCTGGGGCTGTGTTACTGAGTGCAACAAATCCTAGGAACTGTTGCTTCTTTTATGCCCTTTAATTAACTTTGAAATTTAATCTCTCCCTTTAATATTGTATAAGTAAATATATAGGCGCTTAAGTGCATTAAAATATATTTATATTGTAATATATATATTTCAATACATTTTAATTGAGAAGGATTTGAAATGGGATTCTTGTGCTTACATAAGTCACCAATAACTTGGCCTGGTTTGTTTGAACCTTTGCAAGTTTATATCAATGTTTTTAATCCAATGACTTTGAATTTTTTTTTAAGATTTATTTGAAAGGCAGAGAGACCAAGAGAGAGATCGTCTATCTACTGGTTCATTCTTCATGTGGCTGCAACAGCCAGGTCTGGGCCAGGCTGGAGGCAGGAGGCAGAAAATCTTTCTGGTCTTTTATGTGAGTAGCAGAGGCCCAAGTACTTGGGCCACCCTACTCTGCTTTCCCAGATGCATTAGCAGGGACTGGATTAGAAGAAGAGCGGCTGGGACGCACACTGGTGCTCCGGTAGAGGGTGCCAGTGTCAGAAGCAATGGCTTAGCTTTCTGCACCACAGTGTTGGCCCTGGGATAGATTTTTGATCCCTCGTTATGAGAGTTTCAACATCCTTGATCTCTTTATTCCAGAATCTGAGATAACTTCACATTTGAAATTGGAAGAACAGGACGTCAGCGTGAGGAGCTATCTCCTTCCTTGACTGTGTGCTGGGCAGTCAAAACTGATGCTAGCCTCAGGGCACAGGGCTGGATCAGCGGTCCTGGCCCCAAAGCCCTGGGATCAGACAGCCCCATTTGAAGATGTGCCAAGGTCTGGAAGGTCAGATGCAAGGGCTGAAGCACAGGGGTCAGGCTGTTTGCAAGAGGCTGACTGAGAACTGACACTGACCTGGAGCCCTGGAGCCCTGGAGCCCTGCTTTGTGATGGCCATGCTCTTGGCATTGGAGGACAAGCAGGCAGGGGGCAGGAAAACAGAATATTCCCTGCAGGCTGGGCTGGAGCCCTACTACCAGGGGGGATGGACCAAATACAAGGAAGAGTCTCCTGCAGGAGTCTGCAAGGGCTGGCCACACAGCTGTCCTAGGGTCCCCACCTCTCCAGCCTCTTGGATTCCTGATTTGGTTTCAAAATTGTGTTTCTTTTTTCCATGTAAAGTTTTTTTTTTTTAAACTTATTTGACTGGTAGAGTGTTAGACAGTGAGAGAGAGAGAGAGAGAGACAGAGAGAAAGGTCTTCCTTCCGTTGGTTCACTCCCAAATGGCCGCTACGGCTGGAGCTGTGCCAATCTGAAGCCAGGAGCTAGGTGCTTCTTCCTGGTCTCCCACACGGGTGCAAGCGCCCAATCACCTGGGTCATCCTCCACTGCCCTCCCAGACCACAGCAGAGAGCTGGACTGGAAGAGGAACAGCCGGGACTAGAACCTGGCACCCATATGGGATGCTGGTGCTACAGGTGGAGGATTAGCCAAGTGAGCCACGGCGCTGGCCCCTCCTGTAAAGTTTTTTTTTTTTTTTTAACTTATTTGGTAGACAGTGAGAGAGAGAGAGAGAGAGACAGAGAGAAAGGTCTTCCTTCCATTGGTTCACCTCCCATGTGGGATGTCCTTGATCCATCCTCCACTGCCTTCCCGGGCCACAGCAGAGAGCTGGACTGGAAGAGGAGCAACCAGGACAGAATCCAGTGCCCCAACCGGGACTAGAACCTGGGGTGCTGGCGCCACAGGTGGAGGATTAGCCTAGTGAGCTACTGCGCTGGCCCCTGTAAAGTTTGTTAACATTTGACTTTTATCCAAGGGCGAAGGGAAATGATGATGCCTAATGGTAATTTGGTAAAATGTTTCATTTATCACATGGAAGCCGACATTCCATGCCAGGGTTTTACCGACACAGGCATTTTCACATCCTGCTCAGAACAACATTTATACCCCATTAATATTAACTGGGTGAGAAATATCTGGCTCTTTTAAGGAAACCTTGTTGGGGGGGTTCATCTTGGCTAGTTTCCAGCAAACAGGGAAGCGGTGGTGTCACGGTGTGTGGTGGGCCTAGGCCCAGGACACCAAGACCAGGTGGGCTATCTGGGGGTAGGGCAATGGGGGGCCACCCACAGACTCACACAAGATGATTCCAGCTTGCTCCATCTGCGCCTTCTTCTGAGTAGCTCTTGATTCTCAAGCGTCTCCTATGGCCAAGGCCCATGCATGGGTGTGATATCTACCAACTCGGACATGAGGAGCCTAGCACAAGGCCCCAGTCTGCCAGTGCAATGGCCAGGCCTCTGCCCCTGCTCTGTGACACTGGGCCCACAGGAGTCCCTGTTGGTGGAGGTGACAGCCTCAGCTAGGGCCTGGCCTGGGCGTGTGGTTGTGGGAGGGCTGGGAGGTGGACGTGCAAGGCTTCTGCCCAGGGGCTTCCAGTGTCTGAGACGGATTGTTAAGACAGCTGCACAGTGAGAGACCCCAGCCTCCAGACCCGGCATGAGGCCGCCAGATGCCTGCAGGCCTGCAGAGGGCCTCTTCCTTGAGCTCTTCCTTCCGTGCTCTCACTGTGGCCTGAGATTCCTTGCCCAGGGGAAGAATTCTTCCAGAAGGGCCAAGTTTCTGTTTTAGGAAATTTGTGATATTTAGAGATGAAAAATCCTTTGAAGATTTACTTAGCTGCTTCTGAGCAGGTGGCTCATATCTCTCTGAGTTGCAAAGTATGCTTCTTTTTAATTTCTTTGAAGATTTATTATTTACTGATTTGAAAGGCAGAGTGACACACACACACATACACACAGAGATAGATAGATAGATAGATAGATAGATAGATAGACAGACAGATCTATCTCTTCCACTTGCTGGTTCACTCTTCAAATGCCTGCAAGAGCAAGGACTGGGTCAGGCTGAACCCAGGAGCTGAAACTCCATCTGGATCTCCCATGTGAATGGCAGGGACCCAAGTACTTGGGCCATAATCCATTGCTTCTCAGGCTCATTGTCAGGAAGCAGGATCTGAAACACAGGAGCCAGAACTCAAACCAACACTCTGCTATGGGATGCCTGTACCCAAGCAGCATCTTGGGACACATCCCAAGCACTGAGCCACAAAGTCTGTGTCTCAAATCATGCTTCTCAAATTAAGCAATTATACCAGAGGAATGCTTGGATCTATTTCAATTTCAAAATGTTTTGATTCTCTAGTTTCATAATTATAAAAACAATACCTAGATGAGAGTTCTTCAAGAAGTTTGTGGAGATGCCTGTGTTATGGTATAGTGGGGTAAGCCTCTGCCTGTGATGCTGGCGAGTCCTGACTGCTCTGCTTCCTATCTAGCTCCCTTCTAATGGCCTTGAAAAAGCAGCTGAAGGTGGCTTAAGGTTTTGAACCTCTGCCTCCCATGTGGGAGACCCAAATGAAACTCCTGGCTCCTGGTTTCAGCCTGGCCCAGTGCTGGATGTTGCAGCCATTTGGTGAGTGAACCAGCAGATGGAAGATCTCTCTCTCTCTATATATATATCTATTTCTCCTTTTTTGTTAATGTGAATTATAAAGTAGATAAATAAATAAAAAACAATAGATTTGTAGAAGATGTAATTGAAAGAGAAATTAATTTTGGTACAAGAATTTATTATTTATTTATTTGTATTCATATTTTAATTTACATATTTATGAGTTCAGTATGATGATTTGATACATATATTCAATGTGCAAAAAAGCAAATCAAGTTAGTACTTCTTTTTTTCCCCCAGAAACTTTTTATTTAAGGAATACAAACTCCATGCATTTCATAAATACAGTTCAGGAATATAGTGATTCTACCCATGGTACACAAACTTCCACCCACACTGCCACCCCTCTTCTTCCTCCCTCTCTTATTCTCATTCTTATTTTTTACTAAGGTCTATTTTCAATTAACTTTATACACATACGATTACTTCTATACTAAGTCAAGAGTTCCACAAATTGTATGAAAAAAAATCTGTTCCTTAACAGTCAAGAAAGAGCTGTTCAAAGTCATTGCATCTTGAAATATTAATTTCACTTCTGTAGATTACCTTTTAGGTGCTGTTAGTTATCACAGATCGGGGAGAACATATGGTATTTGTCCTTGTGGGACTGGCTTTCCAGTTTCATCTTTTGTTGCAAACAACAGGATTTCATTTTTTTTTTTTACCACTGTGTAGTAGTCCATGGTGTATATATTCCATAATTTCCTTATGCAGTTTTCTGTTGATGGGCATTTGGGTTGGTTCCATATCTTAGATGTTGTGAATTGAACTGCAATAAACATGGGGGTACAGATAACTCTTTCATATGCTGATTTCATTTCCATTGGGTCAGTTCCCAGGAGTGGAATGGCTGGGTCATATGGTAAGTCAATATTTAGATTTCTCAGGTATCTCCATACTGTCTTCCACAGTGGCTGCTATCAGTTTACATTCCCACCAACAATGGATTAGGGTACCTTTTTCCCCACATCCTGGACAGCATTCATAGTTTGTTGATTTTTGTATGAAAGCCATTCTAATGGGGGTGAGGTGAAACTTCATTGTAGTTTTGATTTGCATTTCCCTGATGGCTAGTGATCTTGAACATTTTTTCATGTGTCTGTTGGCCATTTAGATTTCCTCTTTTGAAAAATGCCTAAGTCCTTTGCCCATTTCTTGATTGTGTTGTTTGTTTTGTTGTTGTTGAATTTCTTGATTTCTTTATATATTCTGGTTATTAATCTTTTATCAGTTGCACAGTTTGCAAATAATTTCTCTCAGTCTGTCAGTTAGCTCTTCAGTTTGATTAGTGTTTCTTTTTGCAGTGCAGAAGCTTGAAAATTTGATGTAATACCGTTTGTCAATTTTGGCTTTGATTTCCTGTGCCTCTGGAGTCTTTTCCAAGAACTCTTTGCCTATGCCAATGTTTTGTTTTGTAGGGTTTCTTCAGTGTTCTCTAATAATAATTATTGAGTCATAGATTTAATCCATTTTGAATGGATTTTTGTGTAAAGTGTTCACATTCTAGTATTGAAATGTTGTGTTCTTCTGGGGGCATCATGTTTTCTTCCTTATTCTTGTTTCTTGAATTGCTGCATTTATTATTAGGCATTTGTGGTGATATCTTTTTTCCCCTATGGTACCTTTTATCTTTGAACTATTCCTCTGTGTCTTAGTGGAGTGTCAGCTCTTTCAGTGAATACCCAGAGGTGTGTGTTGGGAGTGGTCATGGAGCTCTGTTCAGTGCTCCAGGGTGAGTGTCCAAGGTGAAAATTTGGTGTGGTAAATCTCCTCTTTTGTTTTTCATCAGAGGGTAGGTTTTTTCTGCTCTGTTGATGTATTTTCATGCTCCTCTCCTCTGAGGAAACCAATACCTGGGTGCTAGCCCCAGTGGGTACAATTTTTATCTTCGCTGCCACAAGAACCACACAAAAGATCCAGCGTGATCACAGATTCTGCAGCTTGGGAGCCCCAAGCATGTGGAGCTGCCACAGTGACTGCCCAAAGTCCCAGCCACAGTGTTTTCGCAGTCCCAGCTCAGCTCATAGGGCTCCCATGGTCGTGCACTCCAGCCCCCTGTCAATCTTCCAGCCAGACTCAGGCATCTCCTATTGGCTGGTTGCGGGGCTTGTGGACATGAGCAGGTGCAGCTGTTGTTATGTATGTCCAAAATGGTGCCTGCCATCTCTTGGCTAGTTACATGACGCCAGTGCTGCTGGTCAGGGAAACAGAGATGTGCTCCCCCTTTCCCCTCTATCTTGACAGGTATACTATCCTGCCACCCCCAGGGCACCAAGCCAGACTCACCCCTCAGTTTTATAGCTAGTGGCTTGGACTGCTGCAGTCTGGTCTCACGTCACTCTCCAAAGCTGGTGCTGAGGCTCTCGGCTGCTGGGGTCATGAGTTGTGCACGTCCACACCCTCCACGTAGGTCCACGGGGTCCTTCTAATTTGAGTGGAGTTTTCTCTGCCGTTTTCTCCCTAACTCCTCCCTGCGATTGGACTCTCTCCACTCTTTTAAGCTATCTTCCCATAGACTAGAGCAGTGAACTCCCTCCCTATTCCACTGTCATCAAGTTAGCATTTCCATCTCACTGAAATTCATGCATGACAGGTCTTCAAAAAAGTTTGTGCAAATTGCATATTATCAAAGCAGTATGTATGGATTTCAGAATTTTTTTCTTCCAAAATAAATATTTTTTTAATGATTTTTAAAAATTTATTTGACAGAGTTAGACAGTGAGAGAGACAGACAGAGAGAAAGGTCTTCCTTCCGTTGGTTCACCCCCCAAATGGCCACTACGGCTGGCGTACCGTGCTGATCCGAAGCCAGGAGCCAGGTGCTTCTCCTGGTCTCCCATGAGGGTACAGGGGCCCAAGTACTTGGGCCATCCTCCACTGCCTTCCCGGGCCACAGCAGAGAGCTGGATTGAAAAAGGAACAGCGGGGACAAGAACCCGGCACCCACATGGGATGCCGGTGTTGCAGGTGTAGGATTAACCAAGTGAGCCGTGGCCCCGCCCCAAAATAAACATTTTTAAAAATTATTTATTGGCCTGCGCCGCGGCTCACTAGGCTAATCCTCTGCCTTGCGGCACAGGCACACCGGGTTCTAGTCCCGGTCGGGGCGCCGGATTCTGTCCCGGTTGCCCCTCTTCCAGGCCAACTCTCTGCTGTGGCCAGGGAGTGCAGTGGAGGATGGCCCAAGTCCTTGGGCCCTGCACCCCATGGGAGACCAGGAGAAGCACCTGGCTCCTGGCTTCGGATCAGCACGGTACGCCAGCTGTGGCGGCCATTAGAGGGTGAACCAACGGCAAAAGGAAGACCTTTCTCTCTGTTTCTCTCTCTCTCATTGTCCACTCTGCCTGTCAAAAAAAAAAAAAAAAGCTTCTTAAAAAAATTATTTATTGCCAGCGCTGCAGCTCACTAGGCTAATCCTCTACCTGCGGTGCCATCACTCTTGGTTCTAGTCCCGGTTGGGGTGCTGGTTCTGTCCCGGTTGTTCCTCTTCCAGTCCAGCTCTCTGCTGTGGCCCGGGAAGGCAGTGGAGGATGGCCCAGGTCCTTGGGCCCTGCACCCGCATGGGAGACCAGGAGGAAACACCTGGCTCCTGGCTTTGGATCGGCGCAGCAGGCTGGCTGTAGTGGCCATTTGGGGGGTGAACCAAGGGAAGGAAGACCTTCCTCTCTGTCTCTCTCTCTCTCATTGTCTAACTCTGCCTGTCAAAAAAATTATTTATTTATTTGAGAGACAGTGAGAAAAAGAGAGAGGGAAGTAGTTCACTTCCCAAATGCTTATAATAGCCATCACTGGGCCAGGGCCAAATCTGAGAGCTGGGAACTGAATCTTGGTCTCCCATGTTGGTGGCAGGGACTCAACTACTTGTGTCTCACTGTTGCCTTCCAATGCCCTCATTAGCAGGAAGCTGGAGTCAGGAGTCAGAAATGGGTATCAAACCCAGGTATTTGGATGGGACAGAGCGGTCTTAATATGCATCTTAACTGCTAGGCTAAGCACCTGACCCTAAACTTATCTTTTAATTCCAGTTTTCCAAGAAATATTTGAAGTGCCCTTTTACTGTGGGTTCAGGTGATAAAAGAAAAAAAAACCTCATGGAAATACAAATGAGCAGCCTCTGATACTTCCTGAGATCAGAATCTGTAAAGGACAGGGGCATAGACAGATGAGCAGAAAAGAATACAGAAGAGAGGAGCGTACAGTGTCAGAAATAGATTGCACTGACCAGCCTGGACTTGAGTGTCAGTTCTGCTCCTACCCTGTGTGACCTTGGGCACACTGCCAACCTCTCTGTGTGTGTCAGTTTCCTAACCTGTAAGGTGGGAGCCCAGTTCAGAGGCTGCTGGGTGGCTTGGAGCAGTCGGAGGACTAAACCTGATGGGCATAGGGGAGGGTTCCACGAGGAGTTCCCGCTTGATTACGGTTGTTTTGAGGAACCCACACTCTGGGTAGCAGACGTTTGGAGTGATTCTTCTCGAAAAGATCACTTGTGAACCTGGCAGTAGCAGGAAGTGAAAGGAGGAATGCAAGCTTTAGTCTTGGCTTTAACAAGTTGGTGGAGCCTCAGGAAGTGACACCCACATTTTATGCATGTCCATCTAAGGAGCTGCTCCCAAATCTTGCCTGGGTGCACTTTGAATAACAGGGTATTGGTTTTGCAATTTGCATGGCTTTTCAAAAGTCTCTAGTAGGTTTTGTTGAAAAGACATATTGTGTATTTCCAGGCTGTTGACGATTCATGTTGTTTTTTTCCTTCTGTTTTAAAAAAGGTTCTGTTTTAGGCTTCATCATCCTAAAAGTTTCTGTGACAATTTCTTCACCTGAGTGCAGTGTAGTCTGGAACATCTTCCTATTGACCTTGGACTCTAGGGAGAGCCGTGAGCCCTCTCTCTGCAGGGCCTCCAGCCTAGCTGGGAACCGAGTTTCCTCTCTGCTCACCCTCTCCCATCCTCCCTCCCTTTGCAGGCCTGGGCATGATCTCAGGGGTCTGTGGCATCGTCTCTCTCTCTCAGGCCTGGAAGTCTCTCTTGGGGTGGGGAATGCAGAGGGCGCAGTATATGCTGGCAATGTCTTTTTTCTGCTTTCCCCTTCTTCTCTACATCTACTTTCCATGGAGTAGTTCTTTACTAATGGATACAATCATGTAATTACACAGAGCTTATTGTAAAGTAAGGATTTGAAGTTATCTACACCAAAAGCCACATGCAAGAGGATCATAAAAAAAAGATGCAGAATAAAAAGCCAAAGGGCTGAAGGAGGATATTAGCGGAGTCTCCAGATGCTGCTGCTGTTAGCTGTGATAGGCTCAGAACCGAGGCGGAGAGACAGGAAGACAGAACAATCACTTAATACCACGTGTTCACGATTTCCCTTATACCATGAATGAAGGTACAGCTGGTTGAGCCTTGACTCAGGAGTTTGGCTCTCACGTGGAAGGGGAACTTGCCAGATGTGTCTTTCCAGAAGGACTACTGACTGTATCCTGGGTGAGTCTTCAATAGATTTAATAGCGGTGCCAGGAGAGTGCCAGAGACTTGGGCTTTCCTATTCTTGTTGGGTATAATCCCAGGTCACCTACTCTACCAGTGAGAGGAGCCAGAAATGAGGAGGCCTAGAGAGGAATTCTTCTGTGAGATGCTTCAGCATAGAGCCACAGCTCCCAGCAAGGCCTCCGGGACTTGTTCCTGTGTGCTGTCCATCAGACAGGCCCTACTCCCACTGCCTGGATGCAAACAGAAAGGGAAGGACAGGTCAATGCTCTCATCTAGAGACAGGTAGGGGCCCCCTGTAGGTCCTGCTACAGATTTTGATCTTTATATTCAGATCAGTGAAAATCCATTGAAGATTATTTTATTTCATTTTGTTATTCCTATTAGTTTTGGCATGGCAGACACATACTAGGTTGGAATTTTGGAAACATCACTCCATGTGTGCCTGTGGGAGACACCTGGGACATGCAGTGACATCAAAGGGCTGACGCTTGGCAGGAGGGAGCAGTGAGTGTTGAGAGAAGAGGTGGCATCTGTGGTATATTAGGAGCCAAGGGGCAGAGGAATGCCAAGGACAGCTCCTAGACAGTGGATCCAGTGTGGTGCACTGGTAGGGACCTGGCAGGGGAGGGAGCTGCGTTTGTTCAGAATTAGTCCCGCAAAGCCCTAGGAGGAGATGTGTAGTGGGAGTTCTTTGCACATGTGGATTCAGAGGCAGTGTCGTGGATGAGAAGTGTGAATGGAGCGCTAAGCTAAGAGGAAGAGACATCATGGGCATGAGGCCATGGGCCTAGCATGGAGACCTGAGGCTCCCCAGTGTCTAAGTGTCAGGGATGGGAGGAGGAGCCAGCACAGGAGATTCAACAAGAGGGACGGGGGTGGGGCTGGAGAGAACCCCAGCCATACCTGAACAAGGGGGTGGGGTGCCACCTGCCACTGGGCCGCAGGGGCAGTGTGGGGGTGTCCCTGGGAGCACCTAGACTGAAATGTACTGGAGAAAGCAGCAAAGCAACTGTGAGCAGTTCTTTCAGGAAGGCAGCTGAGGAGCGGGGGAGGGGAAAGCAGCCGGAGGGTTTTGGAGAACTGGAGCAGAGTTCTCAGTGTGATGGGGCAGGGGATGATCTGAGTTCTTTTTTTTTTTTTTTTTTTTTTTTTAGATTTATTTATTTATTTGAGAGGTAGAGTTACAGACACTGAGAGAAAGACAGAGAGAAAGGACCTCCATCCGCTGGTTCACTCCCCAGATGGATGCAACGGCTGATCCAAAGTCAGGAGCCAGGAGCTTCTTCAGGGTCTCCCACGTGGGAACAGGGGCTCAATCACTGAGCCGTCTTCCACTGCTTTCCCAGGCCATAGCAGAGAGCTGGATCAGAAGAGGAGCAGTCGGGACATGAACTGGCGCCCAAGTAGGATGTTGGCACTGCAGGTGGAGGCTTTAGCCCACTGCGCCACAGTGCCGGCTGGGTCTGAGTTTTAAAACATCTACCACTGCAGGTGTTTTCTCAGCCGTCAACCGAGAGGGAGAATTGGGTTAACTGTAGGATTCTCCCTAATGCTGCTGTCCTCAATTCCCTCACAGGACAACCTCGAATCCCTTACCTTTGTAATTAAAAACATAAGCGGTTCCACAAAGACTGTCACTGTGCAGTGAGGCCACCTCCCAGAACGGGAAGGAGGATCATGAAACGAGGAGACAGAGGACGTTAGAGAAGGAGAGACCGAGGGTGAGAGACGCCAGGTAGGTGTCATATATGCTGTGCTCGCCAAGATTCTTAAATCTGCTCCTCTGAACATAAAAATAGCCTTGGCCCCTAGCCTGCGATGTGTCTAGTGCTGCCTGCTTCCTCATTTAGCGAGCACACTTTGTGCGCAGCCCCTGCCTCTGAACGCAGGTCCTGTTTCTGTCTCTCAACGTGAACTGTGTCACAACAGAGCCAGCCTGAGCGTCTCTCCCTCCTACCCCGCTCTCCAAATAATCCCCAGAAGTGCAACCCATCAGACTACAGCTCCGCCACTGGACCCAGCCAGGGGCCCGGCAGCCAGCAGTCTGGCAGCGCCAGCTCTGGACGGCATTCTGCCTCCGCGGAGGGAAGGGGATTCAGCCCCAGAAACGCGGCGTGGGAAGACTGTGTGCCTGGGAAAGGGATAAAGTGTGAGATGCCTGCTTGCCAAACACCCCGCTTAGCCACCTTTTCCAGCGTCAGTGCCTATTGGAGATGGGAAAAAGTGCTCTCCTGTCCAAGAACAGGGAAGGCTCACTTGGGCAACGAACCTGTTAGACTTGAGTAGTCAACCGTGGTTCCTAATGTGGGGTTGTTGCAGTTCTAGCACAACCACACAGAATCCTCCTCTTGTCCTGGGGCTCTAGCTGTGGGATCCAGGCAAGCAGGCAGCCCACTGAGAACAATAAGAAGGAAATGTACGTGTTGTGGGCGTGGGGATGGTCCTCCTGCTCGCCCCAGCTGCTGACCGCTCATCTCCAATATTCCTTCACTCATCAGGCACACAGAAGGGAGGGGGAGAGTGAGGGAGAGCCTAGGAAATCACATGGGCTTGCTCACTTAGAGGGGAGCCGGCCTGACAGCACTCACCTGGTGCACTAAATGAGTTCATAGATGTCAAGTTCTGGACAGATGTGTTTTGTGGAAACACCTCCCCTTCAGAGGGATCATGGGGTAGCAAATAGAGCAGCCATGGGTAAAGAGCCCCAGACAGAGGGGGCAGGTCAGAATAAAGAGAAAGATTTTACCTGTAGGCCTTAAAGGGAAGCGGGAATCGTGTGCGTAAGAATATGATTCTAGGGGCCTGGCGCTGTGGTGTAGCGGATAAAGCTGCCGCCTGCAGTGCTGGCATCCCATATGGGTGCCAGTTCGAGTCCTGGCCACTCTACTTCTGATCCAGCTCTCTGCTATGGCCTGGGAAAGCAGCGGAAGATGGTCCAAGTCCTTGGGCCCCTGCAGCTGCATGAGAGACCCAGAAGAAGCTCCTGGCTCCTGGCTTCAGATCTGCACAGTTCCAGCTGTTGTGTCCAACTGGAGAGTGAACCAGCGGATAGAAGACCTCTCTCTCTCTTTGTCTCTCTCTCTCTCCTTATCTCTCTGTGTAACTCTGGCTTTCAAGTAAAATAAATAAATCTTTAGAAAAAAAGAATCTGATTCTAATTCTCTGAATATGGGCAGTTGCGTATTTGGGTATTCATTGTGATGCTGCTGTTGTGATAGGCCGTTGCCATGCGTGTTAAGCTGTGTATGTCCTCGTTTGGCCTCTAGGTGTGCTTTGGTAGAGCAAGCCAGAAGCATGTGGGGCTAGAATATTGCAGGGAAAACAGCAGCAGCAGAGGAGGAAGACCAACACTAGCATCCAGGAGGGTCTGACTTGATAGGGCATGGGTAGCAACAACCAGTTGTGGGGGCTGGAAGTGAGACAGCCCCTGAGTTCAGAGTGGTGCCCATGGAAGAAGCCTTGAACTAACAGCTGGAAGTATGGCAGTGGGTGTCTATATGGGAGGGTTCTGGTCAGCACTAAGTTTTTGCTCACCAATCTGGCTTTGCGGGAAAACTGGATAATTAGCAAGTCTGGTTGGAGAGTCAAGTAGATGGTTGGACAACTTGGGAATTGGAGAAAGTATAGTTTGGCGGCCTTCACCAGGGGAAGACATGTTGGGCTGCCCGCGGTTCTGAACTGCAGGTGAGAACCACCTGATGAACTTCCATCAATACTAATGCTGAGCCTCACCTACTGACTGGTGGGCCAGAAGCTCTGGGATGCCGTGGATATACACTTGTCCCTGACTTATAAAGGCTCAGCCTCATGAGTTTTGACTGTGCACAGGTTTGAAAGTGATACTTAGTCAAAATAAACGTACTATACTTGGAATTTAAAATTTGCTTCAAAGTGTTGCAATCCTCTCTGGGGGTGCTGGGCTGTGACAGAGTGTAGTTCCCAGTCAGCTGTGTAGTTATAGGAGGGAGGAACCCACAGTCTATAGTGTGCTGTGCTACTGAACTGTGATGCTCGGTAGATGAGGTAGATTCAATGCCCTTTCAATTTATGGTGTAAATTTTGACATTTCCAAAGAACCATCAAAAAAGTGAACACACAATCTAGAGAATTACATATAATTTTTGAAAATCATATATTGAATAAAAAGACAAACCAAGAATGGGCAAAGGATCTGAATAGCCAGCATACAAAGAAGGCACACCAATGATCAGCTTATGAAAATACTCAGCATTGTTTGCCATCAGGGAAACGCAAGTCAAAACCACATTGAGATACAAATTCACTTTAATTCAGATGACAATAAAAACAACAAAAATGACTGTTGGTAGGGATATAGAAAAATTGGAACCCTAAATATTTTGCAGAAGAGAACATAAAATCATTAAGTTGCTTTGCAAATCAGTCTGATAACTCTTCAAAAACTTAAAACACTTAGTTACCATATAATCAAGCTATTCCATTCCTTAGTGTACACGAAAAAATATTGTGATATTTTGATGTCAACTTGACTGAGCCATGGGGTGCCTGGATGTTTTGTCAGACATTCTTCTGGGACTATCTCTGCATGTGCTTCTGGATGAGATTTATGTTTAAATTGGTAGACTGAATAATGAAGATTGTCATGCTAATACCAATGGGTCTCATCCAATCAGCTAAAAATCTGAAAAGAACAAAAGACAGAGGAAGAGGGAATTTCTTCCTACCTGGATTTCTTGAGCTGGGACATGAGTTTGTTTCCTGTCTTTGGACTCACCTGAAACTCGAGCCTGCTGGATTTCAGACTGGAACTTCCGTCATTGGCTCTCCTGGTCCTCAGCCTTTTGGACCTGCACTAGAACTACACTAGTGACTTTCCTGGGTCTCCAGATTGCTAGCTTCAGGTCTTGAGATGATTCAGCTTCCACAACTGTGTGAATTAATTCCTTATAATCTCTCTCTCTTGCTTGCCCTGTCAATTTAGTCTTGTCTAACCTAATCTATCACCTCTATCTATCTATCTATCTATCTATATTTGTTTATTATTTATCTATCTATGCTATAGGCCATGGGATCCTGGAAAAATTGTTTCCTCCTGGTTTGTTTTAATTTGCTTACATTCTGTCCCCGAGTCAGTTATAAGGTGTTTACTTTACTCTTGGAATAGAGATTGCTTCTGCCCTTACATTGTCTTGCTATTGGTCTGTTGACCTCCATTACAAGCACTTTGATTCCAGAAGTTGGTCTTGCACATAAGCCCTTCCCAAAGTTTGCAGATTTCTTTAGCTGTTGAGAGTCTGCCCTCTTTGAAACTTGTAAAAGATTTGTGGTCTGGAAAGGTAATGGTGGTTGGTGGTGCTGACTCTTGGCTTATCACCCAAGCAAGGATTAACTGTGTACTCTGAGCCACATGAAGCTTTAGACTCTTCCTACTAGAGGTCTTCCATCCACTGGTTCACTTCTCAAATGGCTGCAATGGCCTGAGCTGGGCCTATCTGAAGCCAGGAGTCAGGAGCTTCTTCCAGGTCTCCCATGTGGCTTCAGGAGTCCAAGCACTTGGGCCATCTTCTTCTGCAGAGGGCTGTATCGGAAGTGGAGCAGCCAGGACTTGAAACCAGCACTCATATAGTGACTTCACCACAGGCAAAGACTTAGCCTACTATACCACAGCACCAGCCCCCTACTCATCTCTTTTCTACCCACCATAACTTGTAGCTTCAGAATGAAAAAATGCCTCAACAGGAACGCTTTCCCTTTGAGGGATGATAGTGGGGTTCTTCTTGGAAAAGGCATCTGGGCCCAATGATTGAGTGAGCTGCATGTAAGAACAGTAGAGTGGAGAGGACTTCTGGTAGGATTGAGTAGACACACATTTACCTATATGTGTTTACCTCACGTTTCTCTGGCTAAATGTAGCAAATAGCCCTGTTTTATGAATATATTCCAATGCTACACTGGTAACTAAACCTGATCTACATATCTACATCTCTATTGTCCCTATCTGTATTTGCAGCAAAGACTTCTTTGGGGTTTCATTTTCCTCATATATCCCAGACTGGATATAGGAGAGGCTGACAACCAAGAAACATCAATGGGTACAGAAAACAAGAACGGGCTCCCGGGAAAATCTGCTGGACCCAGGCTGAGGATCAGGAAATGGAATGCCTAGCAAGATAAAATTCTTTTTGCAGAACAAATGCTGTATCCCAGCTGAACACTACAGGGTGGCTGGGTGGGGAACTGTGACTCCTACCTCTGCCATGCCAGTGCATGTTCCATGGAGAACTCAGACTTCTGCTGTCCGCAGGTCATAAGGAAGTGCCCCAGTCTGCTTGCTCGAGTGGTGTAGGAGAAGCTGAGCATAGAGGCACCTGCAGGGAGAGGAGTAATAGGCGTCCCTTTCCTGTGGTATCAGTGGGTACCCCTGGAGAGCTTAGACTTCCCCCAGCCTGGCAGTAATGAGGTGGTATCCCTCTTTCCCAACAGGAATAGTATCAGAGGATGCTGACTAAAAATGTGTATTTAAACAAGATTATGAAGAGCAAGATTTAAAATAGAGTAACGGAGGGAAAAAAGATTAATGGAAGCCAAAAAGAGGTGGCACAAAATTTTCTGAGTGCTGAAAGATAAGAATGGTGAACTCAGAATTCTCTATTCTTTAAGAATAAAGGCAAGAGATTCTTATGTGAAGGAAAATGAAAAATATCTGTGGTCAGTAGTCCCTAAAAGAATTACTACAGGAAATTCTCTAAAAGGGAGAGAAATGATACAAGAAGAAATCTTAGAACACTGTTTTTGAAGTAAAGAACAATGGAAACATATAAATATGGTCAATCAAATTACTTTTTTTCTCATTTAGTTTTTTGTATTATGCTTGAAGAAACAAAAATTATAGCATTGTCTATTGTGTCTTCTAATGTAAATAGATAAAGGTTTAGAAAAATTACATTATAAATGGGGAGGGGTATACAACATTTCTTCATTCCACATGAACTGATAAAATTTCAGCAACCATAGACTGAAATAAATTAAGTATACATAATGTAATGCCAAGAATAGCCATTAAAAAACCTATGAAAACAAATATACCAAAACTACCAGAGATAAATCAAAAGAGGAGCTGAAAATGTTTAAGAAATTTATAGAAAGGCAAGAAAATAAAACAGAGAGAACCTGCAAAACGAATCATGAATAGCAGACTTAAAGCTTACTGTCTCAACAATTACTTTAAATGCAGATGTAGATGGCCTAAATATATGATTAAAAACACGTAGATTGGAGGCTGACGCTGTGGTGTAAGGGTAAAGCCACTGCTTGTAGCATCCTATATGGGCACCAGCTTAAGTTCTGGCTGCTCCAGTTCTGATCCAGTTCTCTGCTGTGGCCTGGGAAAGCAGTAGAAGATGGCCCAAGTCCTCGGGCTTCTGCACCCATGTGGGAAACCTGGAAGAAGCTCCTGGCTCCTGGGTTCAGATAGGTGCAGCTCCCAACATTGTGGCCATCTGGGGAGTGGAACAGTAGATGGAAGACCTCTCTCTCTCTCTCTCTGCCTCTGCCTCTCTGTAATTGCCTTTCAAATAAATAAATAAATCTTAAAAAAATACCTCATAGATTGACAGAGTGGATAAAAATATCATGACCCAGGGTGGACATTTAGTTAATAATAGTTAATCTAATAGGTAAGATGCCTATATCCACCATTAGAATAACTGGGCTTAATACCTACCTCTGGCTCCTGAGTCCAGCTTCCTGCTAATGAAGACCTTGGTGGGCAGTGGTTATGGCTTAAGTAATTGGGTTCCTGCCACCCATATGGGAGAGCAGATTGAGTTCCAGGCTCCTGGCTTTCATGCCTGCTGGGGGCTATTGTGGGAATTTGTGAAGTGGACCAGCAGATGGAAGCCCTCTCTGTATGTCTATTTGCTTCTCTACCTCTCAAATAAACAAATACAAATTTAAAAGGACCATGACCCGACTGTATGCTGTGTGTAAGAAACTCACTTCCTGCAGATTGAAAATAATGTGATGGAAAAAGATGTACCATACAAACACTGGCAGAAGAACGATGGGGTACTATATACTTTAGAGAAAAGGAAAGTAATTGGGCAAAAGGACAGCATATCACTATAAAAGAATTACTCTGCCAAGAAGACACAGAAATCCTAAACGCTTTAAGATGCATAGCTGAAAATACTTGAAGAAACAAACTGATGGTGCTGAGCAGCGATGTAGTGCAATTACAGTGGTTCAACATTCCATACTAAGGGCTGCTGTTGCGACGCGGTGGGCTAGCTGTCGCCTGCCACACTAGCATCCCATATTGGATTCCCCGCTGCTCTGCTACTAATCCAGTTCTCTGCTAATGTGCCTGGGAAATCAGTGGAAGATGGCCCAAGTGCTTGGACCCCTGCACCCATGTAAGAGACCTGGATGGAGTTCTTACCTCCTGGTGGTTGAGGTCATTACTAGCAGATGGAAGATCTCTCTCCCTCCCTCCTTGTTACTCTGCCTTTCAAATGAATAAACTAATCTTAAAGAAATCCCATAATCATTAATTGATAGAACTGATAGGCAGAAAATTGGCAAGAATATAGATGAATTCAACAACACCATAACTAATAGCGTCAAATTGACGTATGTAGAAAACTCCATCCAAGAATAGTGTAATGCATGTTCTGTTCATGTACCCAAAGAAGATTCACCAGCAAAGATAATGTACTGAGTCATACAACACACTTCAACAACTTTAAAAGAAGTTAAGTCGTGTAGAGCACATGACCACATGGAATCAAACTGGAAATGAAAAAAAAAATAAAAAGAAAATTAGAAATATTTGTAAACTAACCAACGTATACTACAAAGTAACCCTTGTCTCAAGGGCAATGAAAAATATATTTAACTGAATGAAATGAAAGTACAATTTATTAAAATTGTTGAGCTGCAGCTAAAGTAGTTATGGAAGGACATTCATAAAACTAAATGCTTATATTATAAAAGAGGAAAATCCCAAAGTAATAATCCAGTCTCTTACCTCAGGAATTTAAGAAAATAAGAGCAATATAATCCCATAGCAAAGAGAGAGAAATAATCAAGATAATGAAATTGAAAACAAAGACAACAGAGAAAATCTATGAAATCAAAGGCTGTTTCCCTGAAAAGATCAATAAAATTGATCTGGCAAAGCTGAGGTGGATGCAAAAAGAGAATATACAAATGACTGTTATTAGAAATAAAGCAGAAAGTACCAGTATAGACCCTGAAGACACCAGAAAACAATAAGGAAATACAGGGGCCAGTGCTGTGGCACAGTGGGTTAATGCCCTGGCTTGAAGTGCCAGTGTCCCATATGGGCGCTGGTTTGAGACACAGCTGTTCCACTTCCAATCTAGCTCTCTGCTATGGCCTGGGAAAGCAGTAGGAGATGGCCCAAGTCCTTGGGCCTCTGCACCCACGTGGGAGACCTGGAAGAAGTTCCTGGCTCCTGACTTTGGATTGGCACAGCTCCGGCCGTTGTGGCCAATTGGGGAGTGAACCAGCGGATGGAAGGCCTCTCTCTCTCTTGGCCTGTCTCTCTGTGTAACTCTGACTTTCAAATAAATAAAGAAATTTAAAAACTAAAGAAATACAATTAACAATTTTAAAATTTTATTTATTGCTTTGGAAGTAGAGTTACAGACAGAGAGAGGGAGAGACAGAGAGGTCTTGCATCTGCTGTTTCACTCCCCAAATGGCTGCAATGGTTGGAGCTGGGCTGATCCAAAGCCAGGAGCCTGGAGCTTCTTCGAAGTCTCCCACCCAGGTGTAGGGGCCCAAGCACTTGGGCCATCTTCTGCTGGCTTCCCAGGCCATAGCAAAAAGGTAGATCAGAAGAGGAGCAGCTGGGATATGAACCAGTGACCATAGGGGATGCCGGCACCACAGGTGGAAGCATAGCCTACTACGCCACAGTGCCATCCCCACAATTAACAATTTTATCCATGTAACTTCAATAACTTAGATGAGATAGATCAATTCTTTGAAAAACAAAGTAGTAGAATTTACTCAGTAGGAAGTAATTTGAATTGTCACATAATTATTAAGGGAACTATGTTGTAATAAATTTCTCCAGATGAAATCTCCAGTCTCATACAGTTTCACTGGAGAATTATACCAAATATTTAAAAAAATTTGCCACTGGTTTACAAGATCTCTTTCAGAAAATAGAAGAGAAGGGAGGACTTTCCATGTTCCATTCTTTGAGGCCTGTATTCTTATGGTACCAAAAGCAAAGACAAACAGAGGGAGGAAAGAAAAGAGAGAGGGAGGGAGGAAGAGACTAGTATCTTTCACTATAGTTGTAATAATTCTCAACAAAGTTTTAGTGCATAAGTTCAGCAGTATATCAACTCTTATACATTGTCATCAAATGAGGTTTATTCCAGGAATACAAAGTTGGTTGAATATTTGAAAATCAACCAATATAATCTACCATGTCAACAAATTAAAGAAGAAAAACTGTGATCATATCAAGTGGTGCAGAAAAAACATCATTATTAAAAAAACTCAGAAAAATATAAATAGAAGGAAACTTTCTCTATCTGATAAAACCCATAACTAACATCATACTTGATGGTGAAAAGCTAATTTGCTTTCCCCTAAAATCAGGAAAAAGGAAAAGATGTCCACTTTAACCACTGCTACTAAGTATAATTCTAGAAGTTCTGGCTAATGCAATAAGGGGTGAACAGGACACAAAAGACCTAGTGTTATGAAAAGAATAAATGTAGCTTACTGTATATATGCTGACAATACAGTTATTTACACAGAATATATCACTGAGCATATTACAAAAAAAAAAAAAACTCCTAAGACTAACAAGTGACTCAGCATGGTCACAGGATACAAGATGAACCTACATCTAAAATAAAAAATAAAATTTATAATTGTTCTAAAGAAAATGAGGGGGTGGCAGGTAAAGTTGCTGCCTGCAGTGCTGGCATCCCATATGGGTGCCAGTGCGAGTCCCAGCTGCTCCACTTCCAATCCAGTTCTCTGCTATGACCTGGAAAGCAGTAGAAGATGGTCTAAGACCTTGGGCCCCTGCACCAGCATGGGAGACCTGAAAGAAGCTCCTGGGTCCTGGCTTTGGATTGGCACAGTTCCAGCAGTTGCGACCAATTGGGTAGTAAACCAGCGGATGGAAGACCTCTCTCTCTCCCTCTCCTCTCTCTGTGTAATTGTTTCAAATAAATAAATCTGAAAAAAAAAGAAAATGAGATATTTATGTATAAATTTATCAAAATATATATAGGAATTATAGGGTGAAAATTACAAAATACCAATGAATACATACAAGATGATTTAAAATCATGAATAAGCCTGGTTATGTTTGTGGATTGTAAGACTCAATATTGTAATGATGCCAGTTGTCCCTAAATTAACATACAGGTTTAATACAATTCCTATCAATTGTACACAAAATTCATTAAGTGTAGACATGAGTATTAATAAATTTATATGCAAACACAGGAAACCAGAAGAGTCAATAAAGTTTAAAAAAATAGTAGGGGGCATTTGTCCACATGACTTTAAGAGTTATGCAGCTCTAGAAAGCAATACTAAATGGTGTTGGCAGAAGAGTAGACACTTAGATAAACAGAAGAGAGAACTCAGACAAAAAGCCCACCTATTAGCATGGCCAGCTGATTGTTGACTGAGGTACAAATCAATGTAGTGGAAGAAGCATGAGCAATACTGGAGTAATATAATGCCCATAGGTAAAACCCATGAATTTTTATGAAAATATCACAATTAGTTTTAAAAATCACTCAGAAAAGATCATAAGATCACAAATTTAAAACCAGAGAATTTTTAGATAATTCAGTGTAAAATTTTCAGTTTCTGGGTTTGGTGAAGAAATCTGAGATGTGACATCGAAACCATAAGCCATAAAAGAAAGAAAGTTAATATTGACAAATTGGGGTTCACCAAAATTGAAATCTTGCTCTGAAAATGAATCTATTAAGATGAAAAGTCAATCTACTGATTGGGAGAAAAGGTCTGAAAACTACAAACATGACAGATTTTTGAATGTCACAATTTAGTGATTCACTTCATATATAGAATATATGACTACTTTCCAAAACTCAATCATAAAAAATTCCAATTTGAAAACTGCCAACAGGAAGCTGGCGCCGCGGCTCACTAGGCTAATCCTCCGCCTTGCCGCGCTGGCACACCGGGTTCTAGTCCCGGTCGGGGCGCCGGATTCTGTCCCAGTTGCCCCTCTTCCAGGCCAGCTCTCTGCTATGGCCAGGGAGTGCGTGGAGGATGGCCCAAGTCCTAGGGCCCTGCACCCCATGGGAGACCAGGAGAAGCACCTAGCTCCTGGCTTCAGATCAGCATGGTGTGCAGGCCGCAGCGCGCCGACCACGGCGGCCATTGGAGGGTGAACCAACGGCAAAGGAAGACCTTTCTCTCTGTTTCTCTCTCTCTCACTGTCCACTCTGCCTGTCAAAAAAAACAAAAACAAAAACAAAAACAAAAACAAAAAACACTGCGAACAGGAAAAGACATATCATCAAAGAACATACACTGGTGGCAAATAAGCACATGAAAAGATATTCATCCTCACTGGCTATTAGGGATTTGTAAATTAAGACCATGGTAAGGGGCTGGCTCTGTGGCATAGTGGTAAAGCCACTGCCTACAGTGCCAGCATCCCATATGGGTGCGGGCTCAGGTCCTGGTTGCTCTACTTCCAGGCCAGCTCTCTGCTATGTCCTGGGAAAGCAGAAGATAGCCCAAGTTCTTGGGCCTATGCACCTGCATGGGAGACCTGGAAGAAGCTCCTGGCTCTGGCTTTGGATTGCCTCAGTTCTGGCTGTTGAAGCCATCTGGGGAGTGAACCAGTGGTTGCCTAGGGAGTAAATCAGCAGATGGAAGACACCTCTCTCTCTCTCTCTCTCTCCCTCCCTCCCTCCCTCCCTCTGCCTTTCTGTAACTCTGCTTTTCAATAAACAAATAAATCTTAAAAAGAAAAGACCATGACCACACATCTCTTAGATCAATATTAAATGCTGCCATAGGGCCAAAAAATTGGATTTTCTGTGTATTGCTGGTGGGGATGTAAAGTGGTACAGAGACATTGGGAAACAGCTAGATGGTTTCCTAAAAAACAAAAACAAAAACAAAAACCCAAAACAAACCATATAAAACAAAACCACCAGATATACAGTTATCATGTAGCCTGTAAGTTGTACTCATGGATGTTTATCTCAGAGACATGAAAACATATTTCAGCGTAAAAACCTGTAAACTACTCTTCACAGCATCTTGTATTATTGTAAATTGAAAACAACCAACATGTTTCTAATAGATGATTGTTAAATAAATTGTGTTAGGTCTGTGACGTATACAATTCAGCAATAAAAAGGAATGAACGAGTGATACATGCAACATTCTGGTTCTATCTCTCGGGAGTTATCCTGAGTGAACAAAGCCAATATTAAAAAAATTTGCATGCTCTGTAATTCTTTTTATAGAACATTATCAAATGACAAAATTATAGAGATAGAAAATTAGGGGCTGGTGGGGAGAAGGGGAAGACGTGATTGTAAATGGGTAACACAAAGGAGATCTTTGTGGTGAAGGGAGAGCTGTGATTCTTGATTGAGGTGGTGGTTACATAAATCTATATATTTGATAAAATAGCACAAAACTAGCACACTCATTTTACCAATGTCAATTTTCTGGTTTTGAGCTTGTACTATAATTAAGTAGGATGTAACCCTTGGGTATAACTGGGTGAAGGGTACATGGGACCTCTGTACAATCTTTAAAATTTCCTGCAATTCTATATAATTATTTTAAGTAAAAAATTTTTGTTTTTCAAGTGTAGTTGGCAGCCCTGGGTAGCCCCTATAATCTCTGTTCCATTCTTATCTCTTTGCTAATTCCCTCCCCTTGCGTTTGGCTTGGTTTAATGAGTCACTTCTTTTTCTTAATTTTTTTTTTTATTTTTATTTTTTGACAGGCAGAGTGGACAGTGAGAGAGAGAAAGATCTTCCTTTGCCGTTGGTTCACCCTCCAATGGCTGCTGCGGCTGGCACACTGCAGCCTGCACACCACGCTGATCTGAAGCCAGGAGCTAGGTGCTTCTCCTGGTCTCCCATGGGGTGCAGGGCCCTAGGACTTGGGCCATCCTCCACTGCACTCCCTGGCCACAGCAGAGAGCTGGCCTGGAAGAGGGGCAACCGGGACAGAATCCGGCGCCCCAACCGGGACTAGAACCCGGTGTGCCGGCGCCGCAAGGCGGAGGATTAGCCTATTGAGCCGCAGCGCCGGCCTAATGATTCACTTCTAATGAAGAGAATGCAGCAGAAATAATGGGACACCCCTCCTGATCCTGGGTTATCAAGGAACTATTGCTTCCTTTTAGGATGCTCTCTCATTCTTTTTCCCTCTGGAAGATGCCAGGTGCCTTGTGTGGGAGGCCTGTGTGGCAAAGGGAGTGATGTTTCCAGCCAGTAGCCATTGGTCTCCCAAGTCCAGCCTTGAGCATTCAGCCCATGATTGACTGCAGCCCTGGCTGATACCTTGTGAGAGATGCTGAGCCAGGGGCATTTAGCTTGACCTTGCTTCCCAAGCAGAAGGAATGGTGCGATGCTACATTTGGTTGTTTCTAGCTACACAAAAACAACAACATGAAAGTTGTGGGGTTGGCTCTGTGGCTCACTTGGTTAATCCTCTGCCTGCAGTGCCGGCATCCCATTTGGGCGCCAGGTTCTAGTCCCAGTTGCTCCTCTTCCATTCCAGCTCTCTGCTGTGGCCTGGGAGGGCAGTGGAGGATGAACCAAGTGCTTGGGCCCCTGCACCCACCTGGGAGACCAAGGAGAAGCACCTGGCTCCTGGCTTTGGATCGGCATAGTTCCAGCTGTAGCGGCCATTTGGGGGGTGAACCAACGGAAGGAAGATCTTTCTGTCTGTCTCTCTCTCTCACTGTCTATAATTCTACCTGTCAAATAAAAAAAAATTGTGAGGAGGAAATATATGAGGTGGGACAAAGTAGGCAGTCAGTCTGTTTGGGTTGATCCTATCAAATGAGGGTGCTTCAAAAAATTCATTGGAGATGTGTATTATTGAAAACTGCGCCTGGAAGGCTGGCATTGTGGTGCATTGAATCGAGTTGCTGCCTCCGACTTTGGTATCCCATATGAGCGCAGGTTCCATCTCAGCTGCTCTGCTTCCCATCCAGCTCCTTGCAAATGAGCTTGTGGAAGCAACAGAAGATGGCCCAAGTGTGTGGACTCCTGTCACCCATGTGCTGGCTCCTAACTTTGGCCTGGTCCAGCCCTTGCTGTTGTGGCCATTTAGTGAGAGAACCAATGGATCGAAGATCTCTCTGTGTCTCTCTCTGTCTCTTTCTTTCTCCCTGTAACTCTGTCTTTGAAATAAATGAAACTTAAAAAATTAAAATTGTACAAAGATTTCATTTTGTGAACCAAAATAATCATATCCTTTAACTCTATTTTCAATGAACTTGAAAAAAGAAACCCTTATATTAGTGTATGTTAAAGTTGGAAAATTAGGTTTTTAATAATGAGTGATGACTAGATCTTGAACAGCTTTGAGCACTTAAGAAGTCAAGGGCCAGCATCCCATATGGGTGCCAGTTCAGGTCTTGGATGCTCCACTTCCAATCCAGCTCTCTGCTAATGGCCAGGGAAAAGCAGCAAAAGATGGCCAAGTTCTTGGAGACCTGTATGAAACTCCTGGTACCTGGCTTTGGCCTGGCTCAGCCCTGGCCATTGCAACCATATGGGGGAGAAAGAGCTCTGTGTCTGTCTGAATCTCCCTCTCTCTCTGTGACTCTTTCAATTGAATAAATTAATCTTTTTTGTTTTTTAAAGAAGTCAGGATTTTATCCCAAGAGTAAAGGTAATGCAGTTTGTGAGTAGGAACATGGTGAGAGTGCTCTTTTTAGAAGATCTTGGCTTGAAGGCCATGTGGGAATGAGAAGATTGGAGCAGGGAGAAGCCTCCTTTCAGGTAGCTCAGTGAGGTTCCTGTCTTGGTGATGTCAGGTGAGGTTCTGGAGACCTCACTTGACGTGGTGGCAGCAGGAAAGGATGGGTAGAAGTGTAAAAAGATATAGTAAGGAAGACTCAGCCCTTCTAGGTGGTGGGCTGTTAAGACGCCAAGACAGTTGAGCTTATGAATTGGACATTTTTACTAGTCTTGAAGTCATTAGTAGAACAAAGGGTACTCCATGTACTTTTTCAAACCAACATGACACTTACTCTAGGAAAGAGGAACTGAGAATTTAATTTCCCGCTCTTATTGATGGATACCACTGTGGGCCAGTCTGACAAGCTGTAGCAAGGATCTAACCAGGCAAAGCCCAGGAGGTCTTCTGGAGAACTAATGCGCTTGTGTCTGCCCAAAAGGCTTTACTGTTTTGAGTGGGCAGCCCTGTTCCTCTGCAGCCTTGTCTGTCTGACTGACAGTTCAGAATGGTTCAGAGCATGTGCTTTGACATCAGATGGAAGAGTTCTCATCCTGACACGGGCTCCATGACGATAATCAAGTTACTCTAAGTTCCAAAAGTTAGTTTTGTTAACTGCCTAGTAATACAATAGCATTGCCCCCTGAGGAGTCCCTTGGGGATTAAGTAGCAGCACCAGGTGTGAGCAAGCCCTGCATCAGTGGAGCCACTTTAATTATTGGTCCGAGGCAAGGGCAAGTCAGGGTGTGGTATTAGTCCTCCACGTCTCATGTTAGTGTTCACTGCACTGATGGTGAGTGAGGATGTCAGAGCCGGGTACAGCCTGAAAAACTGGGGACCATGTTCTGTTCCTGCTTAGATGTGGATGGTGGCCTCCAGTGAAGGGATTTTCTGTGTGCCTTCTTGGAGAAGGGCTCATGTTGGTTTATCAAAAATTGCTCATAGGGACAAGCTGGAAGCTCTTGGAGTGCTGTATTCAAGCCCATGGTCTTTCATTATAACTCACCAAACAATGTGAAGTTCAATGGTCACTTCTGTCCCTGGAAGGGGGACCAGGGCCAAGAATCCACCGATTAGTAAGATACTGAATAATAGCACGGTTGTATTTATGCTATGTCTCTTCAAGCAAAACGTTGAAGGAAGGTCTCATATTTTTTCTTACTTACATGTACAAAAGGAACCTGGCCCTGAAAAAGCACTCTGTGTGGGTTCCCCTCCTCCTTGTCTCTATAGAGACTGCTGGGGAAACCAAGCTAAATCTGTCTTTTTATGGGATTACCCTATGCTCTGCTAGTATGTTCAGTATTAGGAAAGGATGAATATCAAGAATTTTGGGACCCAGTGTTTTGGCACAGTGGGTTAAGCCCACTGTAACACCAACATCCTTTATGGGTGCCAGTTTGGGTCCTGGCTGCTCTACTTCTGATCCAGCTCCTGGCTAATGTGCCTTTTTTTTTTTAACTTTTATTTAATGAATATAAATTTCCAAAGTACGATTTATGGATTACAATGGCTTCCCCCACATACCGTCCCTCCCACCCACTACCCTCCCCTTTCCCACTCCCTCTCCCCTTCCATTCACATCAAGATTCATTTTCGATTATCTTAATATACAGAAGATCAGCTTAGTATACATTAAGTAAGGATTTCAACAGTTTGCTCCCACACAGAAACATAAAGTGAAAAATAATAGATGATTTTTTTAAATGATGATGAAATCAGATCAGACCTATTGTCATGTTTAATCCCAGTGAGAGTCAAGTTGGGAGTTGATAATTTCTTTTTTTTTTTTTTTTTTTTTTTTTTACAGAGGATCAGTTTAGTATACATTAAGTAAAGATTTCAACAGTTTGCACCCCCATAGAAACACAAAGTGAATAATGTGCCTTTGAAAACTGCAGAAGATGGCTTAAGTGCTTGGGCCCATGCAGTGATGCAGTGAATAGAAGAGCTCTCTCTGTTTATTCCTTTCTCTGTGTAACTTTGCCTTTCAAATAAAAATAAATAAATAAATTTTTTAAAAAGTTATTGGAAAATGGAACTTAAAAATAAATATATTATGGGGCCAGCACTGTGGTGAAGTGGGTAAAGCCACCACCGCCTGCAGTGCCGGCACCCTATATGGGCACTGGTTTGAGTCCTGGCTGTTCTACTTCTGATCCAGCTCTCTGCTCTGGCCTGGGAAAGCAGTTGAGGATGGTCCAAGTCCTTGGGCACCTGTGCCCATGTGAGAGACCCAGAAGAGGCTCCTGGCTCCTGGCTTCGGATCAGTGCAGTTCTGGCCATTGTGGCCATCTGGGGAGTGAACCAGCAGATGGAAGACCTCTCTCTCTTCCCCTTTGCCTCTCTATAACTCTGCTTTTCAAATAAAATAAATAAATCTTTAAACATAAATTTATTATGAAAAAAGACTTTCTGATCACGTGGGCTGCTAATATTTCAGTGGAGCTATCATTGGTAACTAATGATAAAAAATTTAATGCAATAATTAAATAATGGAATCTTCTCTTGTTAGATGTTTACCAGTTGTTCAACTTATTTTGCTATCCCTGAACTGAAAACTGAAAACACTAGGTAGACATGATTTGGGCTTCAAAAACTGTTTCCTGGAGGGTAAAATATAAATGTTGTGGGCATTCTAAGATACAGACACTAAGTGCCTTTAGGTGTAGGAGGGAAGGAACGCCAAGCTGTGACACTTCAGGAGCAGAGGAATAACTTTGTAAAGATGGGCACAAGGAATATTTCAGGAACCTGTATTACATTTGAGCTTGCCCTTGAGACTGGATAAGCTTTGGACAAGAAGTAAAAATTAACGTGAGTAGGCATAGTGGGGAGGGAAGCACGTGACATGGTAGGGGGTGAAGATCAGTCCATTTGGCTGGAGGGTGGGAACTGAAAGGGAGCGATTGAGAATTTTACTAGGAATAGACATTTAAATACCAGGCTAAGGAAGTTAGATTTTATCTGTCAAGTGGTTATGGTTTGAAAACAGTTTGGATGTTTCCCAAAGGCCCGTATATTGAAGGCTTGGTCCCCAAATTAGCCTTCTGGACTAATGTTAATGGCCAAGGAATGAAGGCTTGATACAGTTATGGTGTCTAGGAGATGGGACCAATGGGAGGTCTTTAGGTAACTGGAGGCTTTTTCTGGGAAGGTAGTCCTTGTGAGAGAGTTGATCATGTGCTCCTGTCTCTCTGTTTCCTGGCTCACCATACGTTCCTCTATCCATCGACCTCATTAGACCAGTGGGGCCACCTGATCTTGGGCTGTGAAACTCTAAATCAATGAGCCAAAATTAGCCTTCTTCCTTTCTGGGAAGCGCCTCTCAAGTATTTGCTCTAGTTAGGAAAAACTGACTAATATACAGCCATTTTTTGCAGACTCGTATATTGAGTATTGATGTGTTTCAGGGAGTTTTTTAGAGCAGAGCAGAGGTTGGTGAATGGAAGGGACCTGTTTCAGTCATCTTGGGATGACCTAAGAAAATCTGAATGGCAGAAATTTATTTATCGCTGTTCTAGAGATTGGAAGTCCAGGACCAAGCAGAGCTGTGTCTGGTGAGGCTTGCTGACAGTGCCTCCTTGCCATGTGCTCACATGGTCTTTCCTCAGCAGAAAGTGAGAGGCTGCAGTCTCAGGTGTCTTGTCTTATAAGAACACTGATCCTATCAGATTAGGACCTGTCCTTATGACCTCTTTTATCCTTAATTACTTCCTTAGTGTCGCTCCCCCTCTTCGTGGAGGAACGACACTAAACCTTGCCTAGGCTTCATATCCGAGTCACGGCACCATTATGTCGCTCCCCCTCTTTGCGGAGGAACGACACAGGACCCTGCGCTGTTCTTTCGTCTGCTCGGCCCTCCCCGGGTTTTCTGCTGGTTCTTCCCGGGTTGGCTACCGTCCCTTCCACCTCCGTGGAAGGGCGGTTCCCCCTGCCACATTCCCCACTTCCGCGGGGGAGCGGCACACTGCCGGCCGGCTCTCTCGGGGGCTGCTCAGGTGTTCCTCTTAGATGTTCCCGTTAGATGTTCCTGGTGCATGTTGTCTCTCTCCTTCTTTATAGTCCTCTTCCACCAATCCCAACTCTGCTACCCACACGCCGAGTACGCTGCTCTCCTCCAATCAGGAGCAGGTCCTGCTGTTTATTGGTTGAACTGGAGGCAGCTGTGTAGAAGCTGTTTCCTCCTCTCCCAGCGCCATATTGTGGGAGAGCAGATGCATAGAATAAGTCTTAATTCCAGTAACTTAATCTAGTCCGAGTTGCTCCCAGTTGCTCCCCACACTTAGGAGGTTCACTTCCAAATCCAGCCCTGCTGAGGATTAGGGCTTCAACATGGGAATTGTGAGGGGACACAAACTGTCATCTCATAAGAGGGCCTAAGGTTGAAAACCGGGAAACCAGTTATGGTCCTGATGGCTGAGTGAGACTGGGCGGAGGGTGTGCCAGGGAGTTTGGAGCAAGGCTGGATGGAGTGACTAGAGCAAGAGCTGAGGCTGCCCACTCCTGCACTTAGAACCCGTGTGTCTCTTCCTGGTCTTCTTTATACCTCTAACATCACATGTGAGTCAGGACTATTTGCACAGGAGGCCAATAATGTGGGGTGTGCTGAGAGAAATAGGTGAATGCTCCCGTCTTGTGCTGCATGGAGAGTGATGAATAGAGACGGAGGTCCAGAGTTTATCTCTTAAGGGTTGGTTTTGTTTTGGATCCAGGAACCATATCTGTCAAGAGGGGTCAAGAGCTGCTCTTCTATCACAAAGGAGGATTATGCCTTGCACAAGGGGTCGTTAAACTTCTCTGTAAAACCTAGGTGGTAAATGTTTTAGGCCTTGTGAGCCAAGAGATAATATTGAAGATATTATGTAGGTGCTTACATAACAAGAGAGAAGCTTGATTTCTACAAATGTTTTATTGATAAAATTCAAAATATGGTTGTGAACTGTGTTTTGTAGTATAGGTAACTAATGAGAAAAAGAATGGGATTCTTTACTGAGGAGATAACATTTCACTTAGCTGAAGTTCAAAGTTAGTGTTCTCTGTAACCACAATCGATTGCAAGTGGCTGTCTTCATGCTGACCTGGAATGAGATTTTGCCAATTTCCTTTGAAAGTGTCTGTTCACATAGTTACTTACTGTCAAATGCTGACGTTAATCCACGAGCAGATGACTTTAATCACTACTTGGAAGACATTTATAGGATTCAGTTAGATTCTTCCCTTGTGGTGTGCTTTTAATATGTCATGATATTCCAGATTTAATACTTCCTATTGAATGCTAGGCAAAGCTCCTTGGTTGCACTGTTCGATGAATCTTTTTAGAAGAAAACAATTGGCTGGCGCCGCGGCTCACTAGGCTAATCCTTCGCCTAGCGGCGCCGGCACACCGGGTTCTAGTCCCGGTCGGGGCGCCGGATTCTGTCCCGGTTGTCCCTCTTCCAGGCCAGCTCTCTGCTATGGCCCGGGAGTGCAGTGGAGGATGGCCCAGGTGCTTGGGCCCTGCACCCCATGGGAGACCAGGAAAAGCACCTGGCTCCTGGCTCCTGCCATCAGATCAGTGCGGTGCGCTGGCCGCAGCGCGCTGGCCGCGGCGGCCATTGGAGGGTGAACCAACGGCAAAGGAAGACCTTTCTCTCTGTCTCTCTCTCTCTCACTGTCCACTCTGCCTGTCAAAAAAAAAAAAAAAAAAAAGAAAACAATTGCTGTTTTCAAAAATCACATGAAAAATAGTCAGACATAGTCATACAGATCCTAGAATCACCAGGACTTTCATGTCCATTTCACCTATAATGTCTTCTTTTTTCACTTGTTTTAAAAGAAAACATTTTGCAGCATGTCCCAGATACCATATCATTTTATTTTTTTATAGATTCATCTATTTGTTTATTTGAAAGGCAGAGTTCTAGGAAGATATATATATATATATAGAGAGAGAGAGAGAGAGAGAGAGGAGAGAGAGAGAATCTTCCATATGCTGGTTGACCACCCAAATGACTAGCAGCTGGGACTGGGCCAGGATGAAGCCAGGAGCCAGGAACTCTACCTGAGTCTCCCCAGTGTGTTGCAGGAACTCAAGTACTTGAACCATCATCTGCTTCTTCCCAGGAACACTAGTAGGTAGCTGGATTGGAAGCACAGTAACTGGGTCTCAAGTCGGCACTTGATATGGGATGCAGGCATCCCAAGTGGCAGCTTAATCCATTGTGCCCACAACGCTTGGCCCCATATCGTGTCACTTTAATTTCTACATGTTTCAGCATTCATCTCTAAAAACATTTGGATCTTATACTATTGTTTTTTTAAACTAAAAAAATACAAATACTTTTTTTTTGACAGGCAGAGTTAGACAGTGAGAGAGAGAGACAGAGAGAAAGGTCTTCCTTCCGTTGGTTCACCCCCAAATGGCCGCCATGGCTGGCGCCCTGCGCTGATTGAAGTCAGGAGCCAGGTGCTTCCTCCTGGTCTCCCATGTGGGTGCAGGGCCAAGCACTTGGGCCATCCTCCACTGCCTTCCCGGGCCACAGCAGAGAGCTGGACTGGAAGAGGAGCAACAGGGACAGAACCGGCACCCCAACCGGGACTAGAACCTGGGGTGCCGGCACCACAGGCAAAGGATTAGCCTAGTGAGCCACAGCACCATCCACAAATACTTTTAATTAGAAGATTTAACATTTTCCTCTCTTGATATCCCTCAGTGTAGTGCTCACGAGCAAGATCAAAACAGTTACAGGAAAAAAAAAAAAAAAGATGCAGCTACTTTTCTTTGCACATCCGGGTGTGGAAATGATCAATCCTATTACTTTAATGTGTTTTTTTAAAAGATAACTTTTAATTTTGAAATAATTGCAGAGTCATAAAAAGTTGCATGTGAAAGTACAGAGACAACCTGTGCAACCTTCACCCAGCCTCCTACAACGTTGCATAAATATAGTACACTCTCAGTGAGGAAATGGACGTCGGTTCTATCCATAGAGCTTATTCAGATCTCACAGTTATTTATGCAGATGTTCAAGTTGCACATGTGACAAGATTGCATAGAACTGCACATGCAGTTGTTCATAGTTCTGTGCAATTTCATCACACGTGCAACTTCATAAAAACAACCCCTGAAGTACTTCCCAGGGTGGCCATACTGCTTCACATTCTCACAAGCAGTGGGTGAATGATCCAGTTTCTTTGTATTATCCTGATGCAGTTGATGTTCACACTATTTTGATTTTAGTCATTCCAGCTGTGCAATGATATCTCTTGTGGTTTTAATATGAACTGCCCGCTGGAGAAGAGTACTGATCATGGAAATCTTTTCATGTGTTTGTTTACCATCTCTATGTCCTTTATACTGACATGTCTTCATGTCCCTGGCCCATTTTCAAATTGGATATTTGTTTTAAGTTGAGGTTTGAGAGTTTAGATATCCTACATACAAGTCCTGTGTTAGATACTTGATTGGTAAATATTTAATCCTATCTTACAGCTTGTCATCCCTTCCTTTTCAACAGAGACTTTTGCAGAGAAAAAGTTTGAATGTTTACTGAGATCCACTTTATCATTTTTTCCTTCAATGGATCATTATTTTTTTCTGGGCATGGTCTAAGAGATCTTCATCTAGAACAAGTTTCCAAATATTTCCTATAGAAGTCTTCTGTGTTTACAGTTTACATTGAACCCATTGATGTGTTTTGAGTTGATTTTTATATAAAGTGTTATGTTTAGATTGAGGTTCACTTTTTGGCCCATCAGTGTCAAATTGTTCCAGCATTATTTTTGAAAAGGTTTCTCTCCTTATGTTGAATTGTGCTTGCTCCTTTGTCAAAAATGAGTTGGATAGGTATGAGTGAACCTATTTTTGGGTTCTTGATTCTGTTCCACTATTCTGTGTATCTATCCCTCCACTAACATTATGTGGCCTATATTACTTTGTAGTATATAGCCCAGCGATTTTTCCTATTTTATTTTACTTCATAAAAATTGATTTGACTCTTCTTGAACTTCTCTGACCTCTCTGTCTCTATACCATTTGTCTATAGCTATGAAAACAATATTCAAGATTTTGATAAAAATGTCATTAGACCTGTATATGCATTTAGGGAGAATTGATATCTTCGCTATGTTGAATCTTCTGTTCAATGTATATAGGATGTCTATCCATGTATTAATGACTTCTTTGATTTCTTTTGTCAGCATTTTTACCATACACATTGTACATGTTTTGTTAATGTTCATAGTCAGATATTTCACTTTAAAGAGATTGCAGCTGATAGGTAGTACATTCTAAATTTTGGTTTTCACTTGTTTGTAACCGATAGAAGTACAATTGATTTTTGTGTGTTGATTTTGTATTCTGCAATCTTATTGAAGTTATATATTAGTTCTATGAGGTCTTTTTGGGGGGAGTAAACTCCTTGGTATATCTATATAGACGATCATGTTCTACAAAAAGAGATCATTTTGCTTCTTTGTTTCTGATTTGTACATCTTCTATTCCTTTGCCTTGCCTTACTGCACAGGTTAGTAGATCAGGATATGCTAAATAAGAGTCCTTGGACCAGACACTCTGGTATTGCTCCTGATCCTAGAGAGAAAACATTCAGTTTCCCAGTATGATGTCAGTCATAGTGTCTTTTTAAAGGTTTTTTTAAAATTTATTTATGTGAGAGGTAGAGTTACAGACAGTAAGAGGGAGAGATACTCCCCAAATGGCTACAACTGCCGGAGCTGCGCTGATCTGAAGCCAGGAGCCAGATGCTTCTTCTGGGTCTCCCATGCGGGTGCAGGGGCCCAAGGACTTGGGCCATTTTCCACTGCTTTCTAGGCCACAGCAGAGAGCTGGATTGGAAGAGGAGCAGCCAGGACCAGAACTGGTGTGCATATGGGATGCTGGTGCCTTAGGCAGAGGATTAACCCACTGTGTCATGGCGCTGGCCCCAGTCATAGTGTTTTTACAGTGCTGTTTATGACATTGAGAAAATTTCTCTGTATTCCTAATGTAATACTTTTTTAAAAAAATTATGGATTGTTGCTAAATTTTGTCATTCTGTATCTGTATTCTGTTGAAGTGAGCATACACTATTTCTTCATTAGACTGTTGGTAGAGTGAGTGGCATTGATTGGTTTTTGAGTATTGAACCAGCCTTGCATTCCTGAAATACAAACCCCAGTTGATCATTGTGTATATTTTTTGTATATTTTGCTGATTGTATTTGCTAATTAAAATTTTTACATTTCTGTCCATGAAGAATATTGGTCAGTGATTTGTTTTGTACTCTGTTTGCTTGGTTTTGGTTACATAATAATCCTATTTTACACTATTTTTGTAAGTGAATTGGGAATTATTCCTTTTCTTGTTTTCTGGAAGAGATTTCTATACTTGTATTAATCCTTCTTTGAACATTTGGTGTAATTTCCTAAGGAAATCATCTATAAGAGATGCCTTTTTTGGAAAGTTTTAAAATTTTAAGTTCAAATCTCTAAGTATAGACCTAACAAAATTATCTATTTCATACTGAATGATTTGTGGTAGTTTGTACTGCTGAAGTAATTAATATATTCCATTTATGTCATTAAATTTAGGGGTGTAGGGTTGGGTTGTTCATAGTATAATTTTGGAAGTGTTTCTCTTCTGTTTTCTGGAAGAGTTTTTGTAAAATGGTTAAGTGTTCTTAATATTTTGGGCCTGAATATTTCTTTTTGGGGACTTAAAAATTACACACTCAATTGAACAATTATAGGACTATTTAACTTAACTGTCTCATCTTGGATGAGTTTTGGTAGCTTGAGTTTTCCAGGAATTGGTCTCTTTTTCTGAATTATCCAATTTATAAATATAGTTGTAAGTAGCAGTACTTCTTTGTTATATTGTGGAGTCTTTAACCCGTTTTATTCTTTTTTTAAAAAAAAAAAGATTTATTTATTTTATTTGAAAGGCAGAGTTACAGAGAGAGGGAGGGGGAGAGAGAGAGAGAGAGAGAGAGACAGGTCTTCTATCCTCTGGTTCACTCTCCAGATGCTGCAATGCCCGGAGCAATGCCAATCTGAAGCCTGGAGTCAGGAGCTTCTTCTGTGTCTCCCACACAGGTGCAGGGGCCCAAAGACTTGGGCCATCCTCTACTGCTTTCCCAGGCCATAGCAGAGAGCTGGATTGGAAGTCTAGCAGCAGGGACTCAAACTGGTGCCGAGATGGGCTGCCAGTGCTGTAGGCAACAGCTTTACTGGCTATGCTACAGTACCGGCCCCCCTGTTTTATTCTTGATCCTGATGATTTGCCTATTTTTATATCTTTGTCAGCTTGCTTAGAAGTTTGTCAATTTCACTGATTTTTTTAACCAAAGAACCACCTTTTTTAAACTATTAATATACACTATTGTTTTCCTGTTTTCACTCCACTGCCTTCTGCCTTATATTGTTTCCTATCTTTTGATTGATTTTACCTTATTTTATTTTGATTTTACATGTTTCATAAAATTGAAACTTAGTTTTTTGATTTGAGATATTTTCTTTTAACAGCATTTTGTGCTATAAATTTTCCTCTTATCACTGCATATGTGGTATTTTAATTTCCATTCAGGAGTAACTATTTAAAGTAATTTCCTTTGGACTCCTTCAACTCATGGATTATTATAAAAGTGTATTTAATTCTCAAGTATTTGGAAATTTTTCTCTTGCCTTTTTGTTATTTATTTGTAGTCTGATTTCACTGTGACCAGAGAATGCATTGTATGATTCGATTTTCTTCATTTGGTAAGGTTTGTTTTATGACTCAACGTTCTTAATGAAAGTTGCACGGACATTTTAACAGAATGTGTGTTTTACTGTTGTTGGGTGGTGTGTTCTGTAAATGTCAGTTGGACCCTGTTGGTTGGCAGCTGCTCAGTTCCTCCATAAGCTTGTCGACTTTCTATCAACTGCTGAGAGTAGGGTTTTGAGGTCCTCAGCTCGAATTTTTTTTCTCCCTCCAACTCTATTACTTCTGGTGTTTGATGCATCATGTAATCTTGATGGATTGATTAAATTCCCCTGTTTTTATCCTGTTAAATTTCTTTTTTTGAAATATAATTTATGTTTAATTAATATACCCATTCCTGCTTAAAAATTAATGCATACCTTCTATATCTTTTTCTATTCTTTTACTTCAAATGTACCTTTGTTGTTATGCTTTTAATAACTTTGTTGTAGGCAACATATATTTGGATTGTATCCTTTTAAATCAACTGTACTGATTTGTGCACTTACATTGGTGTATTTAGTCAGTTTACATAGAAAATAACTTGCTATTGCAGGGCTTAGGTTTGGCTTTATGTTATTTCTTCTGTTTGTTTTCTATAATTTCTTTCTTTTTATCCTTGCTTTCCTATGTATTACTTGAACATTTTTTAGAGTTCCATTTTGATGTCTTTACAATTTTTTAGTGTTATACTGCATAGCTTTCTTTCTTGTGTGTCTGTGTATCAGCTTATACATAGGTAACTTACCACAGCTTCCTGGTGCTGCCATTTCCCACTTTGAATGGTGTTTTTACGGACTTTACTTTCACTGAGACCCCTGAGAAGAGCTAGGCAGAGAGGGCTCCCAACTGATGGCGCTCTCTCTAAGGCCGGCAATGGCCTGGGAAGGAGGGGTGAAATCAGGAGCCAGAAAGTCATCCCAGGTCTTTCAGATGAGTGGTAGGAATCCAACTACTTGAGCCATCACTGCTGCCTTCCAGGTTCACATGCACAGGAAGCTGGGATTAGCAGCTAGAACTGGGAATTAAACCCAGGTACTGCAATATGGAATGAGGACATCCTAACCAGTGTCTTAACTATTAGTCTGAGCTATCATCCCCTTCCTTGCTTTGAGATACAATTTTCGCTTTTCCTTCCCATACATTGAATACCACATCAGTGTTTAAAATTTTGCTTCAACCATAAAATATGATAAAAATAACTCTTTAAAGAGGGCTCTCTTATGTTTACTTCTGTTTCACCCTTTCCATTGTTGATTTTCTTCCTGAAATTTCTAGCCTTCTTTTGTTATTTTCTTTTTGTTTGGGAAGCTTCATTTAGTCAGCCTTTTTTAGGGTGGGTATGCTAATGACAAATCGTCTTTGCTTTCTTTAGCTTGCAAGTTTTGAGCATTTCTGTATTTCTCCTTCATTCCCTAAGCATTGTTTACCCAGATATAGGATTCACAGTTGAAAATTATTGTGCCACCTTTTCCTGGTCTCCGTGATTTTAGGTAACAAATTTACTGTGGCAGGAATTGCTGTTCTTTTACAAGCAATACATCATTTCTCCCTATTTTACAAGTTTTTCTCTCTGTTCTTAATTTTCAGAAATTCAAGTAGTATCTTTTTGTGTAGATTCCTTTGGGTTTACCATATGAATATTTTTCTCAGCTTCTTGAATCTATCTGTTTATGTATTTTAACAAAGTTGAGGTGCTTTTAGGCCCACAGTCTTTTGCCTTTTCCTTTGGGATGCTGATAATGTGACTGTTCAATCTTTTGTTGTTATCTCCCAGGTTCCTGAACCTTTGTGTATTCTGATTTTTTTTTTTTTTTTTGACAAGCAGAGTTAGACAGTGAGAGAGAGACAGAGAGAAAGGTCTTCCTTCCGTTGGTTCACCCCCCAAATGGCTGCTAAGGCTGGCGCGCTGCACTGATCTGAAGCCAGGAGCCGGGTGCCTCCTCCTGGTCTTCCACGCGGGTGCAGGGTCCAAGCACTTGGTTCATCCTCCACTGCCCTCCCGGGCCACAGCAGAGAGCTGGACTGGAAGAGGAGCAACGGGGACAGAACCAGCGCCCCAACCGGGACTAGAACCCAGAGTACTAGTGCTGCAGGTGGAGGATTAGCCTAGTGAACAGCGGCACAGGCCGCATTCTGCTCATTTTAAAAGTCTGTTTTCTCTGTGGTGTTGTTTAGATCAAATAAACGCTAATGGTTTGTCTAAAGGCTCACTGAGTGTAACATTTGTCACCACCACTGTATTATTGAGTTCATCAAATAGTTTCAAAACTTTGGTTGTTGTATTTTTTAGTTCTACAATCCTCATTTTTTTCTTAAATAATTTCCCTGCTGAGATTTTTGATTTTTGCATAGGTTTATTTAAGACAATTTGTAAGTGGTTCTTGAAGCAGTTTTAAGATGGCTGCTTTAAAATCCTTTTCCAGTAATTCCATCTTCTGATTCAACTCCATATTTGAATCAGTTACTTGTTTCTCATTGACATTATGATTACACCAATTCTTTATATAATGAATAATTATTTTATTTGAAAAAGAGAGGAGAGGGAGAGAGAGTGAGCTCCTATTTGCTGGTTCAGTCTCCCGATTCCAACAGTGGCTCCAGATACGGGCCAATGCTAGGAGTGGGAACTCAGTCCAAGTATCCCATGTGACTGACAGGAATCTAAGTATTTGAGCCATCACCACTGCCTCCTAAGATCTGCTGTGGCAGGAAGTTGGCATCAGGAACTGGAGCTGAGGCTTTATCCTCCAGGCACTCTGATATGGGATATGGGTGTCTTAACTGGTGCATTAGCCACTAGGCAAAAAAGGTGCTACTTAGAGTGATGTTTTTCAACTTTTATTTAATACACATACATTTCCAAAGTACAACTTTTGGATTATAGTGGCTTTTCCCCCCATAACCTCTCTCCCACCCACAACCATCCCATCTCCCACTCCCTCTCACATCCCATTCTTTTTTTTTTTTTTTTTTTTTTTTTTTTTTTTTTTTTTTTTGACAGGCAGAGTGGACAGTGAGAGAGAGACAGAGAGAAAGGTCTTCCTTTGCCGTTGGTTCACCCTCCAATGGCCACCGCGGCCGGCGCACCGCGCTGATCCGATGGCAGGAGCCAGGTGCTTCTCCTGGTCTCCCATGGGGTGCAGGGCCAAGCACCTGGGCCATCCTCCACTGCACTCCCAGGCCACAGCAGAGAGCTGGCCTGGAATAGGGGCAACCGGGACAGAATCCGGTGCCCCGACCGGGACTAGAACCCAGTGTGCCGGTGCCGCAAGGCGGAGGATTAGCCTAGTGAGTCGCGGCGCCGGCCACATCCCATTCTTCATCAAGATTCATTTTCAATTATCTGTATATACAGAAGATCAGCTTAGTATATACTAAGTAAGGATTTCAACAGTTTGCACCCACACAGATACACAAAGTATAATGTACTGTTTGAGTACTAGTTTTACCGTTAATTCGCATAGTACAACACATTAAGGACAGAGATCCTACATGGGAAGTAGGTGCACAGTGACTCCTATTGTTGATTTAACAATTGACACTCTTATTTATGATGTCAGTAATCACCCGAGGCTCTTGTCATGAGCTTCCAAGGCTATGGAAGCCTCTTGAGTTCACCAACTCCGATCTCATTTAGACAAGGCCATAGTTTTGACTATGTGGAAGTTCTCTCCTCCCTTCACAGAAAGATACCTTAGAGTGATTTTTGATTGTATCTTGGACATTTATTTTTTTGCATATGCAGACTAGACTCTTATCTATTTATGTTTTCTGTTTTAGCAGGCAGTCACCCTGTTCAGCTTCAGATTGTAAGTCCTGGCCTACTTCTATTGGCTCTAGTTCTATATCTGCTTAGTTCCTTTGCAATGCTCTTCTGGTCTGACTCATTCTTGTGGCACTTCTGGGGCCCCCTCCCATCCCTGCTGATCTTGCCTGGAGGGATGAAAGGCAGTTTTCTGGGTTGCCTTGTGTTGCTGGCCCACCTCCTTCTCCTCTTTCTTCTTCTCCTTCGCCTCCTCCTCCTCCACCTTCTTCTTCTTCTCTTTAATATTTATTTATATAAATATATTTTTAAAATATTTTATATTTAAGAAGCAGAGTTACAGAGAGAAAGATAGAGAGAGAGAGACAGAGAGAGACAGAGAGAGAGGTCTTCTGCCTGCTGGTTCACTCACCAAATGGCCACAATGCCCAAGGCTGGGCCTATGTGAAGCCAGGAGCCAGGAGCTGCTTCTGGGCCTCCACAGGTGCAGGGGTCCAAGCACTTGGGCCATCTTCCACTGCTTTTCCAGGCGATTAACAGTGAGCTAAATCAGAAGTGGAGCAGCTAGGATTCCAACTTGGCAGCCCTATGAGATCCTGGCATCACAGGTGGACGCTTAACCTACTAACCATAGCACCAGTCCCTGCTGGCCCACCTTCTGTCACTGGGTTGTCTCCTTATGCAGCTGGATAGAGGGCAGGGCAGTGTTTGGTACTGCTGAGAATGACTCTGCAGGAGGGTTGGCCAGCTTACCTGTGCCCTGGTTGGCTTTCCATCAGGACCCTTTCCCAGGCTTTTGGAGGAGAGAGCAGGAGAGAGACTTATCTCCTTGTCTCTGTCTATGCCGTTGGAGGGTCTGAATTGCAGGCTTCTCTGATCTCTTAGAAAAATCAAGAGACTTCTTTGTTTTTCCTCAAGTGTTGGGGTCCCCAGTCAGTTCTCCACCTTCTTCTTAGGCTTTTATCATCATGTATTACAGTCTCCAGGGTTGCTTGGTTATATTTAGGGGAGATAAGCAGGGAGAAATGAGTTATGTGTCATCTTGTTTCAGATCTGGAAAGCTTAAATGGATTTTGAAATACAGAGAGTTCTTTTGCACCTGCAGTGAAGCCAAGCATTGCTGCTATAACTATCATTTGAGTTCCAAATATATCTATCATGCTGCACCTTGGTGTAGGAATGGAGATCTTGTTTCTTGTTTTAAATTTTAACAACACAAGAAGTGTATGAAGTGGCTTGATGTTACTTATGATTACTGTGCCCTAACAATAGTAGTGGTTGATGAAATGAATTTATCACACTATGAGTGCTGTATATAAACACTATGTTGTGCCTTGTCAGTTTAGGCCAACTTCATTAAGAAACAAGATCAAACCGGTAGCAAAATCTCATTCCCAAGGTTGCTCTGTGTTTGGGAGTGGTGGTTGAGGGTGGTTCCTCCAGCCGTTGTTTAATTTATTTTTTATTTTTGACAGAGTGGACAGTGTGAGAGAAAGAGACAGAGAGAAAGGTCTTCCTTTGCCGTTGGTTCACCCTCCAATGGCTGCCGTGGCCAGCGCACTGCGGCCGGTGCACCACGCTGATCTGAAGCCAGGAGCCAGGTGCTTCTCCTGGTCTCCCATGAGGTGCAGGGCCCAAGCACTTGGGCCATCCTCCACTGCCCTCCCGGGCCATAGCAGAGAGCTGGCCTGGAAGAGGGACAACCGGGACAGAATCCGGCGCCCTGACCGGGACTAGAACCTGATGTGCCGGCGCTGCAAGGCGGAGGCTTAGCCTGTTGAGCCGCGGCGCCGGCCCCCTCCAGCCATTTTAAAAGCATACAAGACGTTTTCACTTTGGCCTATGCAAAAACAAGCAGAGATCCTGAAGGTGCCTATTTCTGCTCTTCAGCCACGGCGGTTGCAGGTGGGTGTTTGACTGGTGGAGTTCTGGGGAGCAGGGAGCCCTGGTTCGTGGAGTTTACTGGTAATTGTGGGGGGAGTGCTGCCACCACGGCTGAGTTCAAGCTACTGATGTGATGTCACTGTCTGAGGGGTTGTGAAACCTGGAGAAAGCAAGCTTCGGTACAGCATTGACTGGGGAGACCTTAGGAGACCCCTTAAGAAACTTTAGCACATGTGCCACACGCATTGAATAGCCATAGTGGGCATCATATTTTGATAATTGTTCAGTTGGCATTCCTCCACCTTTTAAAAACATACAGACGTACGGAAACATGGCTTTCTGCACGATTTCACTTTAATGGAACAGAACAGGTGAAAAAAACACTGATTTTTACTTTTCTGCACTGGCCCGAAAAACTGGTTTAACCAATTCCACTATTTTCTTTATAAGCAAATATTTGTTTTCTTTATAAGCAAATAGAAGCCTTGCACATGATGTAGTAGCTGATACCACCTATTAAATGATGTTGCTTTTTGTTATTTACAGAAAGGCACTGGCCTGGTTAAAGCTTCTGAAAACATGGCAATTCTTGTTGTAAACATCTTTTGTGGCAGCATTTGTGAATATATCAAAGTGATCAAGAGACCTGCTTCTTTGAAAGGCAAAGCTACTGAGAGAGCTGTGCAGTTCCTTGCCCGTGAATGGCTGCTCTGCTCCTGCATGGCCAGCAGGGGAATTGCTCTCCTGGGATATGTTTGCTGTAATGGATTCTCTTCAAATGCTTCCCATTTCCAAGCACTCTTGCATTCTGCTCTAAGTGCCCCTGTCACTTGCTGTTTGCATGCTTCTATAATACCGGTTTTATGGGCTCTACTCTGTCCCTCCACCCAGGTTTGCCTCCTGGGGCAATTGGACATTACCAGGACCCACCCCTTCCTGCCCAAATCAGAACTTTCCTAGCTGGTGTCCCATGCCATTGAAGCCTCCACAGCAGAGAAAGAATCCAGATGAATGGGTCCAAAGCATTGGGTTCTCTGCCTCCGAGATAACTGCGTTATTAGCAGGGGACTTTTTGATCTCAGTGGTTAACCTTGGAATGATAAACTGTCTGGGAATGGATGGGTCAGTGGCCCTAGTCCTTCTGTCATGCTCCTAAAAGCACCTGCTGACTTCCACTGCCCATAGGCTGATCTGAAGCTTGTTATAAGCCATTTGGTGAAGTGCAGTTGTCTTCCTGTGCCTCCTTTATATACTGTCTGCCACATGTGTCACTCCCCCTCTTCATGGAGGAACGACACTAAACCCTGCCTAGGCTTCATATCCGAGTCACGGCACCATTATGTCGCTCCCCGTCTTCGTGGAGGAACGACACAGGACCCTGCGCTGTTCTTTTGTCTGCTCGGCCCTCCCCGGGTTTTCTGCTGGTTCTTCCCGGGTTGGCTACCGTCCCTTCCACCTCCGTGGAAGGGTGGTTCCCCCTGCCACTTTCCCCACTTCCGTGGGGGAGCGGCACACCTCCGGCCGGCTCTCTCGGGGGCTGCACAGGTGTTCCTTCAGATAGATGTTCCTGGTGCATGTTGTCTCTCTCCTCCTTTATAGTCCTCTTCCACCAATCCCAACTCTGCTACCCACACGCCGAGTACGCTGCTCTCCTCCAATCAGGAGTAAGTCCTACAGTTTAATGGTTGAACTGGAGTCAGCTGCGTAGAAGTTGTTACTCCCTTCTCAGCGCCATATTGTGGGAAAGCAGATGCATAGAATAAGTCTTAATTCGAGTAACAGTCTAGTCTGAGTTGCTCCCCACACACATGGAGCCCAGGCTGGCACAGGGAAAAGGAGGCTGCATTTCATTCCCAGCTCTGCCATTGTCCTGGGACTCTGCCAGCTCTTCCACACCATTCTTTTATTTTTGGAAATGGGGCAGAACCTCACCCATGTTACCGGGATTTTAAGCACTCTCCTTATCCACTTTGTTGTCACCCCTTCACAACCCTGAGAACTACCTGTAGTTTCTCCAGAGAGAGGGTGCTGGGTGTCTGTGATTAGATAGATGTTGGCTGCAGACCGCAGCGTGGGTTACAGTAGCCTGCTTTCAGGGTTGGAGATTGCCCTTTATAATTTGAGGGTCCCTTGTTGTTCTTAATGGTGTGTTGCTTATGGAAACGGAAACTTCCAAGAGTGAGGTACCACTTCCTTCAGAAGGGTCAGTTGAATGAGTCCATCACATCCACTCCATAAGACCAGTGCAGAGAGGAGGGGAGGACGGACTCAGTGGAGATAGGTTTACTGAGCAGGCAAACTTAGGGCAAAGGGTGAACTTTGGTCAGTCACACTGTAGCTTCTGGCAAGTCTTTGGGGAAGCAAAAACACATGAACTAGTTCAGCAATAGCATCTTCCAAGACAGGATGTTGAATACATTCACTGGGAGGAAGTTAACTACACATCTGCCTAGAAAAGCCTTGTTTTACTTCTTTTTTTTTTTTTTTTAAGAATTATTTATTTGAAAGGCAGAGATACAGAGAGAGAGAGAGAGAGAGAGAGAGAGTCTTCTGTCTGCTGATTCACTCACCAAACAGCTGCAACACCAAGGATAAAACCAGGCTGAAGTGAGGAGCCTGGAACTCCATCTGGGTTTCCTATGTGTGTGGGGGCCTAAAGACATGGTCATCTTTCGTTGGTTTTTCCAGGCATGTTATAGCAGGAAGCTGGATCAGAGTGCAGCCAGGGCTCCAACAAGCTCCCATATGGAATGCCAGTGTCGCAGGCAGTGGCTTAACCTGCTGCACCACAATGACAGCCCCCAGAGATCCTTATCTTCAAAGGATGCAGCTTTTGTTCTAACTGAAACAGACCCTTGACATAGTACAGTCACAATCTCTCTCTCTAGCACTGACTATATTTAATATGGCATAAAACAACAGAAAAGTACAATTGGATTTGACCAAAAAAAAGAAAGAGATTTGCTCTCCAAGACATGGTGGTCACCAGTGTTTCCAACATGTTCTCTAGTTTCTTTCATATAACTGTATATGGAATTTTTCCACCTAGAACAATGACTGTGAGACATTGCATGGTCCTGATTTATTGAAGGAAAGTTAAGTGCCTCCCACAACACTGTGCATGGGAAAGAGCTAACTTCTATTACAGCCTGTGTTGAAATGGAAGTACAATCTTGGTCAGCTTGAGACACCATAAGAAACACCATGGCTGAGTGGTTTCAACAAAAGGTGCTTATTTCTGAGTCCCGGAACTCAGAAATCCAGCCAAGATCAGGGTGCCAACAGATTTGCCATCTGCTGTGGGGGCCATTCGTGGCCTGTAGATAGCCTTGCTATGTCCTCACAGGGCAGAGAGGGGATAAGAACTCTGGTTCTCAGTTCTGAGAATGCCACCAGCCCTATAAGATTAGGAGCCCATCCAATGATGATGACCTCATTTAACCTTAATTACCCCCCTAATGGCCCTATTTCCACATATGGTCACTTTAAGGCTTCAACGTATGACTCTGGAGGGGGAGGGACACAATGCAGTTCGCAGCACTCAACTTGAAGGTTGACTGTGTTTAAAACAAAGAGTTGCCAAAGAGGACACCGAGGTCCACAGAGGTGAAGTAGCATGCTCAACATTTCCTCACAGAGCAGTGGCTCCACTGGTTCGGGTGTGGACCAGTTGAATCCGGAGCGTGTCCCTTCAGTGTGCCATGCTAAGAGCAGACACTAGGCTGGGTTAGGAGGCTGGGCAGGTGAAGATGGGCGTGAGGTCTGCATTCAGCATGACTCTTCCTGGGACCTAAAGAAGCTTGCACCCAACCCCAGAGCCCCCAGATGCTCTCATGCCTGGTGCACAAGGGGCTTCCCTTTTATTCGGACTTTGGTGAGTTGAAGAACAACATTCTGAGATAGTTCTCTCTGAAACGCAAGGCCTGATTGTGCATTTCATCCCTTATCTAGTGTGATTCCACAGAAGGAGTGACTGAGGTAGTTACCCTAGAGTCTGCTAGACCATGTGTACCACTCTAACAAGATGCCTTAGAATGGGGAATTTGTAAATAGAATTTTCTTTTCACAGTTCTGGAAGCTGGGAAGTCCAAGATCAAGGCTTTGACATTGTTATATGTGGAGAGCGGCTCTCTGCTTCCAGGGTGGCTGCTGTGTCCCCCGTGTTGTGGAAAGGACTGATGGGCAGGTGAACACTGTGACCCCCCAAGAGCAGAGAATGGAAGAGCAAGAGAGGCTTTTTGTGCAAGGCTTGTTTTGCATAAAATGCCTCTTTTATAAGGGCAATCATTCATTCATGAGGGCAGGGCTCTCACAACTTAATCACTTCCCCAAAGGCCCCACCTCTGCAGACCACCGCAGCCTGGATTAGGTTTCAGTGGGGATTTCGTGGTGGTGAGGGGACACACGTTTAAACCACAGCATTCTGCCCCAGCTGCATCCTTCTCATACACAAAATATATTCATTCCTTCTCCAAAGCCTTCTCTCACACCAGCACCATCTTTAGTTCGATGTCCCAAATCTCATCTAAGTCACATGTGGGAGAGACCCAAGGTACAATCCATTCCAAGGCCAATTGCCTCTAGTTGTGGGTCTGTGACATCATGTAAGTTATGTTCCTCTAACAGACAGTAGTGGGACAGGCACAGGATAGATGTTCCCATTTCAAAAGGGAGAAATAGGTAGGAAGAATGGAGTCCAAGTTCCTAAGTAAGTCCAATACCCAGCAGGACAAATATCAAATCTTCAGCCTTGAGGATAATCTTCTCTGACTTCACATACTGGCTTCTGGATATACTGTGTTGGGTCCCCCACAACTTTACAGTGTAGGGCGTGGTCTACATGGTAGGTCTCTGGGTTGGAGTCATGTTCCTGCAGCTCTTTTGCACTGGGACAGTACTTTAGTGGCTGCATGCTTCTGAGGCCTTGTAAGAGGCTCTGCTCCCAAAACCCCACTTGACATTGCACTGGTGAGGACTCTCTGTGATGGCCCTGACACTGTGGCTTTTCTCTGCCTGGTCCTCCAGGATCTCTGAGGCAGTCTTTTAAAAAAGATTTAAGAGATTTATTTGTTTATGTGAAAGATGGAGTTACACACACACACACACACACACACACACACACGGAGGGGAGAGGGAGAGAGAGGGAGAGAGGGGGAGAGAGGGAGAGAGAGAGAGAGAGAATCTTCCACCCACTGGCTCACTTCCCAGATAGTTACAGTGGCCAGGATTGAAGCCAGGAGCTTCAACAGGGTCTCTCACTTAAGTGACCCAAGCACTTAGGCCATCTGCTGTTGCTTTCCCCTGCACATTAGTAGGGAGCTGCATTGGAACTGTAGCAGCCAGGACCCGAACTAGCACCTATATAGGATGTCAGCATTGCAGGTGACATCATATGTATTTATATATATATTTATTTATACCTGCTGTGCCACAACACCAGCCCCAACTGGGGCATTCTTTAGAATCTAGGTGGAGGTAGCCATGCCTCCACAGCTTATGTACTCTGCATGCCTGCAAAGTCAGTGCCATGTCTTATGGCCTGTCCCTTCTAGAGAGACATCTAGGACATCCCGAGGAATGCCATGCCAGAACGTGGGGGCAGAGACTGGAGCAGCCCTGGGCAGAAAGCTCCATGATCCCATGGGTTCCCTGGGTCCTCCTTGAAAAACCTTCTCTCCTCAGGAGCCTGGCACTCTGGACCTGGCTGGACACAGCAGCCTTGAAGATCTCTTCAAATGTCTGTGGGTCATTCTTCCATGGTCTTAATGAATAGCTCTTGGCTTCCTTCTGTCCAGTCACTTGGCCATACCCTTGGTTGTCTCTCTCTCAGTGTGCTTTTGTATTCTTTGCATGGCCAGGTGGATGGTTTTCTAAAAAAAATTTTTTATTTTATTATCTGTTTGAGAGGCAGAGGCAGACAGACAGAGACAGAGAGAGGGAGAGACAGATAGAGCTCTTGGCCATTGGTTTACTCCCCAAATGCCCACAGCAGTCAATACTGTAGCTAAGAGCTAGGATCAAAATCTAAGTCTCTCACTGAGTGACAGAGACCCAACTATTTGAGCCATTACTGGTGCCTCCCAGGGTCTGCATTGGTGGGAAGTTGGGATTCTGGAGCAGAACTAGAAATGGAACCTAGGCTCTCTGATTTGGGATGTGGGCCTTTTAAATGGTACAGGTTAATGACCTGCTCCCACATTTTCCGAATCTTCAAATTAGACTCCCATTTGGATTCTAAGTTCCATCCTTAATTCATCTCTCTCTTCTGAAATTTACTGAAAACAGCCAAGAGAAGCCACGCAGCACCCTGGACACTCTGCTTAGAGATTTGGTCCACTAAACATCCTAGGTAATTGCTTTTAAATTCTGCCTTCCACCAAGTTCTAGGACATGGACATGGTTCAGTCCGATTCTTTGCCACTTTGGTAGATGGATGGCCTTGCCTCCTATTTTCCATCACATGTTCCTCACTTCTGTCTAAGACCCCATCAGAAGAATGTATCCACCAGCATTTTCCTCACAGCCACTGAAATCATTTCTCAGACTGAGCTTTCTCTACAGCTCTCCTCTTCTGAACCTTCACCATCACTGCCCTTAGGGCTCCTCGGGTGGAAATCTGGGCTTTTTCCTAGCATGCTCCTCAAACTTCTTCCAGTCTTTGCCCATTTCCCAACCCCAAAGCCACAGTGCCAGTCCAGTCCCGAGCAGCTTTCACAAGGCATTTAAAGCATCCATGAGGGCATAGCCTCGGTGACTTAGTCATGTCCCCAAAGGCCCTACCTCTTAGTACCACCGCAAAGGGGATGAGATTTCACCACGGAACCTGGAGGTACCGCATTGAAATCACAGCATCTGCAGTAAGAAATTCTTATGGAAATGCACACAAATGGCCTAAGAGGCTGGCCTAGGATTTCTTGAGCATTAGCATTTACCAAGTGCTTTTGGAAACCTGTTTCATCCTCTCAGGAATCCTGTGAGATGAGTAAGATGCTTGCTTTCGGAAGAGAAAAACAGAGGCTCCAAAAACTAGTGATGGAGCCAGGGTACCGACTCTGGAGGCCAGCTGGACACTCTCACCTGTGCGGGAGCCATCCTTCACCTCCCTGAGGCATCCCTGTGTCAGAGCAGAATTGTCAAATTTAATCCTCCACTGATTATACATTCACTTTCAGTCATTTGTTTCCTATTCTCTTATTAAACATTTATTAAGCACCTACAGTGTGTGCTGCTATTCTGGGCACTGGAGATAAGGAACAGAGAAAAAAGAGCTGTGGACTAGGTTTTCTGTGCTCCTAGGTACAGGGCCTGCTCATGTAAGCTTTGCGGGTAGGTATGGTGGTGGTGTATCCCTCTCCATGTTATTTTTATTATATTCTATCCATTTCATTTATTTTAGGACAAATGCATAAAACCTTGCTGCCCAAGTAGACAGAGCCACAGAAGGAACTAATTATGAAGATCAAGTGGTCATCCATTTGCAGGATTTGCCGCTGTAATCAAAAGAGGGTTGATCTGACACACATTTCCTGATGTGCATCGTCATTACTGGGCTGCAAGATAATTAGGCATGAATGATGAGCAGGTAACCTAAATAGCTATAATCAGTACAGCTTTCTCACAGGCAAGTCATCTTCCAAATGTTTTCTCCTATCTTATTGGGTCTCTAGCATTTGGCACTGGTGTCACTCTGGCTTTCCTGGTGCTGTATGTGGCTGAGAGTTGCCACTGAGCCTGGTGCAGATCTGGAAGGGCTGTGTCAGCTAGGTCTTCCTGGGCCTGGCCAGCCCTGCTCCAGCTTCCTCTGCACCTCTCCACATCCATTCACCTCTGGCCTTGGTGGCCTCAAGGCCCTGTCAGTGCCTTGTGTGTCAGTGGCACAGGAAGGGTGCAGGTGAATTGGCTGTGTGTTTCTTTTTACCCACTGTACAGTCCGGGTGACAGATTTGAGGGCAGGGTCCAGGGTGAGGGGCCACGGGGGCCAGGCAGCGGATCACCAGCTCGGCGCCCTTAGCTCTTTCAGATCCAGGCACGCAGAAGTCTTGATGTGATTTTAGGTGTAAGGAGGATTTACCCAAAAATCCTTCCCTCCAACCAGACATTCCTTCAACAAGACACAAAGCTTTCATTTAATGATTGGAGATAAAAATCTGGAAATGCAAATGCCTGGAGAATTACCACACTGGCTCAAAAAGGGTTGAGTTCCAGGATAAATACATTGCTTTGATTTAGAAAGCAGTGAGGAAGCAGGAAGCCCGAGAGATAGGAGAGGGCAGGGGGAGTGCTTTATGGGCAGAGAGTGGGTGCCGTGATTGGAGTCCCTGGGGTTTTCTGGAACTGTTCTCAGCCTATGGGAGTTGTTGGGGAAACGTGTGCTGCTCAGGGCCTGTGACATCGGGCCTCCCTGGCCGCTGTGAGGAGGCTCTGTGAAAAGTGATTCTGGATAGAAAAAAGATGACACACACCAATAAAGCAAGGCTATTTTATTGTAAAAAGGCTCTTGCACATGCTGAGAACATTGCATTTTGAGGCAATTACTGGATGCTCTGGGTGGAGCTACAGGCATAAGGCCAAGGTTGAGTGACTTAAGCCACCCAAGTAGAACAATCCTTGCTGAGGCCTGGGTGTAGAGGTGGCTGGGTGACCAGTGGGCTGGCAGTGGGTGGAGACAGCCTTTGGTAACTCAGGCAGCTACCTGGTGGCAGTGTGCCTGGATCAGGAAGACCATGGTGGGGTGATGGGTGAGTGCCTGGGACACTAGGACCAAAGCAGACACTGGAGCCTCAGCCATGGCCCAAATCCTGGTGGGGCCCAACGACAGCTGGCCCCTCAGCCAAGGCCATCTCACACAACCTGCACTTGGATTTGCTAGGAGTGTGAGGGATGAGAGAAGGACACAGAAGCCCCCAGTTTCGTGCCCTCTCCTCAAGGCCTGGCCAGGATCACAGAGTGACTGAGTTCGGGACTGGGCTCATGCCTGTGGGTGGCAACACACCAAAAAGGAACCACAGGCAGATGGCTCCCTTGGAGTTGTACATTCCTCACCAACATTTGAAGTCAGAGAGGCAAGAGAGAGGGAGAGAGAGAGGAGCATGCCGGGTCCGGATTGGTCTGGCACAGCACATCCTCTTGCTGTGATTGCTTCGGGTTCCTGGACTTCTCTTGGGAGGTTGTTCTTTTTTGGAACAGATGTTAGATGCTGTCATTGAAGACACATTTCACAACCAAGCACTGTTCCTGAATGCAAGGGAAAACACTGGTCCCTAGGAGAAGCTTCGATTCTCAGAGCCATCCAGTCTGGCTCCCGCTACCAATCAGAGTCACAGGTGTTTCTCATAAAATTGTGCAAATTGATCAAATATGCAAATTAACAAGAAAGACCTCATGCATTGATGTGTGATCAAATATGCAAGTTTATATCATGCATGCATTAATATGTGATGTAAATGTAGACGTCAGATGTTTTATGTATAACAGAGAACATTCTGGTCACCCCCACACATATGCCAGGACCCTTCCGTCTGGAGCTGAGGTTTCCCGTCCTGGCCAAGATGCACAGCAGGCCACTGACTGGCCTCTTCCTGGCTCCCTTTCCCAAGGGGCGAGGGAATGGAAGTACACGTGTCCAGTCCCAGGAGCCCGCAGGGCTGTGGATTTAGGATGCCAGACCTGGGGGGAGAAGTGAGCCAGTGCTGGCTGGAGAAGCATCCATCCCACCTGAGGATGCACACGCCCCTCCTCTGTTCACTGAGGCAGCTGTTGAAAGGTAGAGCAGGTTGTTTGACATGAGTTATCGTGTATCTGTCAAATAGAAATATTGGGCTGGTTGTTAATTCATAAACAAGCACACCACTGTGAATTTTCTGTGATCTTTGCACGTCTCCCGATCAATCCTGTCTGCACCCTGTGGCCAAGGCTCTTTTTCCCATGTGGGATTCAGCCCTTGCCCTACCAGGCCTTCATAGGCCTCTGCCTCCAAGAGAGCCTCCCTGATTGATTCTCCACCAAGGCTGTGCAAGTCCTTGGCAATCCCATCAGTCACTAATTCCTCTAGCGCATCACTGCCTGTTCCAAATACTTTGCAAATGTGAACTCCTTCCCCATGCACAGAAATTGCCTAGGAAAGATATGCAGATATCAGTATATTCTGTGCAGACAAATGAAGCACACCGAGAGGTTCCCCGTTTCTGTAGGTCCCACTGCTTACCAAAGTGCTGAAGCCAGGCTGTGTCCCTTCCCGACGTGAGGCCCTCCCAGGAGCAGTGCACCAGCAGCGTGCTTCAAAAGGGCCGGCAGTGCGTTGGTGGTATAGTGCTTAGCATAGCTGCCTTCCAAAAGGGCCGGCAGCAGAGATGCAAAGGCATGTTCTGCTGGTGATTCTGGCTTCAACTCAGAGAAACCTGGGTACCCTTAAGAATAAAAAAAAAGCCAGCGCTGTGGCTCACCTGGCTAATCCTCTGCCTGCGGTGCCGGCACCCCAGGTTCTAGTTCCGGTTGGGGCGCTGGATTCTGTCCCTGTTGCTCCTCTTCCAGTCCAGCTCTCTGCTGTGGCCCAGGAGGGCAGAGGAGGATGGCCCAAGTGCTTGGGTCCCTGCACCTGCATAGGAGGAAGTACCCGGCTCCTGGCTTTGGATCGGCACAGCACTGGCCATAGTGGCCATTAGGGGAGTGAACCAACGGAAGGAAGACCTTTCTTTCTGTCTCTCTCTCACTATCTATAACTCTCTCTCTGTGTTTCTCTCTCTCACTGTCTAAAAATCTGCCTGGCAAAAAATGAAAAAAAAAAAAAGAATAAAAAAAAATCCCAGGCTCCATACTTGCTGAGCCAAGTTTTGGGAACCTTATTTCGTGCAGCACAAAGCCACGTGTACTGTAGGTACATGCGGGGTCTTTAAGAAGTTCATGGAAAATGTGCATTATGAAAAAAAATACACAGATTCCCAAGCTGTCTGCACTTAAATAGCTTATTTGTAATTCCGTTTCCCATGAACTTTTCAAAGTACCCTTGTTTGATGAATAGTCAGCATGAGAAATGACCTCTTTGTGTGCGTGTGTGTGTACATATGTGTGTGTTTATTTGGACTGCCCAACAGAGACTGGAACATCAGTGACGGCAGGCGTAGGTGAGTCCACAGATGTGGATGACAAGGCACAGCAAGGTAAGAGCTGTCACTGGCCAGTCTCACCAGACATGAAATAGTTGCTAAAGGTGCGTTCCTATTCAAGAAATTTAGGGAAACGTATTTTTAACTTAAAATCAAAACCTCTGGCTGGAAGAGAAAATTATTCCAAAGCTCATGCCTCCAATTTTGTCACTTGCCTCATTATCAAATGCCTTCACAGGTTAGAACGGGACTGGCTGAGGGAGACACCCACAGCCCCCACGGCCAGCGGTCCTGAGCAGTGTTGCTCACTCACGTCCACACCCCGGAGGGGCAGCCCTGAACCAGAGGGCTGGGGAAAGACAGCCAGGCCTCTCTCATCTGCTAATAGACTCTGTGGTCTCAGATTCTAGTAAACCAATGGCCCCACGGGTGTATCAAATCCGAATTCAGAATCATCTGTAGCAAGTGCGCCCCCTTGACCACAGCCCTGCTAACCTTGCAAGAGCACCCCACCCCCCAACCAGGGTCCTCCCCGCCTTTCCCTGCTCGAGGAGGGCATTTTAATATAAATTCCTGCTCCCCGTAGGCTTCCAGAGCTCACATCTTTCTCACATCAGAGCAGAAAAAAAAAAGGCAAAAAAAAAAAAAAATCCCAGGGTAGCCACTAAAAGGGATTAATTTCCCCTTTCTCTTGGCCCTGCTCCCCTCCTCCAAGGGTTAAGTATGCGGAGGGAAGACTCGCTAGACTTTGTGTCTGTGCTCGGTGGGAACTATTAAATTACTGTTGGATGTTTCTGATTATACCACACATCGCTGCCTGCGCGGCTCGGGGCCACGTGCACCCCAGCGGCCCACACTTGCTGCTGGAGGCCCCTCGGTGGCACCGACGCAGTATGGGTTTTTTATTTCAAGGGCAAGGATGGGAGCTGGTGCTGGCCAAGGGGAAGGAAACGGGCCATAAAACTGAGAGCTGAGCGGCTTACTGGAGCCAGGACGCTGGGGTCTGCTTAATTGCTCTGAAATGAAAAAGATTCAGGGCTTTTCGTGAAATCCCATAGGCACACTTGCCAACCCTCAAATATTAGGTTGAATTACAGTTTCTGATCCTGCGCCTCTCTCCTGGTCATGCGTCTTGCTTCTTCTGGAAGGCCATCCCCCAGCTCCAGGGCCGCGGGACGGGAAAGGTTAACTGGAGGCATGGCCTGGCTCCCAGAGGGTGGGTTGGGGGGGCAGTCGCGGCAACCCCATCCTCCAGCCTGGGGAGTTCACAAATGCCCACGCGGTGGTGCTCTTACTGGGGGCCTCTCCGCCCACGCCCTGAGCTCCGGAAGCATTTAGAGCAAAGTGCTTCTCCGAGGCCCCGGAATAACCACACGAATGCGTTCAGCTCTTCGGGGGCAGAGCCATGACTTTTGCCGGAGTCTCGGAGAATCTTCAGCATAAAGACATTGCGTGAAGAAGCCGCGATGTAGACAACCGGAGTGTGATAACACTGGCGCAGGGTTCCTGGGGCAAGGATCGTTCTAGGGCCCAGTGAGTGGGGAAAGGAAGCCAGGAGGCGCCTGAGCGAGCTGCTGAGCTGACCGGGCTGGTGCCTGTTCGGGGACGCATTCCTCCTCTGATCTCACTCAGCGGGAAGCAGCTCATTGAGTAATTGAGGGCAGGAAGCGTGGCCAGAGCAGAGAGGATGCAGCCTGCACACACGTGGATTAAGAACCACGCTGCATGGGCCAGCAAACTGTGCCACCAGCGGCCCCTCTGGGCACACTTGCTCCGTGTTTGCTGGTCTGTGGGCGGAGCCTGGCTTGCTCTCTGTGTGTGAGGGGCTGGGACCTAAGCCTCAGTAGGGTTTGTCTGCTGGGGCTTCTGCTGAATCACGTTCCTTCCCCTGGTTGTGCACTGAAACCATCTGCAAGGCCCAGGCACTGGACCCAAAGAGCTGCCTCCTGGGTGGTGAAAACTCTTGAACTTCTCAAGCATTCTCAGAAAAAGGTGATGCTGAGGTCTGAGGGGCCTTTACTACGTAATACTGTTTTGGTCAGTGAAGGACGCATATAGAACGACAGGGGAGTTCAAAAACTTACGGTAGGCCGGCGCCACGGCTCACTAGGCTAATCCTCCGCCTTGTGGCACCAGCACCCCGGGTTCTAGTCCCGGTTGGGGCGCCGGATTCTGTCCCGGTTGCTCCTCTTCCAGGCCAGCTCTCTGCTATGGCCCGGGAGTGCAGTGGAGGATAGCCCAGGCCCTTGGGCCCTGCACCCCATGGGAGACCAGGATAAGTATCTGGCTCCTGCCATCGGATCAGTGCGGTGTGCCGGCCGTGGCGGCCATTGAAGGGTGAACCAATGGCAAAGGAAGAGCTTTCTCTGTCTCTCTCACTGTCCACTCTGCCTGTCAAAAAATTAAAAAAAAAAAAAAACTTACGGAAGATAGAACTAAATGATGTTTATCTTAGCACAAATATTTTTTAAATGGTGCATGTGAGAGGTGTTCAAAGAGTTCATAGAAAATGCCTATGGAAAAAACATATGCAGGGCTGGCGCTGTGGCGTGGTGGGTGGGGCTTCCAGCTGCAGCACCCCGCATCCCATGTAGGCGCTAGTTCGCTGCTCCTCTTCTGATCCAGCTCTCTGCTACGGCCTGGGAAAGCAGTAGAAGGTGGCCCAGGTGCTTGGGTCTCTGGGCCGGTGTGGGAGTCCTGGAGAAGCTTCTGGCTTCGGAACGGCCTGGCTCTGGCCACTGTAGCTACTTGGGGAGTGCACCAGCAGATGGAAGACCTCTTTCTGTGTCTCTTCCTCTCTCTGTCAGTAACTCTACCTCTCAAATGAATGAGAAAATCTTTAAAAACAAAATTAAAAAAACTATTCATGAGTTTCAAATTTTTCACCCAAATAAATGTTTCATTTATTTAAAATGGTTTATTGGTTGATTGTTTTGAAAGGAAGACACACACACACAGAGCGAAAGAGAGAGAGCTGCCATCTGCTAGTTCACACTCCCTCCCTAAAAAAAAAAAAAGACTGCAAAAATTGGGCTGGGTCAGATGGAAGCCAGAAGCCAAGAACTTCACCAGGTTCTCCTGCATGGGTAGCAGGGATCCAACTATCTGGCCCATCATCCAGTGCCTTCCCAGGTGCATTAGTAGGAAATCTGGATTGGAAACTGAGCAGCCAGGATTCAACCCAGTGCTGTGATTTGGGGTGCAGGTGTTTAGAGACCTGTCCCCAAATTCTCTTTAGTTCTATTTTCCCACAGGCTTTCTGCAGTTCCCTCATCAGATGTAGGTGTGTGGTAGGCTACACTCTGAGGTCTGTGGAAGCACACTCAATGATATCCCCACAATGATGACATCGTCTAACGGCACATTTCTCAGAGTGTGCCTGCCCTGTCAACTCTGTAAGAAAAGCTATGGGAAGATGGTGAGGATACTGACAACCTGGTGTGAGTTGCAGAGACTTTAGCGGGCATGGAGATGAGGATGTGAGGAAGGCAAGGAGGCTGTGTGCCATCTACGTTGTTCTGTAATCATGAATGAAGAGGGGCCGGTGTTTCTCCTTGCTAGGTTACTGAGTCAGTGGCTTAGTGTGAGCTGAATTGGGAGACTGGCTTCTCTCCCACACACACCAACAACCAAGCTCAAAGTGTCCTTCAGGGCAGCACTCTGTCTTTGGGAAGGGCCCCCGGGGACATGGATCGCAAGCACACTGCCCTTTGCCATTGCTGTGGTGACACCTGTGCTGACCCCAGTCTCCTCCTGCCTTTCAGCAGTCCTACCTGGTATCCTGTTCTCCGTATGTTTGCAAGCGCATGCCACGGATTTTCCTTACTCTACTCTGTGAGGTCTTCTGTGGCTTTTCTGTGGGCAAAGGGTGTTGCTGTTCTAGTGGGAATAATGCCAGGTGTCTAGGGTGCATTCTGCCCCAGGGGGCACCCCATCTCATCAGAAAGCACCTCTGTGGAACACGAGGAAGCCACAGTCACTGGAGGATGACTCTGTGCAGGGGTCTTTGGTTTCTGAGCACAGCCTGGTCCTTGTGGTGAGACTAGCAGCCAAGCCCCAGGGTGATAAGAGGCGGAGAAGCAGATAAAGCCAGTGGGGTCACGTGGGTGCCAAGGGAATGAACTATGCACCCAACTCCCACGTTCCCAGCTTGTGTCATCCTGTGAGGGTATGGCATCCCATATGCCTTCTCTGGCAGAACCAGATCAGCACATATTGGTGGGCTGTGTGGACCATGACTGACCTCCTTCAAGTCCATCTGTGACAAAGGACTCCCTGTCCTCCCTCTGCAACTGAAGAGAGGGAGGAACAGATGAGCAAGGCTCCCTCCTACAGGCACTCTGTGGGCCCTTCTGCATGCATCATTTCATTAGGGCTCACAGTAACACTCCGACATGCTGATTTCTATTCTCAGTCTTTGAATGTGGAAATCAACGCTTACAAGTTATATGTTAGTTAACATCACCCTAGTTAACACTAGCCATTGTAACAAACCAACCATAGGCTTATTTCCCATCCATTTAAATCCCAAATGAGTGTTCATTCTCAGCTCTCCTCCAGTTGTCTGCTCCTGGGTGCAGGTCCTTCCACCTTTAGGACTTCTTTTCTACTCTTTTGTTGTGCTTTGGCTCCTATGGCGAGATTTAAAATGTAAGATCGATGTAAGATTTGGTGAGAGCAGCATTTCTGAACATGAATGAACCACAGCAATAAACAGTGTAAGTTCTGTATTATCTTGAATAAGAATCTGAGATCCATGGAGATTGAGGGATTGATCGAGGTCTCAGAATTAGGTAACAGAAATTCTGTGATGTGTCCAGATCTATAGGTGCTAGTGAAAATTTGCTAATGAGGCTGGGAGTTGGATAAAGTCCGCCCCACCCCCAATCTCAATAAACTGGAAAACAAAGAAACTACACTTTCAAGTCAGTTCCTATGTGAGATGGAAAGCATGGGGTTTCAAAGTTCTCTTCTAGAAGTCCTTGACATGAATGTTTTGGTGATGAAAAAGTAACACAAATATCTGTCAGTGGCAATGCCTTTCAAGGTAGATAATGTTGGGCTTCCCCTGACCTTACCACTGAACTTCACTTCTTTCTGTAAAACCAATCTGTTTCTCTCCATTGGCCATGAGGGCTCCCTATAGGCGACAAGAGGGGCTTCCCGATCAACCACTGAAGAGATGAGTCTGCCTGTGGCTCACCTTTGGTGCTCCCAACATTCCTGGTGAACACCTAGTGTCTGGACGGTTGGGAAGAGAGGTTGGATTAGATCATTAGGAAGGAGCCCCCATGACCTTGTAAGAGACCACATGGATGTGGACACACATGCTCCCTGTCTCTTGTTCTCTGATGCCCTGTGCATCACCAGATGAGGGCCCTAGACTTCACACTTCCAGAACCGTGAGCAAGAATATGCCTCCTTTCTTTATATAGTTAGCCTGCCTCAGGTATTTCATTACAGAAAGGAAGTGTAGACTAATGTGGTCTTATGTTGGACACCCAGAGTGTGGCAGGTGGAACCAAGCTTGTAAGACCAGGATGCAAAGCCTGGCTGCAAGAGAAAGGGAGGAAACAGAAGACAATGGAAAAAGATGAGTCAAGGCAGTTCCAGTGCAAAAACTCTACATATGGAGAGGATGAAGGAGTGACGACCACATCTCATGCTTTGATTCATTCTTTCTAAAGCTGAAGAGTGAATTCGATGATCTTTTGGGGGATGTAAGCTGAGCCTTACCATCCCCATTGTGGAATATCTGCTTGTCTCATGAACTGGATTTTAGTGTGTGGTGAGAGACAGAGATCTTCCATCCATTGGTTTATTCCCTAGATGGCTGCAGCTGTATGGCTGTGCCAGGCAAAAGCCACAAGGCTGGAACTGCATTCAGGTCTCCCATATGAGTGGCAGGGGCCCAAGCACTTGGGCCATCTTCTGTTGCTTTCCCAGGTGCATTAGCAGGGAGCTGGATTGGAAGTAGAGCAGCTGGGACTTGAACAGTTGCTTGTATGAGATGCCGGTGTTGCAGGCGGTGGCTTACCCCGCTATGCTACAACAAGGTCCCCCACATGTCTCCTCTGAATCAGCACTGGCCTGGGACATCTGACAGCTTTCACTGTCATGTGCAGTCAGCTTCCTGGTAAAGGCAACTGCCGTGCTGGCAATAAAGTTAGAATGAAAATATGCATAGAGCAGATCAGATAAAAGGTGCCTTTCTTTTTGATTGCAAAAGTTTAGTGACCAATTGCCTTTATTTTACTTTAAAAAATTTCTTTTGACTTTCCAGTTTTATTTGGTTTGTAATGATATTTTCCTTGGGCTTGTTACGGTAAATGTGCAATACTTTTGGCTTCTTTGGAGAACAAAATGGAAAACCCTCTGTTTCTAGATGGGAAAAAGCAGACCACCAGCTAAAGGCTGGAATACCATTTGATCCCCACTGTGCCGGCAGCAAGAAGACCCCTGTCTTCTGGCTCTGCGCCCTCTCCCCTCTCCCCCTTCCCTCCTCCCTCTTCCGCTTCTTCTCCACACATTGCAAGCTTCAAAGGAAGCGCCTGTGGCTGAGTGACCAAGTCCTGGAGGCTCAACACTGGGATAAAACTTGGCTGTCCCGCAGAAGACTGGTGGACACACTCAGAGCAGGGCTGCCGCCGAAGCCTGGCTGTGTCTATAAGCATCTGGGTTGGGTGAGAGTTCCGGGCTGTTCTCTAACTGGTCCGATGCACGCAGTGTCACAGGCTGGGAATCAGCAATACATTCCCTTTAAGATGGACAAATGTCTGGCTGCTACACTGTTTACTTGACAATATTTTCATATCAAAAAAAAAAACAAAACCCTTTTTCAAAAAAAGGATAAGAAGGTTCTGGACTTTCTTCAGTAGTGTAAGCCAGAGCTAAGGTGTTGAAAACAGAAACAGCAAAGAAATCATATTTGTTACAAGCGTGGAAAAAAAAAAGTGCTGTGCTTCTCCTTCAGCCTTCTCTCATTTCTCTTTCTCTTGTTAAAAGCCCTGGGCATGGCTCTAAAAAATGTCCTTTTGTCTTAAATTCCAGTAGTTTTTGAACCTCTGGAATCTCATATGAGGGGCCAAATATAGCTGACCCCAGACTTCTTAGTTGAACAGAAGTAGAAGCCTAGAGGAGAATTTTGTCATTTAAAAATTCCAGTGTTATGTTTCTGACTTTTTCACCCCAGTGAAGCCATCGGTGTTCTTTGTGCAGCCTATCTGAGATCCGCTCTGCAAGCACAGATTAGGACTTCACAGTCCAGACCAGCTGCAGCGATTGCAAGCCCTTTGCTGTTACTGATTTTGTGCACAGCACTGTTTGCTGTTTCTGCTGAGCCTGGCGCTTCTGGGTGCTACCAGAGAGCAGAGGTTGTACTTGCTCTCCACTGGAGAATCCTCCCGTCCACTGTGAATCCCCGGAACCCCTGATCTCACTGCCGGAGCTCCCCAGACCTGTGCAGCTGACATGCAGGCTGTGGGATCAGTAATGAAGGCTCTTGTGAGTGTGACGGAAGCAGAGCTGGAAGACTCTGGAGGAGGGGCTGCGGGAGGTCCAGGCCACTGGGATTCTGCAGAGGCTCAAGCAGATGGGCCCAGTGAGGGGGGTGTGTCTTCCCAAAAGCCAAAGTGGTCACGGAAGGGAGTGGGGCAGAGCACTGAGGCAGCAAGCGTGTTGTGCAGCAGGTACAGCCGGAGCAGAACCAGATCTCCAGGGTCTGGGCTGTGGTTCTTCCCCCTGGGCCAGACCAGCCTCTGCAGCTGCCCCAAAGCCAGCCTCCAGGAATGGCTGCGACCTCCAACATGCAGCTTAAAACCAGTCCAACAGGGTTGCTTGCTGAGAGCTACTCTGAAGCTGCAGCTGTGCCTTGCCAAGTGAGCCCCTGTGCTCAGAAAGAAAAAATGATGGTTCTGCTTCAAGGAAGACTTTGGCCTTCAGCACACTTCACCATGTCTGTGCAGACTAAGCAAGGCCATGTCAAGTGCACAGGTGCGCTAAGGCCGGACTGTCGGCCACTGGTTTGAGCCCAGGCCCATCTGAGGATGTAGTTCACAGGGTTGTGGGCGGGGCTTGGGACTCTCAGCAGTTGCACCAAATGGATCTGATTATGGTGGGAATTTGCATTCTTCTGACTGTTCAGAGTACAAAACAGCTTTTCAGGCAGTACAGAGGTGCTTCGGCATCTCCTGGAGTTCCGTCCCCAGGGAGTTCTTCCTCACAGGCATGGTGGTAGACGGGGGAAGCTCCTGCAGGTGTCTCCAGTCATAAGTGCAGAGACGGTCAGAGGCTCTTGTCAGAGCTGGCTGCGGCTAGGAGGGACTCAGGCTGTCCCCGGGCAGCTGAGGGCAGATCCAGAGCTAAGGAGCCCCAGGAAGGAGAGGCACCAGGTGCTAAGGACCCATTGCGCCCAGTTGAACTTCAGTGCAGGGTGTGTGTCAGCTGCTCCTGAAAGGGAGTAATCCACAAACTCCTTGAACTTGGTTGTCCAAGTGGCAGCAGCAATGAGCAAGGGCCATGTGGTCACTCTCAGTGTGGCCCTCGCCTCAGACTGTATTTGGATGGCTCTGGGTGGGCTCTTCCTTGTCACCCACAAGGAGGAGCCACTGCAAACTAGAAAGGTTGGCTGTGGTCCTTATCCCAGGCTCAGGTGCCCTAGGAGGTGGGTGCCGCCGTGGTGGCAGGGAGCACGGCCCCGATTCTGCTGCTCCTGGGAGAGCCTGGGCGTTCAGAGTGGGCCCGCGCCAGGCTGCCCGTGTGCTCAGAGCCAGCCGGCACCACCAACCAGGGTACAATTATAGGTAGTTCGGCCATTTTCCAACCTAATTCAGATGTTCCATTATGAGTCTTTAGAGTTGGACCAGGGTAGTCCAAATACCATTTTGTTTACCTGACCTAGTTTAACAACTTGTTCTTTTTTTAAAAAACAAGGAACTGAATTTGTACTTTTTTTTTAACCCCAATGTTATTGCACATTAGAGCTAGAGGGGAGACTCCTGGTCCATTTCATAGAGGGGCCATGCCCTGTGGTGACCCAAGGCACAGGCTTTGGAGGCCCACCGCCTTGGGTTTCAATACTCAGGTCTCAACAGCATGGGATACCCAAGCTTCCAGTCCCAAGTTATCTGTTTCTAGAAAGGAAAACACAGCACTTACTCTAGGCCTCTGCACGGACTGCATGGGGCAGCTGAAGGGAGGGCCTGTGGCTATCATCGTCACTGTGGAATCACCAATGCACACCTACGGCGAGGTCCTGTCTTTGCCTTCCAGACCTAGCCAGAGAGGGTGAGCCACGCCACCAGCTGGGGTGGGCCCCATATTTAAGTGTCACACCACTGTGGTCACACACTCAGCACTGTAGTGAGAGAGCTTGAGCCGTGTCCTTTCTCTTTTATGTACTGGGATGTAGATTGGATGAACACACAAGATTTAAAAAGCTCAAGACCCTCCATGATTTTGAAGCTAGGTTCCAAGCTAAGAGCTATGGAATGCCCCAAATTTCTCTCAACCTTGCTTTACCTCATCTGTGCAATGGGAATGGACAGCGAGAGGCAACAACTCACAAAAATGCTTCGCACAGCGGGTGCCCGGAGCCAGCACCCTTCTGTGGGGTTCCTGAGGCTTTAGGCAGCATCCTCACTGTCATTGTGAGGCACTGAGGTCACTCTCCATTGGGACTCCACAATCACAGCCTGCCATAGAGGATCATGGGTCAGGAGCTTCCTGTCAAGTCCCTGTGCCACTCCTCAGGGCGGGCTGGCAGCTCCTGCCAGGCAGAGTCCTGTCTGTTTACTTCTTCTTGGCTCCTGGCTCACCAAGTATTTGTTCCGTGAATGAATGCAGAGGAATAATGCAGTCTGGTGGCCTTTCAGGACCATCTCCTTGCGGGAGGTTTGAAAGTGTGTGAGCTCCAGATACAGCCTTGGGTTCCAATCCCATGCCCTGGGTGAGCAGGTGTACGTGGGGACTTATGACAGCTTCTGTCTCACAGAGTGGTTCTGACCATCCATGGAAACAACAGAGGAGGCATTTCAGCAACGTTCTTAGTTATTTATTTATTTATTTGGCAGAGTGTTGCAGAGACAGGGGTAGACAGAGACAGAAAAGAGGGAGGGGGTGGGAGTTTCTTCCACCCATTGGTTCATTCCCCAAATGGCTGCAACGGCTAGGTATGGGTCAGGCTGAAACTAGGAGTCAGGATTTCCATCTGGGCCCCGACATGGGTGGTGGAGGGCCAAGGATTTGGGCCATCTTCTGCTGCTTCCCAGGCACATTAGCAGGGAGCTGAATTGGAAGCAAACCTCAGCACAGCACTCCTATATGAGAAGCTGGCATCACGAGCTTAACCTGCTGTGCCGCAACACCAGCCCAGCAATGTTCCTTCTCACCAAGACATCCCATGGGAATTAAACTAGCATGCTCCCATTTTCTTCTTTACTATCTTTTCCAAAGAGAGAAATTCTTCTTCATTGACTGTGTCTGTATGAACAAATGTGCTGGACACAAATGCACTAAAAGGAAAGTTAATTCCAGTTTCTAAAAAGGAAGCTATGCCAACTCCCCAATTTGACTTTCTATTTCAGCCTTCAGGAGCGCATTCTTTGGCTTAGGGATGATGGGCAGAGGCATCCTGGGGTGGCTGTCCCACAGAGCTCCCCTGTGCTGCTGGCCGGCTTCTCTCTCCCTTCTTTCCTTTTTAAGTTGTTTGCCAGTCTAACTCAAGATTGCACCTTGGTTGGATTCTTAGAGACGCACCTGGATGAGAAGTCCCTTCTCCAAGAACAGCTCTGTTAGTGTTCAGGAATTTTCTCAAAAGACAGTGTTCTCCAGGAAGGGTGTCTCTTCATTCACGATCCCAGGAAGGGTATCCAGAACACACGCCTCCTACCTTGTTACTAATGGGGTTTGATCCCATCCTACCGAGTGGAAAAGTAGGTGTCACCTGCTGGTGGCACAATGTGCAGGCACCCGGGGCCCTCGGCAGCGCTGAGGGCGAGGATGCCTGGTCTGAACAGGCCACACCGGGGGAGAATTCCCATGGGTGTCTGCACCCCAGGTAGCACAGCTGGGAGGTCTGGTGGGACACCAGGCCCTCCTGCAGAAGCGTTACGGTGGCTTCTAATCTCGGATTTGAACGCTAATGCTCTCTCGGCTAAGCAGCTCCACTGGCTTCACAGCCAAGAAGGCCTGGCACCTTGCGCTCACCTGCGAAGAACGCAGGGACCACGCCAAGGACGCAGGGACACGCCCAGGGCACAGCGCGGAGGCGGTGCTGGTTCTGGGCCAGAGGCCCCTCCGTCTTCCCAGAGCCCGCTGCTCACTTCTCCCTGCCTTTGGTCTCCGAAGCACGCATCCCCCTTTCCCCTGCCGGCCTCCCCCTGCTCCGGGAACGTGGGCAAGTCCCCATCCCTCTCTCCGGCCTCGGCCTCCCCCGCCCCTCCATGAGCTCCAGTCCCCAGGGGCGCCCTGGCCCGAGTCGGCCTCCACCTGCCGCCCGCCAGCCCCGCTGACGGCCGCCCCCGCGCGCCGCTGGCGCCAGCCGCTCGATGGGTCTTGCACTTTGATTATTTGTGTTAACAGTTAATTTAGCACCGTGGCCACGTGTGCCAAAGCTGCCTCCACTTCCTCCGGGCTCCCAACAAATGGCACTTTTATGAGGTCCTTTCAAAGCGGCGCGCAGGCCGGCGCCGCCTCCGTGGCCTCCGCCCCTGGGCGCGCTGACTCCGTCTCTGGGCCGCGAGCCCTCCCCGCGGCCCTATCGCAGCTGCGATCTCTCTGGCGTTTGCAGGAAAGGAGCTATTTCTGGCAGCTCTGTCCCCCACCCGCCGCCTAGTCTGACCTCCTGGGGATTCTCGGAGCTGCGGCGCTGGCCCAGCGCAGGGGGCAGCAACACCGCTGCGCGCACGCAGACCGCAGAGGCTTTCGATGCAGGCTTTTTGTTTACATGATAATTTGGAATATTTCTCATTTCAACAAATCTGCCACCCGGTGGACTGCAGTTCTCCCAGCCTCCCGTATGTCCGCGTTCTCGGTGCCCACCGTGCCTGGGTCCTGGGGAAACCTGTGTTTTGGTCTTGAACCCGTTCAAAGCCTCAGATGCTTTTTCCTAGCTGAGTTGCGGGATTCTGCCAGGAGGAGGAACTAGAGTTAGCCCGTCTTCTGAATTCCTGTTCTCCTTTCCATTTCTTGGATTTAATCTCCCTTTTTCTTGGGTGTTCCAGAATGCAAGTACCTTTAGATTTCACCTTTTCTTCTGCACCCCAAGTACACTTTGCGTTCTGTTTTCCGTCCTCTCTACCAGTAATATTTAGGTTTTTTCAAGAAGGTCATGTGTGCAGTAACTGTACTGGGCTCCCAGGCATAGGGTGCAGGTGTCAGAGGCAGGGGCCCAGGAGGGCAGTCTTTTTCTGGGATCACAGTCAGCCTGGGCTGATTTAGCGTGGTCTGGGACTTGAGAGCTGCTTCACCACTGGCCCGGGGTGGCTCAGAGCGTTTGGAACCTTCTCACTCTTGTATAGCTGGAGGCCAGGCCCCTCCATATTCCAGGAGCCCACTGCCATAGGAGCGGTCCCTGTAATGGAAGAATTGCCTTCTGCAATGGAGCTGACTGTGCACTGAACTTGGATGGCTCCCTTCTCACTGATTGATCCCTGGCTCCCTCATTCTGACCACAAATGCCTTCAAACTCAACATTCCATTATCAATAATCCATTCACAGTGCCCCCCTCCCCAACTTTGGGAAAAATCCTGATTCTCTCCTCAAAAATGACTCTGACCTCTGAAGAGAGACAGCAGTTTCAGTTTCTGTATGGAAATAAAAATGCATGCCTTGAGCCCCTATTTGTGTATTGTGATATCCAACCAGGGATAATGAAAGAGATCACAATTCTAAAGCGACTTCTCTGAAGGTCATAGCGACCTCTAACTCATCACAGCCAGTCCTAATCCTCCTTCCCATTAAGCTCTCTGGAATATTGCACCGAGTTGTTCAGCCAGGCTCCCTCTGGCAACTCTTTGATCTCCGTGACTGTGCACCAGCCTCTGGCCTCCCTCTCCCCCTCCTGGTTCCTAGCTGTGCATGGGTGCAAGCCTGCGTGGTGGGTAACTGCTGTTTTACAGGTGACTCTAAAATTGAACTTTGGGTGCTAAACACCAGGCCCAAATCAGGTATCTGTGAGTGGTCCGACTGCCATCATCTTAAATGCAATATATTCACCAGTTTGTTTATTCAAATGATGTTGAGCACCTAGCAGTCTGTGTTCCTGGTGTTGGGGACACAGTAGTGAACAAGGCAAAACAGGAAAGTGCTTGCTGTGACAGGAGCCAGAGTTAATGGGGGCGCGATCCCAGCTGAGCTCTGGCCATGCTGTGCTCCTCCGTCCTGGGCCTCGAACACTTGAAGTCTGCTCCATGTCCCTTGATGTGTGCTTCTTACATCCCATCGAGCCTCTTGGTTCTTCCACCACCATTTCACCCTACCCTGCTCTTCCCTTGCTATGAATACTCCCCTAGGATGGGGGTTCCGAATCTCTGACTGCTTTTAGATTCTGATCCAGTCTCCCCCCGCTGCTAGATTATTTTTCAGAAAGAACAGATCTGATCAGTTCCACTAGTTGCTCAACAGACATAGATGGGGACTTCCTAGGTGTCAGGGCTGGGCTATGTGCTGAAGTGACAGAGCAGCAGAAGAGGCAGCCTCACACATCCCTGCAGATCTCTCCACCTGCTCAGTAGGGGACTTGCCCTGGGAGTGAATTAAAGCAGTGTGATAACTGCTCCGATAGGAATATGCCTCCTCACCATCCATATTATTAAAACAAAGATTTAACACTGGGCGTACAAACCCCCCCCCCCCCCCAACCTGGGCCTTGCTACATTTCCTAACATGTCTTCCTCTACTCTGCTTCCTGTCCTCACGGCCACACTGTGCTATATGCCTCTTCCGCTGCCTGCCACGCCTTTCCTGCCATTCTGTTTCTGTCTCTGCCTTTTCTCTTTGTCTATAGTGCACTCCCCTCGCCATCACTACCAGTTAACATTCTCTCTCTGTCCTCTAAGACCAGGTTTAAACTCCGTGTTCTCCAAGCAGTTTTTATTCAGACCCCTACTCCCCTACCTTGTCCAAAGTCTTATCTCTTTCCCAAACTCTTGCAGCATAGTCCTTGGGACTTGGCCATGACCCTGTCAGAGACAGTCTCCTCTGAAAGTTCTCTGTGCTCCCCATGAGACTGCTGAGTGCAGCTCCTGCATTCCTCATCTTTTTTTTTTTTTTTTTTGGACAGGCAGAGTGGACAGTGAGAGAGAGAGACAGAGAGAAAGGTCTTCCTTCTGTTGGTTCACCCCCCAAATGGCTGCCACGGCTGGCACGCTGCGCTGATCCGAAGCCAGGAGCCAGGTGCTTCCTCCTGATCTCCCATGCGGGTGCAGGGCCCAAGCACTTGGGCCATCCTCCACTGCCCTCCCTGGCCACAACAGAGAGCTGGACTGGAAGAGGAGCAACCGGGACAGAACCTGGCGCCCCAACCGGGACTAGAACCCGGGGTGCTGGCTCCGCAAGTGGAGAATTAGCCTATTGAGCTGCAGTGGCCTGGCCTAGCACATGCGCCTGCAGAGGCACGCCTTGCCTGTTTTGGAGTGAATGCTTGGTTGAGAGGCTCATAGAGGAAGTAAACATCTTTAAGGCCTTAGGGTGAGGGGGTCACATCCAGCATGACTGATGTGAAGAGCAGAATCTGGAGGGAGACTGTGAAGGTGGAGGATGTTGAATTGAATCCAATGACACAGGGGACAACACTGTGGCCAGAACAGAGCAATGTTGCGTGTTGGTTGGGGAGGCTGGTATCTTCAACAGAGTGTATTTTCAGTAAGAATATTCAGGGACTGGCGCTGTGGCATAGTGGGCGAAGCTGCCGCCTCTAATGCCAACATTCCACATGGGTGCCAGTTTGTGCTCCGACTGCTCCACTTCTGATCCAGCTTCCTGCTAATGCGCCTGGGAAAGTAAAGGAAGATGGTCCAAACCCTGGAGCCATCACACCCACTTAAGAGACGTGGAGGAAGCTCCTGGCTTCAGATCAGCCCAGCTCCAGCCATTTCAGCCATTTAGGGAGTGAATCAGAGGATGGAAGACCTCTCTTGCTCTTTCTCTCTTTCTCTGACTGTTTCAAAATAAATGAATCTTAGAAAAAAAAAAAGAATATTCAAATGAGACTGTGTTTAGACTCCAGGAAACAAAAGGATCGTGTTTTAGGTGAGCTGGAGCTGGAGGGATGACTGCAGCCAGGTCTCAGGGTCAAACTCTAGTGGGTCAGCCCAGAAGAACAGTACCCCGCGGGCTAAAGGGGAAGAATGAATAGAAGCCTCTCAAAGTCAGCTTAGTTCTTCGAATCAGCCACCTGTATGCCGCAACTTACTCTTGAAATCTCTACACAATTTGTACCCTGGAGAAGGGGGAGGCACCAAGACTGGGGCACAGGGGCACAGCTTCCTAGGGAGGGGTGTTGTAGTCTGGCATTTCAAAGCGCCAGGGATGAGAGGGACTGTGGAAGCCCAGCCAGCTGCCCCTGTGGGCAAGGAAGCCACGTGCTGAGCGTGTGCTGTGGGACTCTTTTAGGCTGCTTCCAGTTGCACATAACTGGAGGCCCCCTCTGAGGGCCTTAAAGGCTACAGGAAGGCATTTCTCGCATCTCTGGAAGCCCAAGGTATTGGCAGCTCCGTCTGTTTCTTCACAGTTGACACTGACCGACCTCAGGCCCACCTTTGGGTGGGTTGTAGTCCTCTGGTGATGCTGAGGATGACCCACTGCAGGGGGCAGGGTGTCCAGTGCCACGATGAAGGACTTGATCTAGATGTGCTGACTCCTGGAGCTGGAGGCCCAGTCAGCGTTCCTGGAGTTCTGTGAACTGCCCGATGGTTTCCTGCAAAAGGGGTGTAGGAGGGAAGAGAGGGCCCAGCACATGGCCCAGAAAGCTCAGTTCCTTACTGGTCCTCAACAGCTCCAGCTTGGGAGCCACACAGCATTGCACAACTTACCAAATCTAAGTCAGCTGAAGGCTAAGTACTTCAAGGGCAGATATTTTAATTTTTTAAAAAATCACCCCTTTGGGTTGGGTATTGTGGCACAGTGGATTAGGCACCCTTTATGATGCCAGCATCCCATATCTGACTGCCAATGCAAACCCCTGTTTCTGATCCAGCTCCCTAGGAAGGCAGTGGAAGATGGCTTAATTGCTTGGGCTCCCACCACCCATATGGGAGACTTAGATGGAGTTTCTGGCCCCTGGCTTTGGCCTGACCCAGATGTGGCTTTTGTGTCCATTTGGGCAGATGGAAGATATCTCTTTCTCCTTCCTCCCTCCCCCCACCTCTCTCGGATGCTCCAATATGGCCTCTCAGGCTGCCCTCCCTGAATCTGTGCCAGCCGTGGGTTCAGCCCTCTCCCCCACACCTTTCCGTCCTTTCTCCAGTCCCTTCCCTCAGTTACCCACATGTTCTCTGGTCCTCTCTTTTCTTCTGCCAGTCTCTGCTGTTTCTTTCACAGACATCCCTGTCCAGGGCCCCAGTGTAGCATTTTTATTCTGAGTTGAAGCAGAAGGTTAGAACAATTGAAGATGTGCATGAAAATGTTTTTCCTGCCTGTTCTTTTTCAGGATTAGCTACTCTTTCTTGAGCAAACACTTCTGCTGAAGGTTGCACATGACATCATCATCGAAGTCCAGCAACACAACTGTGTGAAGGGCTCAGTAAGTGAGTGCTACAGCTGGTAAGTTGTCAGGGTTCTGGCTCTAGATTCCATGCTCTTGTCTTTTACAATCTTCTTCCAAAGTCTATCCCTTCAAGGGAAACTCAATACTACATCATTTTTCATCTCCAGCTGAACGAAGAAGACCAGCATCTCCCACCCACCAAAGAGGCTCTAGTGTTTTCTAACTACTGCATTTGATGCAGTTTGTCCTGGCACAGTACATTCTGTACAATGGGGATGATCTGGCTACTGTCCTCATTGGTGTGGATCTGCAAAGACAGGGGGTTAATTGGGCCTCTAACGTGTTTCTATACATGATTGGAAAAACCTAGCATGGCACCAGGCTCTTCTTCAGGACTGACACCAGCCATCCTGGAGGGTGCTGTGGTCTCACAGTGCAGTGCCTTTGTAACTAATGAGCAAAGCAGGAAAGAGACAGAGGAAGATTGCCTCAGCTGATTGCTTTATCTTGCTGGAGTCTGTGGTTTATGGTCAAAGCTCTTGCATCTGTAGACATCACATACACTGCATATGCACAGTCATCCCTTGATGTGTGCACGGGATTGGTTCTGGGACCCCTTGAAGATACCAAAATCTGCACACACTCAGGTCCTTCATATAAGGTGGCATAGTGTTTGCATATAGCCTATACATACCCTCTCATGTAATTTAAATCATATCTATGCTATTTAAAAAGCAAGGTAAGTAATTTGTAAAGGGTTGATACATTGCAGTCTGTGGATGTGGAACTCACAGATGCAGAAGGCTGATTGTGCACTTTGCAGGCTGAGAGTGTTGCTTTTAATGAAATGATGTGTCCTGGTGTGTAAGGAAGGGTCTGGTGTCTGTGGCTCTCTTGCAAGGAAAGCTTTCACTCTTCTTCCTCACGTAGATGACAGGTACCAAGTTAGTTTTATTCCCCAAGAAACAATAAGCACTGTTTTTTACAGTGTACCTAGATTGCATGAGCAGCTCAATATCTTTTCAATAAATGGTTACTTACTTTCCATTGGCCAGAGCAGATTTCTGTTGTTTGTAAGCAAAGGGAACTAATGGATACCTGAATACATGATGGTTGCTGATGGTTTAGAAAGCACAGAAACACAGAGCTTCATCACTTGGTTGTCACAGACATGAAACATCGCCCCAGCATCCTGGCCTGTGCCTCGGTGATGGAGGAAGCCACTGGGAGTGTCTGGTCCAGAAAACCATTCCAGGGATACCCAGATAAACTCATCTACCCTAAGAGGAAGGCCCTGTGGAAATAGACAATGTTGTAATGATCAATGCAGATAAAGAAAAAGGGGTAATGGTTTTTCAGTGAGGGTCAGGAGTGGGGTTTAGAAAAACCACATTTGTGTCCTGAGAGCATATCTATAGATACTTCCGTTCCCTCCCTCTGTGATTCCTTTCTGTATCTTAGGGCAGCCAGGGGATTGATACTAAAGACTTTTTTCCCCAACCTAGCCAAGGGAAGGCTTGTGGGCATGGGAGGTCTGCTTGGAAAGCACACCAGGGTTTGGAAATACTGGAACCACCAGGGTCATCATGCACCCTGTGCTCCCCACTCAGTAGGTTGGAAAGATGAGGCTGAGGCAAGGCAGCCTCCATGCTTGGCCACCTCCACTGGGGTGCTGGTGGTCCTTCTTGCTGTGTCTGCCTCATGGCAGCTATGGCTCAGAGCTGCAACCTTGTGTGGAGGTTCTTCTGTTCAACATCATTGAGCCACGGTGACTGACAGACGTGAACCACCCTGGAATACACAAAAGTGAGAGAAGGCAAAAACAAAGACATGCTTGTGGGTGGCTGTGTCCTCAAATTCCCATGCTGTTGAGCTTGACCCCGTCACCCATGGTTCCCAGAGCCACACTGTCAGCACTGTGCCTGGGAATAACTAATTGTCTGGGGCCTTGGCCCATTGCAAGTACATCATTGTACTTACCCGAACACAAACAGACTGAAGGCAGTTATGGAGGAAGAAATATAACTTGACTGTGCCTTGAACTGGATTTATAGGCGTGAGGTTAGCAATAGAACCGCAAGGAGTTTGGTGATTAGAGTTAATGGAGTGTTCGAATGAATTGATTTTTTTCCCCATGTACTTGCAGGCTTTTCGTTGTGGTCTCCGTTTTGTGCCTTCTTGGTTTGAGTGAAAAGTTCTTCTAGTTTTGTCTAAATTCAAATGCTAGAGTCAGGTTTCTGGTGAGGACAAGACCATTGACGTCAACAGTCACTGATGTAGCTGGCGTTAGAAACAAAATCCTAGTCTAGAACCACGCCAGCCAGAATGGCCTTCATGTGTGATGACAGCCAGGCAAAAATGCGCATAAGAAGGGAGAAACCAGCCACTTGTCTGGATGTTCCCAAATTGTCATATTCTCATGGCCTGGGCATGAGGTGGCCCTCCTTTCCTGGAGCCTGCACCTTTATAACACCTGTGCCTGCCTCGTGGGGGTGCCCGGCTGCTCCCCAAGACAGGCTGAATGAGTGCCCAGTGTCTGCACTGAAACCTCAGACAACTTCCCCTGGCCTGCAGGTTACTGTAGGTCACGTTTCCTCAGGAATTGTTAGCAAAAGGAAGCTCTCGGAAGACTTTGGACACTTCTCTGGGTGTTTTTACTTGGTTTGTGAAATGATATTGTTTCAATAATTTCCTAGATCAGCTTCACACACTGTTAGAATCACAGTGCACTAAGAGTTGTGCCCTATCTGGATGTGTTATATAAAAGATCAGCACTTTCTGGCACAAAAATAGTGCACTTTTTTAAAAAGAATTATTTATTTACTCAATAGGTAGAGTTACAGAGAGAGGGAGAGACACAGAGAGAGAGGTCTTCCATCTTCTGGTTCACTCCCCAGGTGGCCAAAATGGCTGGGCCTGGGCCTATCCAAAGCCAGAAACCAGGAACTTCCTCTAGGTTTCTGATGTGGGTGCAGGGGCCCGAGCACTTGGGCCATCTTCTATTGCTTTCTTAGGCCATAGCAGAGAGCTGGATCAGAAGAGGAGCAGCCGGGACTTGAACCAGTGCCCATATGAGATGCCAGCACCACACACAGAAGCTTGACCCCTACGCCACAGTGCTGGCCCCGACAGTGCACTCTTGATGACATGTTGAGTACCAGGGAGTGGGGCTTCTTCATCCTCTCCATCCCCAGCTTAAATAATAACAAAAAAGTGCTAGCAGAATTTTAAATGAAGGCTTTGATGTTTAAAATCTGCTAGCCTGTATCTCAAAAGTACTACATGGTATGGAAAGAAAATGTCAAGCATCTCATCCCTCATTCAAAGTGATCGATATGTGGTATATGGTCAGTGGGAGACGCTGGGCCCTCCTTTGGCAAGGGTGTCATGGATGCCAGTCTCAACTCCGGGAACTTCTGGCCTCTGCAGAGCTCACAGCACTTGACCCTGACCTGAGGTTGCGTTTTCCAAGAAGGAACGGAGCCCTCACAGACCCAAATGGTGTTAAAACTTTTCCTTTAGACTGCTTAATTTGTATGAAGAGAGAGCTCCTTGTTAAACCAAGAAAATAAGCTAGATTTCCCAGGAAACCTCATCCGGGACATTGGAAAAGGACAGAGCATGGAGTTGCACACAGGTGTGGTGAGCTGGCTGCACACACGTGCGCTGGCTGGGAAGCTGATGAGTCCTCTCCTCTCACGGGCACCCTTGGTCAGGGCACCCAGGTCAGACTCCTGCTGCCAGTGGAACCCCCACAGGCTGCCAGTGGGTCCCATGTGTTTTCCCTCCTGGGAACAAAGCCTCCTCTGTTTCACGTGGGTGCGGGGAGCCCTGCTGCTCTCGGGGGTGGTTGGCCTGCTGCCCCTGCAGGTGTTAATGAAGCACAAACCTGCTTGGGGCTGGCATAGTGGCACAGCGGGTTAAGCTGCTGCTTGCAACACCAGCATCCCATACTGGAGCGCTGCTTTGAGTTCTGGCTGCTCCTCTTCCAGTCCAGTTCCCTGCTAATTCACCTGGGAAGGCAGTGGAAGACAGCTCAAGTTCTTGGGCCCCTGCCACCCAAGTGAGAGACTCAGGGAGAGTTCCTGGCTCCTGGCTTCAGCTTGGCCCAGCCCCAGGCTTTGTGGCCATCTGGGGAGTGAACTAGCAGATGGAAAAATCTTTCTCTGTCTCTGTCACACTGCCTTTCAATTAAATAAATAAATAAAATCTTAAAAGAAAAAACAGCAAAGAACCAACCAGCTGCGGAGGCCAGGCTCTGCTCAGTGATCCATCTTGTGTGCCCTAGGGGTTACCCCACACCGCCGCTTCATCCTCTCAGAGCTCTGCATGGCACGAAGGGGCTCCCCACTTTCTAGATAAGGCATCTGAGGCAGGCCCAGGAGAGGCTGGGGAGCCAGGCCCAAACCCCCACACCTGGGCTGTGGTGAAGATGGGGTTTAAGCACAGATCTGCTCGGCTCACCTTATGCTCTTTCTCCCAAGGTGCACTGGTGCTCAGGGGCGGGAGGAGGCAGCAGAGTGTGGCAAACATGGCTGCATGCTTCCCATTATCCAGGGACCACGTTTTCCTAAACCTGTGCCTTGGATCACTGCCACTGAACGAGGTGATATCGGCGGCCGTATCGTTACTAGGTAATAATGCAAAGTCAGGGAAACAAGCAATAAGATGACTAATGTGAGAAAAGCTGGGGTGGTGTCTGCACCGCCAGTGATTCATTTGAATTTACCAGGACATCAGATGGCTGGGGGCCGTGACAAGCACATTTACTTCTGCACATGGGTGCATTCGGCCAGCACCCCAAGTCCACTGTGCAGGTGCCCCTGTGCACTGGCTGTCTCTGTGCGAGTGCTGTGGCTCGGGGCCTCCTGAGTGTGCTGTGTCTGTGTGGCGCTTGCTGTCCAGGATCTAGCCCATGGCCCCTCCAGATGTTCCGTCCTCCCAGCTGTTGGTGAACCTGTTGCAACCGCAGAGATCTGACTCACAGGAAAAGCTTGACTCTGGGGCCCACTTGCCTCACCGCTAACTCGTTCCCATGTTCCTCCCATCTGGGCCTGGTCAGCCCTCGAGTCTTCCTCGTGGCAGAGAGGAATGAAGCTGCATGACTTGCCTCGTGTCCTTCTACTTTATTATCCCCAAAGAAATGCTCTCGGAAGAAGTAAACGCTTACAGTGAGAAAATGCACTGCACTATGAGGTAGAAGGTCCTGACTCTCCTCTCACAGCTGAATTTGCAACAGAGAAAGCAAGGAAGGAAGGAGAAATGACACACGCACACATCTTGCCCCCGCTCCCCGAGACACACACAGCTCTGCAGGCCCTGGTGGGGGCCGCTCCCTGTTGCAAGCAAAGCTGCTGAGAAAGCACACGCCAGCCATGGTGTGAAGTCATGCAAAAGCTATGCCCCCAAAGGCCACAGGAATTGTGGAAAGATTTGTGTAAATATCTCATGCATTCTTGTGATCTAAGGTTTATGGAAATGAAAACCACAATCGAGAAGCCAATGCCACATTGATTCCCCATTCTCCCTTCCCTCCTTGAGAATAAATTCATAGTACATTTCATGGAGCAGCCAAGAAAATAAATTATTTCAATTTCATTACCGGGAAGACACGAACCAAAGTGCACGGCAGGGAAGAGCTTAAACAGGACCCATGTGGGAAGAAGATGAGCGAACATGGCTGGGCATCCCTGCTGCCCCCTGGGCTACAGCGCCGGGAATGTGAGATCGGGGCTCTGCAGACGCCCCTCTCACCTCCCCACGGCCAGACCGGGTTGGTGGAATTAGCAGTATCCAGTGAGCTTCGGGCTGCCTTTCCTCTCTTCTCCTTTCTTAATTCTGTGGTGGATACCGGGCTTGAGACTTCTCACCCACTCAGAGTATAGCTCGGACGCTGAACTTGCTGAAGCTTCCCTGGCACCAAGTTAAAAGAAACCACTGAGGAACACATGGTTTCCCACACAGGCTCCAGCCGGGTCGCACCCTCCCCTAGGCTGCCAGCAGCAGGCCTCCCAGAGTCCTGGACCTCAGAGTCAGGAGGGGCCCTCTCTGGAGAGGAGCCCAGGACACTGTGGACATGGCTCGTGCCCCTCCCTCTCTTCTCCTAGCCCGGCATGGAAGCTGGTGCCCTGAGCACACATTTCAGCCTTATGGTTTTCAGTGCACCTGTGGGCAGTGCTACAAATTGCCATTGAATTCTTGCCCTGAGGCTTCTGGTTTATAGTTTGCAGGTTTCCTCCCTCTTGTTCCTGCCTTCTTTGTCCCCAGCTTGCACCCTGGGTTTGTGTGTCACCAATATGGATTTGACTCAGGACAGGCAAGCAGGAAACAGCTCCATTTTTATGATGAGATTTGGGAAGGATCTCATAGCTTTTCCTGTTCACTATCAGATATTAAAAGTCCAGCCTGAATTAAATAAAAATGTGAACCTCTCAAGTAGTTGAAAGTGCTCCTACCCATGACCCCATCCCAGTCATGACCTATTAGCCTTGAGACCTGGTTCTGGGAGGGATAAGACTTCTCCATGCTTTCCATGTCTGGGAAAGGAGTGGAGGTGGCAGGAAGGTCTCACCTGCCAGTGGCAGTTACCTCCTGGCATTGGACCCTCTCCATGGGTGCAGACATTGGCTGTCCCTACGTAGATGCTCCCATGCATTCTTTGGTGAACACTCATTTTAGAGAGAGGTGCTTGCATGATCCAGTAATCCACTTCGCCTCTCGACCTCTGTTCTGGTAGCAGCACTGTGGGATCTTGCTCAAGGACACATGGGCCAATACCTGACTCACAGGTAGATGAGCATCTTCTGTTCCAGCCCACTCTCTTTGCTTGGACATCTGGGCAGCTCACGCAACCCTCTGTGGTTAGGCTTTTCCCATAGGAAGCAGCACAGCCATCTGATTTCCTAGGCTTCTGTGACAGGCCCTGCCTGGTGCCACGGGGCCTGCAAAGTGCCCTCATGTGGTGTGACATACATATGTCTTTGGGGATGCAGGTACCATGGCATGCCCCCCCTTAACACTAGCCCCAAAACTCTCCCCCAAAATCCCCTCTCATCTGGATAGACCAGTAGGTATAGACAGCTCCTGTCTCTCCACAGAAATGTCAAAACCTAGCAGAAGCTGTCAGAACTCTGGAAAACAATTGAAGATTTACGGCAAACAAAAGAATGCTGAGTCAAAGAAAAGGCAGCACTAAAAAAATGGTGAGAAAGATTTGTGGCATTTTTATTTGCTGTCATCTTACCCCACCCCCTCTCCAGGTTTGCAGGTGTCTTGAGCAAGCAACCTGCATTGTCAGAGTGAAACCTTGGTCCCTGACTCCAGCAAATTATTGTGTTCATCTGTTCTAACTTGTCTGGAGCCAGCTGAAGGACAGACACAAGGTGCTTGTCCCTGTTTTGGGAAACTCAGAAATTAATCAGGGTGGAAAAGCAGTGGGCATTGCTCAAAAACATTGTAAGGCAAACAAATAACCCACAGTCTCCTGAGTAAAGGATTGCAGTTGAGGCACAATTGAGTACATACATCCTGGAAAGGAAAGCTGGGGACAGTTTCTGTGTGAACCAAGAACACTGAAGTCTAATACTGATGTATGCTAGAGAACTTAGAAAACAACATCTGTACCCACAGCAGGACAAATCACCCAAAGGACCTGTGATGGCCTGAAGCTTTCACTTCCAGCTGATTTACTAGGCTCAGAGTAAACATAAAATGAAGGCTAAGGCAGAGTTGCAAATAGATTGGCTAAGTGTAGAAAGAGTGCCCCAACCAAAAAGCAATTTACAAATACTAGAAGAAGGGTTTTTGGTTTGTTTAGTTTCCTAGTATTCAAGGAAATCTCTAGGAAAATACTCGTTGAAAACAAACTAAAGGCACAGGGCTTCCCTTGGCCACACATGACAAAAAATACACTGTTTGGAAAAAACAATTCAGTGAAATCACTGGAGGTGGATGACTGCAGCCTTCAATCAAAAACAGCAAAACTTAGGGAAGGGGAATAATCTGATTTTCAGAGTTGTCTTGTTCGAACATTCAAATGTCTGGTCTTCAACCCAAAATCTCACATACAAAGAAATAATTAAGTTGGGCTCATTTAAAGTAGTACAATAAATTGTCAGAAACCATCCCCAAGAAAACCAACACATTAAAGTTACTAGACAAAGACTTATGTCATTTGTCTTAAATATGCTCAAAGAGCTAAAGTAAACCATGTACAAAGAGCTAATGGGAACCAAGACAATGAACTATCAAGAAAGAGGTAGAAATTACAATAAGAAACTACATAGAAATTCTAGAGCTGAAAAGTACAATAACTAAAACAAACAATTCAGTGGAAGAGACAGAAGAATCAACAATCTTGAAGACAGGACAATTATGATTAGACAGTCAATGGAGCAGAAAGAGAAAAGATTGAAGATAGATGAGAGATTTGTGGAATGCTATCAAGCACACAGCTTGTGTGTTTTGAGTGTTAAATGAAGGAGAAGTGAGAGAGAGAAAGAAAAGATAAGAAAGACTACTTGAGATAAACATGGCTGAACACTTCCCAAACTGGATGAAAGACATGAATCAACAGTTTCATGATGCTCAACACATTTCAAGTAGGATAAGTTCAAAGAGATTCATGTCAAATCTGTTTTATAATCATTAGACGCTAAAGATAAGGAAAGACTCTTGAAAAAAGAAGGAGAAAGTGATTTGCTATGTACAAGGGATCTTTAATCAGATTAATAGCTATTTATTAGAAACCATACAAAACTATGCAACACCAGTCAATAAGCCACCAGAATTCATGCAGAAACCACTGTAAAAGGCAATGATAAGACACTTTTAAGATGTGAAAAAAAGATTATCAACTGAGAAGTCAATACCAAAAAGATAAGGGACAAATGAAGATATTCCCACATAAGCAAAAGTTGAGGGAGTTTGTTACCAGTATATCAGTCTACAAGAGATACTAAAGGAAGTGAAATGAAAGGACAATAGACAATAACTTGAAGCTATATGAAGAAATAAATATCTCCAATAAAGGTAGCTCTATAGGCAAATACAAGAGTCAGTATGACGTGGCCAGTGCTGTGGTATAGCGGATAAAGCCACTGCCTGCAGTGCTGGCATCCCATATGGTCGTTGGTTTCAGACCCAGCTGATCTACTTCTGATCCAGCTCTTTGCTGTGGCCCAAGTCCTGGGGCCCCTGCACTCTCATGGGAGACCTGGAAGAAGCTCCTGGCTCCTGCCTTCAGATTGGCTCAGCTCCGGCCATTGCAGCCAGTTGGGGAATGCACCAGCAGATGGAAGACCTCTCTCTCTCTCTCTCTCTGTGTCTCTCCTTCTCTGTGTAACTCTGATTTTCAAATAAGTAAATCTTTAAACAAAAAAGTTGGGATGACTGTAATAGTATCAGGTAAATAGACTATAATTCAAAAGCAAAGAAAAGATGAATATGCCTCAAAAAGCTCACAAAAAGCTTATTTTGGTTTAAGAATTTTGAAATCTGTGTTTTCAGAATATACACTTTGCATGAAATTTTGCTTGGATTTTGAACTTTTTTATATGCCCAAACAACCTTATATTTTAATTCCATTTCTGTGAACTTTTTGAATTACTTTTATATTTTGGTGAAAGGGTCACCTCTTCAAGAAATTGCAATAATAAACATATTTGTGCCAAACAACAGAGATGCAAAATGCATTGATGGTAACAAAAAGAGAAAGAGATAGTTCTATAGTAGTGCTTGGAGACCTTAATGCCCCACTTTTTTTTTTTTTAAGATTTACTTATTTGAAAGACAGAGTTACACAGAGACTCACACTCACTCACACACTCACACACACACACAGAGAGAGAGAGAGAGAGAGAGAGAGACAGGCAGAGAGGTCTTCCATTTGCTGGTTCACTCCCCAAATGCCAACAACAGCTGGGGCTGCACTAGGCTGAATACAGTAGTCCAGAATTTGATCCAGGTCCCTTTTTTATTTACTTTTATTTATCTTTATTTATTTATTTTTATTTTTTTAAAAAAATTTTATTTATTTTTTTGGACAGGCAGAGTGGACAGTGAGAGAGAGAGACAGAGAGAAAGGTCTTCCTTTACCGTTGGTTCACCCTCCAATGGCCACTGCGGCTGGCGCTCTGTGCTGATCCGAAGCCAGGAGCCAGGTGCTTCTCCTGATCTCCCATGTGGGTGCAGGGCCCAAGCACTTGGGCCATCCTCCACTGCGCTCCCAGGCCACAGCAGAGAGCTGGCCTGGAAGAGGAGCAACCGGGACAGAATCTGGCGCCCCAGCTGGGACTAGAACCCAGGGTGCCAGCTCTGCAGGCAGAGGATTAGCCTAGTGAGCCGTGGTGCCTGGCGATCCAGGTCCCTTTTGTGGGTGGCAGGTGCCCTAATACTTGGACCATCACCTGCTGCCTCCCAGGGAGCACGTTAGCCGGAAGCTGGGATCAGAAGAGGCACTGAGACATGATCCTAGGCACTCTGATAGGGGACTCGAGAGGCCCAAGCAGAGTCTTAACTGCTGCACCACAGGTCCTCCCCTCTATATTTTTCTATAATATCTAATATAATGTAAATACTCTGTAAATAGCTGTTTTACTATATTACTTAGGGGGTAATAACCTAAAACCCCTGTTTGTACATGTTCAGTACATGTACAATATTCTGCATAGTTTCTGAATATACAGAATTTTTTTCTGAATATTTTCAATCAGTGATTGACTGGATCTGCAAATGTGCAACTCATGGATATGGAGGAGCAAATGTCCTTTGAGGTGACTGGAAATGAAGCTTTAATATACTGAAATTTGTGGAATGTAGTGAAGGCCATGGTCAGAGGGAAATTTATACAGGTATGTATTAAACAAGAAGAAAGATTTTATGTCAATAACCTGACCATACCTAAATATACTAGGAAAAGATGAACTCAAGGCTGGAAGAAAAAAGGAAATAATAAAAATTTGATCAAAAAGAAATGAAATAGACTACAGAAAGCAATAGAGAGACTCACAGAAACCAAAAGTTTGTTCTCTGAAAATATCAACAAAATTGGTCAACTACTAGCTAGACCTACAAAGCAAAAAGAGGGAGATGAAAACAACTAAAATCAGAAATTAAGGAGAACATTAGTAATGCTATTTGAGAAATAAAAAAGGATTATGATAAAATATTAAGAACAGTTGTGTAACAACCAATAAGATAACCTAAGTGAATAGGACAAATTCCTAGAAACACACACAAAATCAAAGCTGATTAAAGAAAAAGCAGATAATAAGTAAATCAGTTCAATTGGATGTGAAAATCTTCCAATAGTGAAAAGTACAGGATCAAGTGATTTCATTGGTGAATTCTAGCAAATATTCAAAGAAGAATTAATGCCAATGTTTCTCTGCCCTCCCACTTCCATAGAAGAGGGAATGTTTCCTAACTTATTTCTATGATCCCAGTGTATACTCTGTAGCAATAAAGACATAATGAGAAAATAAAATTATGGACCAATATCCTTTTTTTTTTTTTTTTTACAGGCAGAGAGAGAGAGACAGAGAGAAAGGTCTTCCTTTGCCGTTGGTTCACCCTCCAATGGCCGCCGTGGCCGGTGCGCTGCGGCCTGCGCACTGCGCTGATCCGAAGCCAGGAGCCAGGTGCTTATCCTGGTCTCCCATGGGGTGCAGGGCCCAAGCACATGGGCCATCCTCCATTGCTCTCCTGGGCCACAGCAGAGAGCTGGCCTGGAAGAGGGGCAACCGGGACAGAATCCGGTGCTCCGACCGGGACTAGAACCCAGGGTGCCGGTGCTGCAGGCGGAGGATTAGCCTATTAAGCTGCGGCGCCGGCCCCAATATCCCTTTTGAATAGTGATGAAAAAGTCCTTAATAAAATACTAGCAAACATAATCTAACAGTATATAAAAAGATTATCCACTGTGACCAACTGGGATTTATGTCAGGCATGCAAGGGCGGTGCAACATAATGCAACTAATCAATGTAATATGCCAAACAATTAGAACAAAAGGGGGCAAAACACACAATAGCTTCACAATTGATACAGTTAAAGTATTTGACATAATTAATCACCTTTCATATAAAGATATTCATTAAACTAAAAATCAATGATATAAAAGACATTTATGAAACATCCATTGCTAACATCACAGTCAGTGGTAGGAGACTGAAAGCTTTACTCTTATGATCGAGAACAAAACAAAGAGGCCCATTTTTATTGCTACTACTCAATATTGTATTGGAAATTCTAGACATAACAATCAGATCAAAACAAGGTATTCACATTTGAAAATAAGAAGTTAAACCAAATAATGCGATTCTATCTATAGAAAATACCAAAGAATACACAAGACAAAGATGCAAGGTATTTTGTGTTTCTATATACCCTAATAAACAGTGTAAAAAGGAAATTAAGAAAATTTCATTTGTACTAACACCCAAATGAATTAGATACCTAGCCATAAATTTGATTATGTGGGTAAAAGGCTTCTACATGAAAATCATAAAACATTGATGAAAGAAATTAAAGAAGATCTAAACAGAAAAAAGATATCCATGTTTGTAGATTAGAAGAAAATATTGTTAGATGTCAATTCTACCCAAAGCAATTGCCAAGAAGATTGTAATGACCTGGGGGCAGATGTTTGGCACAGGGGCACCTGCATCGGTGATGGAGTGCTGGGTTTTAGACCTGGCTCTGCTTCGCCTTCCAACTTCATGATAATTTGGTTGAAACAGTTAGCTGATGGAAGTAACCTAGATTTAATTCCTGGCTCCTGGCTTTGGCCTGGCCCAAACTTGCCTGTTTTGGATATTTGGGGAGTAAACCAGTGTGTAGACATTCTCTCTTTGTCTGTCTATCTCTACTTTCTCTCTCTCTGACTGCATTTCAAATAAATACAAATTTTAAAATTAAGAAAATTCTAATGACTTTGGAAGAAATGGAAAAGGTGATCCTCAAATCCATATGAATGTGTGATAAACCCTGAATAGTTGAACAAAGTTGGAGAACTCAACTCACACTTCCAGGTTTGAAAAGTTACTATTAACTGCAGTATCCAAAGTAATGTGGTACTGGCATAAGGACAGGTACATTGTCAATGAAATGGAACTGAGAATCCGGAAATAAGCCATCTGCAGTCAACTGAATTTTTGCGATGACACTAAGACCATCAATAGGGGAAAGAATGATTTCTTCAACAAGTGGTTCTGGGTTAATTGGCTGTCCACAGGTAACAGACAAGTTGGACACCTTTCTCACATCACATGCAAAAACTAACTCAAAATGGATCAATTGCCTAAATATAAGAACTAAGCCTGTAAAATTCTTAGAATATTACATAGAAATAAATCTTCATGATTTTGGATTTGACAATGGATTCTTAGATATGACACCAAAATCATGAGTATCATAAGAAAATAAGGGATAATTTATTAAAATTTAATAAAAATTTTGTGCATTGAGTGATGTTATCAGGGAAGTGAAAAGACAACCTGAAGAATGTGAGAAAATATTTTGAAATTATATATCTGATGAGATTCCAGTATTCAGAACATACAGTTTAGTAACATGTAACTCTTACAACTCCATAATGAAAAGGTAAACCCAATTTAAAAACAGCAAAATGATGGAGCCTGTGTTAGGTAGTTACTGCCTATGACACCTGCCATCCCATACGTGTGCTGGTTTGTGTCTTGGTTGCTCCACTTCTGATCTAGCTCTCTTCTAATAGCTTGGAAAAAGCAACAGAAGATGGCTCAAGTGTCTAGGCCTCTGCATCCCATTTTGGAGACCTGGATGAAGCTCCTGGCTCCTGGCTTTGGCCTGGCCCAACCCTGGCTATTGCGGCCATGAGGAGTAAATCAACAGATGGAATATTTCTCTGTCTGTAACTCTGACTTTAAAATAAATCTTAAAAATAAATAGCAAAAAGAGTTTCTCCAAAGGATATGTGTAATGTATAAATGGTCAACAATCATATGAAAAGATGCTCAATGTGGTTAGTAGTTACAAAAATGCAAGTGAAAATTGCAATGAGGCACCATTTCATACCTATTAGTATGGCAGTAACAAGACAAAGGAATGATAGACTGATACGTACTATACTGTGAATGAACTTTGGCAACATTATTCTAAGGGAAGCCAACCAGATGCAAAAGTCTGTGTATTGTGTCTTTCCATTTATGCACAACACTCAGAAAACTTCATAGAAGAGAACCCAGAAGGTTGGTTTTCAGACGTGGGATGTGGGGTGAGGGGGAAATAGCGAGGAAATGCTTTATGGATAAAGGGTTTTACTTTGGCATGCTGGAAATGGTTTGGAGCTGGGGAGAGGAGGTGGTTATACAAACTATGAATGTGCTAAGTGCTACCAAATTGTTAAGTAAAATTAAAATAAACTCTCTCAATTTGCTGTTTCCATCAGGCTAGAGGTAGATGATGAGCAAGTGTCCTGGAGCAGGTGCTGCATCATTTTCAGAGAGCCCATCACTTTTCTTTACGATGGATGTGACCATTGTAAAGTGCTTTGTGTCATGGGGTCGTCGACAGCTATCCTGTTACTGTGCTCTGTGATCTATGCTGATGTGCCCAGGCACGGCCAGGGGCTCCTCTCTCCAAGGGGCAGGATAATGGCAGAGCCGGGTGTGTGAGCACAAGGGAAATGGGGGCGTGAAACACTCCTTGGTCTCCCTAGAAAATCTTATTGGAAGAACATAACCCAGGCCAGGGCCAGCATCATGATCTGTTTTTGCAAGGTCTCATGAAAAATCCTTGATTGCACAACAACAGGTCTGTGTGTTAAAGGGAAAGAGGCTTCCAAGGGCTTCCCTGACATCTGCACAGCCTGGCTCCTTTCTTTCTACATGGGGAAACTGAGGCTCAGACAGGTTCAATATTTGCTTGGAGTCAATAGAGACTGGAAATAGATTAGTGATTGCCTAGGGCGGGGGTTGTTGGTTGCAAATAGGAGTGACTGCTAATACGTACAGAATTTTTTGGTGGGTGATGAAGTTATCTCAAAGTTGCTTGTGGGTAGATTAATTGCATCACCCTGATTATACTGAAAATTGGTGAATTATGTACTTTAAATGGGTGAGCAGTACACTATGTGAATTATATCTCAGTAGATCTACCTGCTTTGTATTATTTTTAAGGACCACCTAGGCTCACACATGACTGATCAGAGCTGAGCAGCCCTCCAGCTCTCTTACCATGATGATGACCTGTCACTGCCACCCTCTAATGAGGCTTGTCCTAATACCTGTGTCTGCTAGGAACTGGCTTGATTAACTGCTTTGTTCCTCTAAATCACTTGTCTGTGGATGTGAGCCAGGTCAGACTGCACATTCTCTTCTTGGCTTCATATCCACAGTAGCCACTTCTGCTGGAATGAAGATGACTTTGCATTTCAAGAGCAAAATTTGCCCAGGAAGCAAGCAATGACGTGTTGAGTTCTCAAGGAAAGCTCGGGACTCCATTGGAAGAGCCCTTGGGACGTGTACAGAGGGTCATGTGGGCAGAAATGGGAAAGAGTACATCTGGTGAGGAGGCTACTCTACTTCTGAAACTAGCTGGACATAAGCCTGTTGGTGGAGAGGGCACAAAACCCTGGTCACAGTTATGTCCAAGTCCTCTGGGTACTTGGCTAAGTCCATGCAAGAAGCATTCAGTGAATGACTACTAGCAACCATGCTTTTGTATGTACGGTGACTTCAAAGCCTGCAGAAAACCTGCAGCCCCAAAGCTCAGTCTTTCCAAACACAGCAGCCCTGCAACCACTGGGTTGATGAACGATTCTCCCCTGAGTACGGCCACTCTCCTCCCTGAGGTTCTCCTGACAAGAGGGGTTTTCATTTCCAGAGCTGGGTCCACACCGTACAAAGCCAGCTGCAAGCATGACTGTGGAGGGAACCTGCTGTAAACAGATGGCAAGTGTGTGTCGACAGGGGGCACCTTCCAGAAGGATCTGCACAGAGGAACCAGAGAGCCCCCCGTGAGCCAGCTGTGCCTTGGACGTGTGCCACTGTGATGGATTTGCCAGGAGCCCTCACATGGATGACCTGCCTTCTCTGCAGTGGAGCCATACTGTGTGGATGGCGGTGTTTCTCACAATAGCTTCTCTTCTGTACCTGCCCCAGCAAACTTCCTCCTCCATGTGCCGTCACCCTGCAGGAGGCCGCTGTGCTCTCCTGACCTGAGTTCAGCGCTCTGTTGCTTATTTTATCTCCCCAAAACAAAAACACATTTCTCTCCGTTTTGTCCTATTTCCTACCAGATAGGATCTTTTGTTTTCACTTGCTGCCTCGTCAGCTTGCAAGAATTTTTTTCCTTCTTGAGACCTGTCCAGACACCCAGGGTTCAGTGGTCTGCGCCAGGCTCCGGCCCAAGGTCGAGGATTCCCTCCTTTTCCTTCCCTGTATTGTCCAGCATCCTGCAGGGCCCCTGTCCGGAGGGACAGCGCCGCCTGGCACGGGCACCCCCCCCCCCACACTGCTGCGGGCGCCGCTGAGCCCTTACCAGGCTGTGGCACCACTGGTCGCTGGTCCTGGTCCCTTCTCCAGGATGAAGCCAGGAGGTTTGGGAAGGCTCTCTGCCTTGTCCTGGTGGGCACAGGCTGCAGAAGCTCCAAGGAGATGGCTCCCCCACAGGTTTTAGCAGCAGCTTCTCCTTGGGCCCTTGCCTTCTCTTGGATCACATGTGGCTTGACCACGCGGTGGACTGTGTCTGCATATTACAGGCACGCTTAGCAGGATGCCCAAGAAAGGAGGTTGAGGACACTGCAGCTTCATTCCTGTGCCTTTCCAAGTAAAGAGGAGGCTCTGTCTCTTACAGCCCTTCCTCCAGATTGAGTTTTCACTGGAAACGTAGATTGAATCATGTTGCTTTGCTTATAAATCTTCCGAGACTCTCATTACCCATAAGACAGTGTGCCTATCCCAGGCTGCCCCCTAGACACCTCCTCCTGTCTGTAGCTCTGTAGGCTTTCCCAACATGTGTCCACTGAAGCTCGACTCACTCCATGGGATGCACCAATGACCAGGACTTTCCTGTGAGACTTCTCTCAGTGTTCTGAAAAGTCATCATTTTCGCTAGCAACCTTGATATAGCATTCACCATGGTGCACCAAAAACCGTTGCATCTCTGCCCATCTTCCCCCTTAGACTGCATGCTCCTGAACTTAGGTCTGGCATGATGTTTAGCACACAGTAGGTGCTCAAGTCGCTTTAGAAGTCTGTAAGATAAAAATCAAAAGGCTTCTGATTGCATCCTCTTTGAATGCTGTGCTGGGCTAGAAGGGTGACATTAAGATGACAGAGATGCTTTTCCGCTAGCAAGGAGCAAAGTGGTGACTCCAGTTCCGACAGGTGCAACAGAGGAGGACAGGCGAGGTGAGTGCTCGAGGCTCAGGAGGATGTCACCTAATGGATTCCTGTTCATGAACAGAGTAGGTGGATGAGGTTCACAGAGGAGTAACCCTGGTGCGGTTGAGGTGTGTTCTGATATTTAACTTTTGTAAGCTCCTCTTTCAAACTTCCAAAGTCACTTAGTATCATTTTGGCCATTTCTGTGTTGGGAAAATGACTTTGCTCAGATAATGACCTTGATTTTCTCTCAGGAGAGTTGAAATCAGTGCTGAGAGAAGGGAGCAATGGGGGTGATTTAGCAGCTGGAGGTGTTTTACAGGAAGGGAAGCTGTGACACCTGCCTTGACCTCCCTGGTCACAAATCCTCTCTCCTCAAGCCCTGGGTGATGGACACGTGGCACTCACTGGGCAGAGAGCAGGGATGGACCCTGCAATGACCCCTACAAGGCCTGACACATGGCAGACATTTGGATGATCAAAGATTCCTGTTTCTCTGAATGTGTTCCACAGAGCACCCGTCTCTGCAGTCTCTAGATACTGGTGTGTGAGGCCACACATCTTTAGGAAGTGTAAGCTTTCTTTCTTGCTCAATCTACCAGGGGTACAGAGGATGCTCCACTTTCCAACCCCATCTGAGCACAGAACTCTCTTTTTCCTTAAACATAGAGACAGAGCACATATTTTGGAAATGTTGATGAGTCAAAAAAAAAAAAAGAAGAACTTTGCAGACAGAAGAAATGAGGCAGCGTTGTCAGATGTGAGCCTGGTTCTCTCCACTGTCAAGACAGGGCGAAGCCTTGGAACACCCTTGCAGGCCATGTGATGATGTGTGCTGGACATGCCATGAAAGACCATTCCCCAGGGGTACCTCCTGGTTTCTGTGTGATCATTTCACTCACACTTGGAGCCATAAGTGCCTTCTATTCAGATTGCAGTCGTCTCTAGGTAGTTATGGGGGAACTGGACTTAGAACATCCCCAAATCCATAGGTGCTCATCCCTATATAACACGGTGGGTGTGGAATTTGCATATAATCTATGCGCGTCTTTCCTTATGCTTCCAATCATCGCCAGGTTACAAACAACAACTAATACAATGTCAGGGATGTGTAAATCCTCATCATGCTGTGTTGTTTAGAACATAATGACAAGCAAAGAAGGTCTGTCCATGTTTAACACACATACAGTGTTTTTTGAATATTTTCCATCTGCAGTTGGGTGAATCTGTGGTTGTTGAATCTGCAGATGTGAAACCACAGACATGGAGGGCTGACTGTATTAATTCGAGTACCTACTTCATCTTCAGAGGAACATGAAGAGGTCAACAAGCCTTAATTGTTGAGCCAGTGGAGTGAACGTGAGTTAATGGAAAGGGAAGGGGGGAAAGCAGAGAGTATGGGATTAGTGTTTTTCTCCTGGCATCATAACTGTCTTTGCTCAGGAAAGTGCCAGAGGGTGGGAAGTGGGACCTGAGAGCATTCTGTCCTTTATCCACTACTGGAGGGTGACAAGGAGGCTGTGAGGTCAGCCTGGTGATATTGATGATGTTGTGTGCATGGATGTTGTATTGATTGAATGAGGCAAGGTGAGACCTCAGAAAAGGAACCTGGATGGAAACTGTAAATCTGAGTAGAAGTTGAAACCATGAGAATGTCTCTGTTCTCCTGGGAGAGAGTCCAGAGCCTGGGCTGGCAAATGCTGGCTGCTAAGACAAATTCAGCCTGCTGCCTGCTGCTATAAATCAAGTTTTCTTAGAATCTGGCCATGCCAAAGCATTTACATACTATCTGTGCCTGCCTTTGTGCAGTAATGGCCAAGTTGAGCAGTTGGCAATATTGACTTTATATTAATAATCTGATCTTAAATAGAAAAGTTTGCTAAGCCCCAGTGTATAGAGTGTGGGAAAACAGTGGGTGTAGAGTCAATCCTCAAAGAGATCTAAATTTGTTTAAGTGAAAAAAGAAACTTATTTGAGAAGCTGAAGGGAGAGAATGTGTACAGAGACAGAGTGTGTTCGCTGGTTCACTTCCCTAACGTCTGCAAAGACGTGGGCAGAGTGGCTGAAGCTATGAGCCAGGAACTTAATTCACGTTTTCCACATGAGTTGGCAGGAACCCAACTACCCAAGTCATCACTACTGCTTCCCAGGATCTGGATTGGCAGGAAGCTAGAGTCAGGAGCCAGAGACAGGACTCAAACCCAGGCACACTCATATGGAATGATAGTATGTCAACCACTAGGCCAACTGCCCGTGCCACAGGATCCAAGGCTGAACCTACAGGTAAGGAGCATGCATATCCTGGGCCCCTGAGTGAGAGTGGCAGGGAGGAAGGAGAGGAGAGCAAATTTATATGCAAAAGTCAAGAGAAGAGCACGTTTTAAGAAGACAGTGCCAAAAGGTTAAGGATGTCAGAGGGTAGTGCGGACAGGATAACCATCTCCTGAGTGCAGCTGGGGGCTGCTGGGGCCCAAAGAGGATGTTTCATTGGAGTGATGGGCAGAAGCCACTGACACTAAGTTCCTTCCCACTCTCATCTGTATGAGGGGTGTCGGGGTTGTGTCAGTCTGTTGGGGCTGCTGGAACAAAAAAAAAACACGAATTGAGTAGCTCATGAACAGTAGAAATCTATTCTTACAGGAGGCTGAAGGTCAAACATCAGGGTGCCCCATGATTGGGTTCTGGTGAGGGCCTTCTTCCTGGGTTATAGAGGTCTGACTTTTCCTTTTAGCTCACATGACAGCAAGAGAGAGCTCTCTGGGGCCCCTGTCCTAAGGGCACTGATCATGAAGTCTCCACCCTCACGTTCTGATCACCTCCCAAAGGCCCCATCTCCTAACAGCATGACCTTCGGTGTTGGGATTTTCACATATGAATTTCAGAGCGCACACACATTCACTCCATAACATCCCACCCCTGACTCCCCAACATTCATGTCCTTCTCAAATGCAAAATGCATTCATTCCATTCCAACCTCAAAAGTTTTAATTCATTCCAGCATCAATTGTAAAATCCAGTCTCATCTAAAAATCATGCAAGTCAGATGTGGGTGAGACTTGAGGTATGATTGATCCTGAGACAGATTCCCCTCCAGCTGTGAGACAAAGCTATGTGACTTCAAAACACACCCATGGGGGAGGGGGACACACCCAGGGTAGACATTCCATTCAAAAGGGAAGTAACAGGCCAGAAGGAAGGGGTGGCAGATGGCAAGGATGTCTCAAACCTAGCAAAGCGAACAGTGTGAGAGCTGAAGGCTCAAGAATAAGCCCCTCGGGCTCAACGCTGCATTCTCCTTGCCCACTGGGGTAGGAGTCCCCCTTCTGGACCCACTGGGGTAGGATCCTCATCCCCTCCCCACCAGGAGTGGAAGGAGAGCAGAGCAGGTGCCACTGGGTAGCTTTAGCTGGTGGTAGGTGGAACGTAGCAAACCTGGGCAAGCACATGTGAAAGTTATACTTTTGCCTCAAGGATTCAGGCTTTTTTTTTGGAAGATTTATTCATTTATTCTGAAAGTCAGATTTACACACACACACACACACACACACACATCTTCCATTGCTGGTTCACTGCCCAAATGGCTGCAATGGCTAGTGCTGTACCATGTCAAAGCCAGGAGCCAGAAACTTCTATCTGGGTATCCCATATGGGTGGCAGGGGCCAAATACTTGAGCTATCTTCCACTTCTGAGCAGAAGTGGAACAGTTGGGACATGAAATGCACCCATATTGGATGCCCGCGTTGCAAGTGACAGCTTTATCTGCTACGGCACAGTGGTGGCCCTGGATCCAGACTTACTGTTTATAGTTTAGGTATAGTTTATTTTGTTCCTCATCCTGACACCATGTGGCCCAGGCAAATATCTCCCTTGCATGGCTGTGTCCTCTGCACTGCCAAGTCCCTTTAGTGATGTGACAGTACAGAGGGAACCCCTGCTTTGTAGTGTGTACCTGAGGAGACCCCACCCACTTTGGGACCCCCTACAGCCTCTGGGGAGGTCTTCACTGACATCTGGAGGTGTGCACTCAATTAGGGGAGTCCAGGATTAAAAAACCGTGGCTCACTTGGTTAATCCTCCGCCTGTGGCGCCGGCATCCCATATGGGTGCTGGATTCTAGTTCTGATCGCTCCTCTTCCAGTCCAGCTCTCTGCTGTGGCCCAGGAATGCAGTGGAGGATGGCCCAAGTCCTTGGGCCCCAGCACCCACATGGGAGACCAGGAAGAAGCACCTGGCTCCTGGCTTTGGATAGGCGCAGCGCCGGCCATTGTGGCCATTTGGGGAATGAACCAACGGAAGGAAGGAAGACCTTTCTCTCTGTCTCTCTCTCTTACTGTTTATAACTCTACCTGTTAAATAAAAACAACAACTACAACAACAACAAATTAAAAAAAAAAAACATAGGCTGAAGTGTCACTCACTACAGTGGGGCTAACATCTCCTAATCCCCACCCCTCTGGCTGTTTCTTGTGAGAAAATTGCTTTTGCCATTTGCTTTCTTAAAATGTTGAATGAGCCTTGGGGTATGAGTGGATGGGATGGGGGCATGGGGCAGAGAATGTCACCTCCGAGCCTTGGCCTGTGGCCGTTAGGCCACAGCTACCAGCTTGAGCAGAGTGGCCGGAAGCAAGGTCTGGCCTGGGTGTTATTCCCAGTGTGAAAGACAGGATGGTTTGCCCCGTTCAGAGTTGACTGAAAGCCTTCAACGGCTCCACTCTTCAGAAGCCGAAGTCCTACTCTAAGCTGCTCTGCAGGTTCAGTCTGCCCACAGGGTTTCCCCCAAGCTCCTGCTCACTGCCGGCGGGTGTGCAGGGAGGAGCACGCAGGGAGGGGCCGCCCCTTTAGCCACCTCACCCACAGGGTTGTCCTGGAACTGATGGGGGGCTCTGTGGAAATCCTCAGGCGGATGCTTGTGGGGATGGGGATGGGGCGAAGTTGCTCATTGCTGTGTGGAGTGTGGAGACACGGAACTGGGGTGTCCTGAGTGCTTGTCTCTTGTGGCCTGCATGGTGGAGAGCGGTGCATGTGGCCCATGGGAAGCTTGTTGGTCAGAGGCCATGGGCTTGTCTTGTGCACAGTGATGCGGGGGAGTCTCAAACATGGTACAGTCATTTTCCCTCGCAATTACTTGGGGGCGCTGGCTCCAGGACCCACTGGGGACACTCAAGTCCCTTGCACAGAAGGGCACCGTGTTTGCCTAGAATCCCCACACATGCTCCTGTATACCTGAAATGACCTCCAGATCACTGGTGTAATACCTAACACAATGCAAATGGTGGGAGACAGGTATTGTACTGTATTGTTCAGTACAATAATCACAAGAAGGGAGAGTCTTTATATGTGCAGAATGAACACAATATGTGTTTTTAGTATTTTAATCCCAGGTTGATTAAGCCCACACATTCAGAAGGATTGTCTGTACTGGGGTTAAACAGATAGGAAATCTAATGAGATAAATTACACATCATTTGCATAAATCAAGGATACAGACACATAAAATCATAAAACTTACTTTGTAAACAACAAAACCAACATTGCCTGGGGCTGGCGCTGTGGCTTAGTGGGTAAAGTTGCCTCCTGCACTGCTAGCATCCCATATGGGTGATGGTTCAAGTCCCGGCTGCTCTACTTCTGATCCAGCTCTCTGCTATGGCCTGGGAAAGCAGTGGAAGATGGCCCAAGTGCTTGGGCCCCTGCACATGCATGGGAGACCCGGAGGAACTCCTGGCTCCTGGCTTCAGATTGGCACGGTCTGGCTATTGTTGGTGCTATTTGGCCATTGGGGCCATTTGGGGAGTGACCCAGTGGATGGAAGACCTCTCTCTCTGCCTCTGCCTCTCTGTAACTCTATCTTTGAAATAAATCTTAAAAAAAAGACATTGCCCTTGAAGGAGACTGGAATTCCTATGGGATGCAATAGAATTTAAACATTACAGCAAAAGGGACCTTGTGCAGATTGATGGACTGATGGTAACGTCCCAAGAACTAGGGGATGTAATCTATCAAACTGTCTGCAGTGAATGTTTAAGAGGCCTTTCAAGGGCCAGTGTGCTGGCACCATGGGTTAAGTCACCACCTGCAATGCTGGCATCCCATAGGAACACTGGTTCGAGTCTTGGCTACTCCACTTCTGTTCCAACAGCCTGTTATTGTGCCTGGGAAAAAAAGAAGAGGGGGGGACCAGATGGATTTCCAGGGTCCTGGATTTGGCCTAGCTCAGCCCTGGCCATTGTAACTATTTGGGGAGTGAACCAGCAGATGGAAGATCTCTGTCTCCCAGTCTCTCAGTTTCTCTCTCTCTTTCAAGTAAATAAATGTTTTTAAAAAGTGTGTTTCAAGGCTCTTCTCTTTAAAAGTGTAATTCCAGGGGTGGATGTTTAGCCCAGCAGTGAAGACGCCTGTGTCAAACATCAGAGAACCTGAGTTCAATCCCAGCTCCAGATCCTGACTCCAGCGTCCTGCCATTGCAGACTCGAGGAGGCACTGCTCATGGCTCAAGTAATGAGGTTCCCGCCCCCAACGTGGGAGACCTGGATTGTGATCCTGACTTCTGTCCCAGCCCAGTTCCTGCTATTGCAGGCATTTGGGGGAGTGAAACAGTAGCTGGGAGTCTCTCTGTGTCTAACTCAAATAAATAAGTTAACTAATAAGTTTTTTAAAAAACCCTATGAATCCTTATAACAAGCGTTGGGGAGGATGAGGAGAAATTGGTCCTTTTCTACACTGTTGATGGGAATGCAAAATATGACAGTGGGCAGCTCCTTAATAAAATAAAAATAGAATTACCATATAATGTGGCAGTTGCATTTCTCGGTGTTTACTCTAGTAAATAAAAGCAGGATCTTGAAGAGATAGCTGTACACCCATGTTCACAACAGCAGTATTCATGGCAGCCAAAAGGTGGCAGCAACCCAAGTGCACATAAAGATGAATGAACAACATGTGGTAGATACACTTTTCAGTCTCGAAAAAGCAGGAAATCCTGACATAGGTTACAACGTGGATAGACTTCAAGGACATTATGGTAGAATCGGCCAATCACCAAAGGACAAACACTGCACGGCTCCACTTATCCGAGGGACCTAGAATACTCAGATTCACAAAGACAGAAAGTAGGATGGTGGTTGCTGGGGCTGGGGGTAGGGGGTCAGTGAGTGAATGTTTAATGGGTGCAGAGTTGACGTTCTGGAAGATGAAACGAGCTGCGGAATGAGTGGTGGTGACAGCTGTACAACAGTGTGAATGTACTTAACTGAACCATGCAAATGAAAATGGTGAAGGTGGTAAATTTTATATTATATTTTACCACACCAAAAAAAAATAGTTGTAAAAGGGGCTGGCATTGTGGTGCAGCCACTTGTGACACTGGCATCCTATATTGGAGTACTAGTTCAAGCCCTGGCTGCTCCACTTCCAATCACACTCCTTGCTAACACACCTGGGAAGGCAACAGGTGATGGCCCCAGTGGGAGACCAGGATTAGGTTCCTGGTTCCTGGCTTTGGCCTGGCCCAGACCTGATTGTTGCAGCCATTTGGGGAGTGAACCACTAGATGGAAGATCTCTCTCTGTCTCTTTCTCCCTCCTCTCTGACACTGTGCCTTTCAAACAATGAAATAATAAATCTCTTTTAAAAAAAAATGGTAAGGTTAACCTTAGCAGGTCTAATGGTCGCGATAACAATTTGTAGCCTGGGCCCCACTTGCTTCTGCAGACTTAACTCTGCCGCCTCCTACCTCTCACCTGCTCCCCATCCTGGGCTCCAGAAGTTAATGCTCCCTTCCTCTAACCTAGCTACCTCCTGCGGCCTTGGTATAATCCTGCTGCTCCCTGCAGAGCCTGCAGATGGCCCCTCCCTGGGGCAGCAGGACCCCCCCCCCCCCCAGCACAGGCCCCAGCCCTGCGTGCTGGCGCCTTCCAGCAGGCCTCCCAGTGGGGTGGCAGTCAGCAGGCCTCCCCTGTCATAGGAATGCTGCCTTCCTAAGGAAGCCCAAATATTCAGCTACTTTGGCTGGGAGAGTGATCTTGCTCTCTGATACATTCTCAGCAGAAAGACAAGTAATTTTGACTCCGTCTTTTCAAATTCTGCCTCGCAGGCCGGCCTGGCTCCTCCGTGTCACTCACAGGCCTGAGAGTGGTGAGAACAACTCCACGACTGCCGGCCCTGCTGTGTAAGGGCTCCTACAAGCTGGGTCCCCTGGGGCATCCCCTCCACTGAAGTCTCTGGCAGCCCAGCAGGTACCCCCAAACCCCAGCATCTGCCATGAGGGCACACTGATGTCAAGGCCCTTCCTGCAGATTGGCACTGGGCTCAGAGAGAAAGGGAGCTAAACTGGGTTGAAAGAAATGCATGAAGTGAAGTGCGCTCCGGCTGTATCTGGGAGCCGGTGCCTCTGGTGCTCCTCCCCAGCCCGTGTGCTTTGCAGGTGCCTGGTCTGTGTGTGGATGTTTGCTCCTGCATGTCTGGTGGCCATCCCAGAGCTGGGGGGCCAGGCAGGCCTTGAGTGTCACCGTGGCCGGCAGCTCCCAGAGGCTGCCTGCATGCTGTGGCCTTCACCACCCCATGCCATGAGTGTGAGCCATGAGGCCAGATGCCCCTCCCGCCCTGCCCGGTGTCCTCTCATCAACCATGCAGCGCTGGTGGCCGGAGGGACCCAGCCCGCAGCTTCTGATCCAGGACACCGAGTCTGACCCAGTTAGGAATGGCCCCGGCCAAGGCTCCTGCGGAAGGTGCTCGGCCCCAGCCCCTGGCTAATCTGTGTCCTTCCCCGAACACACAGCTCAACCACCGGGAATGGCCAGGGCTGGCAGTCTTTGAAAGAGACTTTCTTTCCATTCTGGCAACTTGTCTCCCGAAAGACACTGCGTCCTTTTTTATGGGCTGCGAATCGTTTCACAAGCCGCACACCGACTCGGGTGAGGAGCCCCCCAGCCCGTCCCGCAGTCCACCTCCCAGGCACGGAGCTGCTGCTTCATCTCCTTTCCTTTTCTTGGCCTCTAGTGTTAATTGTCATAAGGTCAGAGCGTAAACCCTCTAGGGGATCCCAGCGTTGTACGGACTTGACTGAAGAGCAGAAACAAATTGCAGTGGAGCAAAAACATCAAGACCACAGCGCCGAAAGCCGTGAGCGTCCCAAACGGCCGCCATGTGTGCCGCGCTCGGCCGGCTGGCGCCTGGGAGCGCTTGGCTTGGCAATCTCCCGCTCCCACTCTGTTTTCCTTGGGGGGTGGGCGGGGGTGGAGGGTGAACGGGGAAGGAGGGGGCGCAGAGCGGAGGGAGTGCAGTTGCCCTTTTGCCTGATGATTTATGTTTGGTCGGAGTTAGCCCTGTTCCTCTCTCTTCTGGCTGGAATGTGTCTTGGACATGTTGTTTCAATATGAGACGATCAGCTGGGCCCTCTGCAGAATGTCCCTCAAGAGTGGAGGCGACCTCCCAACAGGGTCATTTGTTCAGCAGAATTCCGAGTCGCCTTCTCCAACATCTGCATTCTATTAATACCTCCAAAATCTTTCCATCGGCTCTGGGGAGGCAGAAGATGCCCTGTGTCCCAGGGAAGGGCTAACCCTGGGCTTGTTTGTGTTCCGTGTGGAGATGCCCTTGTCCCCTCCACCTCCGTCCTTTGTCCTCCGCTACCGTGCAGGTGGATGTTCGCATCTGCCCCGGAAGTTCCGGGGGCCAGGGCAAGTTTGGGGTGTGGACTGCTTTGCTTTAGTGGAGGATGACCCACAGTGGAAGGGGAATTTGTGAGTACACAGGAGAGCAGTGGACACGGGCAGGGCTGTGACAGGCATTCTGGGAGCATCTGCTCAAGTGAGTTGGGAGAAAGGGACCCTGCGAGGTCCCAGGCCACATGGGGCCCTTGCCCGAGACAGGTCCTGCTGGGGCTACGAGGATCCTAAAGGAAATGAAGGGAGGGAGCAACGAAGAGAAGGGATGACGTCGAGAGAAGGCAATAAAGTAGGGGAGATTTTCTGTAAGGAAAAAGAAAAGTACCTGTGGCATTGAGACCCAGTGTGCCTACAGCTCGCCTGAGTGACACTCACGGACACCCTGACCCTTGGCTGCAGCTGAGGCCTCGCAGGAGGGCTGCTCACACCCTGGGCCTTGCAGGAGACTCTGTGACGAGTGTCGGGGTTTTGATTGAGAGAGCGAGCCCATGGTCCAGAGAAGTGGCTCCCTGCAGGAGGCACTGTGCAAACGTGGAACCTGACCGAGGGCAGAGGAAACCTGACCAGAGTTGGGGATCCACTACCAGGGCCCTGCTCCCTTAGCCAGGAGAGGATGCTTTGGGAGAAGCAGCGATGCACCAGCACCAGGACGCCTCTGCCTGCTCACTGTGGCCCTGTGATTTGAACCTGTGTCCTGCCTGCTGAGACAGTCAGTCCCCCCCCCCCGGGCCCCCCCCCCCCCCCCCGGCCTATCTCCAGTCCGTTCAGTAATTACCATAGGAGACTCAAGAATATATGTTTCTGCTACTGAAAAGCCCTGGAAACTGACTGCTACCCCCACTTAATTTTTGCTCTCGAACTTCATGGCTTACAGTGCTCCTGTGCAGCATCAGCTGGGTGAAGGCTAAGTCTTGGTAAAAATGATGGAGAGCCTTTCTTGGGAATGCAGAGGAATGCCAGGCTCTGATAAGGCCTCTGATAATGACAAATGGCTTCCTGGTTGAGGGACTGTGGAGGGAATGCCTCCTAGCTGGCCCACGGCTGGCTGAGGCATGAAGGACTCACTCATTGGATAGGAGGGAGGCAGCCGGCTGGCGGCCCCCTACTGCATCATGTTTGACGGCCAGTGTCCACTGCCGGCTGACTGGCTGGCTGTCCACCCGTGGGGACAGGTCTGTCGGACTTGCTGGGCATGTCCCCTGCTGGTCTGGATGCCAGCGCTCCTGTCACCCAGCTTCCCGAGCGAGCTCTGTGAACCCTGGTTTCCAAAGGGGAACCAAACACAGTTAGCTTTCTATCTTCTCTCCTTTTGTCCAAATTATGCAAAAATCTCCTAGAAAACAAATAAACAGCTACAGCAAATGACTGCGGCCAGCTCCCTGGCTCAGGAAGTTCCCCAGCCCACGTGCTCCTGCTCGCCTGGGAGAGGTTCCCACAGCCTGGCTGTGATTCTTTTTTTTTTTTTTTTTTTTTTTTTTTTTTTTTTTATCTATCCCCACAGGAAGCGCTCTCTTCTGTCTTCCAGGGTCCCCCATTTCCTGCTCCTGTTCCCACAGCTGCCCAGGGCCACTGCTCTGGTTTGCCCTGGGAGAGTCCTGGAGGTCGGCTCGGGCTGGTGGCTGTGCAGAGAACATGGCAGGTGTTCAGCATCAGGAATCAAAACAGCTTTCACACCACGTGGCGCATTCTTCCTCCCCAGTCCGCTTCGTTTCCTCTCCCTGGGATATGAAACAATCATCCTCATCTGTTGCTCGCTCAGTGGGTTGGGGATTCTGTGCGTTTTGCAATGATCCGTAGATTTCTCCCGAATCTGTTCCAAGAGGTTTGTTTGTTTGTTTGTTGTTCGTTACTGACTTTCTTTCCCCTGGAGGGGTTTCTGGTTTTTGTGTGAGCTGCAGGTGAAACCCAGAAGCAGATGAAGGCTACAGAGACCACGTGGGGTTTCCAGAGTCTTGGCATCCCAAGAATGCATGCAAGTTGGTGGTGGTTGGGGTTCCTCTACACTCTGGAGAAAACATGACAAGGTTTCAAGATTAAAGGAAAAAGCAAAAAGGCAGCTTCTGTTCCTTGTACACAGGAGAAATTCCAAGCAGAGCTTCTACCGCGGTGCCTTGCCGAGGAGGACGTGCTGGTGGGAGGCAGAGAAGTGGGCACCATTCTTGACAACTGTAGTCACTCTGTGGTCAGCGTCCAGCCACAGCCTTTGGAGCTATGCCCACTGCAGCGGTTTCCTTCTGCACTCCCCGGCTATGTGCCGTTGCCTTGGCTTAAATGCTTTGTTTTCCTCTTCCATTAGCAACCAGGAAGGCAAACTAACACTTGCAGCTCCTCACTGGGGACAAGCCACTTTCCGTGTTATCTTGATTCTCACCACTCTGTCGGGGAAAGGAGTGTTGTGCCCATTGTGTGGATGAGGAGACAGATCCAAAACGTTGGTTCAACTTGTCCAGGGTCAGCTGGGAAGAAGGGGTTGGGCTCTGAAAGAAGCCCTTGCATAGCTGTGCTTGTCTTACTGCACTGCTGCATATCATCAGGTGTCTCCATTCCTCCCAAGCACTGGCCAGGAAAATAGGTGCACCATGAGAATTCAGGGCTGCATTTTATTTTATTTTTATTTTTGGCTTCTTGCCGCTTGGGAGAAATGGGCTGGTTTTCAAGGACTGTCATTCTTGCTGCCTGATTTCCTGTGTCCCAGGAGCATGCTGGGTTTCACAGATGCTGTCCCTGGTGAGTGGGTTCCTCCATGGCCTGCGGAGTGCCAATCAAGTGAGTTGAAGGGAAGTGAGGACCCATTCACATTGTTCATGCCACGGGGGACCCACGCGGAAGGCACCCGGCTCGGTGTCTTTGCTCCGTGAGCTTTCAGTTTTGTGTGTAGGTCACATATTCCTGTCTTAGCTCATGGCTGGATTTGGCTGTGGGCTGCAAGGTGGGTGGGAGAGGATCCTGACCCTCTCTGCATTCTGAAGGAAGTCCATGGAACGATTTTTCCCCCTGTGTCCTGCTGGAAGCACTGGACCTCTGTTTCTCATCCCCACAGACACTGCCGGGCGAGGTCTGCCTTGCAGACTTTGTCAGCATAGCAGTGGCCTGCAGGAGCCTATTAATAGCCTCATTTCCAGTATGTGCCCTGTAAAGTCAAGCCTCATTTTTAGCAGCTTGCTGTTACTCACAATTCTAGGAAAAGTTCCCTTTGAATGTCTTCCTGCCGGAGGACGCTTCAACTCCTTGCGCCTGCCCAGGGGAGAGGCGGAAAGAGGAGCATGAGTGAGCCAGCCAGCCGTCCCTTAGTGGTTACTTGTAAGACCTGCTGTCTCCCAAATGCCACCAGGAACTGCAGAGAGAGTGGCCCCGTGAGCCTCATGGGGCAGGAGGCTGAGCTGCTTGGCCCAGAGCTGATGGATGACTCAGCCCTTCCTCTCACACCACGTCCAGTTGGTTGTACATCCGGCGACTTCACCCTCAATGTACACCCAGCAGCCAGCCCTTCTCACTGCTGCCAGCTCTGCCTGGTTGTCCCATCCATCCTCCAGTCCCACCAGCCTCCCCACTAGGGCCATGGCCCTGTGCCCCTTCAGTCCCAGCTCCCACCACCCATAGTCTTGGAAATTGGTGGAAGGTCCTGGAAGTGCATTGTCAGACTTGGTGCAGCTGCTCCGGTGACTTGCAGTTTACTGCCGCACAAAAGCTGATCTTCCCAAGGCCTATAGTTGCATGACAAGGCCCATTTTCTCCTGTCCTTTGCTTCTTGCCACCCCTCCAGACACCCTAAGTCTTTTGGGTCCCTGTCCCAATGTCCCCCCACCTCTAAAGCCTTCCAAGATCACCTTAAATAAGAGAGCAAGCCTTGGCCCCACAGCATAGCACCCCTCTCGCTGTCTGATGGGTCTCCCAGCCTGGAAATGCAAACCCCATGAGGCGACCCAGATAAGTACCTGCTCAGAATCAGTGCTCACCACTGATCTGATTGAGGCACAGTTATTGATCGAGGTGACACCAGATGGCCAAGCTACTTTGCACTGAGAATGAACAGGAGGACTTTGCCAGTAAGGGAGAGGCGAGGAGAGGAGCAGAGAGGGGTCATCGCATGCACAGGGGCTGTGGCCTGGGTGTGATGGGGTCTTCACCAGCAGCACTACCCAAGACAGAGCTAGGTGCTGTCAACTCTCCTCTCCTCACTCAAATGTTTTTGACTTTTTTTTATTGATGAACAATCATTAGAGAAAGAAGAATCAGTGCCACAGTGAGATGGCCACTAACTCATGCTTGCTCCGAGGGGCCAGAGGGCAGGAGAATAAAAGGAAGGAAACTTGGGATGTCTCTGAAATCTTACGGATGGCCTTGGCTGTACACCAGAGGCAGAGTCAGGACATGATCTCACATGAATTTCAGGGGCAGGTGACCCGGGTTGACCTTTAGCTGTACTCTTAGTCAGGCCGACAGAAGGACAGAGAGATGCATGGAGTGGAAACCCCAATATCAGCTGCTGGAGGCATATCAGAGCGTGAGGGAGCCATGGCTTTCATCAGGATCATTAGCTGCCAAGCCACGGCAGTTAAAATTGAAGGATACTTAAAAGTTATTTCACCAGCTCATGCTGTGGCCTGAGCACCCTGGGGCTGGAGCTGGAGCTGTCTCCCTGCTTCTTGTGCTGGATCAGGCCAGCAAGCCTCCAGAGGGAGGGAAGGAGGCTGAAGGAATTAATGGATTGATCTTCAAGACAATGCAGGCCAGCTTCTTGTTGAACAGTCCTGGAGAGGAGAAGCATTCTCTCAGCCAAGAGGTCACATTCTCTTTTCTGGGAGCTAGCAATTATAAAGACATTAGAACTTCACACACACACACACACACACACACACACCATTGAATGAGAATCTTGGTCCTCTAGGCCATGTCCCTGGTTTTCTTTCTGGATTATCAAAGAAGAAGCTGTTCTCTCCTTGATTGATAGATTTGTTGAGCGTTTGTAGGGACAGCTCAAGTTTCTTCTGTAGGACATGTTACTGTTTGATGGTAAGAATAAATAATAATAAAAAACATCCAAAGTGCAAAGTGACGCCATCCTGTGTGCTGAGATAGTAATTGGCCACGTCTACCATGGCTGGTATGTTTGTGAGGTTGGCTCCACTGCGGTGGGAGAGGCTCTGAGCCTACATCATTGTGGATTTCCTTGCATTACAAAGGGGAAAGAAATGGTTGAGCATCGTCCAAGTCCTAGCATGGCTCCAGACATGGAAATACTACTGATGTGTAGAGGAAGGAAATGCTCCCTGCCAAATCCACTTGGGACACAGGGAATCACATGGTCCCAGGAGTCCTGGAGGCCAGCACCCACCCTTAGGTCTGCTTCTGTCTTGCCAGCCTGAAGCCAGATGGTGACATGAAGCCATTCCAGCTCCTTTGATGCTAGTGGCCCTGGCAAAGAGTCCCAGACAAGGCCTTGGTCTCCCTGTTCAGTTCTGGGCCACTGTTGGCTTCTGCATTGTCCTGGGGGCTTTGAGCCCTGAGTGCCTTGTGTCATTTCTGACTCAGCTCTGCCCTCACCTCCGTGAAGGCCAGCACATTGCTTGTGCCCCTGAATCTGAGTGAGGTTCAGTCATGTCAGGGGCTCAGCTTGTCTCTTTTCAGATTGGTGCCCTTGGGACAGATGGCTGAAATGCCCAAAGCCAGGTCTGGTGCCCTACAGGCTCCCTCTGATGCCTTTTTGGCAAAAGCATCATTAGTTTAGTGGTGAAATAATGAGTTTCACATGGGGAGGAACAATGGAAAGAGGCCACTCAATGGCCCTCTTTCAACTCCTTCCCTTTCTTTTTTACCCTCGTTTCCAGAAACAGAACAAAAGCGAGAAATAGCTGAGAACCCAAACCTTAATTCCTACAGGAGCCAGCTCCTCTTGCTGAAAATTGCATGTCTACAGAGCTTTGCACACAGCCCCAGGGTGGTGGTGTTTGCAAGGGTTCCCACGCCTCCTGTGTTTTCTCCCCTCGTGGGAGCATTCAGCCCATGGAGACAGGCATCCACGTCCCTACAGCGAGCAGCGGATGGTGCCCAGAGTTGGCAGCAGGCGGCGAATAGTGGGTAAACCACCTTCTCCCAGCATCTCGGAGGGACACTTGCCTCAACACTGAGGCTTCTCTGTGGCCTTCCACAGAGCTCCCTCACATGGAAATTTGCATCCTGGATTGTGCCCGGTGAAACTTCTAGAGTCTGTTGGGGCATTTGTGGCCTCTCTATGGAAGAGGAGACCTACAATGGGACAGATGACAGCACAGGATGACTGAATTTAGCTTTCTTTGTCCTCGTTTTTACTGACTGCAGAACCAATGGTGTGCAGAGTACCCTTCTGTGCAAAATGCTATCCATTGCTAAAGGGGCCCAAAGCTATGGCTCTTTCAGACATAGGCTCCCAACACCACTGCCCACATTGCTTTCAGTGAACATCCAAATGCCTGCTGACAAGAGAGGCACTTGGGGTTCAGTAATGTGGCCCTCTGCCTTTTTCACAGGCGCCAATGAGTCCATGCAAGTCTCAGCCCCAAGCTTTGGTTTCCTCTCCCTTGCACCTTCATCCAGCAGTTGAACACTTGGGATTTGGAGCCTTGGATCCTGCCACAGTCCTTGTTCGGCTTTGAATCACTCAATTAACTCCTCCAAACCTCAGTTTCATCATTAAGCACCTGGGAGCAATACTACCCGCCCCACAGTCCAGGCCCATGGGGAATATTCATTGACCATTGGCTCTCACCTGTTCTGGGGACCTGAACCTATGTCAACTTTGAAAAATCTGAGAGAGGAGAGCAAGTTTTGAGGTGCAAAGAAAAATCATGGAGTTTTCCCTCCCTGTGGAAAAAGGGGAGACGTTCCAAAAACAGTCTGTTATTTACAACCACAGGGAGGGAGCTCCTCTAGGAAAGGGATTTGTTTTCCCTGGTGAAGGTTTTAACCCTTTGTGGAGCAACATGTAAATATGAACACCTTTCCGGTGACAATCTTTTTGAAATATGCTCTCCAATTTCCTGCCTTCTCATGCAAAGTTTCCTGGACATAATTCATCAGTTTCCTTTTGTCCCAAGTTGTCAGTCTCCACATCAATTTTACTGTGCTGTATTTTAGAGGGCGATGGTGTGGGAAACTGGGCTTCCACTGGCTGGACTTGTCTCCTTGCTGTTCCGTGCGGGGAACACCTGCCCCTGCTGCTGTGAGCTGTGTGTGTGTGTGGGGGGGGGCTCACAGCTGTGCCACAGATGCTCCTCATGCTTTGGTCACTCCTGGCACCTCAGAGAGCCTGGCAGAGGGTGCATCATGTGTGTTTGCAAAAGACAGGAAGCCGACTGGACCTTCTGGGGCCTTCTTGTGGACTCAGAAATTTTACAGACACCTGGGAGATGCAAGGTCATGGGTCTCAGGGCCCCCAAAGTTTAACTTTCTTGTCTTGCACCATTGCTGATCTTCTGTATTTCCCATTTACTTTTTACTTTCTTCATGAATACTTGGGAAGGACAAAGCATTCATTATCTCTAGTTTCATTTTTTTTAAAGATTTCTGTATTTATTTGAAAGGCAGTTACAGAGAGAGGGAGACTTAGACAGAGAGAGAGAGATCTCCCATCTGCTGGTTCACTCCACAAATGCCCATGGCTGTAAATTGGAAGTGGAGCAGCTGGGACTTGAACCGGCGCCTGTATGGGATGCTGGCATCACAAGGTTATTTAGTTATTTAGCCTACAGTGCCACAAACAAGTCCCTATCTGCAGTCTTAATAGGTCTTAAGGTGTCTGTTGCATGGCAGGGACCATTTCCTGGTCTGCCCTCATCAAGGAGGAGTAAGAAAAGTATTGTGTAGCCCAAGTTTCAGCTGTCATCTGCAAGTTTGATCTCACAGAAATTGAGAAGGGACTGTTGGTTATAGAGGCTGGGGAGAGTAAGGGGTAGGGTGGGATGGAGAAAAGGTGACCAGCGGGTGCTGACTTATGGTTAGATGAGGGACAGAAGTCTACAGATAATGATAATGCACTGTGCATTTCACCAACTGGAAGAGAGGATTTTTAATGTTTTCACCACAAGGAAAGGTTGATATATAAATATCCCCTTAAATTTAAGGGGATAGGTCTGATTATTCTGATTGGGAATTACACTATGAATATGAGCATCAAAGCATCACATGGCAACTTATAAATATGAGCAATTTGATATGTCAGTTGAAAAGTTACAAACATTAAAAAAACCTGCAAGGTCTCGATGGTCGTTGTCAGTGGCTTTGTGGGAAGGAAGTACATTGGTTCCTTTTGCTCCCTTCCCTCTCTGTTGACAAATGGACAAATGGATACATGTACGTAGCCCTGAGCCATGCCAATACTTCCTCCAAACACAAACACACAGGAAGGTTAGGAGAACACAGGTGACTGTCTTCTTGCAACCATTCTCAAAATCAAGCCCAGGATCACACTCCAGGAATGTTCAGGAAAGAAACACGAATATAGCACCAACACTTGGTACTTAAAACGAGATTGCACCTCTATGTCATCTCGTAGAGTTTCTGCATGTGTTTGATTTTCTATCCTTGGGATTGCCCGAGTATTAAATTTTGATTAAATATGAATCCCAAACATTTGGGGTGTGAGTAGAACCCTTGTGTAAAAACAAGAAGCTTTGCTCGCAGAGCACACATGCCCACCCTCAGTCTTTGAAGCGTTTCTCCTGCCTTGCTGTTAGAATGCTGCCCACACAAGGCTGCCTCATTGGATTTCCTTAGTTGTCTATCATGGAAAAACTGTTGTACATGACATGTGCACACATCATAGTAAGTAAATATTCATTTTGTATCTGTGTTTTTGTGCTTTGAAAAACACAGCATACAAGTCTGTTTGGCAAAGATCAACCTGGAGAAGCACTAGGCTGATCCTAGCGGCATCTGAAATGAGGGCCCTGTCTGTGTGGGAGGAAGCATGTTGTCCTAGGAACCTGGCATCTCCCTGAGAGGAACTCCACCATGCTCATTCCTTGGTGAATGGCTTTGCCTCACTGAGATAGGGCGTTCCAAATGGCCTGACTTTATTCCAGTAAATGGGTCAATGATCCCACCTGCCCATGCAGGGCACATGGTGGGACCCAATGACATCACCTCTTTCTATTTGCTGTGATCACTGTGATGTAGATATAGAATGCTACTCTCTTCCCAAGGTGGTGTTTAGGATTGTTTTTGCAAATGCTCTAGAGTGAGCCACCAGCCAGGCAGCTGTGCTGCTGGAATCTTTGTGCCATTTGAAGGAAGCAATGGCTTGGTTGGGTGAGAATGATGAGTGGCAGCTGAGACATGAAGGGGACATGGCTCCATAATGCTGCCAGCACAGGCTCTGGAAAGGCCAGCTGCTGGTGCTGGGAGAGAAAAGCACTGGGTATGCTTGGGACACGTTGAATGTGAAGATGGTGACCAGGGGCACATGGTGCACAGGTTGGGGCAGGAGGGGCAGATGAAGCGATATATCCCCCTCCCCTCCACGCCGGTGGTGAGGGATGGCAACCACCTAGTGTGAGTATGCGAGGGTTATTCCAGCAAAACCGTAGGCCTAATGCTCTATTTCCTAGGTTCCCAAACTCAGCTGCATTCCTGGGAAGTCTGCAATCTATGTTGATACAGTCATTCCCCTCCCTTATCTTCTGAGGATAGGTTCTGAGACTGCCAGTGAATGTCTAGAACCACAGGTACTACCTTATATAACAGTTGTCCCACAGTAAGCTGTTGGGAGTTGGTATACCTCCTTTGTATACCAAAACCACCATGCTCAAGTCCCTTACATAAATATGCATCATATTTGCTTATAACTTATACACATCGTCCTGTGTATATTTTAAATTATTGTGAGAGGGCCAGTGCTGTGGCTCACTTGGCTAATCCTCCGCCTGCAGCACTGGTGGGTTCTAGTCCTGGTTGCTCCTCTTCCAGTGCGGTTCTCTGCTGTGGCCCGGGAGGGCAGTGGAGGATGGCCCAAGTGCTTGGGCACCTGCATCTGCATGGGAGACCAGGAAGAGGCACCTGGCTCCTGGCTTTGGATTGGCATAGTGCTGGCTGTAGCAGCCATTTGGGGAGTGAACCAACGGAAGGAAGACCTTTCTCTCTGTCTCTCTCTCTCAGTGTCTATAACTCTACCTGTCAAATAAAAAAATTATTGTGAGATTACTTATAATACTGACTACAGTGTAAATGCTATGCGAATAGTTGCTCTACTATGTTATTTAATGACAATTGAATTTTGTTTTCTAGAATTTTTAAAACAGATTTATTTTATTTAATTGAAAGAGTTAGAGGGAGAGAGAGAGAATGAGAGAGGTCTTTCATCTGCTGGTTTACTCCCCAAATGGCTGCAATGGCCAGGGCTAAGTCAGATCAAAGCTAGGAGCCAGGAGCTTCTTTGGGTCTGCCATGTGGATACAGGGGTCCAAGGGCTTGGGCCATCCTTTGCTGCTTTCCCAGGAGCAATAGCAGGGAGCTGGATTGGAAGTGGAGCAGTTGGAACTTGAACTGGTGCTCATACGGGATGCTGGCATTGCAGACGGCAGCTTTACCTGCTATGCTGTAATACCAGCCTGTTTTCTAGAATTTTTTAAAAAAGATTTATTTATTTATTTGAAAGTCTGAGTTACAGAGGGAGGGGGGAGACAGATAGAAACAGAAAGCTCTTCCATCGCCGTTTCACTCTCCAAATGGTCTCAATGGCCAGGGCTGGGCCAGGCCAAATCCAGGAGTCAGGAGCTACATCTGGGTTTCCCACATGGGTGCAGAGGTCCAAGTACTTGAGCCATTTTCCACTGCTTTCTCAGGCACATTAGCAGGAAGCTGGATTGGAAGTGAAACAGCCAGAAAATGAACTAGCACCCATATGGGATGCTGGCACTATGGGCAGTGGCTTAATCTGCTATATCCCAACACCAGCCCCTTTTTGTAATATTTGTGATACTTTTGATTCATGATTGGTTGAATGGTGGGGCCCAGGAATATGGAGGGCTGACTATATGATGTTTCTTCCTAGACACACGTATCTATGATGAGCTTGTACCTTTTGACTTAGAGAAAGCACTCTGGCTTCTTTCTGGCACACCCCAATTGTCAGTATCACTACTCCTGCATTTTGCAGCCGTTACTGGGTAAAATAAGGTGACTTGAACACAAGCCCCATGCTACTGTGACAGTGGACGTGATAACTGAGACACCTACAAAGTGACTGATGGGCAGATAGCAGGGACAGCACGGTTACGCTGGAAAAGGGATGATTCACGCCCCAGGTGGGATGCCGAGAGATATCAGCATGCTGCTCAGGAGGGGGTGCAATTGAAAACCGTTTATTTCTGCTTGTTTTAGGACTGTGGGCAACTAAAACCACAGCGGGCAAAAACTGTGATTTCTTTCACCTCCCATCTGTCTTCATCAGCTTCATCCTGTGCCCAGGGCAGCCCCTCTCCCTTCTCCCTTGCTCCAGAGGCCCCTTGGGCATGTCCCGGTAGAGGAATGAATGGCTGGTGCTTGGGCCATGTTCACAGCCTGGCTCCTGGCTGCGTCTTAGCCCAGCAGCTCCCATCAGTCTGACAGCAGGCCTGACCCCACAGAAGCCGATCGCATTCGCACAATGATTTCTTGTGTGTTTTCGGCAGGGGCTTTCCCCCTTTGCATTTTGAGTATTTGTAGAGAAACAAGCCTTACGGACCCTTCGCAGGTCAACAGTGCAAGTCGCTGAGAAGGGAGGCTGGCAGCTGAGGAGCAGTGAGCACTTCTACACACACGGGGGAATGAATGGCTGAGACCTTTCTTCCAATTTCCCCAGCTCAGGAATGAATGAAAGTTAAACAAATAGTGGTGCGCACAGTGGAAACCAAATTAGATTTGAGGTTTCTCCCCTCTCCGATGGAATAATAAGTAATCCAAACAGTTATCATTTGGGCGAGTAAGGAAGTGATCCTATGAAAATAAATGCGTCCTTTGTCCCTGTGTGTTACTGCAGTGGCCCCGAGCCCGCTGCCTGGGCTCCTGCTGCACGGTTTGGCAGCCCCTGAGAAGCACAGCTCCCAGAGAGGCAAGGAAAGCATGAGTCAAACGGGAAAGGAGATCCTTCAGTCCCAGCGTGCCCTGCGAGGAAGTGCGAAACTCTGCTCTCCTAGAAGCCGGGGAATCTGTATCCCAAACCACTCCCACCGGTTTTTGTTTGTTTGTTTGCTTGTTTAACAACCCCTTCTGAAAGTGAAGAGTGACTTTGTAATTTTTTGCCTGTGACGCTTGAAGATAACGATTCCACAGTGGAGTGGGTGGGAGTCCAATTCCAGTCACGGAGTGTCCTTGTATTCTGCAAGACAGAACGCACAGGATCCGGACCGCTTTCACAGTGACGCAGCCTTCGGGTTCAGGCTGTGTCTCCGCCTCCCTCCACCTCCTGCTCCTTGGCTCAGGGTCCAGGCCAGGAAATGGCTCCTCAGGCTCCTTGCTGCAGACAGCGGCCCTGGGAATTGAAGCACAGCCCTGGCGGCGCGGCCGGCCCCGCGCGGAGGCCCGCTGGTGTTAATCCAATACAGGCCGGCCCGTCTGCAGGCACAGAGGGGAAGCGGGGAGCAATTCCTCTCCCGGAGGTTTCTCCAGAGTCGTTCCTGGGAAAATGAATCGCTGACCATTCTCACCTTGAGAAATAATTATCTCTGCTGCCCCATAATGAAACACAAGCCCCCAAGTCGTGTTGCTAGAACTGTGGCTCAATACCTTGCATCCTAACCCCCTCGAGCCCTATCCCTAACTTTCACCGGCTTGTTTCCCCCTGCGGCTGGGCAAAGTGCTACACTTTTAAGTTTTTTCCCAACTTTTTGCAATGGAGGAAGCCAACAAGCCCAGTCTGATGAAGGATCGAAGACAGAGTTTGCCAACGGCTTTCCTAAGTGCTAGTCTACGAGCTGGGTCTCCGCTTTGCAGGCCAAACCTCCAGCTTCTGAGACTCAGCTAGGGCAGTGACCGAGTCAGGAAGTGGTGGTGGTGACAGCTGAAGGCCCTCTGCTCCCCTGAGGCTGCTGCTTTGTCCCCCAGCCCCACTGTCCTCCTGAAGGCAGCCCTGGCTTTGGAGAGGACCCAAGAGCGTCCACACTCCCCAGGCCTCTCACTGTGTGGAGATTTTGGAGGGGCTGCAAGTCACAACTGAACACAATTCCTGCTGGTTACGTTCGTTTTTCACATTGACTTTGAGGGGTGCTTGACGAAATCACTTCTTGAGTGGTTATATTTGCAACACCTCACCAGAAAGCTTGGCTTTTTGAAATAGACTGAGGGCAATACATTCATTTGAAGATCATAGATTTGTGGGTTTCTCAGAATCCTGCCTTGGGCCACTCGAGTTTGCCCTCAGTACTACATGTGTGCATGTCTATGTACACATGTGTATGCACGTGCATGTGTGGTTACATGTGTGTGCTCACATAGATGTGTGCACACATATATGGGTATGTTGCATTTGTATGTATGCATGTGCATTTTAGTGCATGCAAATACAGATACACAAGCACATCACACACGTGTGCATGCATGTATACACATGCGTATATTGTTGCAGATGTACATGTATGAGTGGGTGTGTGTATATTGAATGTACGTATATTATATGTGTGTGTGTGTCTGCGTGCCTAGGTTCATGTTGACTTGCATGGCAAGCGTTGCAAGCTGGGTACCAACATCTTCTCCTCTTAGCAGAACTCCAGTCTTATGGTAAGTGGCAGTCATTTCAGCTAAAAGGCCTGTCGTTCCCAGCAAGCTTGCTGAGTGTTGGCCCCAGGACAGCTCTGGCCACGTGATCAGCAGAGGTCAGTTGAATACGGCTTCAGCAAAGCTCCTTCAAAGTGGAACAGAGGCTGTGTGTGCCTTTGCCATCCTCCCTTCCTTTCTGAAATGGGGACAGGGCAGTAATCACAGCTCAGGGTGGATGCCAGCCTGCATCTGTGAGGATGAGGGTGGTCTCTGGACAAGGAGGAGCCTGAGACAGCTTTGACCCCGTGACCTGCTGCCCAAGCCTGAGGGCTCCCTCCCCACCGGTCGCTGTGCAAGGAGACACTCCATGCTCTCTGGCTGAATACTGACTTATGGGCAGCCAGCGCAGTCTCTACCTGGAGTTCCTGCATCTCTTACACACCGTGGAACTTGTATGCACCCACTCTGGAATGTTTCTCTTGATTCCATCACATTCCACCCCATCAGCTGAACTCTAAGGGGTGGTGTGCGGGGACTTGGGTTCTCCATCAGGAATTGGCCTGGGGCAGCCCAAAAAGTCAGAGGATGTGTCTTCTGTCAAGTCCCCCACGTGGTTTCTGCAGTGGACAAAGCCTGCCTGCTGGCTCTGAGCAGGGGAGGAGGGGGCACGGAGCAGAGCAGAGCAGTGGCTGTTTGTGGGGTGAGACCTGAGCATTGTCCATCAGACACTCGTGCCACCGGGGTGGGCAGGGCTGCGGGGCCCCGCACGGCTGGAGGGAGCAGACGTGGTCAGTCCTCGGCCCTCTGCAGCTGCCTTGACAGGTCCTGCAACTTGAGGTCTTCAGAGACAGAAGCTTTCAGTCCCCAGCTCGTTCTGGGACAGAGCTCCTGTGTCCCTGGGGTTCTGTGGGTTTCAGCGGTTGACGTTCTCTGGTGGTTGCCTTGGAAATCTGGGGCTGGCTGTGCTGGCTGTGCTGGATTCCCACGAGGCAGGTGTGTGTGCTACCGCCGGCCGAGTCACAGGAAGTGGCTGCTAACGTGAGATGCTTGGGGCCGTTGCCTGTCCCTGCTGGCGTCTTGAGTGGCTGCGTTAGGATGGGAACAGTCTCGTGTGTCACTCTGCTGTCCTGTCGCCTGGTCCCTCCCCTGAGCCTGAGTGAAGCCGAGCCCTGCTCCCTAGGAGGATCACAAAGAAGGAGTCTGATGGGGCACTGCTCACATCAGCCCCTGTCTGATCTCACAGGGAACACACAGGCCGGGGTGAGGACAAGGTGAAGATCAATGTGAGCAAAACGTGATGTTGGATGGGGCTGGCGTCACTTTCCCCAGGATGTGGCCTCTTGGACGTGAGAATCTGAATCACGACCATCAGCCAGGATAACACAGAACAGAGTGATCCTCTATTCAAAGCCCTTGCATGCCTTAGGGCTGGAAATCTAACTGGAACTGGTTTCTGTTTCCTCGTGGATTTCACAGATGGCAGAGGACACGTTTTGGGGCTGGTGTTGTGGTGCAGCAGGTTGATCTGCTGCCTTTGACGCAGGCCTCCTGTATCCCATCCTGGCTGTTCCGCTTGTGATTCAGTTCCCTGCTAATGTGTCAAAGAAGGCAGTGGAAGATGGCTCAAGTGCTTGGACCCCTGCTATCCATGTAGGAGACCTGGATGGAGTTGCTGGCTCTTGGCTTTGACCTGGCCCAGCTCCAGCCATTGTGACCATTTGGGGAGTGAAGCAATAGATGGAAGATATCTCTCTCTCTCATTCTACTTTTCAAAAATGAATTTTATATTTGACAGGCAAAGTTAGACAGTGAGAGAGAGACAGAGAGAAAGGTCTTCCTCCCGTTGGTTCACCCCCCAAATGGCTGCTACAGCTGGTATGCTGTGCCAATCCGAAGCCAGGAGCCAGGTGCTTCCTCCTGATCTCCCATGCGGGTGCAGGGGCCCAAACACTTGGGCCATCCTCCACTGCCTTCCCGGGCCACAGCAGAGAGCTAGACTGGAAGAGGAGCAGCTGGGACCAGAACCCAGTGCTCTTATGGGATGCCGGCACCACAGATGGAGGATTAACCAAGTGAGCCACGGCGCCGGCCCCATAAATGAATTTTAAATGAACACATTTATTGGTGTTTTAGAGATACTTTGTAAGTCACACCATGTGCCTACTTTATTTTCAGGAGCAAGGAGAGGTGTGCAGGGTTTTCATAGCCTAACCTCCCCAGGCCTCCTGAAGACAAAGACTCGACGTTGCTCAGCACGATCAATGGGATTGCCGCTCAGACCTTCCCTGGGACAAAACCAAAGTCTGGTTAGACCAATAGCAACAGTGATGGTAATGTATCGGGCACCCATTCCTTTCACTTTCCCATCTATGGATTATTTTTATCTCATATATCTATATATATATTTACATTTACTCAAACCTAAGATCACCTTGACCTAAAAAACAGTGACCTCAGACCCAGCATGCTTTCTCTTCTTTCTGTCATTCACATGTGTATCTATTTTCCAAATCTGGGCTGAGCACAGAAAACACGACAGGCACGGGGCTGGGCATTGGAGACGTGGAGCTGGGCAAAGCTGTGCACGGAAGGGTCTGGGGGAGAGAGAGGCACCAATCACACAGCACAACTCGACCCTGCAACCTGGATCAAAGCTTTGGGGGAACAGTACAGGGTCCATGTGCTCGAGAAAGTGGTGCTGGTGATGGGCATAGTTGTCGTCAGAGCTGGGGTGGGAGGGAGGACACAACCCAGGGAGTGTCTGTGGAGCTGAAGGCTAAAGTCCCTGCCCGACAGGTGGGAACTCACCGGGGGCTGACATGAAACAAGAGGTCCTTCAGACTGGGAAGGCAGTGGGAGACTATGTTGGCTGGGCAGAGAGGCCTGGTGAGGGGAGGCAGGAGGGCGGGGCAGAGCCCTGGGCAGTTGCAAAGCAGCAGAAGGGAGGGAAGGTAGTTGACTTGTTGCACCGTGCACCTGATGACCCTAAAGGCTGTGGGGCCACGAGGGAGAGGGTCAGGGGGACAGGAGATGCCCAGGAGGCCCCTACAGGACATGGAGCAGGAGACCTGGGCCCTGGACTGGTGTTCCTCAGGGGTTTGGAGATGGGGCACCCTGGATGGTGAAGGTAGGCACCCCAGAGGGCCCTGTGGCTCAGGTGCCTGGAATAGGGGTTCCTGGAGGGAGCTTCAGGGAATTTTCTGGGCAGGGAGGGGCTGCCTAGGCCTGGGATGCTGTCCCAAGGGCAGGTGTGTCTGTGAGTCTGGGTGGGGTGTAGTCATGTGTTTTGGAGTTCTCAGTGTGCAGTGAGTAAGGGAAGCCGTGCGTTGGGGAGACTGCCGAGGTGAGAGGAAAGTTGCTTTTCTGATTTTGACACTAAAAGCCCCTCTCATACCTCTGCAATGGTGAGAGTGACAATGCAGACCACATGTCGTGGTGCTGCAGGCCGGGATGGCGGTCCTGGAGCTGTGCCCGCCCCCTGGCACCCTCCACTAGCTCTCCCTGCCACCGCCAAGCTGCTAATGCAGAGAACAGAGATGTCAACTACCCATGCAGCCTCGCCTCCCCTGCCCCACTCCTCGTTGGCTGCACCCCAGCCTGCAGCCTACCTCTGCAGAGCTTTGTGCCTCGAAGCCTCTGCTTTCCTAAGGGGGCCTGTGATGGTAGCAGAGGCCTCTCCTCACTGCCCCCCACCACACACCTGCACAGCGGCTGATCTGTGGGTTTTAATCTACCTTAAAACTAGCAAATGCCAAACGGGGACTAAAAACAAACAAAAGGAAAGAGAGAACAGGTATGGGGCCAAGTCGGCAGGTGCCTCGGCTGCGGCCATTCTTTCTGTTGCCAGGGCCGGCCCCTACCTGGAGCGGAACTTCCCGATTGCTTCCCACCAGCATGGAACTTTTGGGACCTGCCTGGCGGTGGCCATTCAGCCAATCCATCCCCCATTCAGCTGACTCCAACTCCCACCCCAGCCTCTGGCACCATCTGCTAAGAACCCTGCTGTCCTCACACCATGTGCCAGGAGATAGAACCTTCCCAGAGGCTGCGGGGAGAGCGGGTTCTGTTCAGAAGTGCTGCCTGTGAAACTGACTTGGGGCTTTGTGCAAATATCGATTGTGTATGCTCTGCTTCTTTGCTGCCTGTGGCAGGGTCCAACCGGTTACACACAAGAATGTCTGAAGAACACATTGCAGGCACAGCTACGAAAGCCAGCTCACCTTGGGTCAAGATGTGAAAATAAATATCCAGGCCCGAGGGCCAGACCCAACGCTGGAATGATTGCATTACACAGAAAGACTTCATTCAGGCCTTTAAATAAGGGATTGCAAAACCTTCCAGGCTGCAGACTTGCTGAGGGCATCTGGGAAACAAATCCAGGGCAGGAACACAGGGGCCCCAATTCATTCACAGTTGACAGCAACATCCAGGATTTAGAACAAGGTGTTTTGGGGAATAACAGAAAACATCAGTTACAAAGACATCAGTTAAGAAGAATATCAGGGTCACAAGTACCTTTCTTGGGATTGGGGAGAAGCTAAGGCACTGCACTGTTTTGGAGAGTTAAACAGAACTGGTGCTGTAGTGCAACTGGTTAAACTTTAGCCTATGACAACGCTGGCATCCATTATGGGTGCCAGTTTGAGTCCTGGTTGCTCCACTTCTGATCCAGCTCCCTGCTAATGGCCTGGGAAAGCACTTAAGGATGAACCAAGTGGTTGGGTCCTAGCCACCCACGTGCGAGACCCTGATGCAGTTCCAGGCTCCTGGCTTCAGCCTGGCCCAGCCTTTGCTGTTGCAGCCATCTGCGAAGTGAACCAGTGGATGGAGGATCTTTCTCTGCCTCTCCTCTCTTTCTCTCTCTCTCTCTCTCTCTCTCTCTCTCTGCCTCTCCTCTCTCTCTGTAACTCCAATTTTCAAATAAATAAATAAATCTCTTTGTAAAAAATCATGAATTAAAGGCACACCAGCCACCGAAGCCTGTCCTGAGGTTGAGGGGGTATTGCATTATCCAGCCATGTGCAGGTCAGTGTCCCAGTTAGGAGGGGGCTGCGGTCTTTGGTGAAGAAGATCTCTCTAGGATGTCATCTGGTGTGAATGCTTCATGGAAGGGGGCCTTCCTTACCACCCCCACCCCGCCCCTCTGCTGTTTTGTTGATGGACAAAAGGGCTCACTGACTGTTGCAGAGTTTGGGTCAAACTCAGAAACCAGGAGCAGAGGCTCAGGGATTTGGGAGCAGAAAGAGCCCCCATGAGGATTCTGAAAGCATCTTTGGCAAACGCTGTGCTTGGTATTTCAGATCACACTATTCAGTCCCTTTGTGCTTTCAGGTTAGATGTCAAAATGTTTGTATTGATGTGTTACTTCCTAGAATGCTTTGGAATGGTGCAAAAGTGATTTCTCTAGAGGTTGGCAGGGTAGGAAGGAGATGTTCAGGGGAAGGGCCTGTAGCTGAGTCACCCAGGAACGTGCAGGGAGCACCACCTGGTTCTGACCTGCTGTTCCCATGGCCTCTGTGAGGCTGGGGCCCAGCTCAGCCCCAGTCTGCCCCTCTGCCTAGCTGTGAGAGAGCCCCCAGAGCACAGGGCCCTGGGATGCCTGCCCCGTGGGAGGGCAGCTGGGCTAACTCGAAGACTTTCAGGGGCTGAAGAACCCAAGGAGCAGGGTACACTAACAAACCAGGTGTACAGTTCTTACAACAAAGGTGGAATGCGAATGAAGGATTTTCTAATCTGTACTTTTCTTGCCTAACTGAAGATGAGCCTTTCCGAAGTTCACAGAGCCACAGGTTTTGAAAGATTGTGACTCAGGACTTGCTGAAATGTTAAGTTTGTCAGTTCCAATGTGTTGCTCAATAGCACAGTTTAGATATTTCTATAATGGAGATGGAAGTCTGAATTTATGTGAAGCATGACAGGGTTCCCGCTGTATTCCAAAGATTCTTGAGGTGCTTACGTAAAAGTTACCTGATGGATAAGTCGTGTCTGTGATGTTTGTGTGATGTCATCTCATGAACATATGTATTTAACTGAAAGTTTATTATCTATCATCTATCTATCTATCTATCTATCTCTATCATCCATGTATATCACATACACAACATGCATTTGAAAACAAGAGAGGCAGCTGTTGTGGTGTAGCAGTTTGGGCCACTGTTTGGGACACCTGCAGCCCATATCGGAGTGCTGGTTCAAGTCCCAGCTACCCCATGTCTCTGTTCCAGCTCTCTGCTAATGTACATGGGAGGCAGCAGATGATGGCCATGCACAGAGAAGACTGAGATGGAGTTCCTGGCTCCTGGCTTTGGCCTTGCCTGGCTGTTGCAGGCTTTTGGAGAGTGAACTACCTGATGGAACTTCCTTCTCTGTCTTTGTATATCTCTGACTCTCCCTCTCTATCACCCTGCCTTTCAAATAAATAAATAAATCTTTAAAAAGTAAAAGCAATAAGATTGTTTTTGTCAGTCACAGCAACAATGAGAAGGCATAAGAGACTTAAATTTTTTTAAAAGATTAGAAACAATATGAGGCTGTGGCATAGTGGGTTAAGCCACCACCTGCAGCGCCAGCATCCCATATGGACGCTGGTTCATGTGCAGGCTGCTTGTCTTCCCCATCCGGCTCCCTATTGGTGGTCTGGGAAGGCAGAGGAAGATGGCCCAGGTGTTTGGGCCCCTGCCACCCACATGGAAGACCTGGAAGAAGCTCCTGGCTCCTGGCTTTGGTCTGGCCCGGTGCTGGTCATTGTAGCCATCTGGGGAGAGCACCAGCAGATGGAGGACCTCTTTCTGTCTCTCCCTCTCTGTAACTCTGAATTTCAAATAAACAGATCTTGAAAAAAATTTAGAAACAATTTGTAACAGAAAAGGTTTCAAGAATAGCACAGAAATTCCCATTAAAATTTCTTCAATTTTCCCAACAGTAAATCTAAGAAATAGCTAATGCAGGATCACACATTATACCTATTTGTTTTTATTTCTTTTAACCTTCTCCATTCTGGAACAATTTCTCAGTCTTTCCTTGAAAAAAAAAATTTTTTTTTGACAGGCAGAGTGGACAGTGAGAGAGAGAGAGAGACAGAGAGAAAGGTCTTCCTTTGCCGTTGGTTCACCCTCCAATGGCTGCTGTGGCTGGCGCACTGTGGCCGGCGCACCGCACTGATCCGATGGCAGGAGCCAGGTACTTATCCTGGTCTCCCATGGGGTGCAGGGCCCAAGGACTTGGGCCGTCCTCCACTGCACTCCCGGGCCACAGCAGAGAGCTGGGCTGGAAGAGGGGCAACGGGGACAGAATCCGACTGGGACTAGAACCCGGTGTACCGGCACCACAAGGCAGAGGATTAGCCTAGTGAGCCGCGGCATCGGCTTTTCCTTGAATTTTGTGACCTTGCTATTATTGAAAATTACTGGCTAATAATGTTATAGAATATCCCTCCATTTGAGATGGTCTGATGTTTCCTCGTACTTAGGCAGAGTTAATACATTGGAGGGCATTTCAGAAAGTTTTTTGAAAAAATTGGAAATAAATAAAAAATTTATTTTAGTGAAACAATTTTTAAATCCATGCATAATGTATCATATATGCATATTTCATAAACTTTAAAAATATCTTGAAAAGTTTTTAAATTATTTGACAAGCTGAGAGACAGAAAGAGACAGAGGAAGACAGAGATTTTCAATCTGCTGGTTTACTCCCCAAATGCCTGCAACAGCTGGGGCTGGGAGAAGCTGAAGCCAGGAGAATTTAATCTAAGTCTCTTAGTGGATGGGAGGGACCCACTGTCTCCCAGAGTACACAGAGCAGGAAGCTGGAATAGGAAGTGGAGCCAGGACTACATGGCATGTGGGTAGCATGTTGACCACTGTGCCAAATACCTGTCCCCTTCATACATTTCTGATGACTCCTTGTATGCATGGGTTTCCAAATGTTTTGCACTGAAATATGCTTGTCATTGATTCCATTATCCAGGGCCATTTTGAAGTACTCTCCTATTTTGACCAGAATATTGCAGATGTGGCATTGGGTTCTCCATTGCATCTTATCAGCAGGCAAATTGCTGCCAGTATTTCTCATTAACCTAGACCACAAGGCTAAGATTCTTGATGCTAAGTTTCTCTACTCTAATGTTACTCTTGATTTCCTTTGCACTCAGTAAGTATTCAGCGTGGAGATGACTCTGAAACTATCGAGAATCTCATTCCTCATCTGTTCACCCTCTTAAGTTTTAGGATCTTTGGAAGTATCTTTCCAGAAGAACAGATGTTTGTTGAAAAGTGGTTTTCAATTGTTATTAATCTTCCTGCAATAATTGATTATAGCTCTATGAAAGGAGCAACTTTCTCTTTCATGGCTGGGTTTTATACAGTTTTAAAAATTATTATTAATGTGATAGCTTTCATGAATTCCTATTTTACTCAATCAACCATAATTTGCTGATATCATAATTTGTTTTGATGTTCACATTGTCTTGGATTTGGCCCCTGAGAGTCCTGTCCATCTGGCTCCTGTATCTTTTCAGGATGCCTTTGATATTCTTTGTGAACTTTCTTGTACTTTCTCTGCTCCAGCCCTGAAGCAGCCAACTCCCCCAAGGAGCCCTGATTCCTTTCAGTAGTACAGGATTTTGTTTGGATCCAAAATCTGGAATATACGTGTAGCCTTTGTTACTTGAGGGCCCTGTTCTCAGGCATCTGGGGATAGCATTAGGAAATATACTTTATATGTCTGTCTCTACATCTATACACACACCCACACACATCTATATCTCCAAAATCATGCGTTGATATTGTATCTCATATTTCAGGCCAACCCCACCCCCTGTGTTCATGCTAGCCTTCCCCTGTTCCGTAAATCTCTCCTTCCACAGTACAGAACCCGACCCCCTTTCCTCAATCTATTTGCTTATTTACTCAGTCCCTCTCCCATGGCCAAGCTCTCCATCCTGCTGGGCCCTTTGTCTGGACCTGGCTCGGATGGCCCAGGCCACTGCTGGGTGGCCCCACAACCCTGCCATCTACTTTCTGATTTTTTGTGTGTGTGTTGTCTGTTTGTTCATTTTTTCATGGTGGGGGGACTATCTACTTGTAAGACATATGAAAAAATCAAAAGGAAAATGAATATTTTCCCACATTTAAAAATTTCAAAGATCTAGAGAAAACAAGACTATCAGGAATATAATATTAAGTAGGAAGGGAGATCTGGACTGGAATGTGTGGTTTTCTGATCAGAAGGAAGCAGCAGAATTGGGACTCACTGGGGGGTCTCAGGCCCTCTGTGTGCTATAATTGAAGTCTGAAGACAGATTTGCATGTCCTGTACAGAAGTCTCATTAGCAAAAGCAGATTAGTGATAGTTCTGTCCTAAGGTTCCCAGACTGTACAATTGACAGGCACTCAGCCTGTGATTTACCTGCTGAGTTAACTCAGGTTGATGGGCTGGATTCCACTTGGTTCTTCTTTGCCATATGCTGCACCCTTCCACTGTGGCCTCCAGACACTCCCAGGCTTGTAGGCAGGGGTTCTCAGCAGCCAGGAATCCAGGATGCTCCTACATAGAGCCTTCCTGGAGTGCCTGGGAGACAGAAGTCAAAACCAGAGACAGCACACAGAGCCCCTTTCCAAATGGCCTCAGGGGGATGGGAGACCCTATCACTGCCGTCCCCTAGCCCCAGAAATGTCCTCCCTGCCCTCCTAAGCAAGGCCCAAAGGCCAGCCAGAGCCCCAGGCTGTCATTTACAAGGGAATGCAGGGCCAGCGGGAGTCCCTGGGAGCAAAGTGAGTGACAGTGGCTCTGTAATGAAAAGCCCTTCCCAGGGAAAGGAAGAGGGGGGGAATGAAAGCTGGGCCTTGGGAGGGTTGGGCTGCAGGGGGGCTGGGGCCTCCCTTCTCCCAAGGCCCTGGAGTCAACTTGCTTGGGGCCCTGCAGTGCCCAGGGGTGGCAGCACCCGAGGTCTTGTCAGGCTCTGACATGGGACTGGTGTCTGTCAGCAGGTGGGAGCCCTTGGATTACCGGGAATTCCTGCCTTGGTCCAGCTTTTGAAGTTGCAGTTCAGGGATCTTGCCTCTGAGGATTCCAGTGACAAGAGGGGAGAGAACTGGGAATGGTTGATCCTTGCAAAGCAGGCTCCTAAGGGTTCACTTTGTGTTGATTCGAATTCAATATTTACATAAGAGCCCAGACTCACAGCACTGTCCCACAGAAATAGAGTGGAAGCCATGGATGGGATTTCAAGTTTTTCTGGAAGCTGCATTCAAAAGGAGAAAGTGAAACTAATTTTACTGAGTTTAGCACATAGACTATTAACCCATCAGTATGGAATCAGTATAGAACTATTTTTTTAAAGATTTATTTATTTATTTGAAAGTCAGAGTTACACAGAAAGGGAAGGAGAGGCAGAGAGAGAGAGAGAGAGAGAGAGAAGAGAGACAGAGAGAGGTCTTCCATCCACTGGTTCACTTCCCAATTGGCAGCAATGGCTGGAGCTGCGCCAATCGGAAGCCAGGAATCAGGAGCTTCCTCCGGGTCTCCCACGTGGGTGGAGGGGCCTAAAGACTTGGGCCATCCTCCACTGCTTTCCCAGGCCATAGCAGAGAGCTGAATCAGAAGTGGAGCAGCCGGGACTTGAACCAGCACCCATATGAGATGCTGGCAGTGCAGGCGGCAGCTTAACCCACTATGCCACAGTGCCAGCCTCTCAGTATAGAACTATTAAGGAGATGCTTTCCGTTTTGTTCGCCATACTAGGTGTGAAATCTGATGTGTCATTCACACACAATTCACATCAGCAATGTTTCAAGGGCTTGAGAGCCACGTGGGCACTACCTAGTTCTGAACGCTGGCTGGATTCTTATTATTTTGAGCTCAGATAAAATCAGGAGATGCCTTTCCAGAGACTGTGTGTGTCCGGTCACCTAAGGGTAGCGTGCCAGACTTGTGAAATCCATCTTTTGATTAAAGGTTGCATAGAGGGAAGCTGGGTCTTCATTACAAGACACGGCGGGTCCCGTTAGATGCTGACTGTGACTCTGTGTGCAGCAGCAGTGTCAGTTTACTGCCAGGCCTTCTTAGGCTTGCCACGCTGGAGGCTTTCCTAGGAAAACTCAGGTTAGATTTCTAAGCACCTCTTGGGTTAGGAAGCTGAGGCAGGAGCAAGCCACCAGCTTTCACTTGCAATGCCTATAAATTTGAACAAATTCTTCTCAAGATCTTCCAAATATCCCAAGTCTCCTAGACTTGCCAGGAGCCTATAAGAATAACCTGGTACCAAACTGGTTTTCCTCGGGTGGGAGGGGATTTATAAGCACTTGTCGCACAGTCAATCTGTTCCTTAGAAGAGTCTGTTCGTGTCTGATTAAGTGACTGTCATTCTCAAATATCACCTCTCAGGCATAGCCTTGGTTCTGTAACCAATGTTTCAAGTGTGTCCTGTTACAAGGAAGAAATCTTCTTATTAAACTTTGATAAACAATTGTACTGCTGTGAAAAGTAGGAATATGCCATAGGGTGGATTCTGGAGGGTTCAGGCCAGGATGATATGGTATCCCTTAGCAGTGTTTCAAATTGCTGTGACTTACATGGAAGTGAGGTTGTGGCGAAGCAGGTTAAGCTGCCACCTGTGACTCTGGCATCCCACATGGGCACCAATCTGTGCCCTGGCTGCTCCATTTCCAATGCAGCTTCATGCTAATAGCCCAGGGAAAGCAACAGAAGATGATGCCAATACCTGGGCCCCTGGCTGGAAGACCTGGAAGAAGACCTGGAAGAAGCCCCTGGCTCCTGGCTTCGGCTTGGCTCAGACTAGCCATTGTGACCATGTGGGGAGTGAACCAGTGGAAGAAAGATTCTCTCTCTCTAACTCTGACTTTCTAAATAAATAATCTTAAAAAAAGACTGTGTGAGTTACAGACAGAGTTGTAGAGAGCTGACGGAAAAGCAAAAGAACTCACCTTGTGTTGCTAGAAAATGGAACATGAGAGCATCAACAATATCCCATAGAAAACCATGGTCCCTTGTCAGTTTGTTCAGTCCTGTGGAGTGGAATCTTCTAGATTTTGGGCCAGTGGGTTTGTGAACGCTTCTGCATGGCTTCCTCAAGACCTCATCCACTTGACTGAGCTCTGGGAATTCTGACTGGCCCATTAGCATGATGTAGGCAACGCCTTCTGAGCCTGATGCTTTTTAGGGAAGGAGAGGGCAAAAGACTTGCAATGACTGCATTTAATATTCGCTAAGAATTTGAGAATTTTCTTTTTTTAAAAAGATTTTATTTATTTATTTGAGAGGTAGAGTTACAGACAGTGAGAGGGAGAGACACAACAGCTGGAGCTGCGCAGATCCAAAGCCAGGAGCCAGGAGCTTCTTCAGTCTCCCACGTGGGTGCAGGGGCCCAAGGGCTTGGGTCATCCTCCACCGCTTTCCCAGGCCACAGTAGAGAGCTGGATCAGAAGAGGAGCACCCGGGACTAGAAGTGGCACCCACATGGGATATGGCACCGTAGGTGGAAGGTTAACCTACTGGCCCAGAGTGCCGGCCCCCACTGAGAATTTTCAGAAGTGAAAATGTCTGATGAGAGTTCATGGAAAAAGTAGTACAACTGAAAAGAGGTTTGGTTGTTGCTGTGGCTTACAAAACAAGAAAATGAAGTCAATCCAAAAAAGCACCCACAAAATATCTATAAACACAATTAACACCATTTTCAAAGAAGAATAGTTATTAGGGCTAATTTGTTAAAACGGATGAAGATGCTTCCTAGAGAGAAAATATCTTCAGGTAAAATATGCAATTAATCCTGACATTCTATACAAAGGACATACCAACCACATAGTTAGAATATTATAAAAAATATATGAGGCCGGCGCCGTGGCTCACTAGGCTAATCCTCCACCTTGCGGCGCCGGCACACCGGGTTCTAGTCCTGGTCGGGGCGCCGGATTCTGACCTGGTTGCCCCTCTTCCAGGCCAGCTCTCTGCTGTGGCCCGGGGATGCAGTGGAGGATGGCCCAAGTGCTTGGGCCCTGCACCCCATGGGAGACCAGGAGAAGTACCTGGCTCCTGCCATCGGATCAGCGTGGTGCGCCGGCCGCAGCGCACCGGTCGCGGCGGCCATTGGAGGGTGAACCAACGGCAATGGAAGACCTTCCTCTCTGTCTCTCTCTCTCTCACTGTCCACTCTGCCTGTCAAATATATATGTATATATATATATATATATACACACACACATATGTAAACTCTTATTTATCTCTAAGACAATCAGAATAAAGTTTCTTCAAGAGATTTTATAATCTATTTTTCTAATATCATCTGGCAGTAGGAAGATGCATGACCACATAAGGAAGAATAAAAGCCTTTTTGAAATATAGACATATGAGTGAGAGAGAGAGAGAGAGATCTTCCACCTGCTGGTTCACTTCCCAAATTGCTCAGGCTGGGCCAGGCAGAGGCCAGGAGTCAGGAACTCCATCGAGGCCCAAGCACTGGGGTCATCTGCTGCTGCTTTCCTAGCTGCATCAGCAGAGAGCTGGATCAACCCAGGACTTGAACTGGTGCTCACATAGGATGCTGGCATTGTAAGGCGGTGGCTTAATCCACTGTTCCGTGACACTGGCCTGGAGAGTATAGCCTTTTTCTTTCTTTCTTTTTTTTTTTTTTTGACAGGCAGAGTGGACAGTGAGAGAGACAGAGAGAAAGGTCTTCCTTTGCCGTTGCTTCACCCCTCAATGGCTGCTGCGGTTGGCGCACTGCGCTGATCCGAAGGCAGGAGCCAGGTGCTTCTTCCTGGTCTCCCATGCAGGTGCAGGGACCAAGCACTTGGGCCATTCTCCACTGCACTCCCGGGCCACAGCAGAGGGCTGGACTGGAAGAGGAGCAGCCGGGACAGAATCCGGCGCCCCGACCGGGACTAGAACCCGGTGTGCCAGCACCCCACGCGGAGAATTAGCCTTTTGAGCTGCGGCGCCGGCAGAGTATAGTCTTAATGCACAGTTTAGTTTTGAGGCAAGGGTCCACATAACATCACAAAGTCCCTGGTCTGCATCCATACCCAGTGGGTATGGATACTGATTGTGCTCCCCGAGGACCAGGGTCCATAGTCCAGGGCTAGGTCCCTGAGCTGGGACATGAAGGGAGCAGAGTGGCCTGACAGCATCTTTACCTCAAGGTGTGACTGGGACTTCCAGGCAAAGTCTGGCCCTGTCCAGGTCACAGCACTGGGGCTGAGAAGATGTCAGGGACCCATGAGACTGCTTGGCTCTGCCCAGAGCTCCTGAGGAGAAGGTGCACCAGGGAGAGATGCAGTGCAGACGACAGGAGCTTGGGCATGGTGGAGGCCAGTGCTCAAGAGTTCTGCAGAGGCTCCTGGAGAGGGGTCAGGGAGCATGAGCCTCGGGGTGGGCTGGAGGTGGGCGCCATCTCACATCGTAGGCTCACTGGGTTGCCCTGTGGCTATCCACTTCTCGGAACCTTCCAGGAGAACGGTTCCCTTTACAGAGAGGTTGACGTTTAACATTGTGGTCCCCTTTCACACTAACGAAGGTGGGTTAAAGAGAGGAGTCACTTTCTCACCACATCCAGATCCAGTATTACTGTGTTTGCTAACCTGTCACTTCCGATGCTCTCAAGTCCGTGTGAAGAGTAGAGATAGAATTTCCATAAGTTCTCTTCAACTCTGGAGCAAGTTTCTCTGTGGAAGAATGTTTTTGTTCGCCTTCAGGTTTGCTGCCTAAAGCGGGAGGATTGATATTTCAGCCGAAGCCTGGGTTCCCCTGGGGAGCAGATGTGGGGGTCAAGCTTCTCCCCCTGGGAAATGACATCATCAAAGACATATTCTCACAATCAGCTCAATGCCAGCACCCTTTGCACAATGCTGTGGTTTTTGCAAAGACAAACCACATCTCAGGACATCTGCATTTCTCAGTATACATTTCGCTTTTCAGAAGCAAACCCGACAAGAAACTATAAGCCACAAGGTTCTTCCACCATGCAACTTGCCTGCCATAAAGCTTTCCATCACGATTTTTCCTTTAGGGATTTCATAACCAGATGGAATTGTAGAAATTCTTGAGTTGAGGCAGCTAGACGTTTTTGGGGAAAATGTGCCAAATAAGTGTTTTTACACGAGAGGCGCACGTGAAGCAAGAGAGGCACGGAGGATGGTTTTCTGGGGAAGGGACAAGATGAGGGCCAAGTTGGCTCTAGGTTTAGAGGAGGAAATTGCTGGCAGCTGCTTGACCAGGAAGCCGCCCTGAAGTTGCTGGGGATGACTTGTGACTCGCTGACAGGGCAGGCTCCTGCAGTGCCTGGTCCAGGTGCCCGAGCTGGGTGCTCTCACCCTCCAGGATCTGATGATGGTGACCATGCGGAGAGTGCGAGTCCCGGGACCTCATGGAAAGCACCACCCTGGCTTGTCCGAGTGTGTGTTGCGAATGGGCTGGTGTAGCCTTCTCTCTCTCCACCCCATCACGGCCCTGGGCGCAGGCATTATTGCGAGTGTTTCAGAAATAAGGAAACGGAGCCCCCATAGCATTGAGGTGACCTGTCCTCAGTGGAGGCATCGGGTGCAGGCTCATTTCTGACTGAATCCAGTGTCCCTGCCTCTAGGGAGTGGAAGATCTCTGCCACCTGAAAAGAGATAGAACTCAAGATGTAGGCGGCAGAGGCAATGATACTGTTTCTTTACCTAGAAGGTGAGAATGTGGCTGATGCCTGTGCGGCAGAGATGGGTGGTCCTGGCCTGGTGGCAGAGGGTGTGGGAGCCAGGAGGGGACATGGTGCTGATGCCAGCAAAAATCCTAGGGCACTCTGATCTGGGAGTTGTGCCAGATTTAGATACGTTACCTTGGGTGAGGTCTAGGGAGGAGAGAGACAGCAGAAAGAGGGTATTTTTTTTTAAGATTTATGTATTTATTTGAAAGGTAGAGTTATGGAGAGGTGCAGAGAGAGAGGGAGAGAGCGCTTCTATCCCCTGATTTACTCCCCAAATGGCTACAACTGCTGGAGTTCGGCTGATTTGAAGCCAGGAGCCAGGAGCTTCATCCAGGTCTCCCACATGGGTGCAGAAGCCCAAGGTCTTGGAGCATCCTCTGCTGCTTTCCCAGGCTCATTAGCAGGGGATTGGGTCTGAAGTGGAGCAGCTGGGACTCAAACTGGGGTCCATATGGATTGTCAGTGTTGCAGGTGGTAGCTTTACCCGCCATGCCACTGTGCCGGCCTCAGCAGAAAGAGTTTTATGCCGTGTTATAACTCCAGATCCTTGAGATGGCAGGGCTGAGGGAGAAGTAGGAACTGTGGCCAAGTGCCTTTATTGAGGCTTCCTTGAGAAGGAATAGGCAAGACAGCACAAACAGGGTCAGGATTGGCGGGTTTGGGGCCCCGGGACTGTGGCTAGGACCTGGGCCATGGGTGATCAGGGCAGGTGAATGGTGACCCAGAGTGTGAAAGAGAGGAAAAAGGAGGCAGTTGGGCTGAGTGGACTTAACTGGGACCTCCATAGGGGGAACTGAAGCCAGCCCTTAGCCCAGGCCTCAAAACTGGGCATTTAAAAGTCCATCCCGTAGAAGTGGAGAGTAGAGCAGTGGTCACGAGAGGGAAGGCTTGGGGAAGGGAGGGATGGAGAGAGAATAGTTAATGAGTCCAGGGCTGCGGCTGGGCAGGAGAAACAGCTTCTAATGTTCCATAGCACAGGAGGTAACGGCGGCTGGCAGCGATGAATCGCGTGTTTCAAGGTAGCTAATTGGGAGGATTGTGACTGTTCCCACACCAAGACGGATAAACGTTTGAGGTGATCAATATGCCAATTATGCAATGTCCTCCCACACCCCATAAATATATACAGTTAACTGTGTGTCAGCTAAAATTTCCAAATTAAGGGCTGGTGCTGTGGTGTAGCCTACTAATGCCACCTGTGGCGCCAGCATCCCATATGGGTGCCAGTTCGTGTCCCGGCTGCTTCTCTTCTGATCCAGCTATCTGATATGGCCTGGAAGATGCAGCAGAAGATGGCCCAAGTGCTGGGGCCCCTGTCACACATAGGAGACCTGGAAGTATCTCCTGGCTTCCATCTTTGGATCAGTCTAGTTCCAGCTCTTGTGGCCATTTGGTAAGTGACCCAGCAGATGGAAGACCTTTCTCTCTGTCTCTTGCTCTGTCTGTCTGTAACTCTACCTCTCAAATAAATAGTCTTTTTAAAAATTTAAAATCATATTTAAATAAACAAGGCAAAATAAAACACCACACAACAGTGAAATGGCATCTCGCACGCCCTCCTGCCCTCCCCACACTCTTGGGCACACCCAGCTTCCCTGAATTCCCTTGGCCCCTGTGGGCTCCTCTTAGCAGGGTCTCATCACACACAAGGCAGAGGGGCTGAGGGGCTCAGTCTGGATCCAAACTCTCACTGCACCTGAAGGCTCTAACATTGACTTTGACCTCTGACGTCTTTGAAATATGCAGGAAAGGTGGATATTTGGGTGTGAATGAGACCAAAGAGAATGCTTTGTCTATTTTCACTGTCTCTACCATTCTCCATTTTCTTTCCTTTTCAGTTTTACTATGATTTTGGTTTCCTGGAAACCCTTGTGTCAGGAAGAGTCAGCTTTCCAAATGGTTATAATGAGGATAGTTTCTCTATCAGTCCAGTTTCTGCTGTTTTCACAAAATACTGGAGGCTGGGTAATCTATAAAGAAGAGGATTATTTGTCTGAGAGTTTTCTAGGTTCAAGGGCATGGTGCTGACATCTGCTTGGCTCTGGTGAGCGACCCTTGCTGTATCACATGCCTGATTGCATCATGTATGTGAAAGGGAGAGACAATGTGACAGGATAAGAAGCAAGTGGGATGAGCCAGTTTTCTTTTTTTAAAAAATATTTATTTGAGAGGCAGAGAATGAAATATAGAAATACATATATATGTGTGTGTGTGTATTGTATGTGTGTGTGTGTGTGATAAACAGGTAAATGGAGCTCCCATCTGCTGATTCACCACACAAATGCCAACAGTGGCCAAGATAACCGAAGCCTCAAGCTGGTAATTCAGTCTTGATCTCCTGCATGGCTGTCAGAGACCAAAGACATTGAAACATCACCACTGCCTCCCAGGGGCCAAATGGCAGGAAGCTGCACTCAGGAGTCAGATCTGGGGGCTGAGCCCCAGTACTCTAGTGAGGGATGTGGGTGTTTCAACTGTGAGGCCAAATACCTGTCATCAGTCTTGCTCTTTTATCAAAACTCTTCTGTGACAGTTAACTGAGGTCCCATGAGAACCACCTTAGTATCTTCCCAAGGTGGTGCCCCAGTGACCTAATGACCTCCTACTAGGCTCCCCACTGACATTGCCACTCTGGGGACCAGGCCTTCAGCACACTAACCTTGGGGAGGAAAACACATCTGAATCATAGCAGGGTCTCTGTCAGCTCCCACCGCCTGGTGCTCAGCTGTAGGCTAGACTGTAGGATGGGCCTTGCCATACATGCTCAGTGTGCTCAGGCTTACTTTGCCCTAGGTCACACGCGTATGTGTGGCAGAGCTGCCTTTCCCTGTCTGCAGAGTCCGTGCTCTTCTCAATACACTAATTTACATGATTTCAAATGGCACAAACTGTCTTCATGCAATCTCCCAGCTTCCTCTGTCTGCAGCCTGAGCCAGGGTGGCCAAAGACAAGGGCAAGAGTGTCTCAGAGGGCTTTGTGCCATCTGTTTAAAGAACTCCTTTACTTTATTTATTTGAAAGGGAGAGAGTTACACACACAGAGAGAGAGAGAGAGAGAGAGAGAGAGAGAGAGAGAGAGATCCCACCTGCTGGTTTATTCCCCAAATGTCCACAACAGCTGGTGCTGGGCCAGACCAAAAACAAACAAACAAACAAACAAAAAAACCAGCCAAACAAACAAACAAAAAAACAACAACAAAAAAAAGCAGAAGCCAGGAACTCCTTCCAGGTCTCCCACGTGGGTGTCAGGAGCCCAAGTGCTTGAGCTACTGCTTTTCAGGGTGTGCATTAGCAGGAAGCCAGAGTAGAAGTGGAGTCAGGACTCAAAACTCAGGTGCTCCGATATGAAATGCTGGCATCTAAGTGCTACACCTAACACCTGCCCTGTGTTCTGTCTCTTAATGACTTCATTATAGAAACGTTCTTTTATGTCTCTTATTGTGTTGGTTAGTCACTGAATGAGTCTGGCTCTCTTGGAGTGCAGTCATTCCCCAGTACTCGCAGAGCACTGGCTTGAAGACTCCACCTGGATACCCAAGTCTGAGGATGCTCAAATTCCTTCTATAAAAGGGCTTGACATTTGCATATAATACATGAAATTCTCTCTAGATTACTCACAATACCCAATACAATGCAAATGCTAGGTAAATAGATGCTTTACCATATTTTTAGAGAATAATAGCAAGGGAAAATGTCTCTGGTGTTTAGCATAAAGGCGATTTCTTTTCCAGAATACTCTGGTTGATTAAATCTGAGTTTGCAGAGCCCACAGAGTTAGGGGGCCCACTGTAATACCATACTCACCCAGTGGCCATGAGTCTTTTCATGACCTCTGAAGAAAACCTGTGGAGGCACAAATGACACTTCTTTTGTGCTGAATCCAAAGCGGGCTCTCAGGAAGGAATTGTGGCCTGAGTAGGTTTTCAGTTATGGTCATGTAGTCACCCTTTGGAGTGGCCTCATGGAGTGACTCCCTGTTAGGTGCCAGCCACTGCAAACAAAGTGTCTGAGAAACTCTGTCTGCTCCAGAGGTCATAGCCTGGCAAGTGCATGCCCGCAACTACATAAGCTGCATGGTCACTAAGGCTTTTCTGGAGGTCAGTTGATAAATGTGGTGTTAAGTTGGAGCTTCCAGGACAAGGGTTAGAAGGAAAGCAGCCCAGGGAGGAAAGAGCCCAGAGGGACACGAGCCTACACTGGGCTGTGGGAGGTGGGCAGAGCAGTGGCCAGAGGAGGGAAGCACCAAGACACCAAATGTTGAAGGAAGTCAACTGCATTGAACATTTGCTATTTTTCCTATTACCAATATGTTTTTCTTAACATTAGTTTCCATTTAGATTCTTCATTTAAAAATTACTTAGTTTTTAAACTGCTACAAGTATACTATCCAGCATGCTCTTTTGAAATATATCTATGTTTGGAATAGCTAAATTGAGAAAATTAACATGCATTATCTCAGGTACTTTTTGTGTGTGTGGTGGGAACATTCAAAAATCTTCTTTTTAAAGATTTATTTATTTATTTATTTGAAAATCTGAGTTCTACAGAGAGAGGGAGAAACACATGGAGTGAGATCTTCCATATGCTGGCTCACTCCTCAACTGGCCAAAGACAAGAGCTAGCAGTTTCATCAAGGTCTCTCAGGTGGGCGGCAGAGCCCTGACCTCTTGGGACATCTTCCACTACTTTTCCTAGGCCATTAGCAGGGAGCTGGATTGGAAGAGCAGCTGAGACATGAACCAGTGTCACAGACGGCAGCTTTCACCGCTACACCAGAACACCGGTCCCCCAAATCTTTCTTAGCAGTTTTCAAGAATACATGACTTGGATGTTAACTATAGTCACATCTGGGCTCAGAATATAGCACCCCAAAAGTGGTGCCCTTGTGCACGGAGAACTTGGAATGAAGGAAACGGGGAGGACTCAGAGGCAAGGATTCTCTGACCTCTTGCCCTCCTGTCTCTGGATCCTCCTTCTCCCTGGAGTGAGCTCCAGACACCAGCATCCCTCTCTTCAAGGCAGGTCATTGAACCTAAGATCCATGTCCCTGCAGTGTGGACCCTAAACCCTAGAAAGGCCACCATCTTGCTTCTCCTTACCCTTTGGAGACTCACCCCCGAGGGGTCCTGCTCCACCCCTGGGAAGAGGGGGGCTGCCCAGATAGTCCCGGGAGAACTGGAACAGACAGGCTGGGCTGAGCTCCCCCTCAGGCTGATGGGTCCATCATACCCTTCTGCCCCATCACATCCCTGCTCTGGTGTCCATTCTTTACCAGCCACAACCACAAAAACCAACGTTCCCCCAGGGTCTCTGGGCCTTCGTTTCTGAACTTCTCTGTGTCCCTTAAACTGTAGCCGGAATAAATGGATTCCAGTTCGCTCTTTTGTAACCTGTTTTTTGTTACAGGAGCGTTGGCTGTGACCTCCATGGTAGGTGAGGAGATGTATCACACACCAATCTCTCCCCTCCCCTGGTCTCCAAGCCCCTGGCAATTGTCACATTTTCCTCTGCAGTCTTCTCTACTCCCTTTCTTTTACAAATGTCTTTTCTTGCGGATTCGGTTGAAGTTCTTTACAGAAGACCACAAGCGTCCCTTACCAAATCGTGAATTCTGGAGAAGTCGGGAGAATTCTGAGTACTTTCTTCCTTTCCTAAAAACTTGAAAGAACAATGGCAAAGCTGACTCCTTCAAAAAAAAGCAATGCATGGATTTTGGTAAAGGCCTCCATAGTTCCTGTCTGATACAATCGCGTGGGGGTGAGACTGCATTGGAGAGTGTTTTCTTAGTAACTGAGAGTCCGAATTAAAGAGTTGAATTGATCCCAAGGAAATCCAACTTTATTTTTCCTGCTTCTCGCCACCCCACACGGAGAGCTTATTCATTATGGGACTTCTTTGTAAAGGGATATTTGTGTTCTTTTGCGCTTGAAATTATACTCAAATGTTCTTCTGCAGTGTTTTCGTTTTCCTTTAAAATAATACGTTTATTGACGCTCCGGAGTGAAATTAAATTAGGCGCCCACGGCCAGGAAGGAGTTGGAGGAAGGCAGGACTGTGCTCCTGGCTGAGGACCATGGTGAGCGGCTGCGTCTCCGACTGTGGCTGGCGTGGTCTTAGAGAAGCTGCAGGTTGCTTTATGACACACTTCAGGGTCATCTGGGACCACCTGGTGACCTTGGGCAAGTCCCTTTTTTCTAGATGCAATAGCTCTTCCATCTGCGGATGGGGTTGGTGGGGCAATCATACCTAATCTATAGGATTTTCAGGAGATTAAATGAGAAAACATAGACTATATGCCTGGCATAGGAGGTTGCGTCAGAAAGTTTGTGGAAAGAGGGAATTAAAATAAGCTCATCTTGGTGCAAAAAATCTACTCGCAGTTTTTTCTGTTTTGTTGTATGCACCTTTAGCTCCATTCCAGTTGAAGGACGGGGTCCCCTGTGCATGGTTCATGTCGGGGAGGAGCTGTTACCGTGGGAAACACTGCCACTGAAGCCTGACATCACATTGTTAGGCTGTTTCTGAGAGAGGAAAGCGAGAGCTGGCCTTTTGATTTTGTAAAGGAACAAGCAGGGGACAGGCAGATGATCCCATGGCGGGGGCTCACTTAGGCTGGCTGCCTTCAAGCCTCCACATCCCTCAAAGGAGGACCGAGGCACCGTAACCCACTGCTCTGGCCTGTGGCTGGGCTTTCTTGGCAGGGCTGGCATGTCCATGCTGAGTTGTAGTGACCAGGCCTGACGCAGGCAGGGGCCACTGGTGTGTGGACGAGGCGTTGGGTGGCCCTTAACAATATGTGTTGGGATGAGAGGGAAGCTCAGCATCCTATGGCTCTTCTTGAAATGTCCATGGCAAGAGGGTGACGGAGGCCAAAGGTCAGGTGAATCAGTGTCCTGGCTCCATGGTCCGCATAGCACACACAGATATTTCCAACTAAAGTTGGGTTTTGTTTCTGTTGGTCCGGAAGGTTCACAGGAATATTGGGAAGCAGGTGTGATGGATCTTTGCCACCCACCTACCTGTGCCTTTGTGACAGAGCAGTGAACTTCTCAAGAGCTTCCCTACACCTCCATCCACGCATCTCCAGCATGCACCCATGCACCCACGTCCTCCTCAGACACGCTGCTTGCCTTTGATTCATTCTTGGTGGGGGGTGTTCTGGGTCTTCTCTGCTAGATCTCAGGACACTGTGATGTCGATTCAGAGCCCCTGTCCTCAGGAGCTTACAGTACAACTGGGAAGAGGATGAGTGACAGAGTATGTTGGGTGTTGGAATAAAAGCACGTGCAGGTGGAGAAATCGTGAAAATCAGAGGGAGGGGGACTCAGGTGAGACTGAGGGGAGTGGAGAGGTCAGCAGCCCAGGGAGCCAGCAGTGGAGGGAACGGCACACAGTGTGTCCCATTTTTCATTGACATATCCAGACTCTCTGGGCCTTATTGTTTTGCACATTGCTCAAGAATCCTTCAACACACACGTCCGAGGTGTACAAGGTGACCTGATTAGCACAGTCCCATTGGCACCCACTCAACACCACCTGCTGTCCTATAAGGGGAGGGGGGCCAGGTTCCTCTGCCCCATCAGCCTCGTTACTGTCTCCATGCCTGCTCCCTCTGCTAGGAAACAGAGGCAGTGACTCCTGCCCTAGAGGATGAGATGGTGTGAGATATGTGGAAACCACTCTCAAAGTTCTTGAAATCATACACTCATTGTGCATCACAGCTCAGTATACGAGTGGTTCATCCCTCATTGCCACTGTCAAGTGCAATGCCTCATCAACACAGGAAGCATGTTATGTGTTCTATGGCTGTGAACAAAGAATCTTCTATTTCCCCAGAGAAATTGGCAGATGTTAATATTTATCTAATTTTTCAAAAAAGTTAATTGCTTGACTGGCTGACCCAAGGACCTTAGATGGTGGGAAGTTCAGCCCGGATGTCATTGTTGGACCTGCTAGTCTTTACTGGTGCGTGATGTTGAGTAACACCGGTGAACCCACAGGGCTCAAGCTTGACCTGACAACAGCAGGGAAACTTCCAGACTGGGGATGATGAAGGATGGCCCCTCCCACAGCCACTTTCTTGGCCACAGGAGCTGTCGTGAACCGACAGAATGGGAGACAGCGCTGTTGCTGCCCTCAGCCTAGAGAGGTCTGGGCAGCTGATACTTTTGCAATAGCCCCCTTAAGCGCAAGCTCAGCACCAGGGAAAGTCAGAGGGAGAGGGCACGGTGTGGGAGGAGGAGACGCCAGCATCAAGCTGGACTGAGGAGTGAGAAGATTTACTGAGCAGACACACCTGCCCTCGGGATGCAGGTAACACACAGGGCAGGGATGAAGTTACGAGAAGAAGAGCTCCCTAGCCTGCTGAAGGTGCAAACTTCTTTTGCCTCCTGGACTTCACTATTTCACAGAAGCATCCTCTTCTCCAGTTCCTGGGTTTTTCTGTAAGAATGTGTCTAGGAGGCCAGAGCCGTGGCTCACTAGGCTAATCCTCTGCCTGCAGCGCTGGCTCCCCGGGTTCTAGTCCTGGTTGGGACGCCAGGTACTAGTCCCGGTTGCCCCTCTTCTAGTCCAGCTCTCTGTTGTGGCCTGGGAGGGCAGTGGAGGATGGCCCAAGTGCTTGGGCACCTGCACCTGCATGGGAGACCGGGAGGAAGCACCCGGATCCTGGCTTCAGATTGGCACAGTGCCGGTGGTCATTAGAGGAGTGAACCAACAGAAGGAAGACCTTTCTCTCTGTCTCTCACTGTCTATAACTCTCTCTCTCTCTCACTGTCTAACTCTGCCTGGCAAAAAAAAAATGTGTCTAGGGGAGAATGAGAGGTTTGAGAAAACAGACGTCTGCCAGGATGGGCCTTTGTGTGCAGTGCAGAGGGCTCCAGGCCTGCTGTGGACCAGGGCAGCTTCCCCATTGCTAGAAGCAGCAGATGGGAATTAGGAAAACTCCCTAGAGACTCCTCTAGTCTAAAATATGATAAATTCAACAGTTGAGGTGCCCCCTGGGGTGACTCCAGCAAGAAACTCCAAGCTTTCCTGGACACCTCTGTTTTTGCAAAGCTACAGCCTCAGGGCAGGCTGTTGAGTCCAGGGCTGCATGGTCAGCAGGTGCAGGTGGGCCTTGCAGCTGGGGTCACCACTCACAGAAGGCCATCAGGCATGATAGTAGCCTCCAGAGTCAACTGCATTCTCTCTGGAGAAAACAGATGATGTAGGATAACGGATTTATTTGTATTATTTTCCACCCTGGTGCAAAACATGCCATTGTCTTGGAGAGCTAACTCTTGGAATCCTGTGGTTGGAGTTCCATCCAGGAATATAGCTGCCAGAGTTTAGCAAATACAGATAAATAGCATGGGTGATATTGGAGTCTAAGATAAAGAACAAGCCAGGGCAGCATTGTGGTGCAGAGGGTGAAGCTGCTGTTTGCAGTGCCGAGATCCCCTGTTGGATCATCCATTTGAGTTCCAGCTCCTTCACTTCTGTTCTAGCTCCCTGACAATGCACCTGGGAAACCAGTGGAAGATGACCCAAACACTTAAGTTCCTGCCATCCCCATGGGCATCCAGGTGGAGTTTTAGGCTCCTGGCTTCCCACTGTGGCCATTTGGGGAGTAAACCAGCAAGATCTTCCTCTCTATCTCTCCCTCCCTTTGCACCACTCTTTCAAATAAATAAAATGAGCTTTTAAAATATTAAAGATAAAGAAAAATGATTATTTTTAGTACAGGTATGTCCCAAAATGTTACTAGGGGCATCCTTGCAGTAAATTTGGACATACTTTAGACTAAATGTTTATGTTCATGCTGATATAAAATTCAAATCTTGTGTTGTCTCCATCCACCTTTTCAGGATATGAATTCATCTTAAAGTCAATTGCTTCCCTGGGTCTCTGCTTTTTTTTTTTTTTTCTTTAGAGAGAGACCGTTAAACAGAAAGAGAGGTAAGAACAAAGAGAGAACATATTCCCGTCAGCTAATTCACTTCCCAGATGCTTACAAATTGGGTCAAAGCCAGAGCCAAGAACTCGATCCAGGCCTTCATGTGGGTGGCAGGAATCTAATTACTTGAGCCATCACCACCCAGGGTCTGCACCAGCAGGAATCTAGAATCAGAGCCAGAGTTGGGGATCCAACCCAGGTACTTTGGCGTGGGATGTGCATGTCTCAAATGCTAGGTCAAATGGCCGCTCTTACCCTCATTTCTTCTTGTTTGGTATGTATTAGCTTTTATGGTCAATAAAGAACGCTTTATTCTCTTTTCCCCTCCTCCCATCCTCCCTTTTGTCTTTTCTAACGGACAAATTATTTCCTTTATATTTTTCCCTTGCCTACTGGGAATGTCATAGAATTTTTTTCTATTTTTTAAAGTTATAAGAGTAAGATATATATTTCAGTTAAGAAAGTTTAGAATTATTTAATATAGTAGTCCCCCTCCGTCCACAGGGGATTTGTCCCAAGACCCTCAGTGGGTGCCTGAAACCATGGATAGATTGAACACTGTGTACAATATGATTGTTTTCCTCTGTGCCCTATAGCATAGCCACACCAGAGTCCATCTGTGTTATGTCCTGTTGCCTCTTGTGCAACACTATGTTTGCATGGTGAGGCTATTCTTACATAAAATAAGGGTTGCTTAAACACAAGCACTCTGATGTCACAACAGTAGATCCGATAAGTAAGTGACTAGCACAGGGTAGTGTATACAGGATGGATCCGCTGGACAGAGGCATGACTCACATTCCAGGCAGGATGGCAGGATGGCACAGGATAGCCTGATTTCATCACACCACTCAGAACAGCATTCAACGTAAAACTTATCATCTGCTTATTTCTGGAAACTTCCATTCACCATTTATGGACTACAGTTGACTGTGAAAAGTAAAATGTTGGATAAGCAGGGACCATTTACCAGAACTCTACTCTTTTCCCAACCTGCACAACAACACTGGAATTTATTTCTGATAATCTCCTGCCCTATTCCACATCATTCGTTGGTATTTTAATCCCAACACTGCATTTTACTGTGCTATTTTTCTTATGTTTCTACTAAAGCCAATTTATTTACATTTATCAAGATGTTTAACAAATCCTTTCATTTTTCTTCATTTAGGTCAATTTCCTGTTTATTGAAGTTGATTATTTTTTAAACAAATTTATTTCAACTTTGATTAATTTTCTTATTTATTTTCTTGGAAATCAGGGAAAGACAGACTGAGAGAAATCCACCATTCACTGGCTTACTCCCCAAATGCCTGCAATAGCTGGAGCTGGGCCAGACCAAGGCCAGAAGCCTGGAACTCCATACAGGTCCCCCATGTAGATAACATGGATTCAAGCACTTGAACCTTAATCTACTTCCTCAAAGGGCTTGTGTTAGTAGGAAACTGCATGAGAAGCAGAGTCACGACTCAAATCCAGACATTCTGATATGGGATACAAATGTCCCAAGTGATAGCTCAACCACTGTGCCAAATGCCTGCCTTTGATTTTTAAGATTTATTTATTGGCCAGTGCCGCGGCTCACTAGGCTAATCCTCTGCTTTGTGGCGCCGGCACACCGGGTTCTAGTCCAGGTTGGGGCGCCGGATTCTGTCCCGGTTGCCCCTCTTCCAGGCCAGCTCTCTGCTGTGGCCAGGGAGTGCAGTGGAGGATGGCCCAAGTCCTTGGGCCCTGCACCCCATGGGAGACCAGGATAAGTACCTGGCTCCTGCCATTGGATCAGCGCGGTGCGCCGGCCGCGGCGGCCATTGGAGGGTGAACCAACAGCAAAGGAAGACCTTTCTCTCTGTCTCTCTCTCTCACTGTCCACTCTGCCTGTCAAAAAAAAGAGATTTATTTATTTATTTTAAATGTAGAGTTAGAAGCGCACACACACACACACAGAGAGAGAGAGAGAGAGAGAGAGAGAGATGTTTTCCATCCACTAGATAACTCCCCAAATGGCCACAATGGCCAGGGCTGGGCTGTTCTGAAACCAGCAGGAGCTTCTTCCAGATCTCTCACACAGGTGCACAGATCCAAAGACTTGGGCCATCCTCTACTGCTTTTCAAGGTGCATTAGCAGAGCTGGATCAGAAGTGGAGCAGCAGGGAGTTGAACGGGTGACCATAGGGGATGCCAGCACTACAGAAGGCGGCTTTATCTGCTATGCCACAGTGCCACCCTGAAGCAAATTCCTTAAAATTGTGGTCTTTATCTGCAGAAACTGAGTCTGCCTTATGTGACAATGCAGAGGCGAATTAAGGTTGCAGCCAACTGACACTGTATAAGGTCATTGTTATATAACAAGGTTAGCCATGTGGTTCCTTGAAGGTGGATGTGGGAGGCAGAAGAAGATGTTGGAGTCAGAACAAGACTTGAGGTATGATGCTGCTGGATTGGAAGAACGGTCACAAGCTGAGGAGTGCAGCCAGCCTTTAGGAACTGAAAAAGGCAGTGGCAGACGACCCTCCTTGAGAGCCTCCAGGAGAAACGCAGTCCTGGGGCCGGCGCTGTGGTACAGCAGGTTAAAGCCCTGGCCTGAAGCGCTGGCATCCCATATGGGTGCCAGTTCTAGTCCTGCTGCTCCTCGTCCGATCCAGCTCTCTGCTATGGCATGGGAATGCAGTGGAGGGTGGCTCAAATCCCTGGGCCCCTGCAACCATGTGGGAGACCTGGAAGAGGCTCCTGGCTCCTGGCTTCGGATTTGCACAGCTCCGGCCATTGTGGCCATCTGGGAGTGAACCAGCGGATGGAAGACCTCTCTCTGTGTCTCTACCTCTCTCTGTAACTCTGTCTTTCAAATAGATAAAATAAATCTTTAAAAAAAAAGGAAAGAAACGCAGTCCTGCCACCAGCTGGGTTTTGGCCCAGGAAGAGCTATTGTGACTTCCAACCCCCAAAGCAGTCACTAAGTTTGTAGTAATTGGTTACAGCAGCAAGAGGAAACTAATGCAGTCATTCTGTCAGTGACAATCAGAAAGAGGTAAACTCTCAGTCTGTATTTTATCCTCACTTGAAGAACTTGGACAAACCAGATCATCTCTCTGCTTTCAGGCATCACATTCATTCCATCTCTCCAGGGCTGGGATAGGAGCAAAGAGAGGTTTAAGAACTCTTGGCAGAATTGAAATTAGTGTGTCGAAGGGATATCAGTTCTTCCATGTTTATTACAACTCATTCATAATAGCCAAGATACCTCAGTTTCTATCGAAATGAGAATAGTTTAAAAATGTATATACACAATGGGACTCTCTTCAACCTTTATAGAAAAGGGACCACTGCTGTCTGTGACAACATGGATGGACTTGGAGATCTTTCTTCTAAGTGAAATGAGGCAGGCACAGAAAGACAAGCACTGAATGACCACAAGTGTGTGAATAGATTTGTGTTACTATAATGAAATACCTGAGGCAACTAATACATAAAGAGACTATGTGCACTTAAGGCACAGTTTTGGAGGTTCACTGTCCAAGATTGGGCAAGTCCAGTGGGCAATGGCCTTATAGCCTTGTGAGGGTAGTGGGTGTTGGTACATTACTGTGGGAGGGCATTTATGTGTGTGTGTGTATGTGTGTGTGTGTATAAGAGCTCACCTCATCATACCAGAAATCAGAGAGACTGGAACCCATTGTCCCCTCCAAAGCATGACCTCTTTGACTGAAGGATCTTCCCAAAGCTCTTGTATATTTTTTACTAAGCAATAAATAATTTCAAAAAAACCCCTAACTCATCCCAACACGTATTTAAGCAAATTTTTACTACTTATTTTAAAGGTTCATTATTTATTTGTTTCCCAGGCGGAGTGACAGAGAGAAGATCTTTCAGATCTTCTATCTATTGGTTCACTCCACAAATGCCCACAATAGCCAGAGCTGGGCTAGGCCAAAACCAGGAATGAGAACTCCAGCCAGATCTCTTACATGGATGTCAGGAACCCAAGTAATTGGGCCATTACTCCTGTTCCCAGCAAGAAGCTGGATGGAAAGCCAAGGCAGAGGTGGGACTCGATCCCGAAGCCTCTGATACAGGATGTGGGTGTCCCAGGGAGCGGTTTAACCCAGTGTAACACAATGCCTATGTCTAAGCACATTTTAAAAATGCTGTGGTAAAAAAATGAGTTTAAAAGGCTAGACCATTTTTCATTTTTTGATAGTTTGATTCAGATCTTCCACAATACTGATGTGGCACTTGAAGTTGCAACATTTTAGCAAGAGGGAATTCCCAAGATTAGATTTTTCACTTCAGCTAAGGTCAGTCCCCCCCAGCGTGCAGACACATGCCTGGAGCCTGCATTTCCCTCTGGTGGGCCGGGTCCATTTGCCGTCACCTCTGCCCAGTTTTCCTCCTGGCGCCACAGGGAGGCGACGGAGGGAGTGATCGATCGCACGTCAAGACCCGCAGTTGACCATGAAAAATTGCAGGGGAAATAATCTCGATTGAAAAGGGGGAATTTTCATGTTTATCTAGTTTGGCTAAACCTTCTGTTGGCTCAGCCTTGGGTTTGTTGGATGCAGTGTGGTGTTTCTAAGGCAAATTGGCTGGTGCGTTTTATCTCCGAGCTGATCAGGATGGGAAAGTATGTCTGCAGTATTCAGTAAGCACTCTGGGCTTTATTTTCATTGGCCAAGACCTAAAATGGGTTATTCCCCAAAGTATTTCAACAGCAGATAAGACTCAGAGGAAGCTCTCTCCCCAAGAGGCCGTGTGGTCGGATGAGGGAAGCAGGGCTCACAGCCAGGCCTCCGAGGTCAGACTCAGCTCTGCTGCCATCAGCTGTGACTCCTGCTGTGACCCAGCCTCCTAGCACTGCACTGTCCCCAGCGGAGAGCCAGGCCCAGGAACAGCGCGCCACTCCACTCGGAGCACTGGGTTCAGAAAGTGAGCAAAGCACCCACCAGCGGGCCTGGCCGGCTGTGAGCATCCCGTGGGGGGCGGCTCTGGAGATCCTGAGGCCCAGCCACCACTCTGGCACAAAACGGCTGCTCCTGCAAATGGCCTGCATGCTAGCAGTGGTGAGGATAGAAGAGGGCCATCTCGTGCTGCCTCTCCGGACTGAACCAGCACAGGTGGAGCAGAAGAAAGGACCCTGGGGGATGAGGAGGCCTAAGACTCTGCGTTAGCTTCCTGTGGCAACTGGGCGGCTTAGCACAATGAAAATTCATTTCTTCACCCATTCGGAGGCCGGAAGTCTGTAATGCACAGGACCACGCCTGCCCTGGGGACTCCAGGAAAGACTCTGTTCTTTTCTTCCATTTCTCCATGGCTTCCAGCATTCCAGCCTCAGCTTTCCTGGTCACGAGGCCTCCTCTGTGTGTTTCTTATAAGACCATGTCACTGCATGCAGGTAGTCTCACGCCCATCCCCCTTACCTCAGTCACATTTTTGTCGTGTGAGGTAACAATCTCTTGCCTGTGTGTATCTGTGAGTCCGCTCCTTGTCTTGTGAGGACACCCTTCCCTGGACCTTAATGGAGTACAACTTTATCTTAACCAAGACCTGAGTAAGGTCACGGTGCTGTCCACCCAAGCGGACAGGAACTTTGGGGACATTAACTGCCCTGCCCGCCCCAGTTTCTTTTTGCAGGTGGTAGCACCTAGAGCACTGGGGACTAAATACTGCTTCTCGAACTCCTCCTTCTTTTGCCATGACAAGGGGTTTGCTCTATTCCCAAGGCCTGACATCAAGCGGTAGGTACTCAAGTGAGCTTGGGCAGGGGCTGGCATTGTGGTGCAGCCAAGGTCGACAGTGGGTCCCAGCTGCTCTACTACTACTGGTGCAGCTCCCTGCTGGGGCACCTGGGAAAGCAGTGGAAGATGGGCTGAGCACTTGGTGCACTCTGGTCACATGGGCAATTGGGATGGAATTGCTGGCTCCTGGCTTCATTCTGGATGGAAGATCTCTCTGTCTCTCCCCTCTCTCCATCACTCTGCCTTTCAAATACATACATACATGCATAAATCTTAAGGAAAGAGAGAACGTAGACGAATGAATTAAATTCCTGCATTGTCCACATTTTCCTATATTAACTTGGATACTATGTTACAGATTTACTGACAGGAACTAAAGGCAATCATCATCTTCTATTTTTATATTTTTCATGTTCTCCTCTTATAGTATGAACTAGCTTTAAACTGAAGTTCAACTCTACTAGTAAGCTATTCTCAGGCACAAACACCGTGATCTCCGTTCTGAATGGCAAAACCAAGGACCCATGTGGATTGGCTCCCATGGTCCCTGGCCCTGGCAGAGTATCTGGGACACCACCCTCAGTTCTCTAACTGATGACTGTCTCCTCTATCAGCCCCTCTGCCCTTCCACACTTTAGGAAAGACACACTCTCTCAGACCCCGGGCTCTACCCCTCAACACAGCACTCCCTGGGCATGGCCCCAAGGACTTGTGCTCACACCTGCTCTGAGGATTCTGAAGGAGATGGCATGGAGGGTGGGAGCATTCATGGGAGGCAGCAGGGTTAGGAGAGGTGGAGGTGGAGGGACAACTGGGCACAGAGCTCCAGTGCAGCCTGGTGGGGAGGTGGAGGCCGGCTATGGAGAGCAGGCCCTGGAGAACAGTTTCAGGGGAGCCTGAAGCAGTTGGGTTGTGAGTGACAAGGCCAGCAGCCTAGGCCTCTCCTGAGTTGCTTGGTCACTCCTTGCTTGACTGTGATTTTGAACCTCAGCCCTACACTATCAGATCTAAAGAATGATGTCTCTTTGTCCCTTGCTCTGGGATTTCACCTGAGGCTCCCAGAAGAGGGGGCTCCCAAGGCCTGTGCCCTGGGTCCTGTGGCTGCAGAATTATCCATGGACACCACGCGAGCATGTGGCAAGCTGAGAGGCAGGCAGGGTATCTGGCTGCTCCTCACTGCAGCTGGGCACGAGACTGGGAGGTATTAAGAGCTCAAGGCATCTGTTTCCTGAACCAAGGAAGGGCGGCCTATGGAAGATCCACTGAGTCCATCAGGGGTTGGTCAGGGGAGCAGGCACCCTCAGAGCCCCCTGAGACGAGGTTCATGGGGGCAGTCCAGATAGCACATTGTGAGAAGGGTTGGGGTTCTAGTGGGCATGGTGCCATCAGCATGCCCAGCTCATCCAGGGGGATGGTTACATGTGTCTCTGTACAAGAGCTGGGTTCCTAAGCAGGCTCTGTGGTGGACTTGGGGCCACTGGTGGGCAGTGGGGTAAGAAGGCAAGACCGACTGTTGGACTGGGATGGGGCTGCAGCAGGGAGCAAGGACAGCCTGGGACTCCTCCAGTGCCTTGCATCTGTCTCCATCTCTTAATTTGATCAGGAGAAAAACCTTCAGAGAGCGTAGTAGTCAGGACTCTCCAGAGAAACAGAACCAATAAATATATGTTGAAGAGGAGATTTATTACGGGAATTGGCTCACAATTATGGAAGCTGAGAAATCCCAGAACTTGACACCTGCATGCTGGAGAACCAGGGATGTCAGCAGTGTAATTCAGTCCGAATCCGAAGGCCTAGGAAGCAGGAGCTCTGATGTCTGAGGCCGGAAGGGGATGGAAGTCTCAGGTCACAAAGAGAGGGTTCTCCCTCCTTCTGCCTCTGTGCTTGGGCTCTCCCTGTTGGAACGCTGCACCCCTACACGGGCAAGGTGGATCCTCTCCACTCAGCTCACCCACTCAAAGGCCCATCTGTTCAGGAAATGCCCCCAAGGACCCACCTAGAAATAGTGCTTCTTGTCAGTTGGGCCACACGGTCAACATTTAGCATTACACATTTAATCTCCCAGGATTCTGAATTTCCCAAGTTTGTTTCTGCTTTGGTTTCCACTTAGATTCTGTTTTGTGAGATGATCCATTTCGTAGGATTTGACTGGCTTTAACTTTGTTGAAGGTTTATGCTGTGCTTGTGGCCTATCTTGTGGTCTAACCTGGAAACAAGTTCCCTGGGGATTTCAGAAAGACATGTGTCCTGCTGGTGCTGGGTGGAGTTTGTTAGGTCTGGTTGGCTTATCGTGTTGGTCAAGTATTTAATTTTTCATGATATACTTCTGATAAACCAGGCATTTCGTCACAATAAAAATCCCCCTTATTAGCACTCCAGTAAATATTTTTGTCTTAAAGTCTATCCTGTTTGGTGTTAGTATAGTATCTTTAGCTCTCTTTGGCTATTATTTACGTGGTATATCTTTTCCATCATATTTGGGGCTGACATTGTGGCACAGTGGCTTATGCTACCACTGTGATGCCAACATCCCATACTGGAGTGTTGGTTGGAGTCTCAGCTGCTCTGCTTCTGATCCGGTTCCTGCTGATGCTCCTGGAAAAGAAGCAAAAGATGGCCCAAGTGCTTGAGTTTCTGTTACCCATGTGGGAGACCAGGATACAGTTCCTGGCTCCCGGCTTTGGGCTGGCTCAGCCTGGGTTTTGTAGCCATTTGTGGAGTGAACTAGTGGATGGAAGATCTCTCTTTCTCTCTCACTTTCTCTTTTTGTCTTGCTCCCTCTGTCTCTGTTGCCCTGCCTTTAGTATAAATAAATACATGATCTTAAAATTATATGCTATACACTTAAAACACAGTTTTATGATTATTACTGTATTCAATTTTCTTTTAAATCAGATAGGAGAAAAAAAATGTTACCAACAGCATGCATTCCCGCCTTGTATAATGTTTGTTTATGCAGTTGCCTTCTCTAGTGCTCTTCCTTTCGGCATACGCCTTTGAATTGCTGTCTCACGTCTTCTTCAATCAGAGGGACTACTCTTAGTATTTCTCATAGGGCAGGCCTAGTAGTGACAAGTTCTCTAGCCTTTTATTTGTAAATATCTGAATTTCTCCTTTTTTAAAAATAAATTATTTATTTAAAATGCAGAGCTACAGAGAAAGAGGCAGAGACAAAGCCAGAGATCTTACATCTGCTGGCTAACTCCCCAAATGGCCACAATGGCCAGGGCTGGGCCAGGCTGGAGCCAGGATCCAGGGTCATCATCTGGATATTGTACCTCCCATGTAGGTGCAGGGGCCCAAGTCCTTGGGCCGTCTTCTGCTGCTTTCTGTGGGTGCATCAGCAGGGAGCTGGATCAAGAGTGGAGCAGTTAGAACAGGGACCAGTACCCATATGGGATGCTGGTGTCACAGGTGGCAGCATAACCTGTTATGCCCCAATGCTGGCCCCTCCAGTTTCTATTAACCTCTGGCCTGCATGTGCTCTGATGTCAGTTGTTATCCTATTGACAATCCCTGCACGTGATGGGATTTTTTATAAAAGATTTATTTATTTACTTGTTTGTTTGACCAGCAGAGTGACAGAGTAAGGGAGAGACAGAGAGAGAGGGCAGGAGGTCTTCCACTCACCGGTTCACTACCCCAATGACTGCAATGGCCAGAGCTGGGCCAGGGAAAAGCCAGGAGCCTGGAGCTCCATCTAGGTCTCTGATTTGAGTGACAGACACCCAAGTACTCATACTATCTTCTACTGCCTTCTCAGGTGCATTAGTAGGGAGCTGGATTGCAAGCAGAGCAGCCAAGGATCAAATTAATACCCTGATATGGGTTGCCAACATTGCAGGTAATGGCTTAATCTGCTGTACCACAATGCTGGCCCTGATGAGGTGTTTTATTCTTAATGTTTTCAAGATTCTTCTGTCTTTGACTTTGGTAGATTGATAATGACTTTTCTGTATCTGGAACTCTGAATTTATTCTATTTAGAGTTCTGTGAACTTCTGGGATATGTAAATTCAAATTTTCACTAAATGTGGGAAGTTTTCAGGCATTGTTTCTTCAAATATTTTTATGAACATTTCCTCTCTTTCTGGGTCTTTCTTGTGCATATGTTGATGTATTTGATGTTGTCCCACAGGTCTCTCTGAGGCCCTGTTATTTATTATGATTTTTTTCTTCCAATTATTTACGGTGGGTGCTCTCAGTCGATCTATTTTTAGTCTCAGTGATTCTTTGATCACCTGAAGTGTTCTTTTAAGATCCTGTAACCAGGCCGGCGCCGCGGCTCACTAGGCTAATCCTCCGCCTAGCGGCGCCGGCACACCGGGTTCTAGTCCCGGTCGGGGCGCCGGATTCTGTCCCGGTTGCCCCTCTTCCAGGCCAGCCCTCTGCTGTGGCCAGGGAGTGCAGTGGAGGATGGCCCAGGTGCTTGGGCCCTGCACCCCATGGGAGACCAGGAAAAGCACCTGACTCCTGGCTCCTGCCATCGGATCAGCGCGGTGCGCCGGCCGCAGCGCGCCGGCCGCGGCGGCCATTGGAGGGTGAACCAACGGCAAAGGAAGACCTTTCTCTCTGTCTCTCTCTCTCACTGTCCACTCTGCCTGTCAAAAAAATAAAAAAAAAAAAAAAATAAGATCCTGTAACCAATTTTTCATTTTAATATTTATACAACTACTGACTGTTTTGCTTTTAATGCTTTATTTTATTTTATTTGATGGGCAGAGTTGGAGAGAGAGAGAGAGAGAGAGAGAGAGAGAAATCTTCCATGTGCTGATACACTCCTCAAATGACCGCAATAGCTGGGGCTGGGCCAGGCCAAAGCCAGAAGCCTGGAACTCTATCCAGTTCTCCCATATGCATGCAGGGCCCTAAGCACTTGGGCTATATTCCACTGCCTTCCCATGCATATTAGTAGGGAGCTGGATCAGAAGTGGAGCAGCTGGGACTTGAATTGGTGCCTACAATGCTGGCTCCTGACTTTTTAAAAAATATAGTTTCTATATCTTATTGATATTTCCTTTTTGGTAAGACGGTATTCTCATGCTTCCCTTTAATTGTTTATAAATAATTCATTTTAGTTATTTGAACCTATTTGTAATGGTTGTTTTAAAGCCTTTTAAACACAAAATTTGGACTTTGTCAAGGGAGAGTGTCTGCTGTTCACTTTTTTCACTTTCCACACTTCCCATTTCTTTGTATGTCTTGTCTATTTTGTTGAAAACTGTAAATCAGATTCCCTTTCCCCTGTCTCCTGACTGTGGGCTTGTTGTCACTGTTGTTTGTTTAGTGGCTTTCCTGATGTGATTCTGCAAATTCTACATTCTTCATTGTGTAAGCCACCTAGGTCTACTCATGTAGCTTAGTAGACAGCTAATGAATGGACAGAGATTTTCTTAAATGATTTTAACCAGTAAGTCTGTTGTGACCGTACGTTAACCAGTAAGCTCTGCACATCGGCGCAGGCTTTCAACAATCAGGTGGTTTATATTTCTGCAGTAGTCTTCATGTGCAACCTGTGCTAGGCCTTTAAGTCACATAGAATTTAGAGATTAGAGCTTTATCAGCTTTTCCTGAGTATGCCCAGGGTCTGCTCAGTTCCCAGTAATACATTAGAAGTTTTCAAAGTTGTTTGTAGACATCTCATCCCTCAGCTTCCTTTAAAGATTCAAGGGCAACCTGATAATCTCTGGAAGCTGCAGTGTTAACTATTATTGATTATTCATTCAAATATTCATTCTCTCCCTGGAATGCATTTTTGTGATTTTAGCCCAGTGAGACCCATGTAGAACTTCCAACATACAGAAATGTAACATAATAAATTGGTGTTGTTTGAAGCCACAAAATCTGTGGTAATTTGATATAGCAGAACTAGGGAATGCCGGCAGTGGAGATGGGAACAGGGCAAATTAAAACACCACAGAACTCACTGCTCTTGCAGAGATTTAGTCACTTTTTTGGCAACTTCTTGGATTGCTGTAATCCTTTGATTAACTTCCAGAGTTCTGAAAAGAGTTGATCTTGAATTTTTTTCCCCAGTGTTCTTACAGCATTTATGAATGGGTGGATCTTCTGAGGTCCTTATTCTTTCCAGAATTGCCTCTAGCAGATAACAGTTTTAAAATTGTGTTTATGGAAGTCCCAGGAATTCTGTAGTTTTTATGGAAGGCCAAAGGATGGCCAAATGAGTCTCTAGGTCCTTATCTAAAAGGCTTAACCTATACAAATATTGGTTTTAATATGTTTAATACACTGGAATTCTATTTCAGTTTTGTTTGGAGGAGTCTTTGTTTATTGAATAGAAACAAATCTGAAAATATTGCTTTCTTCCCTTGTCTTTCCACTTGATTCTAGTAGTCACAAATGAGACATGTTAAAAATTGCAGATGATCACAACCTCTGTGTTGGGCGATGCTTGCTCATCATGAGTCATTGCATTGTTCTAAGCAGAGGTAGCTGACAGCTTGTTCAAAATATGGGAACGCAGACATGAGCAGGTCATGTTTATGTCTGTGGAACTGCCAGTCAGCCATGAATTGATTGGCTGGATTAGAATATAGTTAGGTAAGAACTATCTGGATTGAAGAGAATAGACAATATATTAAAGAAATCAAAGAGGTCAGCAACAGTGGTTAATTCATGTAAAATTCTCAGCTCGAATAGAGCCACATGCAGAATGTTACAGTGGAATGGCTCCATGGAGGTCATCTGGCCTAGCTCCTCAATTTATAAAGGCAGCTATGCTGTTCTTAAGTTCCATAGTGGCTGGAAGCTAGAAGTTGTTCCATAATCTTCTGAAATGAGTGCGAAGAACTAGAGGAGATCCAGCGGTGGAGCAGGACTTCCCACTGTGCTGGAAGGCTGTAGGCACCATCCTGGAAACAGGAGCTGTGACCATGAGGAAGGTAACATTGTGACTTGGGTTCCGGGAAGTTCACCCTCAGACACATTTGAGTTCCATTTCTAATCACAAGCTGTGTGGCCTTTGGGTTATTTAATTTAATATCTGTGGGCTTTGTTTCACTATCCTGAAAAGACAGCAAGGCTTAATTATCTCTAAGGAGAGAGTATGTGTGGAAGCAACATGTATATAAAATTGGCTCACACAGAGCCTTCGCTTAATAGGCTTTCTGTCCCGTGACCTAATGGATAATGTTTTGATTTTAAAAAATCCAACCATAGATATTAGTTTCTGCTCAAAAAAGTGATATATAAATCCATAGATATAGAAGTAGTGGGATATAATTGTGTTATCTACATATACAGCCATTATGTTAACTGACAATTACTGGATAGCTCTCAGAGCAAAAGAATTAGAGTTTGGGGCCAGTGCTGTGGTGTAATGGGTTAAACCACTGCCTGCAGCACTGGCATTCCATAAGTTCAGCAGTTTGAATCCTGGCTGCTCCATTTCAGATCCAGCTCCCTGCTAATGTGTCTGGGAAAGCAGTGGAAGATGGGCCAAGTCCTTGGGCCCCTGTACCCATGTGGGAGACCCAGCAAAAGCTTCTGACTTCTGGCTTTGGCCTGGCCTAGTCCTCGCCATTGTGGCCATTTGGGGAGTAAATCAGTGGATGGAAAATCCATCTCTGTCTCTCCTTCTCCTTCTGTAACTCTACCTTTCAAATGAATAAATAAATAAATCTTAAAAAAGAATTAGAGTTTGACTATGTATAAGTATCCTTTAAATGAGAGGCAAAATGTAAATAAATAAGCCAATGATTCTCCTCAACCTAAATCCAGTAGATGGTGGCTGGTTGATCAATCCTGTGGTTTCAAGACTTCTCAGTCATGCTGTCACCTCCTACCCCATGCTCATCTGGTAAGAGCTAGAGGCAATTTTGATTGTTACAGTTTGGGGGATGGGTACACTAGCATCTAGTGGGTAGGGGTCAGGGATGCTGCCAAACATCCTGCAGTGTACAGAACAACACTCACCCACCCACTCACAAAAGAATTCTCCAGTCCAATAGCACTGCTGTTAATAAACTCTGCCCTGAGTCAGTGTTTACCCTAGTCGTTAAAATTCCCATTCCCACATTAGAGTACCTAGGTTCAAGTCTCTGCTCTGGCTCCTGACTCCAGATTTGTACCAATGCAGACCCTTGGAGGCAGAGGTGATGGCTCAAGTAATCACATTCTTGTCAACTGTGTAGAACTGGATTGTGCTCCCAGATCTTGGCTCCATCTCTTGCCTAGCCACTGTAATTGTGAATATTTGGAGGCTGAACTAGTATGTGGGAGTGCTCTCTCTGTCTCTGACTCTGTCTCTGTCTGTCTGTTTCTCTCTCAAGGACACCCTTCTCTGTTGTTATTTAACTTTTTGATGGGCTTGAGATCCTGTGTGATATACCCTCCTTGATTTAATGTCTCAGTCTTTCTACCTGTAATGCCTTTGTGTTATCGGAACACTTGCTGGAGTACATCAGATGCTCTTCTCTCTCATTGTAGCACGTTGTTGAACTGGCAGCAAGGCCCATTAATCAGCTCCCAGTCTAGGCAGGGCAAATGTCAATAGGAGAGATGCTGTTCTAGGTGACTAATAGGGCAGACCCAGTATCTCACTACCACTTCTGCTGACCTTTCTCCTCTCAGTTGACATAGAATGATTGAAATGGGAAATTGGATGGGAAGAAATGAGAAAATCATCAACCTTGGGGCTATTGGGAAAGGCTAGCACTTGTGGTAAAAAGCTATTCTCCCTTTCTTATAACACCTTCCCCTCTTCCTCCAAGACAAGTAGACAAGCCTGAGGCAAGAAGTCCAAGTCTGTCATTCCATTTGCCAGTTTCATATTTGCCTGTGAAGGCAGAAGCTCAGCTGATGTCCTCTTGGCCTAGCAGAGTTTGGAAGCAGTGAGAGGATGTGGGGAGAGAGTGGTGGGGGAGTAATCCTTGTTCCTGCGGTTTAACTTCTGAAAGGGATACTGGAGTACAGGGAAGTGTCCAGTGAGCAAAGAGAGGCCAGACAGAGGAAGCCCTGGAGGTGGGAGCTGAAGGGAAGAGAAGGTCATGTGGCAATAGGAACATTCAGGTCAGGAAACTGTATGGAGGGATCCCCACAGACTCAGCCAAAGGACTCCCCTTCCCTAAAGAGTAGCACATAGAAAGCAGAGGGACGGGATGTGCCAACTTTATTCTGAGAAGTAGACAGTCAAGCATGCTAGATAAAAATAATCTTGGCCTACTTCTTCAACTTGCTCGTCACACCAACCCGCTGCTCTCGAAAACAGACAGGGGCAAGTCATTTCAGAGCAACAGGAGTGCCGCCCTCCTCAGACCCAAAGTCAGACTCCCGCTGGATCCTGACTGTAGAGTGGGGAGGGGAGTGATTGACACTTAGTCTAAGATGGAAGTCTAAGTGGGGTTTTGTAGCAGGAACAGACTAGGAAATCTACCTTAAGTTCTGGGAACAGATGGGAGAGGGAGACTCAGTGGAGCAGGAGTCAACAAATGTTTTCAATAAAGGGTCAGGTATTAAATAATTTATTTTGGGCTCAGTATTGAGCACAGCAGGCTAAGCAGCTGCTTAAGAGATTGGGATCCCATGCTGGAATGCTGGTCTCAGTCCTAGCTGGTCCACTTTTGATCTAGCTCCCTGCTAATGAACCTGGGAAGGCAGCAGAAGATAGCCCAAGGATATGGATCCCTGCTACTCATGGGAGAGGACTTGGGGTAGTTCCTGGCTCCTGGCTTCAGCCTGGCTCAGATCTGGCTGTTGTGGCCATTTGGGGAGTAGACCAGCAGATGTCTCTGTCTTTCTGTCTCTCAAATAAACTAATGAATTAAAAAATAATTTAGGTTTTGTGATGTATATGGGCCCTGCTGTTATAATGAGAGAAGAGCCATAATAATATGCAGATGAACGGACATGGCTTGGTTCCAAAAAAATTTTGCTTATGGATACAGGCATTTGTCCAGGATTGGCAAGTGGGCCAGAGTTCGCCATCTTTTTTAACACAGTATGATTGAAAGCAGAGACTGGGAAAAAATTTATTCATATGAGAGAGAGAGAGAGAGAGAGAGAGAGAGAGAGAGAGAGAGAGAGAGAAGCAGAGGTTCATAGCACAAAAAAAAATGCATGGCTTTGTGAGTTCAAATATACTCATGTGGCACAACTATGCCTTTAAAGGGGATTAGGACTCAAGAGAGGGTGGGCACCTGCATAGGCAGGAAAGCAGCAGGGAGGAGGGGTCCAGGGGACTGGAGAGATTTGGGAATCTCAGTTGAAACAGAGAGTTATTTCTGGCAAGAGGCTGGAGGTCTGAGTTCAGGAAGCCAGCATGACCGGCTTCTGGTGAGAGCCTTTTTCTGGGTTGCAAACTGCTGTGTTCTGTTTGCCTCCCCATGTAGCAAAAGAACTCTCAAGGGTGCCCTTCTTCAGGGCACCAATCCTATTCACGAGGGCTCCACCCTCATTACCTAATCACTTCCCGAAAGCCCTGGCTCATAATATTTTCACATGGAGGCTGTGTTAAGGAAATCAACACATGGATTTTGTGTGGAATTAAACACTCAGCCAATTGTACCCTTTTAGCCAAAATTTTATGTTCCCTTTGTACATTCTGGTGGTAGGCTTGAGCTGCAGGGGAAAGGTTAAACCTGTAGTTATTCTGAAGGATAAACTCCATGATATTGGAAAATATCTAAAATGAATCTTCAGTTCTAGTTTGTGGATCACTAATTCTCATACATTAGTGTGCATAAGAACTACAAGGAAGTTTGTTTAAAAAAATGTAGGTCCAAGGATCACACCCCAAGATTCGGACCCACTAAGTCTTAAAATGCTGTGGAATTTGTCTCTTAACAAGCACCACTGGTGGTGCCTGGAAGCCTCACTGTGTCCTCTTACACCTTGATCTATGTATGCATAGGAAGCCAAGGCCAGGGAAGGGGTCACGTGCCTAAGGCTGGGCAGGTAACAGGGACCAGAAATTAATTCTTAGATCAGTATCCTTCCCATTTTATTATCATCTCTTCCATGACAGCTTATTCTTCCTCTGAGTTGTCTTTTAAGGAGAAGAGGCATTGCAGGAAGGCTGTTTTAAGTAAAATTTGAAGATAGTTCCTAAACTGATAATCTTGCAAAAGCAAAAAAGAAAAAAAAATTTTAAATGTCACCACCATTAATCAATTGCTTGTCTGAATCAATTCCTTGCAGGTGGATTAGACGGACAGGGAGAGTCACAGAAGGAAGCAGGTCCTGGCCTGACACGGTGCATTTTATCACCACTACTGTTACCTCTGTGCCTCTTGGAGATTTGCCCACTGGAATCCATTAACCCACACAGCAGCGGGCTTTCAGGATCATGCTCAGAGCTGGCTTCGAAAATCACCTCATGAGCATTCCTTGTGCTTCATAAACACTGGTCACAGGATAGGCACACTTGTTGTGCCACGTGTTGGGACTTGGGTGGTGTGACCCCACATGGTTGGATGATGAGGTCAAGGCTTTTGTTCTAAAATGACATTTCTCTTTCTCTTCTTGAATCTTAATTCTGAAAATCAACACGTTAACTGCAAAGGATGAAGCAGAATGGATAGACTACAAGTAATCATCACCCTGCAAAACGATCTCAACATTCTGGTGAGACCTTAAATCAGAAGTTAGTTATCATATTTGGAAGCCTGAAAAAGAATGGCTGAGATGGAAGAAGTTCACTGAGCAGCTTGGTTTCCTTCCTGAAACCTCCGTCAGCTTGCTGTAAATTGATAGTCCAGGAAAGTACCCTGGGAGCTTTCTGGGAATAAGGGGAGTGCTGGGGCCTGTGCAGACACGATCGTCTGGAGAGCCAAGGGTTGGGATAGCCAAGGCCTCTGTGCGCCAGTGTGCCTAGGAGATGGTGCCCTGAGTGCATCTCACACGCCCTGCTCTGGATCCCATAACTCAGCACCTGTGTTAGGGGAGTGTGTTATTATCCAGTGATAGATGCTTCTTTTCAAAAGTTGGCAGAGTTCCCAAGCGCCTACCTGCCAAGTTGGGCTTCTTTCGAAGCCCCAGAATTAAAACGAGGCTCAAGCTAGAGGGCATGCCTGCGTTGCTCAGCTTGACTGGGACCCAGATGGTCAGGGAAGGTCACGCCTGGCTTCTCTCTCTGTTGCAGTAACAGTTTGCTAACAGCAAGATATCTTGAGGGTGTGATAGAGCTGAGATGTGAGAATGATTCATAAAAAAGATCTCAGGCTAGGGACTTGCTCCCATGGGATTCCCACGTTATGTGGGAAAATGTCAAGCATACCGGACACATCCACTCCAGAGCCAACTGTTTGGATTCATATTGTAAGTGATTGGTCCCTGTGTGCAGCCAAAGTGTCAGGGTGTTTTGGCAGTGACACCCACTCAGAGAAGAACTGTAGAAACTGCTAGCAATTGTGTCATACACTCATACCTAATAGTCATTTAATTCTATTTTTCTAGAATGAGTCAATCACCAAAAAGTTTGGGACATTTCAAAGCTGAATATACCCAATATGTATCAGGGATTCGATTTCTTGTTAAACAAGCAATGAGCTTTAAGAGAAAACCATATGCTTTCAAATCAGTTCTTGGGGCCGGTGCAGCGGGTTAAAGCTGTGGTTTGCAGTGCCGGCATCCCATATGGGTGCCATTTTGAATCCTGGCTGCTCCACTTCTGCTCCAGCTTTCTTCTATGGCATGGGAAAGCAGCAGAAGACGGCCCAAGTCCTTGGGCCCCTGCACCTGTGTGGGAGAACTGGAAGAAGCTCCTGGCTCCTGGCTTCAGATTAGCTCAACTCTGGCTTTTGCAGCCATTTGGGGAGTGAACTAGCAAATGGAAGACCTCTCTTGAAATTGCTGTTAGCACATATCATGAAACCAATGATGATCGAAATACACAAATTAAAATTAAATTTTAATTTAAATTTGAACTGTTTGCTTTTTAATGACATGGAAAAACATAGTGCAGTTATTTGAAAAAAATAAGGGGCCGGCGCTGTGGCTCAGGGGGTTAACACCCTGGCCTGAAGCACCAGCATCCCATATGGGTACTGATTCGCGTCCCGGCTGCTCCACTTCCAGTCTGGCCTTTGCTGTGGCCTGGGAAGGCAGTAGAAAATGGCCCACCCTGCACCCACGTGGGAGACCCAGAAGACGCTCCTGGCTTCTGGCTTTGGACCAGTGTAGCTCCGGCCGTTGTGGCCAATTGGGGAGTGAACCATCGGATGGATGACCTCTCTCTCTCTCTCTGCCCCTCCTCTCTGTGTAACTCTGACTTGCAAATAAATAAATAAATCTTTAAAAAAAGAAAAAAGATAAATTCTAGAATACTTGATTTAAGATTTGATGTAAGATTGCTGTTATACAAACATGGACATAAACAAGAGTACAACAATTTAAAAAAATTAACTTATTTTACTCTCCTGTAGAAGGCTTAGGATATTAACTTAAAATCAACTATATTCATAAAAAAATGTTTACTTAGTTATTAGAGAGGGGGGCGGAGAGTGACCTTCCATCTGCTGGTTCACTCCTCAAATGCCAGCATGGCTGGGGCTGGACCAGGCCAAGGCCAGGAGCTGGAAACTCAATCCAGGACTCCACTGTGAGTGGCAGAAATCCAATTGCTTACCTCGCAGGGTCTGCATTAGTAGGAAGCTGGAGTCAGGAACTGGAGCTGAGCGTCAAACCCAGGCACCCAGTAAGGAATGTGGGTTTTAACCTGTGGGCTAAATACCTGCCCCTACAATAGCTTTAATATTAATATTTTCTTGTTTGTTAGTGGAAACAATAGTGGCCTTCAATACTCTGCCTGCTTTTGTTTGAAATTGATTTTGCTTATGAGTTCAGTGAGAAAGATCAGGTCTTTCCGTTTCTCTCATTCTGAATCCATGTTTCTTATAGTCCAAAAAGAAAATGCACTGTTTGGCCAGTTCCAGTAGAATCTACATCTAAAGGTGGCCACAGAATCTTGTATCTCTTCTTAGCTCAACCTAGGTCTAAAGATGACTATTCCAGAGTCCCATCCAATTCTAATCATTCAACAAAACGCACTTTCATATGGATGTTTATAAAGCATGTAGGTTTGCTTTCATGCACATGTTTTGGGGAGCTGGGATAAAATTCAGGGTAGGGAATGGTGTGTGGACGTGGGTCAGTCAGCTTTTTCCTTGCAGAGGCTCTGATACCTGTGTCCCACATAGGGATCTATGAGGTAGAGAGGTTCCTGCTCACCAGGACCCCAGGGCCTGCACAGCCCTAGCAACACAGCAGGTGCTCAGGAAATATTCGTAGCACAATGAAATGCAATGTGTGATAACTTCACTTTTTAATCAATCAGCTGATAAAGAATACTGAGGAACTTTGGGGATAAGTGAGTGCTTAGTATAAACTCCAAAGGGACACGGGAAATACACATGTTGGGTCCCTGTGTCCCTGTTCCTTCCACCGGCCCTGAGAAGCTCTTTCAAAAGTAAAGTTCAAGCACCCTCAACGTCTTCCTCTTTGTTCTAAAATATATTTATATAGTCTATTCAAATATATAATAGATATTTAATAAAGTGTATATTATATAAGTATGTGACTTACGTAAAACAGTGATGTATTTATTTAATATATGTATGATATATACACACACGTGTACATATGCATGTGTGTGTGTGTGTTTGTGTAATATATTGTAAAGCCATATAAATTGTATGGAAGAAGAAAGGAAAATCCTTGTGGCATCCATGTCTATAGGGCCACAGTGTTTGGTTGAGATTCATTTTTTTTTTTTGCATAACTTACTGATTAGATTACTTTTTTTTTATTTGACAGGTAGAGTTATAGACAGTGAGAGAGAGAGACAGAGAGAAAGGTCTTCCTTCCATTGGTTCACTCCCCAAATCACCACTACAGCCAGCGCTGTGCTGATCCGAAGCCAGGAGCCAGGTGCTTCCTCCTGGTCTCCCATGTGGGTGCAGGGCCCAAGCACTTGGGCCATCCTCCACTGCCTTCCCAGGCCACAGCAGAGAGCTGGACTAGAAGAGGAGCAACCAGGACTAGAACCCAGCACCCACTGATTAGATTACTTTAAAAGCTGTTATGATGGTTTGCCCCTACTTTTCAATAAAAACCAAAATGTCCTAAAGAAAACAAAATGGACTGAGTGTTCATGTCTTTGTCAGGCTTCTATGTCTGTATTTTTCAATTTTTAGTGCCGCGTTCAATATGGAGTTCTGTTCCCATTCCAGTTGAGCAGGACAGAACCCAATAAATGTCCTTTCACACAGTGGATTTAGCAATGAGGGCAATGCGAGGTTCCCATCCTATCAAGAGCGTGAGAAAATTTCCCAGGGTGTTCCATGGCTGGGAACCTGCTGGGAGCTCAAACCTGCTGTGCAGCTTTGTCACCTGGCCACTTCCTCACGGGCCCATCCCTGGGAGCCCTGACAGGCCGGCCCTGCTCAGCTCACCTCGCAGAGCAACGGCCCCACCGGGCAGCATTCCCACATGCGGCACCTGCCCCTTGGCTTCTTCGCGATTGTGCAACCTGTTTATTGAATGCAATTCACTGCACGCTGTGGATCATGCATTTCCCACGAGGCCCTGCCCTTTATGTGAGGTGGATAATTAGTTCATAGGGTTTAATTTTACTGTATCATTTGCCAAAGCTTTCGATGCTGTCACTCTCTATGAGTTGTTGCAGGTCACCCTGAGAACTCTAATGCAGTAAGTGAGGTCTTTTGTCACACTGGGAATCAGATGCAGTTTAGGGGTGCTCATGTGGGTGGCTTTATTTGGCAAACTCAAGGATCAAAGAAAGCATGTCTCTTAGTATATGAAAGCGTCCTTCTCAGCATAAAATAAGAAGAAAGCCACTGGCTCTCTCCTGAGAGGTCTCCAATCACCTCATGCTGTTCCAAAAAGGGGCAATTCATTTCTAAACATTTATTTATTCATTTGAGAGACAGAGGCAGGCAGGCCAATCTAGAGTTCTCATCTGTTGCTTCACTCCCTAAATGCCCTCAACAGCAAGGGCTGGAGATAGGAGCTGGGAACTCGATTCAGGTCTCCCATGTGAATGAAAGGAAACCAGCCATTTGCATCATCACCACCGCCATTCAGGATTTGTTCTGGCAAGAAGGTGGAATCAGGAGCCAGAAGTGGGAATCGAACCAGGTACCCCAGTTTGGGATGTGGGCATCTTAGCTGGTATCTTACCCATTAGGCTAATGGCCCACGGTAGAATAGGGAATTCTTTTTTTTCTAAAGATTTATTAATTTATTTGCAAGTCAGAGTTACACAGAGAAGAGTGGCAGAAAGAGAGAGAGAGAGAGAGAGAGAGAGAGAGAGAGAGAGAGAGAGAGAGAGAGAGGTCTTCCATCCGATGGTTCACTCCCCAATTGGCCACAACGGCCGGAACTGCACAAATCCGAAGCCAGGAGCCAGGAGCTTCCTCCAGGTCTCCCACATGGGTGCAGGGGCCCAAGGACTTGGGCCATCTTCTACTGCCTTCCCAGGCCACAGTAGAGAGCTGGATCAGAAGTGGAGCAGCCAGGTCTTGAACCGGTGCCCATATGGGATGCTAGTGCTTCAGGCCAGGGTGTTAACCCACTGCGCCGCAGTGCCAGCCCCAGAATAGGGAATTCTTGATGCTAGAGAATATCCAGGGCCCAGATGTTTGGTATGGGGCCATCTTTCTTGTTTGAGCTCATTGGAATTCATGGATGGAATCCTTTATCAGATCCAGGTGCATATGCATTTGTGGAAAGCACCCTATTTGGGGAGCATACCTTCCCTTCAAAACTCAAATATTGCCAAGATGATAATCAACATGGTGGTATCTGTGGACTAGTGAAATTCAGAGAGAGCAAAGGCACCTCTGAATTTAGCAGTGTTGGAGAGTAATAGTTCTCCTTTTCATTTTGATGCATCATTGCCCTCACTCCAAGAAATCCAGTCTTCCAGCCAGAAAACTGATGACTCCCTGGAATGATAAGTTAGAGAGAACAAGCAAAACAGAATCTTTGGTGCACTTTCTGAGTTCTGATTCCCCTCTGGGACACATCCTCCCTCTGCCATCGGGCTCCTGACTCCCTCTGGGTGGAGGGGTGCTCTAGTGGGAGTTGACCCAGAGGGCTCTACAGAAAAGCTGCCTGTCCAAGAGGGTAGGTAGGTGCACTGCCAGCCCAATCCAAGACACAAGAAGCAAAGCATCTGTCAGTCCCTCAGTGCTACTTCTGTTTTCTGGTGTAGTAGATTATATTTTAGTAAAGGCCAATAAATAAAACATATGGAGATCAATCTGATTTCTTCTTTTTGTGCCAGATACTACAGGAATCAGGTACTCTGTTTTCTCTCATTGTGCTGCTTCCCACTGATGGTATGGATACTCTGCAAGGTCATTCATTTTTCTCAATAAAGCAAATTGTAACATATTTGAATGACTCTAAGGTTTTACTGCCATTGGCCATTGGAGATTTGATTTTAAATTTTTATATTTTTATGTGTTTATTTTATTAGAGAGAGAGAGAGAGAGAGAGAGAGAGAGAGAGAGAATCTCCTTGTTGGTTCACTCTCCAAATGCTAGCAATGGCCATGATGGTACCAGGGCTGAAGCTGGACGATGAGAACTCAATCCAAGTCTGCCATGTGATAGCAGGGACCCAACCGCTGTTAACCATCACTATTTCCTTGAGTAAGCATTAGCTGGACTCACAGGTTAGGTGGGTGTCCTAACGGGTATCTCAGTTGCTGTGCTGAACACCTGCACTGGAGTTTTGTTTTGTGATAAAAAAAAAAATTGAAGTTCTCTAACTGCTTTTGAATTTTCTGCTATTTATTGGAGCCATTTGTTCATAAATTGGATTCACTCATTCACTAAATATTTGTTGGAGACATGCTAAGTTTCAAGCATATTTATGTAATATACACTTAGTCCTGGGAAATAGCAACGAACAAAATCATTCACATCCTTACGCTGATGTAGTAAACTTCCTGTCTGGTGAGAAAGAGATGGACTGAGATGTAAACAGAAAGCAGTAAATATTCTGTTTATGTGCCCCTCCTAGCTTATCCTTTAAATTATATTTTGCACTGTATATTATTTAATGTACATGATAGAATAATATAATATTATATATATAATGAATAAATATCCCTATAATGGGTAGATAAATTCAATTGATTTTTCCTAAGAAGTGGTTAAGATAAAACAGACTTGGAGGTACTTGTTCTAAGGATGGTCAAGAAATCAGATAACTTAGCTTAAAGGAAAAACAGCTTCTATTAAGTTAGAAGCTTTGAACCATGAGTTGTGAATGCCAGGCTCTGTACCAGGGCACATGCTGCGCCCTCTGCCCGGAGCACCTCTTTCCAGCTTGTGCACTGACACACATGCATTTATTCTTGGCTGGGTTAAGCTCTCCTCTCCTCCAGATGCCCTGGTGAGCCCACACAGGCCGTGTGGAGAGATGTCCCGTGTGCTCCCCAAGTGAGAGTGCGAGGGGCGCCTGCACAGTGCATGCTGCCATTTCCATCAGCATGTGACTGCTGGGATGACTGTTGCACATCTTTGATAACACTGGCTGCTCTATATTTGTAGCCTCTGTTCACTGTCATGTCTCCCCATTCTAAAGCAGCCTCTGCACCTCAGAGTATCTACGTAAGGCCAGTGGACTCCAGTTCTGTTAAGCTGGAAAAGGCCTTTGGGAAGGCAAAAACAGAGGGAGGCAACTGGAGGCCTTGTGCAGATCACATCAACCTGAGGATGAGGCCAGAGTGGGAGACACTGTGGAGCTGGATGTAAGGGATTGCAATGGGCTGTGGGCACTTGGCCACATGTAGGCAGCAAGCAGGTAAGGTGGGCAGCATGGATCCAGGGGGAATTGCTGGGGAGATTCAAAGTAATGAGAGGACTGGAGACTCACTGAAGATCCAGAGGGTGTGTGCTCACACTGGTGTCTTCTTTTTTTAGCCCCCAGTGTATGGAGATGGTACTATTGAGATAATTTTTGGGTGGAATAAAGCAGCATTTATCTCTCTTTCCCTGTAAGGACTAGAAGAGGTTCAACCATTCAAGTCATTAGTTTGAGAACTGGGTTAGTAGGGCTGGCGCTGTGGTGTAGTGGGTAAAGCCACTGCCTGCAGTGCCAGCATTCCACAGGGGTGCCAGTTTGAGTCCTGCCTGCTCTGATTCCAATCCAGCTACCTGCTAATGCACTTGGAGAAGCAGTGGAGGATAGCCCAGGTGCTTGGGCCCTTGCACCTACATGGGGGATGTGGAAGAAACTCCTGATTCCTGGCTTCAGATCAGTCCAGCCCCAGCCATTGCAGCCATATGGGGGAGTGAACCAGCAGATGGAAGAGCTCTCTCTCTGTGTGTGTTTCTGTCTCTGTCTCTCTGTGTCTCTGTCTCTCTCTCTGTAACTCTGCCTTTCAAATAAGCAAATAAATATTTTAAAGAGAGAGTGCGCTGGGTTAGCATATCTGAGTCCACAAACCACAGTACACTTCTTAGATTGCTTTTATAACCTCCATGATTTGGCCTGACTCTTGTGCTTGGCTCTTGGCTTGTGGTACTCTGACTGGCTTCTTGGTCAACCATCCATCCAGCAGCTGCTGTCCTTCTCTTTTTTTGTTGATGTATTTTACCTAAATCCTTGATTTACTGCCAAATATTCTAGGCATATGTAAATGTGGGAGAATGTAGGTGGAACAAGACAGAGGAAATCACTAACAAGATTTGGTCTGAACCACTGGCAAATTGAAACTATGATGGCTTTAGAACCAGGCAACAGAGATGCACTCCAGGGAAACACATCCTCATCTCCTCTTGCTGTCATGTCTGGACCAACAACATCGCTGGAACCCATCTGAGTCTGAGAAGACTTAGAGATGTTTCCAGACAAGAGATTAGAGGAAAATCTGAATTTTATTTTGTTGGGCCTGCATTTTTTGTTTCTGCTTGTTTGTTTGGAGACTGTATTGGCCAAGTGACAGAAGGCCTGGTGCTGCTCCCAAGGCAGGCATCCTGCAGCCATGTTCTGAGGGAGACTCTCATGGGATACAAACAGGCAGATCGCTCAGGAAGACTGAGGCTACTCAGGGGGTCTGGACAAATGCATGGGGAACACTGAGCTGTTCCTTTACAGGGCAAAACACCTCACTTTCCCCTAACCACACAACCAGTGACTGAGACTCAGTGTTCCCCATGCATTTGTCCAGACCCCCTGAGTAGCCTCAGTCTTCCTGAGTGGTCTGCCTGTTTGTATCCCATGAGAGTCTCCCTCAGAACATGGCTGCAGGATGCCTGCCTTGGGAGCAGCACCAGGCCTTCTGTCACTTGGCCAATACAGTCTCCAAACAAACAAGCAGAAACAAAAAATGCAGGCCCAACAAAATAAAATTCAGATTTTCCTCTAATCTCTTGTCTGGAAACATCTCTAAGTCTTCCTCTATATTGTCTGCCTTCTCTAGTGACCGCATTTATTCATCAATATAGGCCAACTGCCTTCATGCACAATTCTAGAATCCCAGCATTGACACCACGGCTTATTTCTAACCATTTTATATAGATTTGGAGATGATATATAAGGAGTGTGATGGAGATGAGAAGTGCCTGTTCCATGCTGTCATTCAGGGATCCAGGCTTTTTAAAAATTAGGTCAGCCATGGTCTATAGCAGGGCTTCTTGGTCTTGGTGCTATTGACATCTTAGGTCAGATAAGTCATTGCTGTAGCACTTTGTTCGGAGTATAAGATGTTTAGCAGCATCCTTGGCTTCTGCTCACAAGGTATCAGTACCATCTTGCCCAACTGTGGTAACCAAAATATGTCCAGATATTCCCAAATGTCAGCTGGGAGCAACATCAGCCCTAGTTGAGAACAAGTGGTCTAAGGCCTTGGCACTGTCCCCTAGCTTCTAAGCGCTGAGAGAGAACTTGGTGAATTACATAGGAAGGTCTGAGAGCCAGAGGCAGAAATTTTGTTTCTCACATAACTCACATGTCATTGGCCAGACGTAGTCACATGATACCACAAAGGATGCTGGGAAATATGATGGAACTGTGAAAAAAGAAAATGGAGGGAAATCCTAAAACATACATTTAAAATTGTTTTATTTATTATTTGAGAGGTGTGTATGAACTTCTGAAGATGCCTTGTATGTGGCCCTGGTGGTTTTGGGAGTAGACCTGGTTTTTAAACATGTGGATCTGAACTTTGGACAACTGATACTGTTTACTGACTATTAGTCTCATGAAGATTACTGTACGAGGTGGTGGTGGTTATGGGGGTGGGGAGCAAAGGAAATGGACGTCATGGCCAATGTCCTCAAGGAATTCTCAGGCTAATAGATTATACACACATGCCAGTGACTGTGGGGTGTTTTGGCTCAGAGCCAGGTGTAGGTCTGTTTGCTTGCTCACTCCATCTTCCTCCAATGTCCCACAGAGAAACTCTCACCAGAATGAGCAGAATCATTTGAAAAAGCTCTTCCTCAAATAGACGTTTATTTCTGGGTCTTTTATTACAAATACAGATCACATAGAGATTAGGCATGGGTCTGTGTATGCTAAAGGAGATGAGAAAATACTTTCTGAGCCAATTAAATCAGTGAGGATTATCACTCTGGATGGGTTTGAGTTTTCCCCATTCTCCTTTCCCTTTCCCAAGTCTATCAGAAGCCTCCATAGTCAGATTTCTGCCAGGGGCAGGTAACTCACTTCCCAGTGGATTTTGCCTGTATCACAATTGCTCAGATCCTCGAGGGACTATGATGGACAGGGGTGCTGGAGCTCTGCTTGGTTGGTTTGGTCCCATGCAGGGCTGTTGTGTGCAGGTGCAGAGGATTCCTCTGTCTTGGGGATGTCAGTGCTTGACGGAGGGGACCTTTTCTGGGCAGAGAGAACACTTGCACATGCCATTTGGAGTGGAGGCCCAAGCACAGCGGCGAAGCCCTGTGTAACTGTGCATTTACCTTTGTTAAACAGAAGAACACCCCAACTTAGCTGCAGGACCGATTCAGCTTTGTCCTCTCCACTCCTCCCCACCTTCACCTGTGCTGGTCCCTAGCCATCACCACACAGTCAGAGGAGGCACAGGTAGGTCCTGGGGCAAACACTTCCACCTCCCAACACAGAGCGCCAGAGCTGCAGGCCTTGCGAAGTCCGGTCGGCACCAGGCAACGGGAGCTTCCAACCACGTAGGATTATTTTCATTTGAACTTGTGTTGGAGGAAAAGACCCAAGTGAAATAATACAATACCTCTTCAGATCAGCATTGGCAGACACTCTCTTTATTTTTAGAGTGTGAATTCCTTCATTCAAACCAGGTTTCCGGTGATGGCTGAATTTTTTGTGTAAGCTGGTTAGTACCAAAGAACTAACCAAAAATAGTCCGAAATCTAGCTCCTCCTCAAATAAACTAGCAAGCACTTCTGGGGGGTGGGATTCTTATCTTATTTCCTTTCAGCTAAATCATTTTCAGGTTTTTGTTTTTGAAACAGCTGTGAGCAAAGCTGATATTTACTGAATGCCTGGCACTCCACAGTGCACAGTTACACACACTGTTTCATTAAAGCCTGCAGAGTAAGTGCTTTTAAATACTTCTCTCCTGTGGACAAAGAAATCACAGATGAAAGACCTGACAGCAACCTGCCCAAAGCTACAATGGAGGGGCCACAACCTGAATCCAGGACTGTGCTTTCCAATGTTGGCCCTTAATGCTCAGAGAGCCAATGTTTTCGTGAGGCCAATTAATGAGGTGCAAGCCTAGGGTCAGCTTGGTAACTGCCTGCTACATTAGTTCTTCCCATTCTTCCTTTCTACCCAGGTTTCAAGCAAATATATTTTAGGTGTGTTTGATATGCTTCTGGAAAGTTCCAATTGTCTATCCAGTGTCTGCATCTATCTGTGATTTATCCATGAGGCCGTCAGATGCTCTTCTTTGTGCATGAAGGAACTCTAGGCTTTGTGTCAGTTCTCCTGAAATTGCTTTTTCATGCTCTTATCCAGGTTAGTCAAGGCCTACAGTTCACAGCAAAACCACGGACATGCATAGGAATGCAATCCTCATCTGGAGGTGAGTGCCATGGGGTGAAAATCACATGAAGCCCTAAGGCACAGTATCTGGAGGTAGGACTCTCAGAGGTAATAAAATTTAGTGAGGTCCTGAAGGCACAGCCCTCATGTTGGGATTAGTGTCCTCCCAAGAAGACAGAGGGAGGAAAGAGCCTGAGACCTTTCCCTTCTTCCCACCACATGAGAATACAACAAGTGAAGGACCACCTGCAAACCAGAGAGCCCTGAACTCATGCTTAATCTGTTGGCATCTTGATCTTTCTAAACTCCAGAACTGTGGAAAGTCAATGTTGGTTGTTTAAGCCATCCAGTCTAATTTGTTAGAAGCTGAAGGTGACTAAGACAGACCATCTTTAAGACTTTATTAATTATTCATTAGCTATGAGACTCTGGGCAGAGTATTTTATTTCCATGTCCTCTGTTTCCTCACTGGTTAGGTGGGGTGGCAGTGCTGGCTGGGAGGGTTGAGAGTCTGGAAATGATCACCGTCGATGCATATAGTAATTGCTGCTGCAATATTACTGTTGTGGTCTGATTTCATCCCCTCTGGCCAGAGCTGTACAGCTTTTTTTTCTTTTTATAAGATTTAAAATTTTTGTTTGAGGGGCCGGTGCCGTGGCTCACTTGGTTATTCCTCCGGCTGCAGTGCCAGCATCCCATATGGGCGCCGGGTTCTAGTCCCGCTTGCTCCTCTTCCAGTCCAGCTCTCTGCTGTGGCCCGGGAAGGCAGTGGAGGATGGCCCAAGTGCTTGGGCCCTGCACCTGCATGGGAGACCAGGAGAAGCACCTGGCTCCTGGCTTCAGATTGGCACAGCTCTGGCCGCTGCGGCCAACTGGGGAGTGAACCAACGGTAGGAAGACCTTTCTCTCTGTCTCTACCTCTGTCTATAACTCTACCTGTCAAATAAGAAAAATAAAATTTTTATTTGAAAGGCAGATTTACAAGGAGGGAGGGAGAGAGAAAGGGAGAGAGAGAGAGAATCTCCCATTTACTGATTCACTCCCCAAATGGCTGCAACAGCTAGGGCTGGGCCAGGCTGAAGCCAAGCAGAGGCCCAAGTCCTCTGGCCATCTTTCACAGCCTTCCCAGGCACATTAGCAGGGAGCTGGATCAGATGCCAGGACTCCAACCAGCACTGAGACCTAGACAAATCTTGGTGGAATCAAACAAGACTGAGCTGTGTTTGGGGAGAGGAACAGGAGTGCAGAGCTCAGTCATTTTTACTTGCTTGCCTTCCCGCTTTCGTTATGCACTGGAATTACAGCTGAGAAGAGCAAATATAATTTGACAGCACTTAGTGCATTTTTACATTTAGAGGTTCAAATGAAATACTCATCAATGCTTCCTTACCCGGAATTCCTTCTTCCTATTACATATTACATGACTAGGGCCTCAAATCAAAGCAAGGAAAAGTCAGATGGGCTATTTTGAAATCTTTGTAGCTTAGACATGCCCCTGTGCTCAAAAGCGAAGACTTGCCTAGATCACTGGCTGACAGAGATAGCACCTTTGAGTATGTTGAACAGTTTGAAGGAAATTGGCTGCATCCCCTTAGTTTCCCTCAGCAAAACAGATTTGCTAAGTAGGTTTTCCATATAAACCTAGTCCCACAAGAGCTCATTCTTTCTATTTCTCCAGGATGCCAGAAATTCTGCTATAGATGGAAAGAAAATGAAATTTTTACCCCTTGAGTTAATATGTCCACACACTGAATGAATGCACTTCTGTGCTCAAGGTCATTTATGTACTTGTTTTTAATAAAGCTCATTGAATCAGTGCACACATGCCTCTGCCTGGACAACAGAGCAGGTGGGCTGGGGAGTACTTGATCTTGAAGAGAGGAGGCAGTGGCTGTAAAACGTGTGTGAAAGCTCATCTCAGTTCAGGGGGCCAGTGCAAGAGAAATGCCAGCTCTGTTGTAGGCCTACAGGGTACATTTAAGACTGAGGCCTCAAAGAGTAGCAAGAGTTCACAAGAAGTTATAAGAATTGGTAAAATCCCAACACAGAGATTAAAAAACAAAACACCCCACGAGGGCAGCGTTGTGGCGTGCGGGTAAAGCTGCAGCGTGCAGTGCTGGGCATCCCATATGGACGCCGGTTCGAGTACCGGCACTTCCAATCCCGCTCTCTGGTAGGCCTGGGAAAACAGTGGAAGATGGCCCAAGTCCTTGGACCCCTGCACCTGCATAGGAGACCTAGAAGAAGCTCCTGGCTTCAGATGTGGCCATCTGGGGAGTGAACCAGTGGTTGGAAGGCACCCCCCGACCCCCGCTTCTTCCTCTCTGTAGGTCTGCCTTTCAAATAAATAAATCTTTTAAAAATTTAAAAAAAAATAAAACACCCACTATTCTGCTCTATGCTTGCAGATCTCTGGGTCTCAACTGTCAGGCTAGCAGGCCTTGGTGTGCCTGTGTTGGTCCAGTGGCCCAGGCTTCTGTGAGCCCCCAGTGCTTCCTTCTCCTGAATCAGAGCAGCCAGGGCCTGGGACGAGTCCTCCCGTGTCTTTGCTATTTTGGCCAGGATCCTGGCCCTCACTGCAGTCCCCAGGCCTTGCCCTCTTCTGTAGTCCACTCAGCTCCCAAGAGGAGCTCATTGCATAACCTGGCCTGTCCTCTGCTTCTGACTCCTGTGTCCCGCCATGAGGTCCTGGAATTCATTCAGTTCATTTTAAGTGCACACTGGGACTTGTAGGGGATGCTTATTGGAGACACTATGGAGGTTTTCTTTCCGTTGCTATGACTCTGAGTGAGCCAGCCTGAGAGGTGTAAAACTGCCCGGATGTGCAGGGTGAGGCACCAGTGAGGCCATGTGAACCTCTGCTCCCTTAGGAGGGTGCTCCTCCAGACTCCGCCTGGGTCCTTGTCTGGGTTCTCTAGTGTGGTGCATCCGGCCCAGCCCACACAGTTCCAGGAACACGACCAGTGGCCTCCCTGCCAAATTCCTCCTGGGCCACAAGGAAATGCAGGGCCCTCTCCCTGCCCCACGCCCGTCTTGCAGACGTAGGTCCAGAGGCAGTTGTGTGAAGAGTGTTATAAAAAGCCTATGCCGAAGCAGGCAGGCAACAGCCTCGAAGCTCAGGAAGGTATTTTATGCCAGAGAGGCCGGCTCCCTCCAGGCCAGTGGCCAGGAGAACCAGGCCGGGAGGGACCCTGGACAGCCAGCCTTGGCCTTCAGTGCAGCCCCAACCTCCTCCCCACTCCCGCCTTTCCTCTCCCCCAGCTCAGGAGCAGCAGCAGCAGCAGGCTGGGCGGGGGAGCTGACGTCAACCTGCGGCCCCTGCTCCTGACCTGCGGCGGGGTGCGGTGGCGCCGGTGCCGGCCCACTAGCGGCTCGGCGGCCGGCGACCTGCTGATGGATGGCCGGCCTTGCCCTGTGCCCTCCGGCCGCATCCACAATGGCGTCCAGTGTCCAGGAGGCCCAACTCCTGTGCACACAGCAGCCCTCCGTCCAATCCGGCTCCCCGCCGCCGGTCCGCTCACGCCGCCTGCACCCTGGACTGGGCTGGGAGCCGCTGCTCTTGGCAGCTGCTCTGTGCGCCCGCAAACAAACACAGCTTTCCCCTTGCCTGCCCTCCTGTCTGCTTCCTCGGGTGCTCCCTTGCTCCCAGGCTCTTCTGGTGAACTGCCGACAGACACCCCGCAGGGTTGCGACTTCCAAGCCAGGCCTCCACCAGAGAGGCGCAGTGCCCCGCCCTGCGCTGCGGGCCGAGGCCGCCCCCTCCTGGGAGGCCTGGGGGCGGGGGTCCCCGAGCAGCCGAGGTGCAGAGGCTGCCCGCGCTGCGAGCGCCTTCCGGGCTCGCCGTTCCCACCAGCCTGGCCTCCTCGCCACGCATCTGTTTTCATTTTCTTAGTGTTTCAACTCGGCTCTCCCCCCACCCCCGCGTCCTCCCTCCCACTCCCATGGAAGACGGAAGATGGATTTCATCTGCATCCTGAACGAGGGCGGGGCGCACTCACACTGGGGACACGGGGAACACCAAGTGCGAACTGTCGCCTGGGCTGTCCCTGGAGGAACAAAAGCAATGCTTTTTTTTTTTTTTTTTTTTTTTAATTAGGAAGCTAATGGAAGGGTTCATCATTCCCCCCCCCCCCCCTTAAACAGGTTTTGGCAATGACATGTGAGATCCATGAACTAAGTGGTTCCTCGAATTGAGTACCTTTCCCCGTTTTATACTCTCTCTCCTTTCCTTCCCTTCCCTCCCCTCCCCACCCATTCCTTTCCATCCCCTCCCCTCCCCTCCTCTCCTCTCCTTCCCTTCTCCCCTCCCCGCCTCTCCCCTCCCCTTTCCTTTTTCTTCTTTTCTTTCCTTTATACTCATAAGCTGTGGCATCAAGAGATACTCATCAGGGTTCTCTCTGTTTCCGTCTCTGGGTGTTTAGAAATGACACCCTGCTTACTTCACATGTTGATTATACACAATCTGCTACTCCACCCAACTCTGCAGTGTAGATTTTAGAAGTGGGTAGAGACCAGCACTGCAGCTCAATAGGCTAATTCTCTGCCTGCGACGCTGGCACACTGGGTTCTAGTCCCTGTTGGGCGCTGGATTCTGTCCTGGTTGCTCCTCTTCCAGTCCAGCTCTCTGCTGTGGCCCAGGAGAGCAGTGGAGAATGGCCCAAGTGCTTGGGCCCTGCACCCGCATGGGAGACCAGGAGAAGCACCTGGCTCCTGGCTTCAGATCAGCGCGGTGGGCTGGCCGCAGCGTGCTGGCAGCAGCGGCCATTAGGGGGTGCAACGGAAAAGGAAGACCTTTCTCTCTGTTTCTCTCTCACTGTCCACTCTGCCTGTCAAAATAAATGAATAAAAGAAGTGGGTAGAAAAAAAAAAGTTGCACAGCATTCCTCAAAGGTCCCTGTTTTCAGCTGGGTGCCTCAGTACTGGCAGAGAAAGGAGAGACAAGCAAGGCATTGATTTGATGCCTTCATGCCAAGGTTTCATACCCACCCCCAAACATGCCTGCCTGTGGGGAGCAACTCGGACTAGACTAAGTTACTGGAATTAAGACTTATTCTATGCATCTGCTCTCCCACAATATGGCGCTGGGAGAGGAGGAACCAGCTTCTACACAGCTGCCTCCAGTTCAACCAATAAACTGTAGGACCTGCTCCTGATTGGAGGAGAGCAGCATACTCGGCGTGTGGGTAGCAGAGTTGGGATTGGTGGAAGAGGACTATAAAGGAGGAGAGAGACAACATGCACCAGGAACATCTAAGGGGAACATCTATCTGAAGGAACACCCGTGCAGCCCCCGAGAGAGCCGGCCGGCGGTGTGCCGCTCCCCCGCGGAAGTGGGGAAAGTGGCTAGGGGGAACCGCCCTTCCACGGAGGTGGAAGGGTCGGTAGCCAACCTGGGAAGAACCAGCAGCAAACCCGGGAAGGGCCGAGCAGACAAAAGAACAGCGCAGGGTCCTGTGTCGTTCCTCCACGAAGAGGAGGAGCGACATAATGGTGCCGTGACTCGGATAGGAAGCCTAGGCAGGGTTTAGTGTCGTTCCTCCATGAAGAGGGGGAGCGACACCTGCCTTTCCCAAAAACACTGCCAAGGCCTGCCCCTCTCATGAGTCTCTCAGTTTTGGACAGTTGCATTTGTATGAAAATTTTCTGAATTTTCTGAATATCAATTTGAAAGGAAAGGAATTAAGCAGGCTGCTTCTGTCCTATCCTGCAGATTTCCCAACCTTCACTGTAAGAGAGCTTCATGGAGGAGGCATTCTTCCCCTCACTTTCCTCAAAGTTTCTGTGGGTGACTTTGTGACCTTAGGGCCACTTACCAGGGCAAGTGTCTCGTGCTTACTAGGCCAGAAGTACTTGGGGCACCATTTTTCTGGAAACTTCTTGTTGTGGCAAGGGGCAGGTGTCGTGCCCAAGCAGTGACTTCTCAGGGTTGTCTGAGAAGGTATTTTCACCTGCTCCTCAGAACTAAGGGACGCCTTCAACCTGGCACTTCAGTAGGACTAAAAATATCACTGGGGTCCATGTCGAAGCCCAGTGAAGACACAAGGGTTCTTGTTATTTTCACTTTAATATACGCTTCAAAGTTTCAGCTGAGAAAAATTCCTAACACAAATGACCTGAGTTTTCTCTTATGTGACAAAAATACAAAAGAATGAAAAATTGCACTTTGTGTACACAAATTGTGTTTGCTATGTAGAGTCTAATTATTTTAACATTTAGCAAGTTTCATTGTATACAAGGTATGACACAAAGCATATACAATATAGAAAAAAGAAACCTGTAAGGAAATAACGTGGAATGACATTTTTGCCTTGGGGCTTAAAAATTAGTCCGTCTTTTAGTGAATAAGAATTATCTGAAAGGCTGTGCTTTCAAGAGCACAAAAAGATAGCAGCATCTGAAGGCAATCTCTCAGAAAATTGCTCAACTGTCTCGGTTTAGTCTCCAAATCAAATGTGCACCTGATAACCTCATTTTCAGTCTCAGTAGACCCCCTGGAAACAAACCAAAAGTGAGAGCTTCTCCCCAGGTTCCCTCTTCCACCTCCTCCCACTCTTGTGTTGAATATCATTTGCCTCCACCAGCAACTCTAAAAAAAAAAAAAGATCAGTGTGACCCTTCTTTGATTTTCACTGAAAGAAGTGAGCCATTGACAGTGTTAATGTGGCCCTGTAGAACAGCTGCCTGGGGCTACTCTGCACAACAGGGGTCCACCCATTCCCCAGGGTCCTCAGACATCCCTGGGGCAATGAAGCTAATCTCCCTCCTGGCCTTCCTAGTGCTGTGCACGCAGCAGCGCAGGCTGAAGTCATACACCACCTTCACTGGAGCTTTCAGTGGATAAGGGGTGAAGACTCAGGCCCACAGAGGGAAGTAAGCCAAGCAAGGGGTTCTCAATGGCAAGGCTGTTTTCCACGGGCACTTGGTGACCCTCGCCTTGATAGGAGGGAGGCACAGTGCGCTGTTTGTGGAGGAGAAACACTTGTACCTTTATGCAGAGCCTGCGAGGCTGAGAGGTCTGCCATTTATGGAAACAACGGGGGATTTAAAGAAGGAGAACTTCTCCCGCCTGGCTGCAGGTGCAGGAGGGGTGAGGCCTCCCCTCCCTGCTGGGGCCTGGGGACCTGGCTCCTGGAAGTCGGGCTTGGGTAATATTCCAGTCTGCAGGGCCTCATCTGAGCTCTGGTGTGCTGGGATCAAGACAGAGGGAAGAGGTCAGGGCTCACACCCTGGGGAGGGAAGGCTTGCTGTCCAGAAACAAAGTTGGGATATGGAGCAGCTGGAAGATCCCAGAACTCTGAAGTGTTGTGCTATGGATTGCAGGAATCTTCTCCTCCGGGTCCTCCTACCTCCCCCTGTGTTGTGCACTGAACACAAAGAAATGCAGCTTGAGGCAGTGAAGCCAGACAAACAACTGCACCTGCAGGTGCCTGGCAAATGTTTAAATCTCTCTGAACCGAGTTTGGAGTCAGACTAGCCAGGTCACCACTTGGCACTAAGACGGCCATAATGAAGATACCTACCTCATCTGGCTGCTTGGAAGACAGAATGGGAAAATGAATGTGTTGGGATTCTTGAGCACGAACACCACGGGTGGTCACCAACTTAACTTTAAGAAGGCAATGAGCTGATTAGCAGGTTACCCTGGCACGGAGAAGATTTCAAAATAGGCAGGGACCCAGGAAGCAGGACATCCACAGCCCTCAGGCTCTGGTTCTGAGTGCACTGCTGCTGCAAGCACTTGACTCCAGCGCTGGGCACACAGCTGTGCTGTTTCCCATGCAGAGGCATTTCATCCGGATTCAACGGCCCATGGGCAGGGAAGGAGGCAAGCCACAGGGTGTGTGTTGAGGGAAGGCAGCACTCATCCCCCGACTAGGGTGGGCAGTCCTACACTCTCTGGAGTGCGTATAACAATTTCTGCCTGGAAGAGCATAAATTATGGGAAAGACCCAGTCTACCTGTCACCTGGCATACGAAATACACACTAAACATAATTGTAGCTGATGTTAGTAGTGTAATACAGTTACTGTGCTACGGATGAATGAAATATTTTTGTCTTCTCAGTAGCATCAATACCTTCCCTAGAAATCATTTTTACTTAAAAAGTTTATTTGTTCAATTTTAATTTATTTGAAAGGGGTGGGGGCTGATTTCACTCTCCAAGTGCCTAAACGCTTACAACGTCCAGGGCTTGGCCAACGCAAAGTTGGTAGCCAGGATCTGAATTCGGGCTCCTTATGTGGGTGTCAGGGACTCAACTACTTGAGTCATCACCATGCTGCCTCCTCCACAGGGCGTGTAATAGCAGGAAGCTGCAATAGGAAATGGAGCCAGAACTTGAACCCAGGTGCTCCAGATACGAGATGCAGGAGTCCCAAGCTGTGTCTTATCTGTTTCTCCCAAAGGGCCTTATTGCAGGCATGGGTTACTTTGCTGCTTAGGATGCCCGTGTCCTATGTCAGAGTGCCTGGCATTGAATGTTGATTCTGCTTCTGATCCAGTTTCCTGCTAATGCATAGCCTGGGAAGCAGCAGATGATGGCTTAGGTAGTTGAGTTTCTGCCAACCATGGCGGAGACCCACATGGAGTTCCAGGCTCCTGGCTTTGGCTTGGCCCAGCATTGGCTATTGCGGATATTTGACGAGTAAATCAGCAAAATTTCTCTCTCTCTCTTTATGTCAATCTGGCTTTTAAACAAACTTAAAAGAATTACCATGGGGCAGACAATTGGTGTAGCAATTAAGCTGCCGTTTGGGGCACTCATATCCCACATCAGAGTTTGATTCACGGCTCTACTCTTCATTCCGGCTCCCTGCTAGTACAGACCCTGGAAGGCAAAAAAGTGATGGCTCAAGAACTTGGATTTCTGCCACTCATGTGGGAGACCCAGATTAAGTTCCTGGCTCCTGGCTTGGGCCTGGCCTTGTCTTGGCAGTTGCATGCATTTGGGCAGTGAGCCAACAGATGGGAGATCTCTGTCTCTCTGTCTTTCTACCTTTCAAATAAATAATATTACTAAAGAAATTATTTTTTAAAAAATCACCATAGAAGAGTAAATCAGGTCAGGTTCTTCTCTTCCATGTAGTTTTCTGTTTTACTATCAATGTCTCTTTGTAGGATCCTGGTTTCGTAGGAAGGAAAACATCTGTCTAATGCTGAATGTTCTGTGAAAAACAAATTCTCATGGAATTTGACATGGAAAGCATTCATTGCCATTTTATTTTCTGAACTATGGGCAAATGCTTTTTTTTTTAACTTAAGGAAATGTATATTGTCTTAGAAAAATTGAAGTCATGGAGCCGGCACTATGGAGTAGTAGGCTAAGCCTCCACCTGTAGAGCCAGCATCCCATACAGGAACCAGTTCAAGTCCTGGCTACTCCTCTTCTGATCCAGCCTCTCTGCTATGGCCAGGAAAAGCAGTGGAGGATGGCTCAAGTGTTTGGGCCCCTGCACCCAAAAGACCCAGAAGAAGCTCCTGACTCCTGGTTTCAGATCAGCCCAGTCCCCACCATTGTGGCCATTTAGGGAGTGAACCAGCAGATGGAAGACCTTTCTCTCTGTCTGTAGCTCTGCCTCTCAAATAAATAAATAAAATCTTAAAAAGAGAGAGAAAAGTCACTTTGAAGTCTATTTTCCAAAGATTAGGTTGGTGTGTGTTAGTGATGTTAGGTTTTGGAGCAGAACCAATTAATGATGAAAAATTTTTAGTTCTTGGATATTTCTTCAGCTCCTCATGAAAAATGTAACCTGTTCTAGGCAAGGATTGAGATTTAGAGGAGGAGGGAAATGGCTTTGATTATTTCATACGTTATTTGCATTTGTGTGGTTGCTATGTTCTTCATGGTGCAATTCACAAGAGAAGGAGTTGTTGATATTTTGTGTGCATGCTACTCCCAGGGCTCCTCAGTGGGCTGCTTGGGTGACCTGAGTGAGGTATTGGATTTGCTGCTTCCTTGCTATTATGGGATCTTCAAAAAGTTCATGGAAAATGCATATACTTTTTAAAAATTTTGCAACAAAATACATTTCTCTCTATTTTTAAAATTATTTGAGAGATAGATCTATCTATCTGTCTGTCTAGGAGAGAGACAGTGACAGAGACAAAAAAAAACTCCCATCCACTAGTTCACTCCCCAAATCCCTGTGACACCAGTGGCTGAGCCTGGCTAAAGCCCGGAGCCAGGAACTCATTGTAGATCTCCCACACAGGTGGGTGGAGACCCAGCTACTTTGGTGATCACCTGCTGCCTCCCTCCCACAATGCCCTCTAGCAGGAAGCTAGAATGGGGAGCGGATCAGGACTCCAACCCAGGCATCTTCATCACTAGGCCAAGCACCTGCCTTAGACCTACCTTTTTTTTTTTTTTTTTTTTTTGACAGGCAGAGTGGACAGTGAGAGAGAGAGACAGAGAGAAAGGTCTTCCTTTTGCTGTTGTTTCACCCTCCAATGGCCGCCGAGGCCAGTGCGCGCACCACGCTGATCCAATGGCAGGAACCAGGTGCTTCTCCTGGTCTCCCATGAGGTGCAGGGTCCAAGTACTTGGGCCATCCTCCACTGCACTTCCTGGCCACAGCAGAGAGCTGGCCTGGAAGAGGGGCAACCGGGACAGAATCCGGCCCCCCGACCGGGACTAGAACCCAGTGTGCCGGCGCCGCTAGGCGGAGGATTAGCCTAGTGAGCCGCTGCGCCTGCCAGACCTACCTTTTAGTTTTGCTTTTCAAACATGTGACCCCACTATGTTCTATCTCTATTTCTTCCTCTGTACGGCAGTGATGTCATCTGCCACATCAGTACTGTGAGGATGCAGGGAGAGAATGCCCGATAACCACTCAGGGCACTGTAAGGTCTGCGGGAAATGCCAGGTGGGCTGGGTAGGGCTTTGTGCTCGGAAGCACTGGTTGGCAGGCAGAGCTGCAGGTAGCTGCTCCTGCAGTGGGTGGATCCACTCACCCCAAAGATGGGAAACCTCAAACCTACCCAAAAGCAACTGAAATAACAAGGTCATTTGCAAGAGACCCACCAGCCACACAACCCTGAAAGGCCTAGGGCTTACATTGTTGTTCTGGAAACAAAACGATGGAAACCCGAGGAGGCCCTTGTGAAATCCCCAGTTTTGGATGAGCCGCGAAGCACACTTGAGAATCATTTTCTGCTGGGGCAAGGGCTAGCTTATGGTGCTTACTTGAATGCAAGCCAGCAGTTGTGGTGGTTTTGAGTGACCCTGAACGCTTGGGCTCACATGAGAAGGGGTTTCTGGCACATTGGCAGTAATGGGGAACTACGGAGGAGAAGGTTATTAACACAGCTGGCATTCTTTGTGTCCCACCTGGCACCTGCTCATACCAGGGAGAGACCACTGGGTAGTGGGCATTGTTTTTCCAAAAGGAGTTCTGTTCAGGTGCACACACAGGATGGAGCCGACACTTCGCATCTATGTGCACCCCCCACCCCTTCCACTCTTTACAAGGCTGCCACCCCTTCAAGACCCTGATTAAGCTTTTACAAGTAGATGTATTTGCATCTGCAGCTACAGGAAAGAAGGTGACTCTGTGCAGGTAAGCCTGGGTGTCTCCATCCAGGCTCCGATTTCTCAGCCCAAGAGCCTTTCCTGGGACTCCTTCAAATACAAATGCCATTTTCCATTAAAATCACACTGATTAAAAAGGGTCATACAGGTGGAGAAGAGCCTCAGCTTCACGGCTTGACCAGTGTCCGAAAATGAAGTTGGTCGAAGTCCCCAGGAAATTTGGCTATTGCCAATTCCTGGCAATCCACTGGGCCCCTCACCTGTGCCGGGCACCATACACTTGGCACGAAGCCATCCATGCACGGGGCCCCTGTGGGCTCGGTCTCCCATCTTGCCACTTGCTCCTGTAACTCTGGGCACCCCTGATCAGGTTAAAAGTGATACTTGTGCAGCTGGTTCAGTTCCAGTATCTTTCACTATTTCCTTTGTTTTATGAGTACAAACAGAAGGAGACCTTGGGCTGCTGACAGCCTGTGCTAGCCAGACGTGAATTTCCCTGATGTAGGTGTGGGAGTGGTCTAAGAGTTAGGCAGGTGCAATACAAAACTCTGTCAGGGGAGGGAGTGGGGCTGGTAACAAGTTGGCACCGCTCAAGATGGTACCTTCACAGGAATAAACAGCAGGAGGAAACCACGACCCTGACCACAATGGGCTGGACCGCAGACCACAGACCAAGAATAGACGGGCGGCCACTTCCTGAAGGCAGTGGCTTTGTTCGCCAAAGAACTGGGACAGCAGAAGTGCAGGATTCACCTGGGCTTTTGCTTGTGCCGGATGCTGAGGATCTGGCGGCTCAGATTTCTCCGAGGGAGCAGCGATTCAGACTCAGCAGAGAAGACGGGCAGCCCTGTATCCTGACCACACTGCACAGGAGAAGGGAACAGCCAGAAGAATTCTACAGAAACCTCAATTTATTTTCTCTTTGTCATGAAAACATGTCTTCTGTGTATGGCCTTCTAATGGTAAATTAGTCTGTAGAATACACTGATGCAATCCCCATTAGCATGTGCATTAGCAGGGTGCTCTGCCCGCTCTTGACAAGAGCCTCGCTAGGCAGGCGTTGAGGCAGCATGAAAGCATTCCTTATCTATTATCACCTAGGCACTAATTTAAGTGTCTCTGTGCAATTAGATTTGGCTTGAAACAGGATTCATTTCTCAGCAGGGTTACTCAATGAATTACTTTATTGTCTCTTTGTTCCCTCAGTGGGGTCCCGTCACATAAGCACAGAGGGGACACTGGTGCTTCTGGGCAAACCCCAGAACTGAAGGTGAACAAATGACTGATGGTCACCTCTGGGCCTTGGTTACCAGGGCTGGCTTCCTTCCCACTGTTTGGCAGAGGAGTCAGGAAGAAGAATCTGAAGTTAGTTGGTTTAAAAAAAAAAGACAACCCCAAACCTCTGGGCTATGGAAATTCATGCTCACTGGAGAACACTTTCTTCCACTCTGAAATGCTCATCACTCCGTTAGGCTCCTGGGCTTCATCCGACATTTCCCGCTCTGGTAAGAGAGCTTGAGCACCACGCATTCTTTGTAAATTGGAGAAGGCATTGTTAAGAATATAACTGTGGCTCTGTGGCTTGCAAACACCTGCTCACCCTCCCACATGATGCATGCATGTACAAGTACATTTTTTCAACAAGTACAGGTCTCTTTCCCAGTTGCTTTAACAGGTAAAAACTGGCAGAGTTTCCTGGCAGAACGTGCACTCTAATTGTCCTTCTAGCTGATACCTGTTCGGAGTTGCTTCCAGTGGATTTATTATAAAGCCCTGCTATGATCATCCAACTGTGAAGCACTCCAGTGGGCTTGCTTTGAAAGCCTGGTGGTTGCACAGACCATCTAGAATGAATCAGAGAATTCCAGACAAAGCCTGAGGAAGCCCCGCGTGGCTGCCATGGGCTGTGCAACCACCCTGGGCGGAACAGGTGGATATAAAGGTGACGCTTAGTCCCAGGAGACAGTGCCTCGGGAGCTGCAAGTCAGAGCATGCTGTGAGGTTTTCAGGAGTGAGGTGTAAAATTCCTAAGATTTGGGTTCAGTTCAGATAAGCACCCACATGTTTGGGTCTTCAGCAGAAACCTGTCGGAAATGTCTCAAACAGCCAGCTAAAATGCACTGGAAACCTCTCCTGAGGTTTTTGGTACTTCCTGTAAGAGTCGGCTCAAAATAGCCTTTTCATGCCTGAGCCAGAGATGGAAAAGTAATGAAACAGCCTTCTCACTTTCCATTGTTTCGTGTTAAAAGAGTGTGCTTATTGGATGGTTGCAAGGGCTTCACACACAGGTGGGATAAGAGAGAAGTCGGCTTTGGAAGTGTGCAGAGGGAAGCTGAGTTGGCAGTGAGTGGACCCTTATTTCATTTGAACGGTTCACCCGTGTACAGTCCTCACCCCTACTGAGTGGTTATTTTAATTTTGAGTGAGGGAGAAAGAGCATGTAGGGGTTCCAGTTTTTGTGTTGGAGGTCCCAGTCTCCAGGAGTTGATGGGAGGTTATGCAGATCAGCTCATCTGAGCTGTTTCCTGGAGATGGTACCTTGGTGGGGTGGGGTGTGGGTGTTAATTCTGATGCTGGTGACACAGCAAAACTGAGGGACCCAGCTCTTTCCAAACTCATTGCTGTTCTGGGGGTATTGTATAAAACACTGTACTCAGAAGCTAATAATGAAACAGCTGCTTAGAGCAGCAACGAGACTGGATGCCTTTTCTTCCTGGGGAAGAGAGATCCCACATGTTTGGTGTGCCTTGTGCCCTTTGACATGTCACAGAGCAGCCGCTTTCCTGGGGTGGGGGAGGGCCTTGGGAACAGGACTTCCCCTAGGACAGAGCTGCTGAGTCTCCCTAGGCTGGGGGTGAGCTTTCTCTTGGGGAGAATTGTGGTGGTTTGGGTCTTGTGGCTGCGTCCCAAATGCTGTCGCAAATGAGCTTCCCTGCCAGTTCCCTCTTGTGATGGTCCAGCTGATTTTCCACAGGGAGAATGGCTGGCAAGCAAGCTGGTCAGCCACTTCCTGCATTTTCTGGGCACCCCTGTCTATTACTCATGTTAATGCAACTTCAAAGCGCTTAGGCTGCACCACCCGGCAAACCCACCCTGCTGGGTTCTCCTGGCAAGGTCCTGTCTTTCCTAAGGATGGGCACTATCAGAGGGAGCTTCCTTTTGGGGGATGATGATTCAGTTCAGGGGTGGGCTGGGGCTTAGCAAGCATCCTGCCTGGGCGCCAGGAGGCACCGCAGTGCCGTGAGGGAACCTGCTCCATCTGGCCTGAGAGCCCAGTTGACTGTGAAATCCTGTGAAGCCCTGGGGCTTGCCTAGATGAGCAGGTTGTGCTGCTGCTGCCCCACCTGCCCGGGGATGCTGGCTTATCTGCAATGAGCCTCCGGTGGGGAGAGCAAGTTCACCCAGGGAGGCATCTCCTCATAGTGGAGTGTTATGATGTCTAAAGCCAGGAGATACAGAACATTTGGAAATATTTGAGGGCCAGATCAAAGCCCGTGAATTTAATTACCCAAGCCCACCTAATTAGCTGAGGCTGGCTGCTCAGCCTTCCAGGCTGACCATTATTAATGGGCCGCTGCCCTCTGTCCAGCCTCCCCCACTGGGTGGGTTTTCAGAGATTTGCACGGGAGAATTAATGATAGTTCGCAGTGGAGGCATTCAGTCCAGGGCAGAATGGCCTTGGAATGGGCAGGCTGGGGGTGGTGGCGGGACAGAGAAGCCCATAGGGGAGACGGAGGCCTCCTCTGACAAGCTGTGGGCTTGCGCACACTTGTGAGCAAAAGCCCTGAATTGTCAGTCAGGGACCCCCTCCCCCTACCTCCCTTCTGATGCACAAACCTCAGAGGTAAAAACGCTGGGAAGAACACTATTTCAAAAGAATTGGCTCAGTGGTTGGGTGGGGCAAGGGCTTCCAGCCTCCTAGGGGAGTGGTCTGGGTGTGGGCAGGGACCTGTGACAATGGTGGTGTGGAATCCTGGCTCAGTTCCTGGGGGCAGAGGCACTGCTGCCTGGCGATTGGACCTGGAACATTATCCAGGTTTGCCTGCCCTGCAGAGGTACTGTGCTCACCTTAGAATAGGGGAAACGCCTCTGTGAAACTTGCAAGGGTGGGCTCTGCCGGTCCCGCTGGAGCCAGTACCACGTGCCTTACAGTTGGCTCTGAATAAATTAGATCCTTGTCCAATATCAGCAGGAGGAATATTTTAAGAATCCATGACGTTATTCTGTCTGATCTAGTGTTTTTAAAAAGTTTTTATGTATTTATTTTTAATTATTTGAAAGACAGAGAGAGAGAGAGACAGAGAGAGAGACAGAGAGAGAGAGAGAAAGAGATCTTCCATCTACTGGTTCATTCTTCAAGTGCCCACAACAGCTGAGGGGTAGTCCAGCTGAAGCCAGGAGCCAGGAACTCTATTTCGGTCCCCAACATGGGTCTCAGGGACCCAAGTACTTGAGTCATCATTTGCTTCCTCTAGGATGCACATTAGTAAGAAGCTAGATTGGAAGAGGAACATGGACTTGAATCTAGGCACTCTTGGTGTTGCCTACACTACTCCTGAGCTGGTTCTTTGGTTGTCTTCAGTATAATGCACATCGAAAAAAATGCTCACTTGGGTACACATTTGGCCTAGCAGTGAAGATGCTAGTTAAGATACAAGCATCCCACATTGGAGTACCTGAGTTCTGGTCCTGTCTCCATTCCTGACTCCAGCTTCCTGCTATTATGTACCCTGGAAAGTACCAGGTGATGGCTCAAGTAGTTGGATCCTTGCTACCACATGCATTGAGTTTTTCTCGCTCCCAGCTTTGGACTAGCACCAACCCAGGTCACAGTAGGCATTTGAGGAGTGAACCAGTGATGGGAACCCTGTCTGCTTTTCAAGTAAAAAAAAATACTTGCAGATTTAGAATCTCTCCAGGCAAGCATCCGGTTTCACCTTAGACCCTGCTTCCTCCATAGGCATGGGCGTTCTGAGGGAAGCAGATATGGATGAGGTGAGTCTTGGTCCTCCTCCTCCTACTCCCCACTCCAGGCTGCACGATTGACCTAATGCTCAGGATTAATTTCTCTGAGTGTCTCCCAAATACTTTCCTCAGGAAAAGCATTCTTGGTCCTCCCACTCTACCACCCTAAGCCCTTCTTCAGGGGTGCATTTAATGGGTTTCATTTCAAAACTTACACTTTGTTTTTTCTCTCTTAGCCCTGAATTACTTTGCTTACATAATACCCCAGGGCCTCCTCCTCTTCCTTCTTCCATTTGCTGTCTTCATTATACTCTTATCTATGAGTATACTTCAAAAAGCTCATGGAAAAATGGATTTAAAAGATGAGTTGATCTTGGCACATAATTTTTTGAAATCATATGTATAAGGAGTCTTCAGAAAGCTCACGGGAAGCATTTATAATAAAATGATTATGCATAGATTTCAAACATTTTTGTACCCAAATTCAAAAATTCTTGCACCAAAATAAACTTCCTTTTTAATTTCATGTTTCTATGAACTTGTTGATGTTCCTCTGTATCTGTATTGCTGAACTCCCTGTAACTACCAAAGATTTGACTGGCCTCTGGGATTCCCATGGAAGACACGGGCCTGCCCAGCCCCAGGGAGCATTTCTGGAGGGGAGGATGGAGGCTCCCCCTGCAGATGTAGCTGAGAGCACAAGTCCACCCAGGCCGCAGCAAGTGCACCTGGGTGGGCAGCAAATGGGACAGCTGACCTCCCAGAAACCCAGCTCTGTTCCCTGGGGCCCTTGCTGTACATGATTGACTATTTTAAAGTGCTGTACTGCTCTTCTCAGCAGCATTTTGAAAATTCTGCATTTGTTTTCGATAGAACTATGTGGGTCTCCCTTCTTGGCAAGAAGTCCAACCTAGGGAAACTGGAGGAACCCACCAGACAGGCAGCAACCTGGGATGTTAGTGCCAGAGCTGAAGGCAAAGCTGCCCTTCGCTTGTCTCCAGGATGTGGGAGCGTCTCTCTGTAAAGCTTTGCAACCCCTTCCTCATCTGCCCAGCCATGCTCACCCTATTTCAGGGAGTGAAGCTTTCTGGACCTTTCCTGACCCGGCCTACCTCAGACTTCAAGACTCGGGGTCAAAAATGGACTGGGACCTTGGCTGGCCCTTGACCTTTAAGCTCCACACTGCCCCGGGCCCACAGGGAAGGACGGATGGGCAGCCTCCATCTGTGGAATGCAAGTGTCCCCCTCCATCCTGAGCTTCCTGAAGCTTTTGTTTGTTTACCCTTCGCACACAGGGCTGCTGATGGAGCACTCCGAGTGGGGGTTCTTACTTTTTTCTTCAATGTGCAAAAAGAACAGACATTTTGTGTTTATTATTGTTGAGTTTCTCTCCAGTAGGCTGAAGAATTCTATCGAGATGGTTTATTCTCAGGAGACTGAGTTCAGATATTTCACAGTGTATAAATAATTAACTTTAACATAAGCCACTTATTCTATGTCTTTTTTGTATACAAAGAATTTTCCTTACCCAATGTTGATAAAATGATTAATGTACACTTTGGGGGCTCTGAGTCAAATCATACATATTCCTGACCTTATCTCATATCTTGGGTGCTGAGAAAATTCTCACTGATGTGAGGATACTCATATTGGTACACTTTGCAAATTTATGCTGATCGCACTGCGTATCACACGCTGTGAAGGCATGGGAATGTAACACATGGCAAAGACCTACTGTGTCCACTTAGGGTTTGTCACACTGAATTCTCAGTTTGGGCCAACAAACAGTTGTATAACAACAGCTTTGAACGGGCGACTTGAATTAAAAAGCCATTGTGATTGTAATAAATCCACAGGTCACAAATCAGTGTCTTCTATAGAACCTTAATTCCTGTTTTTTTTTTTTTTTTTTAAGATTGTATTTATTTATTTTGAACTGCAGAGTTACAGACAGAGAGGAAAAGACAGAGAGAGTAGTCTTCTATTTGTTGGCCCACCCCCCAAATGGCTACAACAGCTGTAGTTGGGCCTCTGATCTGAAGCCAGGAGTCTGGATCTTCTTCTGGGTCTCCAACATGGGTGCAGGGACCCAAGCACTTGGGCCATCTTCTACTGCTTTCCAAGGCCATAAGAGAGCTGGATCAGAAGTAGAGCAGCTGGGACTCAAACCAGCACCCATGTGGGATGCTGGCACTGCAGGCAGAGGCTTAGCCTACTACACCACAGTGCCACTCCAAATTCTTGGTTGCTTTAAAACTTACCGGTCATCCTGTCTCTGACTGGGAACTTTTTTGAGTTTTTCAAACTGAACACATCTTTTTTTCTGGGAACTTGTCCTGTGTAGTAGCTAAGCTGGTCTTGCAGAGTATGGCATCTCAAAATGTCCAAAGCAGTGTCTGAGCAGGACTCGCAGAGCCTGCTTCCCTGTTCAAGGCAGGTTGGTGTCCCTAAAAATTCACATACACTTTTTGTGCATCAATAATTTTCAAAGAAACATGATTTGACTTAATACTATAGATTTTGGTTGCCTTAACCATGAGGAGTGAATTATCTCCTGAGCTCTAAAATAAAAGTTGGAGAGTATTTCCTTGTCATTTTACTTCCATTTCATTCTAAACTTGGAGTCACAAAGGAGATTGTGCCAACAAGCAAAATGTCTCAGAAACAAAGAAACCCAAGAGGTATTATTGAGCAATCGGCATCAAGAGGCTCCAGGGTTTGACCCAACGTGTGGTTAAAAATGTTTTGGAGCCAGACAGACCTGGATTGTCATCTTATCTGTCACTGAGCAAGCTCCTTTCTGATCGAAATGTCCTCCCGTGTTCCGTGAAGTAAGGTACTCCTACCTCATGGGACTATGTCTACAATGCCATGCATGGCACACAGCAGGTAATCCAGGTGAGCACATCCGGCTTGTTGTACAATGCCTTGTCTTTCCTTCCTTCCCTTAGTGTTATCTACCACATTTAAGAAATAGGATCAGGTTGTGGTCACACAACCTTGTGGACTTTTTCTCCTAAGATGGGCAGAATGAAGGCTCAGGTGGATATTAAGGGTGTGGGATGATGGTGGATGGAACACAAAGTCAGAGCAGGCCAAATTTATTGATCTGGTCCCACTAGGCAGAGATTCTGCATTCAGTTTTGCAGATGCTTGGGGAGTTAGGAAGGACTCTAATAGTTTGTTGGGTTGGCTGACATGTAGACCAAAGGTGAGCCATAGTGAGTGAGTCGGATATGCTGGACCTGTCATGGTTTAATGTAGGGGAAGGGATTTAAAGGCTTAGGGAGATTGGAATGCTGGAGTGGATTTGTCATTTGAGACCCACAGACTCACACTGGGAAGGTCCAGAAGTCATACCTTTCACCACATGACCCGTGAGAAATAAATTTGTGAGGGAGTCCTGGCCTCCTGGAAGAGCTCTGTGATCACTCCTCTCTGCAGGCCAGACCCTACATCTGGAACTGCAGTCACTGAATTAGGAAACCTAAATGCAATGGTGGAGGGGTGGGGCAGTTGAAGGTCAAGTGCTGGGGCCAAGTGACACCACTCAAATGCCCAAGGCAAGGTGGGCATGGGTGCTGCAACCAATGGGCAGCGGAGCAGGGCCAAAGCAGCAGCTGGAAGAGTTTGACTCCTATAGGCCCACAGCACAAGCAGTTGGCCATGGTGAGCCTGGAAGTGAGACAAGTGGGAAGGCCACTAGATTCTTACTTGATCTGTATGAGCAGAAGTGTTTTAGGTCAGGTGAACAAAAGTCTAACTTGAATCGGAAGAACAGAGTCATGATCCTTCAATCAACTCCCAGACTCGAGCCTGCTGAGAGACTCAGACCCCTTGATTGAAGGGGAGGCTGGGTCCCCTTAGGAGAGACCACAATGCAATGCCAAAAACCTGGAATTGATGACAGGCTCTGTCCAGTCACCTTGGGGCTGCAAATTCAGAGTGGAGCAGCCCCCATCAGTGCCAGGGGAGCTGGGACCACTGCTTGCCATGCTGTTTGCTGCAGCCTCTCAGGGCTATTGTTCTCTCCATCCATGGCTTGCTCGCTCCTTACCTCTGCGCCTTTGCAGTCTCTGCACCCTTCTAACAGTCCTTGTTCATTTTCAAAAACCTTTGCAAGACTCTGCTTTTCCAGACAGTGTTCTGTTTAACCTTGTTAGGCTAGTCCTTGTCAGGCTGTGTCAGAGTGTTGCCCCGTCCTGTTCTTTGTGGTGCCTTCCCCTTGCAAATGCTCACTTCACCTTCCATGCGACTGTGCAAATCTGAAGGGCAGGTTGTCTTTGGGCTTCCTCCACATTCCTAAAGTACAATGCCTGCTGTTGGTTGTGCCTTGGGTATATGTTGCTTGGTGATTGCCTAACACTTAAAAGTTCTTTCCTCCAGAATTCAGGAAAAACAGAACAGATAGTCCCTGTCTGAGTTGTTGGTCCTTGGTAGCACAAGCTACTGTTGGTGTCATCACTGACATACATGACAACTTTATCATGAGGTCGGTGTTGGAACCTTCTATTCCTCACGTCTTACTCCTCTCTGTGAGCTCACCTAAGGCCTTTGAAATCACAGTTCATGTCTTTGTAGAAGCTTCCCAAAGTTTGTAATCTTTGTATCTGTTTAATCCCCAGCAGCGTTTTGTAGCTTTGAGCAAAAGCAGACATTTAAGTGTATAAATAGTGAAGAAGTACACACTGACAGTACTGTAAGTACATCTAATGGTGGTGCGGGAGCAAGACAGCAAGAGCAAGAGTGAGAGTGAGCGCGCGAGAGAAATCATTACTGTCTGCTGGTTCATACCCCAAGGCCCCCAGTGGTTTGGGCTAGCTGGCAACTGAAGCCAAGGACTGGGAACTCAGTCTCCCATGTGGGTGTCAGGAATGCAACCATCTGAGCTATCACCTGCTGCCTCCCAGAATCTGCATCGTTGGAAACTGGAGTGTAGAGCCTGAGCTAGGAATTGAATCCAGACATTCTGATGAGGGGCATAAGAGCCTTAAGTGGCATCTTAACTGCTGGCCTAAATACTCACCCCACAGCTGGTGTTTTAAATTTTAAGTGAACATGTGCACTTTAAGACATGTGAGGATCCGTACCACATTCAAGATCTGGGAAGCTCCAGCACTCGGTGCTTCAGGGTGGTCCTTCCCTGGCCCGTCCTGCTGTGCAACATTTGGAGGCTGACTTCTTTTCTCAGCATACTCCTCTTTTTGTTGCTGTATAGTATTCCTTTGCAGAGACGTGACACAGTGTATTTATTGATCTGTTAAAGGATATTTGGGTCGTTTCCTATTTTGGGTGGTTATGAGTAGAACTGCTATAAACATGCATGTATAGAATTTTGAATAAACATTAAGTCTTCATTTCTCTAAAGCAAGGCTAGAGAACCATTCTTTTCTTTAGGGGCCAGCTAATAAATATTTTAGACTTTGTAGGCTAAGAGGTAAAATCAAGGCTACTATGCAGGTACTTTGTAACAATTTAAAAACATTAAAACCATTATCAGTTTGCTCAGAGTATAAAAAGCAAAACAAAATCAAACAAAAGGAGGTGATACTTGTTTTTAAAGAAAGTTTTATTGGAATCCAGCCATGCCTGTTTGTTTGAGTGCTTTGCTACGGCTGCATTCAGGGGAGTTGAATTGTTGCAGCAAAGACAAGTCTAGAATATTTACTATTTGACCCTTTAAGCAAGCTTGCTGACCCTTGCTCTACAGTAAACACCTAGGAGAGAGTTTAAATTTGTAGGCAAACTGCCACGCTGTTTTTCAGAGTGGCTGTATCATTTTTGTATTCCAGAGTGATCCAATTTCTCCAGATCCCTTTCCAGTATTTGATTTTTTTGCATTTTTAAAAAAGATTTATTTATTTATTTGAAAGGCAGAGCAACAAAGAGGCAGAGGCAGAGAGAGAGAGAGAGAGAGAGAGAGAGAGAGAGATCTTCCATCCACTGGTTCACTCCCCAAATGGGTGCAATGGCTGGAGCTGAGCCAATCCGAAGCCAGGAGTCAGGATCTTCTTCTGGGTCTTCCACACAGGTGCAAAAAAGGACTTGAGCCATCTTCTATTGCTTTCCCAGGCCATAGCAGAGGGCTGGATTAGAAGTGGAGCAGCCGGGACCTGAACCAGTGCCCATATGGGATGACAACACTGCAGGTGATGGCTTTACCTGCTATGGCCACAGTGCCAGCCCCTTGTTTGCATTTTTAAAATTAATTTATTTATAAGGCAGAGTTGGAGAGAGAGAGAGAGAGAGAGAGAGAGAGAGAGAATAAGAATCTTCCATCCACTGATTCACTCCCTAGATGGCTACAACAGCAGAGGCTGGGCCAGACTGAAGCTAGGAGTCTGTGGTTGGCAGAAGTCAAAGCATTTGGGTCATCCTCCATTGCTTTCCCAGGTGAATTAGCAGGGAGCTGGATCAGCTGGAGCAGCGAGGACTTGAACCAACATTCATATTCAATGCCAGCATCACAGGTGGCAGCTTAACCAACTGTGCCACAATGCTGACTCCTGCTTGTATTTTTCATTGTAGTCGTTTTAAAATTCCATAGTGTTGGCCAGTGCTGTGGCTCAATAGGCTAATTCTCTGCCTGTGGCGCTGGCACACCGGGTTCTAGTCCCGGTCAGGGCACCGGATTCTGTCCCAGTCACTCCTCTTCCTGTCCAGCTCTCTGCTGTGGCCCAGGAGTGCAGGGGAGGATGGCCCAAGTGCTTGGGCCCTGCACCCCATGGGAGACCAGGAGAAGCACCTGGCTCCTGGCTTCGAATTAGCGCAGTGCGCCAGCCACAGTGCGCTGGCTGCAGCAGCCATTGGGAGGTGAACCAATGGAAAAGGAAAACCTTTCTCTCTGTCTCTCTCTCTTACCGTCCACTCTGCCTGTCAAAAAAGAAATTGCATAGTGTTATAGTGGTTTTAATTTACATCTCCCTAATGATCTTTTATGCATGTTTATTTACCATTCACCTTTAGAGCAATGTCTAAAGTCTTTTGTACATTTTCTCAAAATTACATTGTTTGTCTCATTATGTTGTGCCATGAAAAATATTTTTTATGTTCTGGATACAAGTACTTGGCTTGTACTTGTATGATTGAAAAATATTTTCCCTGGTCTGTAGCTTTTCTATTTACTCTCTTTTTTAAATTTTTATTTGACAGGTAGAGTTATAGACAGTGAGAGAGAGACAGAAAAAGGTCTTCCTTCTGTTGGTTCACCCCCCAAATGGCCACCACTGTCAGCGCTGCACCCATACGAAGCCAGGAGCCGGATACCTCCTCCCTGTCTCCCATGTGGGTGCAGGGACCTAAGCACTTGGGCCATCCTCTGCTGCCCTCCTGGGCTACAGCAGAGAGCTGGACTAGAAGAGGAACAAATGGGACTAGAACTCGGGGTGCTGGTGCCGCAGGCGGAGGATTAGCCAAGTGAGCCACGGTGCCAGCCTTTATTTACTCTCTTAATAATATCTTTTGCTGAGCACAAATTTTTTTTCAAGACTTATTTTTTATTTATTTGAAAGGCCAAGTTCCAGAGAGAGGAGGAGAGATGGGGGAGAGGGGAGAGAGAGAGAGAGATTCCAACTGCTGGTTCATTCCTAAATGGCTGCAATGGCTGGTGGTGGGCCAGGCTGAAGCCAGGAGCCAGGAGCTTCTTCCAGGTCTCCCATGTGGGTTCAGGGGCCCTTGGACTTAGGCCATTTTCTGCTGCTTTCACAGAAGGATTAGCAAGGAACTGTATGGGAAGTGGAGCAGCTTGATCTTGAACCAGTGTCCATATGGGATGCCAGCATAGCAGCTACACCACAATGTTGGCCCCTGAGCACAGATTTTTAATTTTAATGAAGTGCAATATCTTTTTTCTTTTATAGATCATACTCATGATGTCATATTTAAGAGTGTTTTTGCTTTATTTAGTCATAAAGAGTTTTTATGCCTTTTTACTAAAATTTTCATAGTTTTATGTTTTGCATGGATTTATGATCCACTTTGAGGCAACTTTTATATATACTATGAAGTTTAAATTGAGGTTCAGTTTGGGTTTATATGGACATCCAATTGCTTCCACATTATTAATTAGGATGCCTCCCACCTTATCTATACTGAATTGCTTTTGCACCTTAGCAAAAACCATTTGGTCATACTTATGTGGAACTATTTTTGGACTCTGTATTCTGTTCCAATGAGCTATGTTTGTGCTTATGCCCCACCAATACCACTTTCTCTTCATTCATGTAGCTTTCTAGTACGTCTTAGAACTGAGTGTGATTTAATGTTAAACTGAGCATTTATATAGCATTTTTTTTTTTTTTGGACAGGCAGAGTGGACAGTGAGAGAGAGAGAAACAGAAAGAAAGGTCTTCCTTTTCTGTTGGTTTACCCCCAAGTGGCCACCGCGGCCAGCGAGCTGTGGCTGGGGCACTGCGCTGGTCCCAAGCCAGGAGGCAGGTGCTTCTCCTGGTCTCCCATGCGGGTGCAGGGCCCAAGCACTTGGGCCATCCTCCACTGAACTCCCGGGCAATAGCAGAGAGCTGGACTGGAAGAGGAGCGACCGGGACAGAATCCAGCGCCCTGACTGGGAGTAGAACCCGGTGTGCCTGCGCCACAGGCGGAGGATTAGCCTATTGAGCCGCGGTGCCGGCCTATATAGCATGTTTAATGGGTGTCCTGTTCCTCACATCACTAATACTTGGTTAACCCTGCCAGCAAATCTCATTTGGCACAGTTTAACCTAGGGAATAAGATACAGATTTGCTTCTGTTTCTGTAGAACTTGTACCTTGCGTACATACATGTACTCTCTTACGGTTGCAAAACTTGGCCTTCTACAGAGTTCTATGAGATATTTTCTGAGGTGTATTAAATACATGAGGAAACAGACATGAGACGTGACTGAGGAACCATGGCTTTTAAATATGAACACGGACTCCAGCATATTCCCTATCACGTCTTCTTCATTTTCCTCAGAGTCATACAGATGGCTGAAAAGCTCCCTGTACCCTCCCAGCACTCCCAGCTCACTCTCCCTGGGCTCAATCTGCCCCAGCGGCTTGGCCTTCTGCCACTTCGTGCTCATCCCTGTCCTGGGCCTGTCCCTGCCTGGCCTCTCTACCCTGAACCGAACCACTTCCTTCAAGCCTGTGCCCCAGTCTCGCTCTCTCATTGAGCCTTTCCTGAGACCCAATCAAAAAGGTGAAACTACTCTCTGCCCAGTTTCCCTTCATGTTTCGTGCTGCCCTAGCATGTACCACTGCTCAACATGTTATTTTGTTTTCTGATTCTTCTCACTTAGACAGTAAACGCACTGATGCTAGGGGCTTTTTGCTTTGTTTACTATTGTTTCCCTAGGCTCTAGAGAGTCCCTAGAGTCCCACAGACTGACTGGTAAATGAATAAATCCTAATTTGTCCTGAGACAAATCTCTCAGAGACCAAATTTCTCTCTCTCAGCACAATTTCTCCTAGAAGTCAGTTTCTTATGCAGGATACATATTTCGTTGTTTTAAAATTTTTTCTTTGGCCTCCAATAGGTCTTTGATCAAGGGTCTGAGGGAACCAATATATAGACATCTGCAAAGAAAGTGAGTATAACAATGTTTTATACGTGTTTCTCATAGAGGTGTTTCCTGGTAACACCTGACTTCATCATAGTTTTAAAAAGCATCCCCAATGCACACAAAAGAATCAGAATCCAACAACACAAAGAGGAAATTAAGAAAATAATTCCACTTTTAATAACATCAAGAACAATAAAATACTTAGAAATAAACTCAACCAAGGAAGCACATGACTTGTACACTGAAAAACAGAAAACATAGGTGAAGGCAATCAGAAATAAATGAAGACATTTCATGATCATGGCTTAGAAGATTTAATGTTTTTAATTAATTTATTGTTATAAATTAAAATGTTAATTCTCCTCCAGATATCTTTAGTTTCAGTGTTATCCCTGTCAAAAGTTCAATGGCATTTTTGCAGAAGTAGAAAAAATCATTCTAAAATTCACATGGAAGCTCAATGCCTCTTGAATAGCCAAAATGATATTGAAAAAGGTCAATGTTGAAGGTTCCTTGCTTCTTAATTTCAAAATTTACTACAAAACTATAGTAATCCAGTGTGGTACTGTGGGGAGCAACCCGGACTGGACTGTTACTGGAATTAAGACTTATTCTATGCATCTGCTCTCCCACAATATGGCGCTGGGAGAGAAGAAAACAGCTTCTACACAGCTGCCTCCAGTTCAGCCAATGAGCTGTAGGACTTGCTCCTGATTGGAGGAGAGCAGCGTGCTCGGCGTGTGGGCAGCCGAGTTGGGATTGGTGGAGGAGGATTATAAAGGAGGAGAGAGACGGCATGCACCAGGAACATCTAAGGGGAACATCTAAGGGGAACACCTGTGCAGCCCCCGAGAGAGCCGGCCGGTGGTGTGCCGCTCCCCTGCGGAAGTGGGGAATGTGGCCAGGGGGAACTGCCCTTCCACAGAGGTGGAAGGGACAGTAGCCAACCCGGGAAGAACCAGCAGCAAACCCGGGGAGGGCCGAGCAGACAGAAGAACAGCGCAGGGTCCTGTGTCGTTCCTCCACGAAGAGGGGGAGCGACATAATGGTGCCGTGACTCGGATATGAAGCCTAGGCAGGGTCCTGTGTCGTTCCTCCATGAAGAGGGGGAGCGACATAATGGTGCCGTGACTCGGATAGGAAACTTAGGAGGGAAGAAATGGGAAAATATCGGAGAGAGATACTAGCAAACAGCCTAGGGAAAAGCCAGACAAAAGAGGTGCCAGAGGAAGCTGTTGAAAGCCTAGGCATAGATTCAGATACGGACTACAAGGGGAAGCTGGGAGAAATCTCTAAGGTTGAAAGCGAAAGTGAAAGCTAGAACAAACAGACTCGGACGCGGACTGTGGGGAGAGGCCAGGAGAAATGAGGGAGGAGTATTGTTGGAAGAAAACTTAGGGAAACATACCGGGTAGAGAAAAATGTTAGGGAAATTGAAGCCGCGGGGGGCAGGCCGAGGCGGAGACGAAAGCCACTTTGGGATTCTCAAGTTAGCCCGGGAATAGGGGGCAAAAAGTTGAAACCAGAAGCGGAAACGTAAGCCGGATTGGGATCCGTCTGATTAGCCCGGGGAGCAAAGGACGGGAAGCCAAATCGTGGGGCGGAGACGTGAGCTGGGTTGAATTCGCCAGGCTAGCCCGGGGAACTTGGATTGAATGCTAGTGGCGGAGACGTGAGCTGACGCTGTGTGATTCGCGAAGGTTGCCGCGCGCAGAGAGAGCGTGCGGGGCACAAGTAGATAGGGAACGCGGGGCTAGCGCGAGACCGCGGAGTGTGCGCGCGAAGCCGAGCCTCGCAGAGCCGCGAAGCCGCGCAGATGAGAGAGGCGCGGGCTGAAGTGGCTCAGAGCCGGAAAGCCGCCGAGAGGCGGCCTCGGGGCGGGCGCCGGGAAGCCACGGGGATAAGAGAAACAGAAGTTTAGAAGTAAAATGAGAGAAATAGGAATGCTGGAAGATAGAAGTAAAATGGGAGAAATAGGAATGCCCGGAGATAGAGAAATAGAGAAATAGAAAGGCCTCCCTACAATACTGCAATGAGAAGGCTTGGATTCGGTCTGCCTGATTAAGTGAGGCGATGAGCACCTGCGGGCGGCTAGCAGCTTATGCGCCGCAGGTCACCGAAGACAGGTACGAATTAACATCAGTAAGGCCTCCCCACAATACAGCAATTAGGAGGCTTGGATTCGGTCTGCCTGATTAAGGCGGTAAGCACCAGCAGGCGGCTCGACCAGAGTGTGAGCCGCAGGTCACTGAACACAGGCACGCATCAGCGCCTAAAAACCTCCTCACAACATGGCGAAGAGAGGACCCGGATTCGGTTTGCCTGATTGATAGGACTTGTAAGAACCTGTGGCAACTCTAGCAAGCAGAGCAGAGTGTGTGCCGCGGGACACCGAAGACAGGCGCGTATCAACGCCAAAAAAAATAAAAAGAAAGGGGGATCTGTGGGGAGCAACCCGGACTGGACTGTTACTGGAATTAAGACTTATTCTATGCATCTGCTCTCCCACAATATGGCGCTGGGAGAGAAGAAAACAGCTTCTACACAGCTGCCTCCAGTTCAGCCAATGAGCTGTAGGACTTGCTCCTGATTGGAGGAGAGCAGCGTGCTCGGCGTGTGGGCAGCCGAGTTGGGATTGGTGGAGGAGGATTATAAAGGAGGAGAGAGACGGCATGCACCAGGAACATCTAAGGGGAACATCTAAGGGGAACACCTGTGCAGCCCCCGAGAGAGCCGGCCGGTGGTGTGCCGCTCCCCTGCGGAAGTGGGGAATGTGGCCAGGGGGAACTGCCCTTCCACAGAGGTGGAAGGGACAGTAGCCAACCCGGGAAGAACCAGCAGCAAACCCGGGGAGGGCCGAGCAGACGAAAGAACAGCGCAGGGTCTTGTGTCGCTCCTCCATGAAGAGGGGGAGTGACAGGTACAGGCACAAAAATGGGCATATATACCAACAGAATAAAATCCCACACATAAATGGTCAAATGATTTTTGACACAAGTATCAAGATGATTCAGTCAGGGAAATAACAGTATTTTCAACAAAAGGTGGTGGGAAAATGGATATCCATATTCAAAATAATTAAATTGTACCTTAACTTTATATCATATGCAAAAATTAACTAAAATGGAACAAAGATATACATATCAGAGCTAAAACTGCAAAACATAGGGGAAGAGATTCATGACGTTGGATTTGGCAACAATTTCTTGGGTAGGAAACTCTGACATTTTAAAATATGTTTTCTCTTCCTCCTTGTTTCCTGAAGATGTGTAACTCCTAAAGTTCTTAGACCTTTCAGAATAAGTATCTTTAGGTAAGCTAATAAGTTAGCTAGGACTGGGGCCTCCTTGATAGCTTCAGGCTGGGGGCTGATCATAGGAAAATCCAAGGCATGATTCGAAGGTTGCAACTTTCACCCCTCCTCCCAACTTCTAGGGAGAGAGAGGGACTGAAAGTTCAGTTGATCACCAATGATCAGTGCTTTAATTAATCATGCCTGTGTAATTAAGCTTCTATAAAAACCCAAGAGAATGTGTCCAGAGAGCTTCAGATAGATGAACATGTGGAAGGTTCCCAGAGAGTGATCTCCCAGAAAAGGCATGGAGCTTTGTGTCCTTTTCCCCAAGCCTGATACTGTGTGTCTCTTCCATCTGGGTATTCATTGATCTCCTTTGTAATATCCTTTATAATAAACCTATAAATGTAAATGTTTCCCTGGGTTCTGTGAGCTGTCCTAGCAAGTGATTCGAACCTGAGGAGAACATCATGGGAACCCTGATTTATAGCTGTTGGGTCTGAAGTTCAAGAACCCAAACTTGCAATTGGTGTCTGAAGTTTGGATCAGTCTTATGGGACTAAGCCTTCAACCTGTGGGATATAATATCAGAACCAAATTAAATGAGGGGATGCCCGACTAATGTCCGCTGCATAACTACTTGCTTGCTTCATGTTGGGGGCAATATCCCCACACATCTGGGGTTACCAAAGTATTCTGAGTTGTGTTGATTGTTGAGTGAGAAAAATTGAAAAACACACTTTAAAAAATATTTTATTTATTTATTTGTCAGGCAGAATTACAGACAGTGTGAGAGAGAGACAGAGAGAAAGGTCTTCCTTCTGTTGGTTCACTCCCCAAGTAACTGCAACGGCTAGAGCTGCGCTGATCCCAAGCCAGGAGCCAGGTTCTTCCTCCTGGTCTCCCATGCAGGTGCAGAGGCCCACAGCAGAGAGCTGGACTGGAAGAGGAGCAACCGGGACTAGAACTGGTGCCCATATAGGATGCCAGCACCACAGGCAGAGGATTAGTCTACTGCGTCACGGCGCTGGCCCCAACACACTTTTTTTTAAAGTTCATATCCAGAGAAATATCACAAGAATAGCCAACAAAATTAGAAAGAGATAAATTGGATTTTATTGAAATAAAAAAAATTCTTGCTCAGTAAAGGACATTGTCAAAAAAGTAAAAAGGAAATCCACAGAATGGGGAAAACATTTGCAAATTGTGTATCTAATAAGGGAATGATATCTAAATCTGTGTAAAGAACTCCTACAATTCAACAACAAAAAATGCAAATAATAATGGGTAGAGGACTTCAATAGACATTTCTCCAAAGAAAGCATACAAGTGACCGATATGCACATGAACAGATGTTTGACATCACTTATTGTTAGGGAAATGCAAATCAAAATAACAAAGAGATACCACTTTATATCTAGTAGGATGACTGTTATAAAACAAAAGAAGCTAAAGAACAGAAGACAACAAGTATTGGTGAGAAACTGGAACCCTAGTGTATATATTTTGTGAGAATCATGATGACTCTTCAAAATAAAGCATAGAATTACCATATGATCTAATAATCCAAGTTCTGCATTTATACCCCCTAATTATTGAAAGCAGAGACTCAGATATTTGCACACTGATGTTTACAGCAGCATTATTCACAAGAACAAAAAGGCAGAAGGAAACAACCCAAATGTCTATTGATGGATGAATGGATAAACAAATATGATATGTGTGTGTGCATAAACATACATCTAACAGAATATTACTCCTCCTTAAAAAAGAGTGAGATTCTGATACATGCTACAGCAAGGATGAATCTTGGAGATAGATATTACACTAAGTGAAATAAGTCAGACACGCAAATGCAAACACTGCATGATTCCACTTGTATAAAGTGCTACTATCTGGAGCACACAGATTCACAGAAGCAGGAAATAGAGTGGTGGTTGCCAGGGGCTGGGGCTAGAACAAATGGAGAGTGAGTTTCAATGGGTACAGAATTTCAGTTTGGGAAGATGAAAGATTCCGAGATGAATGGTGTTGAGAGCTGCACAGCAATGGGAATGGTCTCAATGCCGTAGAACTGTACACTGGGAAGTTGATAAAGTAGTAAATTTTATGTTATATAGGCTTTGCCACAATTAAAAAAAAAATCTTCCTGTCACTGCCCAGGAGCCAAAAGGTCAATATGTAATGCTAAATCTCCTAATGTCTGTGACCCCTGGTAAAGTCAGTCCAAATGTAACGGATGACACATGGGCGTGGCGGGAGGCCACAGTGACTTCTGGAGCCGTTGGTTCATTCTAAATAAAGCAGATTCACTAAAGGAAAAAAAATGAGCTGCAATTGCAGAAAATTTTCCTGAACACACGATTATTGTATTAAGTTCCCCCGCACCATGAGCTCTTATTACATGAGTTCTTTGCCCATGTCTGGAACTCTATCTTGTGGTCAAAAAGGGGAAAATTCTGTAAAAACTCTGAGGATATAGATTGCATGTTGGGGGGAAAAGAGGCCAACTTTTAAAAAGTGTCTCAAAGCACTTAAAAAACAGCTGTCCCTGACACCTCAAAGGGGCTGGACAGTTAACTGCTGTCTGATTTTGACTGACATCCCCCTCTTTTGTGTGGGCTCCATGTGAAACCACATGGCTTTAAGGTTGCAAAGTGGGTGTGGCTTATAAAGACCCAGATTACAGCAGCCAGTGTGCACGAATGATTTTTTCCCCTCTGTAATAATAATGTCAGGACTGTTATTACACTTGGCTCTGTGGGAGATTGGAAGTGTTTCTCCGAAGGAAGTGCTTCCAGCTCGAGCTCCTTTCAAGAGCTCCATTCCCATGTACTTGCTGGAAACTTTCAGGAAACCACATTCCTTTTCACATCCCCATTTAGCAATGTGATCTCTCCCGGCCAGAATGCTTCCCGACCACCTCATCAGCCAGGCCTGGGAACGGAATGTGACCGCACGGGCACAGCTAGCACACTGGGGTTTAGGTCTTGTTTCTGTGTTGTGTTTGTGAGTAACACAGCAAAGGCAAGAGTTTTCCTCCTGAGAATACTTTGTCAACCCCCAGCACATTTCAAAGGATGGGAAGTCTCTAATGAATCAAAGGATTCAAGGTCTCTAATCTGGGGATGGGGGCAATGCAGCTCCAGAGGACCCTGAGTGAGTTCTGCCTCCAAGTGGGTAGCGTTGGCCTGGGTTTTAGGTCAAGAGGCATTTGATGAGTGTCATGAAAACCCATAGGAACTTCCTGGTAATTTTCTGTAACTTTATTTGGAAATGATCAGACCAAAGGAAATGAAGTATAAGAAGAACAAGACAGTGATTCCCTGCTTTAAGATACAGTGATTAAAAAGAGAGAGAGGGGAGGGAGAAAAAGAGAAATCAAATCTTTCAAAAAATCAAGGAGGGATGTTGCAAATTATATGACTTTGGATGAGCGATTTCTTTTATTTATTTTAGAAAATCCTGTAAAGCATAACTCAGCACAAAACAAGACCATCCAGCAAATTTTACCACATAGATTATTGGATTATTACAGACCGCCTCAAATCCCCAGTACGTGTTGCCATGGAAACTCTTGGTCATAGTGAAGCTCCTTACCACACAGAGAACAATCACAGTGGGCGGGCCCTTTCATTTGGCGTCATTCTCATTGAAGTGGGCAAGTGTATGTGTGTTGTGCCGAGGGAGGACTGACAGAATGGGAGAATAGATAGTGGGATTAATCACGGTCAGAGCGGTAGTGGTTTTTAGTGGTCACATACGGCACAGGTTTTGTTTTTTTTTCAGGCATTTAACCTAAGTACTTGGTATTCTATGTAAAACAGTTAAAATGTATTTCTTCCTTAAGTCTATAAACTAGAATCATATCAGTTGCCAAAGTTTCTTACGTAGGTCAGAAAATGTACAGAAAGCCTTTAAACTTTGTCCTGTGGTAGGAAATTCACTTTGCAGTCCACTGTCTAGAGGCAGTCTGTGTGCGGACTAACACAGCCCGGTGTTTGCTAGAAAAATGATAGGAGAGAGGCAGCTGCAGTGCCTCATACCCCCGCAGCCTCTTTAATCACAAGCTTTTACTAAATGCTGCATGGGTTTTACATATTTTTAGAGTTGGTGATTGTTTAGATTTACACAGGTGTTCAGCAATGTCCTTATGCATTCGGGCTTTTAGCATCTTTTTCCTGGTGTTCCTTCTTCTGGATATATGCCCAGTAGCAGTTATTTTGGTGATGGTCTGTGACTGAAAAATTCTTCTTTTCCTGAAAAAGTTTCTCTTCCTCTCATTCTTGTCTGTAATTTAGCTATGTGTAGAATGCAGGCCAACATTGATTTGACCTTCAACACTTTGAAGATATTGTTCCCTTCTCTCTGGCCTCTTTCTTTTGGAAAATTCACCCTGGATCTGTCTTTTCTCTGGGGTTACTTGGTTACTTTTTATTTATTTATTGCAAGATTTTATTTATTTGAGAGGCAGAGTTACAGTCAGAGAGAAGGAAAGACAGAAAGGTCTTCCACCTGCTGGTTCACTTCCCAAATGGCTGCAATGGCTGGAGCTGGGCCGACCTGAAGCCAGGAGCCAGGAACTTCTTTCAGGTCTCCCATGCGGGTTTAAGGACCCCAGCACTGCTTTCTCAGGCCATTAGCTGGGAGCTGCATCGGAAGTGGAGCAGCTGGAACACTAACCGGTGTCCATATGGGATGGAATGCTAGATGACTGCTTCACGTTTAGTGATGTGCCTGTGTTCCATATAGAAAGGATTTTGGTGGTGGCTGGGGAGGGGGGAGAGGACAAGCTTTTGTTCTAATTAATTTATTTGAGAGAGAGAGGCAGAGAGAGACAACATACTTCCATTTGTTGGTTCTTTCTGTAAATGCCTGCAATCATTACGGTTGGGCTGGAGCCAAAGCTGGAAGCTGAGAATGCAACCCACATCTCCCATGAGAATGACAGAAACCCAGTCACTTGAGTCCTCACTTCTGTCTTCCAGGGTCTGATTGACAGGAAGCCAGAATCAGTAGCTGAAGTCAGGATTTGAACCCAGGTACTCTGATGTGGAAGGCGGATATCTTAACTTCCAGGGCTGATGCCTGCTCCATGGCAAGCTTTTAAAGAGTAATCTGCAGGAACTTCACTTGGAAATTTCTGTTTCAATTTCACTGGACAGATCTGAGCATTTGGTGATTTCTTTGCTTTGGGAAGCTGGGAGATCATCTTTTTAGTGGATATATTGCCATCCCAAATAAAGCAGCAATCTGTGAGTGAAGACAGTTGAACTGAATTCGTATGACTCAAAAGCAGTATCTGCCCAGGAGTGTGCAGGAGCGCTGTACAATGTCTGATGTTACTCAATTCTGCTTTTATGTTATTGTCTCAATGTCATCTGTGACTCAAGACTTAGGGTGACTTCCTCAGATTCATATTCTAGTTCACTAATTCTTTCTTCACCTTTGTCAAGTGTGGTATTCAAACCAATCATGAGTTTTAAATTTATTGACTATGTACCTTCTTTGTAAAAGTTTTCTTTCCAAAAGCTAGATATATTTCCTTTAAAGTATCTTGTTATTTCCGTACATATTCTATTCTTTATTTTTTAAATAATTTAAAAATATTTATTTTACAATTTACTTAAGAATATTAATCTATTTCAAGTTCATGGAGTTTGCTGTGTCTGATGACTTATTCATGATAAATACTTCCTTGTGTATATGTTTATGTTTTAAATATGAAGATTAATATTTTTAAGATGCTTATTTCTTTTCATTGAATTGAAAGGCAGAGAGAGAGGAGAGAGAGAGAGAGAGAGAGAGAGATTTTCCATCCATTCTTTCACTCCCCAAATGCCCACAACAGCCAGAGTTGGACCAGGCCAAAGCCAGGAGCCAGGGGCTCCATCCAGATCTCTTATGGGGATGGCAAGGGTCCGAGCACTTGAGCCATAATTTGCTGCCTCCCAGGATGCATCAGTAGGACCTGGATGGGAAGCAGAGCAGCCAGAATTAGAACTGGCACTGACATGGGATGAGGTGTCCCCAGTGGTGTCCCAACTGCTGTGCTAAAATGCCCATCCCTCCTTGTGTGTTCTGAAACTTCTGGTTGTGAGATTTCTCTCTCTCTCTCTCTCTCTTTTAAAAAGGTTTATTTGTCGGCCGGCGCCGCGGCTCACTAGGCTAATCCTCCGCCTAGCGGCGCCGGCACCCTGGGTTCTAGTCCCGGTCGGGGCGCCGGAGTCTGTCCCGGTTGCCCCTCTTCCAGGCCAGCCCTCTGCTGTGGCCAGGGAGTGCAGTGGAGGATGGCCCAGGTGCTTGGGCCCTGCACCCCATGGGAGACCAGGAAAAGCACCTGGCTCCTGGCTCCTGCCATCGGATCAGCGCGGTGCGCCGGTCGCAGCGCGCCAGCCGCGGCGGCCATTGGAGGGTGAACCAACGGCAAAAGGAAGACCTTTCTCTCTGTCTCTCTCTCTCTCACTGTCCACTCTGCCTGTCACACAAAAAAAAAAAAAAAAAAAAAAAAAAAAAAAGAGGTTTATTTGTCTGGAATAGTTACAGAGAGAGAGGGGGAGAAAGAAAGAGGGAGGGAGAGAGGGCGAGAGGGAGAGGGAAAAAGAGAGAGAGAGAGAGAGAGAGAATCTTCCATCTGTTGGTTCACTCCCCAGATGGCTACAACGGCTAGGGATAGGCCAAGTGAAAGCCAAGAGCTTCTTGCAGGTCTGCCACAAGAGTAGCAGGGGCTCAAACACTTGAGCCATCCTCTGCTGCTTTTTCCCAGATCATTAGCAGGGAACTGGATCAGAAGTAGAACAGCCAGGACAGAAACCGGCACCCATGTGGGATACCAGTGACGCAGGCAGCAGCTTTACCCTTTATGCCACAACATTGGCCACTGTGAGATTCTCTTGAATGGGGATCTTTTCTCCTGCAATCCTGTTGTTGAAAGGCCATCCCTTGGTGCAGCTTTGTGAGTGTTTCTCTGGATTCCCGGGAGCTCCTGAGCGCTCAGGACACTGCAGAGTGCTTTTCCTGGAGGCCTGGTCCTGCAACCAAACTCTGGGGAGGGTCACCTAGGCTGATCTGCAACTTTTTTGGGCTCAGCTGACTTAAAGAGTTTGAGCCCCTACTTGTTTCTGCACCCTGCAGTGTGTGGCTTGCCACCCCCAACACCCCCACCCAGAGTCCCAAGCAGAGCTCTTAGTAAACTGAGACACAGTTTACGGCTCAGCTCAGAGATTGGAATCTCTCAGAGAAGGAAAGTCAAGGCGGTGCTGACTCCATGAGATATTCTGGGACCTAAGGTAGAAACAAGGAATGCAACCTCTATGAGTCAAAAGGCAGTCCTTATTTTAAATATGGGACTTCATGTACATGTTTGACAACATCGTGAGCTAGCCTTGGGACTGTCACTTGGGGAGTACAAATAAGAAACAATTGGGAAGATAAAAAATGATCTTATAATGTATTTAACTACCTGTGACCCCTGCCCCGCAAATTGCAGATAGATTCATGCAGTAATTCTACTACTGCATTTTTATTCTGACTACCCGTGGTGTGCAAGGTACTGTGCTGTACTGGTGGGAGGTGAAGGAGATGAGATTTTCATTCTCAGGGGCAGAGGCAAAGACACAAAGCAATCATTCTAAGGTAATAAAATCTATAGTTGGAGGACTTCAGGGGCACAAGGAAGAGGAGGAACTTAGGGTTGTAAGTGAGGACTGCCCAAGGAAGCAGTGCTTGGGTTAAATCTTGAATGCTAAGTAGAATTTTGAAAAGTGGATGAATAGGTGAGACGCCCTTGGCTCAATCTGGGTTTGGCTCTGCTGTTCCCTTCTTGGAGAAGCCTTCTCTTACAAGGTCATATTAAAATAGTTATTTTTAATTGATACATAATAGTTGTGTACGTTTATGGGATGTGGTATGCTATTTCTATACATGTATACATTATATAATGTTCATATCATTGAATAGAATATCCATCATCTAAAACACTTATCATTTCTTTGTGCTGGGAACATTCAAAATTACTTCTATTTTGAAGTAGATAATCAATGATTGACTATAGTCACCCTACTGTGCTATAGAGGAGTAGAGTTTATGCCTCCTATCTGAGCTACCAACCTGTATCCCCACTCCTCTTTGGTAACCACTATTCTACTCTCTACTTACATGAGATCCAATGTTTTAGCTCTCACATACAAGTGAGATCATGTGGTGTTCTGTCTCTCACTGTGCCTGGCTTATTTCAGTTAATGTAAAATCCTCTAGGCCCATCCTAGAGGGCCATTTTTTAAGGCTGAGTAATATTTCATTGTGTATATATGTACTGTGTTTTCTTTATCCATTCCATCTGTTGTTTCCATTTCCTGGCTATTATGAGTTGTGCTGCAGTGAACATGGGAGTGTGAATGTCTCTTAGACAGATGGATTTCATTCCCTTTGGATAGGCACCCAGAAGATTGCTGGATCAAATGCACTTCTATTTCTGGGTTTTTGAGGAATCTCCACTGTGTTTGCCATGATGACTCTATTAAAGTTCCCATCAGCAGTGTGCAAGTGGTCTCCTTTCTCTACATCATAGAGCCAGCATTTGTTATATTTTGTCTTCTGGATAATAACCATTCTAAGTGCAGTGAGGTAGTATCTCACTGGGGTTTGATTTTTCAGTCAGTGATGTTGAGCGTGTTTCACATGCCTCTTAGTCACTCACATATCTTGAGAAATGCCTGAGGAGCTCACTTCAAGTAGCTTCCCCATCATTCTGTTTAACCCACTTTGTAACACCTCTATCTGGAGCTCCTGGTTTGTTTAGTAACTCCTTGTCTATATGTCTGTGCCCCCAATAAGAATGCAAGGTCCGTGAGAGGAGAGGGTGTTTGTCCTATCAAGCACTCAGTAACATGTATGCACAGTGTGCGTAAAATGGCACGCGTGCTTTCTCAAGGTGGGCGGACAGGGCTTACTTCCTTGGTCTGCCACTCTGAGGGTGGCCAGGTTCAAAGGGGCTACACTGTGACTGTCTGCCTGGCCACTGGTCCTGGGGGAGTTGCATGCCATTAATGCAACCTTCTTAGCCCTTGGCCCTTCCCAACTTTCAACCTTGATGCTTTGCCAGTCAGAATTCCTTTTCTTTTCTTTTATATAGAAAGGGGCTAAGCATTCCTTTTCTCTTAAACTTGGCTTAGAGTATCTTCAGAATGTATTTATCTTATCAGCCATGAATTACTTACAAAGCAGTGGGGTGAGTGTGCCTTGGTTACAATGTGGTTTGGGATGCCCACATTCCATAATAGAGTACATCTAGGTTCTAATTCTGCTTCTGACTCTGCTAATGTGCACCCTGGGAGGGAGGAGCGATGGCTCCAGTAGCTGGGACCCTGCCACCCACTGGGAGACCCCAGAGTGAGTTCCTGGCTTCTGGCTCTTGGCTTCAGCCTAGCCCAGCCCCCTGGCCTTTGCTGACATTTGAGGAGTGAACCAGCAGATGGCAGATCTCTGTGGGTCTCAGTCTCTGCCTTTTAATTAACATAAATAACAGCAAACAAATGAGGAAATAAATCAGCAAAGCAACTGCTCATGCATACTTTCTTGGGCTGTGTCACGCAGTCTGGTTTGCATCACCAGAAGAATCTTTATGTCAATCAAATTGTATCTTTTTCATTTCTTATGGTGCAATATGGAAACCATCTGAAAGGTAAACAAAAAGAAAGATTCACATTCAAAACAACCCATACCTTCCTCGGCTCCTTCCAGTCCTTGTGACTTCCTCAGAAAACCGTTAGGAAATGCCGCGGGACTTCGGATCTCTCCAGTTCTTTGAAACCGGAAGTGAGGTGGACACTTTGCAGGTTTTCCTCCACCTCAGCGGGAACAATGGGCGCAGGGCTGGCAGAGTTCGTGTGCGGTTCACACAGACATTTCCACAAACACCTTCCCTGCAGGCGCCAGGAAGTTCCTCGCACGCGACGCGTGTGCAAGAACTGAGAAAGGCAGGCAGTGTCCTGCAGGGAACACGTATCCGCATAGCCTGTCCTTTCACTCGCCACGTGGGCGCTCCAAACGCTGTTTGCAGAGCCCGGGACAGGTTGGTGGCTCCCTTTCAGCCGCCCCCTGCCCAGCACTCTGTCCTGGAGAAAGCTGGAGGAGGGGGCTTCAGCACCCCAGCTCATCTGTCAGGCCAGGCAGCACCTGAGGGGCCTCTTTTCAAAGACAGACATTTCCGCTGTCTTCAGAAGGGAGCTTCCTTTTGTTCTCTTTCCAGAAGGTCACATGGCCGGGCGGCCCCCTCCAGAGCAGGAGAAATTCCTGAGGAGTTCCCTGGGATGGGGCTTCTGTTCTATATCAGGCCGCAAGTGGTCCGCGCGGCACTGTTTACGAGACACCCCGCGGCTTCCCCGAGTGACCTGGTTTCAGCGAGCCAGCCCCAGGTGGAACATGAAAGCTGTGCAGGCTCCCGGGACGGCAGGGCAGGAGGCATGTGTCTGCGAGGCGCGTCACTGATTGAGAGACCGGGGCTTGCACTCCGCGGCTCTCAGACTCATTAAGGAACCAGGGAATGTGGTAATTTGCGCAGGCTAATAAGGCCCCAAGAATCCCTCTGCCTCATGGAAACCCCTGCAGATGCATTGGGACTTAAAGGGCAGCAGATCCCAGGAAGGGGAAAACGCAGCCCTGCACATGCTCTTTGCTTCTGGCGTAGGACACACAGCAACACATTCCCTTTTGCTTTCCCCACCTCTAGGATCACCCAGGGGCAAACACATTTTAAACCGTTTTGGCAAAAGAGGAACTGGTTTTTCTGTGCTTTTGTTGGTCAGAGGAGAAGCAACATCAGTTCTGAGAATTTCAGTGTTTTGTTCGTGGAGGAGGGCGCAGTCATTTTTCTTGATTAAAAACTATCAAGACAGATTTCAGAGTTTTGCCCTCATCTCCTCCCCACCCATTAAACCATGCAATTAATTAAAAAAAAAAAAAAAAAACCACTTAGGAGCACACAAAGGAAAAGTTTTGCCTCACAAATGGCTTAAAGATGTGGCTTTCCACTGCATCTCAAAACTCTAAGTCTCAAAACCATCTTCATCAGGTGAATACTTAGTCGCGCATAAAAAACCCATACCCTCCAATTCCACAGCCCTTATGGAAGATGTATGACCCGAGCTTCATGGGAGAATCACATCATCCTATAAATGAGAGGCAGGGGACGTGACAGAGATAGAGATGAAAGGGAAACAAGCAGGAAATCCTCACTGCGAAGCTCCCCCGTCCTCCTGTCCCATGAAAGGAAAAGGCCAGAGTTAATGAGACTGCTGAGCCCTCTTTATCCAGTCTTTGTTTTGGCCGGATGTCAGTCCCTATCGGGAGATCGGAGCAACAGAGGAAGCTCCAGTTATGGGCCTGAAGGCTCCCAGGTCTGGGGGCCACCAACTTGTGACATTGTGTGAAGCAAGGAGTGTCACAGCTTTTGGTAAGAGCTCACGAAGCAGTCTTTTTCCACACTGAGTCTTCTCACTTCATGATCTTGAAGGATGCTGCAGTAGAACTCATGGCCTCAAATTCGACACACAGAGAGGCTCAAGCCAAAAGGAAAGACTGATTCTCTACTGTGCTAGTCAAGGTATTTTGCCCTCTGCTAGTCTCTGTAAAAATATTCTCTTTTTAATTTGTTAAAAAGATTCATTTATTGATTAACTCAAAAGGCAGTGCGTAAAGGAGGGAAGGAGGAGTGGGGAAAAGAGAGAGAGAGAGAAAGAGGAAGAGAGAAAGAGTGAGAGAGGGAGGGAAATCTTCCATCTGTTGGTTCACTCTCCAAATGGCCACGACAATCCAGGCTCAGCCAGGCCCCCAAGTCAGGAGCGTAGAATTCCATCCTGGTCTCCCACGTGGATGGCAGCCAAGTCCAATTCTTGGGTTATCGTCCCCTACATTTCCAGGTGCATTAGTAGGAAGCTGGATCAGAAGTAGAATTGCCAGGACTTAAGTTGGTGCTCCTATATGGATGCCAGTGTTTGAAGTGACATAACCCACTGTGTCACAAACTAGCCCCGAAAAGATGTCTGCTCTTTCCCAAAGTGTGGTGACCAATTCATAATGCCCAGGATTCGGTTTAGCTGCCATGGTTTACCAGGACTTTAAAATACACAGACGTGTCACTTTGAACCAAAAGCAAAACAGCAAAATAATATTGCACCATGGAAGTTTTGTTTTAATTGGCATGTAATTGCATGCGATAGTTCAGTGCAGGTATACAACGTGTGAGGATCAGCCCAGCGTAATTAACAAGTCCATCTCTTACAAGTTCACCATTTGTTTGTGCTGGGAGCCTGGCTGTTCAACTTTGTGTTGACTGGCATCTCAAGTCTCCTTTCTGACAAGCACATGCTAAGCAATTCCATGGCTTTATTAGAGACGCGGTGCTGACCACAGTGAGAAATTTATCTGAAGTCACACAGTGAGCTAAGGGAAAGCCCAAAATTCAACCCACCTAGAGGCTATGTATATATAAAATAAAATTCAATTATAAATATGATCCTTGAGAATTTTTCTCTGAGTTCTTGATTACTCTGCTTTTGTTACCAAAGAATATAAGGATAAATAGGCTGGGTTTGCTTCCAGAAGGTGTTGGTAACACAAAGCCTGCGTGACACTACGCCCTGCACAACTCTGTCCACACCTCCACGTCCCAAGGAGTCAGTGACTGAGGGCCTGTGCTTTGGGCACTTTGGGAAGCATAGCATGTCATCAGGAAAGCTCTAGGTGGCTAGTGATGTCACAGGTGCAACTCCAAGGTCAAGTGCATCAGGAAGAAGGTGCAGAAGGTTCAGAGATGGGTGCCCTGGCCCCAGGACTCTATGACACCAGCATGTTTGGTCACCTTGGGCACATCATTTACTGACTTCTGCTTGGGTCTTCTCAGCCACCAAATGAAGAGCTTGGGCTTGAACTTCCCAGGGCAGGTACTAAAATCTCACCCATCTAAAGAGGTGGCCACAGGGCAGGGGCAGACCTGGCAGGCATAGTTCCTGGGGAAAGCCCACCTGCCAGCAGGGGCAGGAGTCTCAGTGGAAGCTGATGGTCAAGTCCTGCTGAGTGAGCCCTATGGGCATGGTCACTTAGGAAGCCGGGTGTTACCTGAGGAATTGTGGATTCTGTGTCCAGTGGTTCCAGTCTCAGCTACTGTGTGATGGTGGAACGGGGCTTGCAGGAAACAAAACAGCATGGCATTTGGGAGAGAGTACAGGCTCTGCACTTAGGGAGGCACCTACTCTAATTTAAATCAAGTACCAGTCTCAGTGAGCAAACCTCTCAGCACTGTCAGTGGTAAATAGGGATGCTAGCAGTGACCCCACAAGCGTGCCCTGCAGGTGAAGTCAGCTATGGGCCAGCCCTTAGCAGATACCCAGCCTTTGGTGACTGTCTCTTCCTTCTCTAGGCCTGGAGAGTTGATCTGCCAAGTGCAGCTTGAGGTGAGAAATCTTAGGGTTTTTGGGAGTGCTGCCCAGCCAGATTGGTGTGGCAGGATTCACAGGCCGATTTGGGACCTTCCCTCCACCTCTGATCTCCTTGTTGACCCTCCATCAGTCAATGGACAGTTCTTGAGACACATTTGGCATCTTTGCTGGAGGGAGTGTGGTGCCACCAACATCAATGCTATGGTTTTCCAAGCAAGGGCCATGCAAAAGGCCAAGTGGTGGTAGCACAGTGTGCTTCTGGGTCTTTTCAATTTTTTCTGATGGCAGTAGGAGGCTTCCCTTTTACCTTTTATTTACTTATTTGATAGACAGAGGGAGAGACAGAAAGAGATAGTCAGAGACAGATAGACAGACCATCACAGGTACACGCACAGAGTTCCCATTCCTTGATTTACTTCCTAAATGCCTACAATGCCTAGGCTGAAGTCAGACCAAAGCTGGGAGCTGAGAACTCCATCCAGCTCTCCTACGTGGGTGGTAGGAATCCAATTATTTTAGCTACCACCACTGAATCCCAGGATCTGCATTAGCAGAAATCTGGAGTCAGGATCCAGAACCAGAGTCAGGGGTAGGACTTGAACCCAGGCATCATTCTAATGTGGAATACAGGTGTCTTAACTGCTAAACCAAACACCTGCCCTCTTTTAGCTTTCCGGCATTGAGATTTAAAGGACATGAGCAGACTTGGGTTCCTTTGTCTTGTAGAGAGTAACATCTTTGGTGCAGACTCATGCTTGGAAGAATTCCTTTCCTCTGAAACGTGGCATGTGTTGTCTGTGCAGAGTGTTCTGAGTCATGTTTGCAACTTATAAAGAGGTCACAGATACTGTCACAACACATAAAGATTTTATCTCAGCTGCAAAGAGGGTTCGTGGTGACCAGATAGCTCATGATGACCCAGCCTCCCACCTCAGGGTGCTGGCCCATTCCCAGGGCACCTTGGCAGTGCACAGAAGCCCTCCTTCAACCAGGGGGAGAGGAGATCGGAGTGGGGACTGGCCTCCATGTGCGATTTTGCTGCCCTTGCATTTGGCACAGTGCTAGGCATGCAGTTGGTGCTTAGGAAACGCAAGCTGAACCCAAGGCTTGAGTACACCACTAGGAGCTGCAGCATCACTGATTTCCACCCTACTCAGTTCTCAGCTCCAATGGTACACGTGTTTACTGAGTGCCGTATGATGACCATTAGGTAAATGTGAAGTATGGCTGTTTGTCTACTGTCTGAAAGTCAGACAGCTTGAAGTTTCTGGAAACTGCCTTTGTATTTAGAAACAAAAAATGTACAAAGAAATGTCACAACTATCTATGAGATAACACCTTACATGGGGAACCAGCAGTGACCTCGCTCAGCCTCAGTATTGGGCTACACTGACTCCAGTTGCTACTCGAGTCTTAAACCAGATCGCTCATCTCCAAGTTCATAGCACAGTAGATGGAGTAAACCTGAACACTGAAGAGCTGGAGGTAGAGACTTACACAACAGCTTTCTGAGAGTGCAAGAGCAGGAGCCAAGTCAGTGTAGGGCCTTCCGGACACTTCTGACAGCTTCTACTTCAACTGGAATCTTCTGTGATTGCTTGAGAATCATGTGGTTAATGAATAGGTTACTGGAGCTGTACGCATGTGCATTATGCACACAGCAGAAGTATTCTGACTCCCTATTGTCACCTCATAGGTGTGGGCACTGAAAGGCTCTGTCCTCCTGGTGTTCATCCAGCTGTTTCTTCATTGTCCAGTGAGTGTCCATTTCTTCTGAAGTGGACCAGAAAGGTGTTGCCATCCAAGTTCCACACGAACATGTTTGTTTTTAGGTTCAAGTTTCTGTAATGCATACATCCTTTCATGGCATGGCTTACATGGATCCTGCAGATGATTTCTTGTCTGTAGGCATGCACATGAGGAATACGGCTGTCTTGCTAGTAGAGACCTACCGACTCCAGGTCTGTAAACAAGCTCTGTATGGCTGCCACTCACAGATGCAGCTTATTTTTAACTGCTTTTGTGTGAGAATACAAAGAGAAATATTACGTAAAGAACAGGATGTTTTGGACATCCATTTCTACTGCATTACCTAATACTGTAGTTACAGATTTCATAAGATTCCTCTGCAGCTGTTGAGAGCATAAAAAATGAGCATTATTATGTTTTAGGCGTTGGCAATAAGAGCAAAGTTGAAAACTCTGCAAGTGATATTGGAGACGCCAGAGGTAAATCATATATAATCTTAGATTAGAATGATGACCCTGATGTAGCTCAGATAATTGCATTTATTGATGTTGGCTTATAATGGTGTCACCTTGGGGTGCTTTTACATTTTTTTGGGAGGAGAGAGTTGGTTTCTGCATTGTTTTAAAGATTTATTTATTTATTTGAAAGGCAGAGTTATGGGGATGGGAGATCTTCTATCCACTGGCTCACTTTGCAAATGACTCCAAAAGCCAGGGCTGAGCCAGGTTTGAGGCAGGATCCTGGAACTCCATTCAGGTCTCCCATGTGGGTAACAGGGGCCCAACCACTTGAGCTATCCTCCAGTGCTTTCCCAGGCATATTAGCAGGGAGCTGGATTGGAAGTGGAAAAGCCAGGACTCAAACCAGTGCGCATGTCAGATCCTGGCTGATGTTGCAGGTGGTGACTTAACCTGCTGTGCCACAAGGCTGGTCCCTGGTTTCCATGTTTGAGAACTGGAAAAGCTAATGTTCTGTGACTATTACATAGGGTGAGTGTGTGATGAAGTGAGATGTCCAGAGTGAGAGAACTTTAGAATCCATACTTGATGCTTCCAATTTTTACTCAATTGTTGCAGTGGCACATGGGATCCCCATGTTTGCGAGAAGAAGAGTTCATTTGCAAAGTCAACCTAGGGGAGAGATGAATTTGCAGCCTCTCTCCGCTCCTACTCAAATCCTTCTTCTATCTGAACACTAAGTGACAGGTACACAGTTAAATGAGGGGCAGTTCCATAACCATTCCTTTATAAACAACACCGGGGTCTCCTCAAACAGAGTCATGTTGAAAAAGAACATTCACCGCTTTTCCAGCATTCTAATGGGGCTGCTTGAGGGATTCCTTACCCAATAGACTAGATATTAATGATTGCTGCATTGGCATTTCAGCTCTGTCAGGGTTTCTGAAACCCCAGGAATATCAAGCAGTTTCAGACAGTAATCAGTGGATGTAAGTATGGAACATTGGCTCCTACGATGCGGATAGAGGTCCCTGGCTTCCCTCTAGGACACCTTGTTCTGCAACATTCATGGAGTGAAACAGAAAGTAAGCTCAGGGTGAGTGTTTCGCCTAGTGGCTGAGGTGCTGCTTGGCATGCCCACTTCCCATATAGGAGTACCTGGGTTCGAGTCCCAGCTCCACTCCTCACTCTGATTCCCATTATTCTACACCCTGGGAGGTAGTGGATTATGGCTCAAATAGTAGGCCCCCTGCCACTTAACGAGGAAGGCTTGGACTGGGTTCCTGGCCCCTAGCCTTGGCCTTGGCCCAGTCCCATGCTGGGAGGGCGTTGGGAAGTGAACTAGTGGATGGGAGATCTCTGTCTGGCTGTCTCTCTGCCTTTCAGATAAATGGATAAATAGAGTAGGACTGCTAGTCATTGAGAAATCTCCTCTGAAGGACAAGAATCACAGCACCTCCTCCAAGCTGGAGCCACAGCTCACTGTAGCCCTGTGGCAGTGGAGACACAGGGGCGTGGACTGAAAACCTCAGCCCCCCTTCTCTGCATGACCAGGTGGTAATGACCACTCTGGGACTCAGTTTCCTCATTTGTAAACTGCCTGGTCCTCCTGGGACTACCAGGGGATGCCCATTAGAGTGACATCCAGAGCCAGCGAGATGGTGCAAGGCACACCCTGGACACCGAGTCCGTGTTCTCTGTTTATATTAAAGCCCATTGTACAGATGAGGAAACAGTGGCTCAGGAGGGAAAATCGCGTGCTCAGGATCATTCAACGAGACAGTGAATGCAGGAGTTTCTCTCTTGAACATGATGCTTACTCACAGCTCACAGTGGGAGCTGAATCCCAGGGGGAACCTGCAAAGAACCTGCTGCTCTCTGCTGAGGTCAGAACTTGCCCTCTTCTGGGGGGAGGGGAGGACAGCCCCTTTGGATTCTCTGTGCCTAAGGCCAATGAGAGTCTCAGGTTATGGGAGCAGAACCAGGCCGATTGCCTTTTTGCAATAGCTGTCATCTGTTCTGACATTGATCCCGAAGTCTCTGCATCACACTCAAGGAAATCCGATACAGACCACAAATGCACAGTGCTACTGCATAATGGGGGGAATGCCTTCCTTCTTCCCTTATACAACTCACCAAGATAAAATATTTTTCTTGAAATCGTATGCCTGTAATGCTCACTAACTACTTGGCAGAAGGTGGCTGTGGTCTGAGGATGAGGTCTGAGTTCTATTTCAACTTATTTTTGCAAGAGGCTTGGACCATCTCTCCTGCCTTCTGTTGAGCCTGCGGGCCTCTGTGTTGCTTTGTAGCCACAACTGCTAGGCTTTTGTGCCACACGGTTGTAGACTCTGGGCTGGTGGCTGCCTGGGTAGCTGTGAGGTCAGAGACCAGTGTGGGCGAGGCATGTTGTGAGAGGAAGGCTCTTGGCTTCTGTGTTAACTCAGGGGTGTTTGGTCATGGCACAGGTGACATCTGGGGCCAGGTCATTGTTGGGGTGGGGCACTGTGCTGTGCGTTGTAGGGTGTTACATAGCATCCCTAATCTCTTCACGTCCACACCCCACAGTCCTGACAACCCCACTGTCTCCAGACAGTGCTAACCATCCCACAGGTGAGAGGCACTAGGTTACAAGTTTGGAGACCTCAGCTTTCCCAAGGTGATCAGCAACAGAGAAAAGTTAAGGCTCAGCCTAATACACAAGGGGATTTCAAAAAGCCTATTGAAAAATGGACTTAAAAGATAAATTTACTTTTGTGTGAAATAAATTTAGAATCTGTGGTTGTTTTCATAATATACATTTTCCATGACTTTTTAAAAAAATATTTATTTATTTGAAAGGCAGAGTTACAGAGAGAGAGAGGTCTTTCATCTGCTGGTTCACTCCCCAAATGGCCACAATGGCTCAGATGAGACCAGGCTGAAGCCAGGAGCCTGGAACTTCAACCAGGTCTCCAATGTATGTGGCAGGGGCCCAGTACTTAGGGAATCTTCTGCTGCTTTCACAGGTGCATTAGCAGAGAGCTGGATCAGAAGTGGAGCAGCTGGGACTGGAACCACTATCATAACTGGCAGCCCCCAAGGACTTTATTTTTTTTTAAGTTATTTATTCAGTGATTTGACAATCAGAGTGACACCACACTGGTCTCCCATCCACTGATTCAATCCCCAAATGGCTGTGATGGCTGAGGCAGAGACAGGCTGAAGCGAGAAGCCAGGACCTCCATCTGAGTTTCCCACGTGGGTGGCAGAGACCCAAACACTTGAGCCATCTTTTGCTGCCTTCCCTGGCACATCAGCAGGAGGTTGGATCAGAAGTGGAATGGCTAGATGGAACTTGAACCTGCATTCCAATATGGGATGTTGGTATTGAAGGCGGCAAATTAACATGGTGAACCACAACACTGGCTCCTCCATGAACTTTTTGAAGATTCCTCAAACCTGGAATCAGGATGGAGGAATGCATTCGTGATGGGATTGTCTGCATATTTAAACACATCCTAAAGAAATTTCTGTTGGGTTCAGAGTTCTTCAGAGTGTGGCATAGCAGGCCTTTCATTTTGAAAAATGATTAATTCAGGTTTGTTGGAATCATCGTGCATATTGGGCTTTGAAAAAAACTGTTCTGTGTAAATATATCTGGTCTCACCATATCCCCCCCAGCTCTTTAGAAACATTCTGGCAAAGAACAGGAAAGATCTGGGGCAGGCAGACAGCATGAACTGCTATAGCAGGACTGCTGTGTGGTTCTCATTCCCTCTGTCCTGGTGCCTTAGCCCAGAGCCTGGGTGCATGGCTGGCCTGAAGATTCCTCCTCACCCTGCCTAAGAAGAATGAGGGCCAGAGACTGAGAAGGAGGTGCAGAGCATATGCAGGAGGGACTATGCAGCTCCGTCTGCCTGTGGTGTTTGCTGCCAGTGCCACAGCAACTCAGAGTGTGGCCCTGAATGTGTATCTGTGTGTGTCTGTGTCTCTGCATGCATGTAACTGTGTCTATCTCTGCATGTGTCTGTGTATGTTGGTGTATCTCTGTGTTCTCTACATGTGTGTCTATGTCTCTGTGTTTGTGTATCAGTGTGTGTCTGTGGGAAGGTGTGTGTCTGTGTATGTGAGCTTGTATGTCTCTGGGTGTGCATCTGCACATGTGAATGCCTCAGTGTGTGTGTGAAGGTTCGTGTCTCCATATGTCTATGCCTCTGTGTGTGTCAGTGTATGTTTTTCTGTGTGTTCATGTGCACGTGTGTCTCTCATGTGTGTCTCAGCATGTCTGTGTGTGCTTATATATGCATGTGTCTCAGTGTGTGTGCATGCATGTGTTTCTGTGTGTGTGAATGTGTGTGTGCACACATGTGTGTCTGTGTTTGGGTGCTGGCAGGGTTTGCACTAGGTTGTGTTGGTCCCGGGTGGGCCTTGCCCCTACCTCTGCAGTCCAGATCAGAATGAGGCAGTTAAGAAATACACTGCAGTGCTGTGGGGAAGGGAGAGGACTTTGTGGAGTTGGTTTCAAATGGGTTTTGTTTTGAATCTGCAAGTTCATTCAAATCCAATCACAGCAAAATTCATAGATTGTGATGTCATGCGGACTGAAACCAAAAATGGCTGCATAGGCCGCTTGCTGCCAGATTTTGCTCCGGGTTCAGGAAACTCCCCCACCCACCCGTCTTTTTCTTTTTTTGCTTTGCTTTGTGAGCCAAGACTTGAGGGCTGTGCTTTACTGAGCTTCCCTTCCATTTCCAGAGCTTTCTTTTTTTAACAGCCCCTGGGCCTAAGGCGTGTCATCTGGGCTGCTATTTCTAGTCTAAGCTCACATTCTCATTTACTTCCACATGAAGGAGGGAAAATACCCTGCTAATTGCGCAGACACCAGCAGCACAGAGGGCCGGGGTGGACGGCAGGGAGAGCAGGAATTTATCACGCACCTGGGTCACCTGTGTATGGTTTTGCAACTAAGTGAACCGAGGAGGCCTCTCCATGCCCTCAGAGGTCCCTTGGAGGGAGCGCTTCTTGCCATGCTATTCCCGTGACGTGGCACTGATTTTCCCTGGCTCTTGAGGCCGATCCGGGCCTGCATCCACTTCACCCCCCTGTGTGGTGGAGTCAGGGTTTAGTAAAACCAGCTCTGTCATTGGGGCCGACATGCGGGAGGTCCTCTGGAGGGAAGCTGTGCCCGGCCCACTGGCATGCCCCCCTCGCTCCTCTGTGTCTGAGGCCTGCATGTGTTTTGGGAGCACAGTGGTTGTTCTCTGTGGGCAAGAGCCAGGCCCTGGTCTGAATGGGATAAAAACTAGAATCACCTCTGATTCCTGAAGCTGGGCCATTTTCTAGTTAAAGATGAGCAATGGTCAACTCTTCCTAATGGAGCCCTTGAGTGAATCCAGCATATAAGTGTGTTTGTTCCATCCAATGATCAGACACAGGAATGGAATCGCAGTGTTTTCTCTGATGAATTAATGAATGCATGCGAAGTGGCTGCGGACTCAGCTCTTTGTGATGATTTATCTGGTCTGGAATCTGAAGCACTGAATTCCTAGGAGTTGGGCAGATGCAATTGCTCTTCTCAAGGCAATCTCAGGGTGAGAGTCTCTCTGGGGTGGGAAGATACCTGATGTCTCCATTGAGTCTTGGGTTGAAGATGCTGTGTTGTGATAGGACAGAGGTCAGGTCAGAAACTCCGACGCAGAAGAGGTGGTGGAGGTGGTGGTGGTGGTGGCAGGATGCTTTAAAAGCACACAGCAGGCAGGAGACAGGAGGACAATGTCTCCTTCAGAGAGCTGCTGAGACAGAGGTGGGCTGGTGCACTGGTGTAGGCATTAGCTCGGGTGTCCCTGTGTTAGACGCTTGGTCCTTAAATTCTTCTGTTCATGGACTAATGTTACTGGATAACGGATTAAAGGTGGAGATGTAATCCAATTATGATGTCTGCAGGTGGGAGCTTTGGGATTGAGTTGTTAGCGTGGAGCTCCCACATCATGGTAGCTTTATACAGAAAGTGTTCTTCCCATCTCTACTTCCTGGCTTGCCACATGGACCTTCCTTCCCACACGTTCAGCTCCTTGCCTTCTTTCAGCCTCAACAGACAACGGAATCAAGGTCTACTCAGTCTTGGACCGTGAACCTCCAAAGGCATGAGCCTAAAATAATTTTCTTCCTTTGTAAGAGGGAAGCTGGCTTAGGGGTACAGCTACAGTGACAAAAGCCGACCATTTCAGCTGGGAGCTGAAGGTGCTACTGCAAGAGGAGTTGAGCCCTGGCACGGAGATTTTCCAGGTTGCAGAACACAGACTTTTCCAGATAAAGGCAGGGTGAAGACCTGCTAGGTCTCGAGCAGGGAAACTATGCTACAACAGGAAGTTGTGTGCTCCACGTGGTGACCATGTGCTGAGTAGGCTATGGGTACTGCAGGCTGCAGCGGTCTTGTTCACTGTTCTACTCCCCAGATCAGGAGATGAGACCTACCTCCCCCAGAGTCTGTTACAGGAATCAGAATTTGAATGAAGAGAAAGAAGAGTGAGTTAAAGAAAAACTCTGAAGGTTTGTGACTCTCTTGTTGGGAGAATGCCACCATCTTTGGCAGAAATTGGAGAGTGGGGTGTGTGTGTGTGTGTGCTGAGTGAGTTGAATTTGGAATGGAAGATAAAATGTTTCCTTGTTAATGTAATGAATTTCCAATGGTGTGAAATTCAAATGCAAATGTCTAGTTATAGCTGGAAAAATACACCTGGAACCTGAGAAAAATGTCAAGGCTGCAGTATTACACTTCAAAGTCACCGGTTTAAACCACGAGTGTAAAGATAGTTGCTGAAGAGTACCCTGCACACAGAGAAGAACGGAAGGTCAAGGTCTCAGCTGTTAGGTTCAGCCAGGATCAGGTGGGAGGGCAGAAATGGCAGCTTTGGAGGAGGAAGAGGGCATCGGGCAAGGCTGGAACAGCACTAGCGGGAGCAGGCTTGCCAGCGAAAACACGGTACTATTTTTGAGTCTTCAGTTCAGATCAGCTGTGGACCCTTTCATTAGTCAAATCGGCCAGGAGGTGGGCGATTGGAGTGGGGAGGGCAGGCACCCAGTTCACAAGGATTTCCAATTAGTCTCTGATTACAACCTTTCCGTTGGCAGACTTCAAAGCCCTGTGTTCCGAAGGTAGAAGGCCCGGCCAGATAAGGAACATTTGCTGTGCTAGTTCCTATCTCTGAAGAAGGCCCAGATGTAAATAAGGACATCCCTGAGAACCCTGCGAGTGCATTTATGTGGACAAAGAGGTTTCGGGCCCATGGAGTACAGTGTGTTCTTAACAGTTCCCTAAGAATTCTTCACCTCTTGTCTGCTTTAACGTTGTTTTAAAATAGTGTTGGTGGTTTAATCATTTTTTGAGATCTTGCTACTAGATTTTTAAAAAATCTGTTGTTAGAAGCCAAGATAATTTGCTCCTATAATTGTTTTTGAAACAGATCTTGTGGGAGATCTTTAGTCTTGGTGGAGCTGAGCTGTGTGTGCATCTGCTGACTTGCAGCCAGACATCAAGAAGGACCCCGGCTGATTAGCAAAGTTGTACCCTTGCCAGGGCCTGGATCTGAGGCACATGTGGCCGTCCTCATGACTCAGAGGAGGTGGGGACCGAATCCTTGCCGGCTGAAGAGGCCTGGCTGGAAGCCGGCTCCTTCTGCTGCTGAGATAAGCAGTTCTTCTGCAGGCAGCAACTCCCCAGTCCCTGGGGAATGGGCCCCAGCTTCCTCTCCTCCGCCCCCATCCCGGGAGGCTCAGCAGAGATCACAGCTCCAGGCTGGAAGAAGCATCACCCATCTTGGGTTTTTAACACTGCAGTAAACCATCTCTCTTCACTGGAGTCCTGATACGGCCAATAAATTTACTCCAGAAGGACTGGGAGCGTCACCTGGATTCCTTTCCGATGGTGACCTTACATGTTCTTGCATTCTTGAGCCTGGCAAAGCAGAGGGGAGAGAAAAAAAGATCTTGATCATCAGAAATCACTGTGAAATTAAAAACAGTTTTCAGCAAGTGTGGCCACAATCTGCTTGAAGCTGATGGCTGGTAGGAACTTGGGATCGTGAAAAAATAGTTGCTGTCTTCTCCTTTTTATTACAGCTCAGCTAGCGACGACTGTGTAGGCGGCCAGTGATCAGAAATAAATGTCTAAGTTGGACTGAACTCAGCCGGGTCCCCCTCCAAAGCACCCTGCCTGCCCACTGACCCAGCTTACAGGAAGAGGAATGGGTGTCCTTGAGAAGTCACAGGTTTGCAGGTCATCCGATTAGGAGCTGTCTGCTTCCGGTTCTGTTCCCGGAACACCACAAAAAACGCACCTACTTTTTGTGATTTTTTTCCTTTCTTTTCTTTTCTTTCTTTTTTTTTTCTCGTCCTGGGGCATTTTCTTCTTTGATTCCTGCTCCTCCCTCCTCCTTCTCATTCTCTTGTTTTTACAATCTCCCTGTAATGACTAATTGGCAGTGTTTCCCAGTTTTTTCATGTTTCTCTTGCTCTGGTTACAAGTCGTACTAACCCAGTCATATCCACAGGGACCTATAGACAGCCAACATTTCCAAATGATATACAGCATTCCCCTTTCTTTTCAAGTGTAAAACATTTACAAGGAAATGTACAAATGTCTTAGGCACATTTCCCGGGTCGGTGCCGAGCGCGCGCCCTCCCCCGCGCCCGGGGTGCGCCCCTGCCCCGGCTCCCCCCAACGGTCCCCTCCGGAGCGCACGTTTCCGAGTGCCAGTGGGGCGGCCCGCGAGACCGCAATTGCTCTGGCCCGGATTGACGAGCCTCCGATGCCCATTTACTGCGCGCGGCAGCCACTCTGGAGCCGCCGCACATCTGGATGGAGTCAGCTGCCGAGCGCCAGGGGCCGGCGCGGCTCAGCCAGCCGAGCGCGGCGGCGAGCGCGAGGGAGACCGGCGCCCGGGCCGCCTCCGCCTCCGACCCCCCGTCCCCACCGGGCTGGATTTCCTGATGTAAACAGAGCGGCCCGGCAGGAACAGAGCAGCTCTGCTGAATGTGTCATTGAGGGTTCTTTATCTGCTTGGGGTCAAAATAGCGACTTAGAAAAACAGAAGCATTGCTTTGAATTCAAACAGCTAAAACAGCCAGCCCTAAGACCGTGGGTTCTTCTGGTTGGCGAGGGCCCGAAACACCCAGCTCCCCACCTTTGTGTTTACTTGTTTCACTTTATGGTAATTTAGGGGCTGATTTCATTATCTACAGCCAAATTGGAAACAAGATGCCCTTTCTGTGAATGGCGCTAAAGGCGTGTGTGAGTTTCTGGGGAGTCCGTTGCCAGTTCCAGGTGCCCGGCCAGTGCCCCGCAGGCCCTGAGGGAGTGCAAGTGTTGCGGCTTCCAGGTTCCCGGGTGGGGATGGGGCAGGCAGCCGACCGCGTGGTTTCTGAGAGGCTGGCAATGCCCTGTGTCACGGGGCACCAGCTAAGAAAGGTGCCTCCCTCCCGGCTTCCCAGAGAAGCTCTGCTTCTGGGGCTCCATAGAACGCTTTCTCCTTCTCCCGAGGTCTACTCTGCTGTGTCTGGCCGTAGCCACTGTCTTTCCCCATTTAACGGTGTTGATCGACTTCCCTGCTGGTGTAGCAGCGGTTGAGCTCGCAAGGATTTTTCATTGCCAACGTGCACTGAAGAAGCCCAGCTCACTCCAAGCCATGACAGAGTCCTTTTGACATAGCTGATGGAGAGGGAAAATCCAAAATGATGGTAGAGCTTGCGTTGTCATCACCAATAATTAAAATGAAATGTAGATGTGTTTCCAGCGCAGTCACAAACCATTTGAAACGGCGCGTCTAGACAATTTCAGCTGGCGGCTCATCCTCCGCGCTGGCTGGCAGGGCTTCCCTATAACCCTCAAGGAGGGACTGGCACCAGTCTTTAAATGGAAATCAGGAGGAGCCCTGTGTGGTGTGCGGATCCCAGGGCAGACTTTGGCCCCTGTGCAGGATATGAGGGGGCCTGGGAGAAGCTGGGGCTGGGGGTGTAAGATTTCAGCGGTGGCTTCCTGTGGAGATTTGTCAAAGCCTCTTAGGTCCCCTGCCACAGAAGATGGCCTGGCTTCCTTCAGGAACACTGGTACACGAACAGATCCACCCCCCTCCCCCCACTTCACTGCACTCGACAGCCATTCTGTGTTAAGGAAAGGGTCAGTCCATTCAACCCTTGTTTGTTTGGGGGGATTAATCTCCAAGATGGTTTTACATAGGTTGAGAAGTTCTCCTCCTGCTTTAAGTGTTTTGATGGGTTTGCCAGAAGTTGGCCCAACACTCATGGAAAGAACCAAGATCCGGTGGGGCGGGCTGTCTGTGAGAGATCTGCATGGTGGTTTGACAAGAGAGCAGGGCGAATCCCTTGTAGTGTGAGGTTGGTGGAAGGTAGCCCCCGGGCACCACCAAGGGTAAGGCACTGTTGACCCTGTGTTCGCGCATTCTGAAACCTCAGGCGGAACCAATCACAGGTCAAAGATATTTTAAAAAATCTGAACATTGTCAGACTTTGCTTCTTGTCATTATTCCCTAAGCAAATACAGCATAGGCTCTATTTAGCATGTGAACTGTATTAGATATTACACATAACCTGGAGGTGATTTGAAATATGTAGGAGGCTGTACATAGGCTGATGCAAAGCCCATCCCATTCTTTTGTAAGGGTTCTGAATTCAAGGACTTTGGTATCTCTTAGGGTCCTGAAAACCAGGGCCCATGAATGTTGAGGGACAACTGTAGGGGATTCACTTTGTGCTCTGTTTACATGTGAAGACACTGAGAAGTAGGGGTCTCAACAGGGTGGTGTAATAGACACCATTACTGTGTTCCAGCTAACAGAGAACCGGTCACATTCAAAACAATTGCCCTTAGTGCATAAGCACTGTGGAAACAGGCTACACGCTTTCAGTGGAGAATTCTGGACTTGCTACATGAGAGGCAAGCATCATTACTTGCCACTGAACTACTCTGCATCTCAAGTTCCTCATCTTGAATATGGGGATAACAAGATCTCCCTCTCCAGGTACTCCGAGGGTAAAGTGGATGCAGGCGAAGGCCAGGCCACAGCTGGTGATGTCAGAGTGGCTTGACAAATGTTTGTAGAGGACCCCTCTTTGCACTTGGACTTTGTACTTAGTCCTTTGTTTCCCCATCTATCACAGACACAGAAATATGGAGACATTGTGATGTGTTGTCTTTAAATAGGTATCTTCAGGAATCCATTCCAAATATGCATCTTGCATTTTCTGGGAGCTTCTTGATTTCAAGCACTTTCTTCCATTGTCCAACCAGGTGGATCCTTATAAAAGCCTGAGTCTGTCCCCAGGCTTCTTGTGTTGAGAGCTGATCTCTTGGCCCCCTATAAGCCTCTGCCATGGTGGGATGCAGTTTAGGGGACCCTTGCCAGAGCTGAGCTGATGCCCACGCCATGCTGTGTGGTAGTTTAACCTCCAAAACTTGATCTGAATGATCCCCTTTCCTTCCTAAGTAGCTTGCCTCTGGTATTTCATTATAGTAAGGCAACATAGACTAATATGCTGCCAAACTTTTCCAGAGTGTTTGTGCATTTCACGTTCCCACCAGCAGTGCATGAGTGGCCCAATTTCTGTGCATTCTCAGTATTACTTGTGATTGTCACTATTTTTCAATTTAGCCATTCTGGTAATTGTGTACTGATCTCATTGTGATTTTAATTTCTATTTCTCTAATGGTTAATGATGTTGAGTATCTTCTTGTGTGCTTATTTGCCATGTGTATTTCCTCTTCAATGAAATGTCTATCTTTTTCCTCATTTTCTAATTCAATTTAAAACATTTTAAAATTTAAGAGGCAGAAAGAGAAAGAGAGAGAGGGAGCCAGCCAGCCAGCCAGACAGTGACTAGGCTATGCTGAAGTCAGGAGCCAGGAACTCAATTCAAGTTTCATGCAGGTGGCAGGAACTTTATAACTTGAGTTATCATTGCTGTCTCCCTGCAGGAAACTGGAGTCAGGACCCTGATCTGGGATCAAACCTAAGTACTTCATGTGCGCCGTGAGTATCCTAAATGGCTAAGCACCCACTCACCCCTAGATTTTTATGTTGAGTTTTGATATTTTTTTTATGTATTCCAGATACAAATCCTTTTGTCAGACATGTGGTTTGCCAAGTCTTCTTCTCTCATCTATGCTTTTATCTTTTTCTTTTTCACATGGACTCTCAGAGAGCAAGAATTTTTAATTTACATGGGGTCCAATTGATCAATATTTCTTTTTATGGCAGAGAGAGAGAGAGAGAGAGAGAGAGAGAGAGAGAGAGAAATATCTGTGGGTTCACTCACCAAATGCCTGCAATAGCTAGGATTGGGCCAGGCCAAAGTCAGGAACTGGGAACTCAATTTAGATCTCCCTTGTGGGTGAAAGGAACCCAACCACTTAAGCCATCATTGCTGCTTCCCAAGGTGTTCAGTAGAAGGAAACAGGAATCAGGAACAGAGCCGGGACAAAAACTCAAGCACTCCAATAAGGGATGCTTGCATCTCAACTTGGCGCCCTAACTGCTAGATCAAGTGTCCACCTTCACTTCTGGTATTAAATCTAAGAACTCTTTGCTTAATCTTAGATTCTGAAGATTTAGTCCTATGCTTTTTTTCTGAAAGTTGATATTTTGCACTTATGTTTATGAGTCAATTTTAATTAATTTTTGGATAAGATAATGATACTGGTTTTTGCACCAGTATCATTTCTTGAAAAGGCTAATCTTTTTTTGTTGTTGTTGTTGGATTACTTTTGCTCCTTTGTAAATAACCAATTAACAATATTTATCTGAGTCCATTTCTTGATACTTTCTTGGGTTCCATCCATTTATGTCTCTGTCTCTCTACTGTTATCACTTTTTGTTGTTTTGTTTCTCAGTTGTCCTAATATCATAACCAAATGTTGCTTATTGCGCATTGTGCTGATCCGAAGGCAGGAGCCAGGTGCTTCTCCTGGTCTCCCACAGGGTGCAGGGCCCAAGCACTTGGGCCATCCTCCACTGCACTCCCTGGCCACAGCAGAGAGCTGGCCTGGAAGAGGGGCAACCGGGACAGAATCCGGAGCCCCGACCGGGACTAGAACCCGGTGTGCCGGCGCCACAAGGCGGAGGATTAACCTATTGAGCCACGGCGCTGGCGCTGGCTGTAACTGTGTTTTAAATGTGATGGCTTGCCTTACACATTGCCTCGCCAATCCTTTAGCCCAAGTCACTACCTTCCTCACATGGATGAAGAGGAAGAAGAGAATGGGGTCCCTATTCATTACATGTTTTAATTGAGTCAGGTACATATATAAATAGCACATACAGCCAGGTAGTGATTCCAAGGAGAACTGTAATAACGAGAGCAATCAGTGCACTGTGGGAGTGCAAAGTCGGGGAGAACAAGTAGAGGGACTATGGGCAAAGAGAATGTTAACTGGGCACTGAAAAAGGGAGGATTGGGATTGACAAGGAGAAGAGGGAAGAGAAAACAGGTCGGAGGGACAGGGTGAGAAAGCTGGGAGGTGGTCATGTGTCCTATGGCAGCCTGCAGGGACTGCTGAGAGGTGGAGAGAGGTCAATATTGGAAAAAGAAGGCACTTGGACTAGTTGGAAGTGAAGTGGCTCTATCACTTTGGACAGGAAGGCTGTGACCTGATGGCAGAGGCCTGGGATACCAGAACAAGCAGTTTCTGTTACAGAATGCCGCTGCATGGAGCACTGTGGCTGCTTTACAAGACTTGATATCAAGGAGAATGCTTCCTCCTACTTTATTCTTGTGTATTTTGTTTTCAAATCAATTTTTACCTTTCTTTGTGCCTTTTTTCATACAGTTTATAAGCTGGTCTGTACCTACCAAAAAACTTTCCTAGCTTTGGCTAGGAATTATGTGACACCTACAGACGTATTTAGGGAGATGACATCCCTACTAATGTTGAGTTTTCTGATCTATAAGCATGATATAGCTCTCCATTCGTTTATACCTTCTTTTATTTCTTTCTTAAGTACTTTGTAATTTTCAGTATGGAGTTCCTATACATTTTTAAAGTGTATATCTAAGTTTTTTTTAAAAGATATTTTTAAATTAATTAATTAATTTTTTTGACAGGCAGAGTGGATAGTGAGAGACAGAGAGAAAGGTCTTCCTTTTTGCCATTGGTTCACCCTCCAATGGCCGCCGTGGCTGGCGCGCTTTGGCCGGCGCATCGCGCTGATCGGAAGCCAGGAGCCAGGTGCTTCTCCTGGTCTCCCATGCGGGTGCAGGGCCCAAGCACTTGGGCCATCTTCCACTGCACTCCCTGGCCACAGCAGAGAGCTGGCCTGGAAGAGGGGCAACCGGGACAGAATCCGGCGCCCCGACCGGGACTAGAACCTGGTGTGCCGGCGCCGCAGGTGGAGGATTAGCCTAGTGAGCCATGGCGCCTGCTAAAGTGTATATCTAAGCTTTAAATTTACCTTGACATGATTATAAATGGTATTGTGTTTTTAAATTTCAGTTACTGCATGTTCATTGTACAAATAAAGCTGGTTTTTGTGTGGTGGTCTTGTATCCTGTGACATATCTGAACTTATTACTTCTAGATGTTTTGTAGAATATTTTAGGATTTTTAAAATGTAGCCGGCGCCGCCGCTTACTAGGCTCATCCTCCGCCTTCCGGCGCCGGCACACCAGGTTCTAGTCCCGGTCGGGGCTCCAGATTCTGTCCCGGTTGCCCCTCTTCCAGGCCAGCTCTCTGCTGTGGCCAGGGAGTGCAGTGGAGGATGGCCCAAGTGTTTGGGCCCTGCACCCCGTGGGAGACCAGGAGAAGCACCTGGCTCCTGCCATCGGATCAGCGTGGTGCACAGGCTGCAGCGCGCCGGCCGCGGTGGCCATTGGAGGGTGAACCAACGGCAAAGGAAGACCTTTCTCTCTGTCTTTCTCTCTCATTGTCCACTCTTCCTGTCAAAAAAAAAAAAAAAAAGTAGATATTACCTACAAGCACATTTTTCTCTCTTCCTTCCCAATATGTATGCCTTTTGTTATTTTATTCATTATTGTGCTGGCTAGAATTTTCAGAATTATGGTGAATAAGAGTTGTAGAGCCTTACCTTGTTCTTGTCCTTGGAGGGAGTGGCTTTCAGTCTGTCACTATTAAATATGATGATAGATGGAAGTTTAAAAATGCTGCATACTCTTTATCAGGTTGAGATAATTTCCCTCTATCCACAGTTTTTCTCTATTTATATCATGAGTGTGGAATTCTGCCAAATGATTCTTTCTGCATCAATTAGTATGATTTTTCTTACTGATGTGGTGGAATATATTTATTTGTTTCCAAATGCTGGACTAGCCTTGTATCCCTGAAATTATCTCAATTGGACTTGATATGTATTTCTTTGTATGCACTATTCAGTTTTATTTGCTTGTATTTTATTTAGGATTTTTTTTGCATCAAAATTTATTTGCTGTATTAATCTATAGTTCTCCCTGCTCCATCTTTGGTTTGGGTATCAGGATAATACTGGCATCATAAAATGAGTTGGAAAGTGCTCCCTTCTCTTTTATTATCTGGAAGACACTTGTGAGACTACGTTTAATTCAAACTGGTAGAATTTTCCTGTCGAATGAGACCATCTGTCCTAGAGATTCCTTTTTTTTTTTTTTATTTTGGCAGTTTTCAAAATGTGAATTTAGTGGCTTTAATTGTCATAAGAGCATTTAGATTGTTTACTTTGTCTTGGCTGAGTTTTGGCAGTTTGTAGTTTTCTAGAAATTTGTCCGTTTCTTCAAAGTTGGAGAATTTGTGAATGTAAAATTGTTCGTAGTATTCATTTATTATCCTTTTAATGTCTGTGGGATCTGTAGTGATGTGCACTATTTATTTATTGAGAGTTGTGGTTTGTATCTTCGCTTTTTGTTAGTCTGGATATTGGCTTGTCAATGTTACTAACTTTTTCATAGAAATAGCTTTTTGCTTCATTGATTTTCTCTATTATCTTCCTGTTTGCAATTTCATTGACTTCTATTCCTTCATTATATGTGTGTGTGTGTATGTATGTATTTGTGTGTATATACGCAGAAAATAAAACTAAATAAACCAGAAGGACCTAAATAAATATGTGTATATCCTTCTGGTTTATTTAGTTTTATTTTTTCTTCTTTTTTCTAGACTTGAAGCAAGAATTTTGATCTTTCCTCGTTGCTAATGTAAGCTTTCAGTACTATAAATTTCCTTCCCCTAACTAACTGCTTTAACAAAGTTCTATGCACTGTGATATATGGTGGTTTTGTTTTTGTTTTGTTCCAGGCTTCTTAAAAGAACAATTTCTTTTGTGACTTCCTTTTTTTGACATGAATTGCTTACAAATTTATTTTGAGATTTTTCTGTTGTTTCTTTGTTATTGACTTCTGGCTTGACTTCATTGTGGTCAAAAAACACACTCTATGTGATTTTAATTCTCAAATTGTTCATGTTTATTTTATTGCCCAACAAATGGGCTTTCTTGTTAGATTCTACTTATGTTATATGAATGTTCTACATGTGTCAATTAGAACCTTTTGGTTAATTCTGTTGTCCAAATCTTCTATGTCCTTGCTGAATTTCTGTCTCATAAAACCAACTGTTGAGAGAGGGTAACTATAATTGTCATTTGTATAATTCTCCTTTGACTTTTAGCACAGGTTACCTTATGTATTTTCTTAGGCTTTGAGACTTGTTGCTTACTCTGAAAGGATCATTATTTCTTCCTGGTAGATTGATGCATTTATTAATAGTCCTCTCCCAGCATCCACAGAGCATTGGTCCCAGGACCTCCACCCCTGCAGATACCAAAATCTGTGAATGCTGGAGTCCTTAAGGCTGCAGCATTTGCTTATAAACTATGAGTATCCTTGTATATGCTTCAGATTATCTCTGGATTACTTACAACACCTAACACAATGTAAATGCTATGTAAATAGTTTTTACACTTTATTGTTTACAGAATAATAATGAAAAATATCTGTATATGCTTAGTAAAGGCCCAGTTTTTTCAAATATTTTAAAGAAATTATTTATGTATCTGGGAGTGAGCTCTCTTTTGCTGGTTCACTCCTCAAATGCTTATAATAGCTGGGCCTGGGTCTGAATTGAAGCCAAGAGCCAGGAACTTGATGCAGATCTCACAGATGGATGGCAGGGACCCAACCAGGAGAGCCATCGCCTGCTGCTTCCCAGGGTGCACACTAGCAGGAAGCTGGAGTTAGGAGCTGGAGCAGGTATTGAACCGAGGGACCCTGCTGGGGTACAGGTGTCATCTTAACTGCTAGGCCAACAGCATGTTGAATGTTTGCAAATATCTTTGTTCAGCGGACGGTTGAAGCTGCTGATGCAGAACCCATGGACATGGAGGGCTGACTCACGGTGCCCCTTGTCTCTGGGTGTTTCCTCTCCTCTGAAGTCAGTCTTACCAGATATCAGTATAGCTATTGCTGCTTTTTACAAACATTGAGGTTCAAATGGTTTATCTGTTTCCATCCTTTTGCTTTCAACCTACCTGTGTTATTGTACAAAAAAATTTTTTTTTGTAAACAGCATGTAATTGGATCATGTTTATGTATGCGTCCCGGTAATTTCTATCTTTTGATTAGTACACTTAGACCCTATACATTTAAGATAATTATTGGTATATTAATCATTAAAAGTACCACTTTATTATTTTTTTAGCTTGTTGATCCTCTGTGGTTTTTCTTCCTTTCCTTTAAGGTACTTGAATACTGTTTTTGAATTTCCATTTGTTTTATCTTTAGTGTTTTAGTGTGTTGCTTTGTGTTGTTTTAGTGGTGGTTGCTCAGGGCTTTGTAATACACACATGTAGACATGTAGTTGCAACAATGGATTGATATCTGTGTTTAAACATTTCTAGTATGGCGTGGAAAATCCAAATCCCTCTAGGTTCCTTTATTGTCCCTTAAAAATACCATTTACTTGGGAATCAGGAGGTATTTTGACTTTCATTTTTCAGATGTCATTTACAAAATTTGCAAGGAAAGGGAGAGTCTGTTGTATGCACCCATGAATACAATTTCTGTTGTTCATTTTCTGTTTCTGAATTATTTTTTCTATCATTTCCTTTCTGTTTAAAGTGCATTCTTTAGATGTTGGTTAAGAATATGCTTGGTAATGACAAATTATTTTGTTCTGGGTATGTGAGAATGTTTTTATTTTCCCTTTATTCTTGAAGGATTGGTTTTTGGATATAGAATTCATGACTGACAATTCTTTCCTTTCCAGTGCTTTAAAAATAGTGTTTAGGGTTTGTTCAACTTTTTGAATCTGTAGGTTTGTGCTTTGACAGATTTGTGAAGTGTTCAGTTAGTATTTTCTTAAATTCTTATTCCCCACTTCTTTCTGTTTTCCTTTTGGGATTCCGATTATATGAATGTTGGATCTTTTGTCTTAGAGGTCCCTGAGGGAGATTCTATTCATTTAAAAAACGTTTTACCATTTTGTTTTTACAAAGGTTTATTTATTTATTAGAAAGGCAGAGTTACAGAGAGAGAGAGACAGAGATCGTCTGCTTGTTTCGTTCCCAGATGGCTATAATAGCGGGGGCTGGGCCAGGCTGAAGCAGGAGCCAGGAGCTTCCTCCAGGTCTTCCACATGGGTGTCAGGGGTCCAGACACTTGGTCATCCTCTGCTGCTTTCTCTAGGTGCATCAGCAGGGAGCTGGATTGGAAGTGAAACAACTGGAACTTGAACTGGCTCCCCTATGGGGTGCTTCACCGGCTCTGCCACCAGGTTCTATTCATTTTTAAAATCCATTTCCTCTCTGCAGCTCACTGACTCCATCCTCTTCACCTCTTCTCTGCTGTTGAGCCCATCAAACAAGCTCCAATACCCCTTAGTACATTTTTCAGGTCCATAATGTACATTTGATTCTTTTAAAATAACTTTATTTCTCTTCTGAGATTATTTTATTTTACTTGTTTCAAAAGAAGCTTTAGTTGATTGTTGAAATATTCTTACAGTTGCTACTTTGAAATTCTTGCCAGATAGTTCCAATGCTGGTTAATATTGCTGTTGGCACCTGTTTGTTGTCTGTGTTTCAATCAAGTTGAGATTTTCCTAGTTCTTGCAATGGCAGGTGACTTTGAGCTGTGTGCTGGGCATTTTAGCTCTTCCATTAAGGGTCTCTGACTTCTATTTAAATCTTATATTTTAGTAAGTGATCACTGTGTTTAAGTTCCACACATATGTCTTGGATTATTTTTGTGGACTGTGGCTCCATTGGCCATTTAATTTCCTAGTTTTTGCTGTGTGGCTTTGCTCTGCTTGTTTTTCTGGCTTCCTAGGGCTCCCAGAAGTCCCTGCTGGTGTGGTCTGGGGAAGAGGAGGGGCTTCCCCAGGCTAGCCACCAGGTGTCTCTTGGTAGAAGATAGGGTGTGGTGAGGTCCATGCATGTGAGGCCAGGCTGTGCACCCTGTTGCTCCGGGTGATGGGGTCTCCCTCAGCAGCTGCTTGCAGTGGTGGGTCCCTTCTCTCCCTCTGCCCCTCACTCCTTTGTGTCATATCAGCAAAGAGGCATCTCTGGTTCAACATGAAAGAGACCCCTCCACCACTGATTTCTGGTGCATCTCTGATGAGCCCCTGCCCGAAGTTTCCCTGGTGTTGTCAGAGGAAGCCTGTTCCATGTGGAGCCCACCTGGGACCTGCTGTTGCTGAGTGGGGCTCCAGGCCTGGTGGATCATCCTCTGCTGGGTAGGGGGATTGAGGCCCAGCACTGTGCTGCTCCTCCTGGGACCCAACACATTTGCTTGCCTCTCACCGCTTCCCAGGGTCCTCCTGGGGCTGTGTTTATGCAGTCTCTAGGCTGTGCTTGGGCTTAGCGGGGAGAACTCTGGCAGGGAGAATGGGTTAGCCATCTTGTCCTTCCACAAAGTTTCTATCCCAGCCCCTTGCCAGTAAAGTCATTTAGTGGTTTATTTAATTTCCCACCGTGCAGGGAGGCAGCGTGGCTAGGAGCCCAGCCTTGGATCTGACTTTCTGGGCTCCACTCAGTCTACACCGCAGCCTCACACTGTGACCTTAGTAACGTCTCTCTGCCTAGACATCGCTTCCAGGGCCAGCGTGACTTCTGTGCCGGGGTCCTGTGCTAGTCCATGTTTGTACCTGCTGCTGGCATGCACTTTTGTTCAGTGTTGATCCTCTTGGTCCCTGGGACTTTGGTTTGAACAGAAGTCGTAGGATCATCCTATCCATTGGCTGTTGTGAGGATTTGATGAGATAAACTGGGTGGAGTGCTCGGTACATTGCAAGGGCCCAATAAATGTTACTTACGGCTATTCTATGACTATACAGAACACCTATGCTGTAAAAGAGGGGTCGTCTTCAAGTTCATGGAGAAAAGCATATTATGAAAAAAATTACATGAGTTAAAAAAATTACACCAAGTAAACTTCTCTCTCTTTCATTAAAGTTATTTGAGGTTTTGTTTTTATTATTTATTTTTATTTGAATGGCAGAGTTACAGAGAGGCAGACAGACAGAGAGAGAGAGAGAGAGAGAGAGGTTTTCCATATGCTGGTTCACTCCTCAATTGGCCACAACAGCTGGAGCTGCGCTGATCTGAAGCCAGGAGCTTCTTCCGGGTCCCCCCTCCAACCCCCACTTTTCCAGGCCATAGCAGAGAACTGGACTCGAAGTGGAGCAGCTTCTTCTAGGTCCCCCCCTCCAACCCCTGATTTTCCAGGCCATAGCAGAGAACTGGATTGGAAGTAGAGCCCATGTGGGATGCCAGCACTGCAGACGATGGCTTTACCTGCTATGCCGCAGACTGACTCCTTGAGGTTTTAAAAGAAGTTTAATTGAGAGAGAGAGAGAGAGAGAGAGAGAGAGAGAAACTGATTTTTCTACCCATTGGTTCATTCCTCAAATGTCCACAATGGCTGAGCCTGGGCCAAGCTGAAGCCAGGAGAGCTGGGAGCTCCTCTGAGTCTCCCATGTGGGTGGCAGGCACTCAACAACTTGAGCCTGCGGAGAGCTTTAGCAAGACAGTGAAACTGTGAACAGAGCTAGAATTCCAGGTTTTCTGATTCGAGGTCTGAGCATCCATGTGGTGTTCTGAACATTATGGCAAAAATGTGCCCCAGGAAAAACTTACCTTTTACTTTCATTTTCCCATGGATGCCCTTTCCCTCCTATGTCCTGTATCCACTATTTATCAGATATCAATAAAGCTTTCAAAGTAACATATGTACCTATAAAGTCCTAATCACTCCCCCACACCCTAGCAGGTTGTCTGTGAGTTCCTCATTGCTTTCTGCCCTCAGCCCCAAAGGTGAGTGTCGGGAATGTGATGCCAGCAGGTGGGCAGAGCAGGGCAGTGAGTGAACAGTTGCACAGGCTCATCAACTTCACCATGTCCGGTGGGCACTGTCTTCAGTACCTCCCTCTGTCAGGTTGACATTCCCTCGGCTGTTCCTCCTCTTTGAGGCTGCAGGGACACGAAGTGAGAGGTAGTTGCTTTTGCTCTCATTTGGGGACTTAGCTTCTAGACCGTGCTGTTGGAGAAAGTTGGGAGAAAACCTAATGTTAGTTTGAGAAGGAAGAAGTTGAGCCGTGAGGATGAAAAAGAAGAATGAGAATACGGGAAGCAATGTCTTGCTTTATTTGTGATATTCTCTAATGAAATTATTTAATACTTCACAATGCAATATAGCCGCAAGTGACAACCCTGCCATGGGGAATAAGCAATTTGGTTAAAAAAGATTTCACGCTATTAATTGAGTCATGTATTTTCCTCCTTTTGCAAAATCTGTTTGAACTTTGTTCCACTTTGGGTGGTTTAGCATCCAGGCATTTTAAAAAGTGACAGAAATGTATTTCTTGGCAGTTTGCTTTGCTTCTCCATTGCATTTTTGTTTTAATTTAACAACATGTACTACAGAGGGGGTGGCTGGTTCAGCAAGGTGTTTGCTTTACCTGGGTTTTCTTGCCAAAGGATTTCCTGATGAGGTGCGTATTTGGAAAAGACTTACTAGAAATTTGCAACTACTTCTAATCTGATGTTTCGGGAAAGATTCATGCTTACAGAAAATGACTTTTTCCAGTGTTGATAATGAGTGCTCTCTTCACCATTCAGGGAAAGAAGTAAAGAAACATCAGTAGTTTCTATTCGTGCCTGCTGGCATCTGTCAGAAAGTTTTTAGGAGACGATTTTTCTCCCTCAATTGCTACTTTAATAATAATTTTCAATTATACAATAATCTTAAAGGGGCATAAATGTTATTCTCTTTTATACAATGCAGGAGTAGACAACCCATCAACTAATTTTTTCTTAATCTTTGATTACTTCAGTGACATTTTCCATCTAGTCTATAAAGGATGAGTCAAGCCAATGAATTCTGCTCTGACTTATCAGACTGAAAAGTGCTTGAAGTGGATACTGGAATCTCCTAAATGTCCCTCAGCAGTAGGATGCCCTCAATATACTCATTACAGGTTTTAGCTCCATAGATTTGCTTACTTTTTTTTTTTTATTAAGGATTTACTTATTTTATTGAAAAGTCAGAGTTACACACAGAGAGAAGGAGAGGCAGAGAGAGAAAGGGCTTCCATCCGCTGGTTCACTCCCCAGTTGTCTGCAATGGCCAGAGCTGGACCGATCCAAAGCCATGAGCCTGGAGCTTCTTCCAGGTCTCCCACGTGGGTTCAGAGGCCCAAGCACTTGGGCCATCTTCTACTGCTTTCCCAGGCCATAGCAGAGAGCTGGATTAGAAGTAGAACAGCCAGGACTTGAACCAGCACCCATATGGGATGCCAGCGCTGCAGGTGGTGGCTTTACCCGCTGCTCTACAGCACCGGCCCCAGCTTTGCTTTCTTTTAACATTGCAGTTTCTTTTTCATGTACAGAATTTTTCAATGTTGTTATTGAAAGAATATTCAGAATGAGACATTGCCTGGGCACTTAATATCTTTTGGAGAGTGGACCAATGGATGGGCACTTTCTCTATCGACCTCTGCCTCTCTCTCTGTCTCCCTCCCTTTCTTCTTTCTTTGCTGGAAAAAAAAAAACCACAAGTTTATATGGAATCAATGAATTTAATTTCACTTGGAGACAAAACTGATTTTTTTTTACAGGGACAGTGAAATTATTTGAAATTCTATAGAACATGACAGGTTTGCATATTCATCCCTGGCCTGTAGTTTACAAAGAGGTGCAAAATAGCTTGATGAAAACCCACAGGGTAAAAATCTGACCCCTGGAGAAGGGTGTGCCATAGACAACGCGTGGGTTTTCACTGAAGCACAGACTTTTTTCTACTCAGTCTGTGGGTCCTTTTTCATTCCCTTCCTCCCTCCAAAAGTGAATTACATCTGAGGAGTAGGAGACACAAATGGTCTTTGTGCAATCCTTCAATTCACTGGGAACAACCAAACGAAAAAATGAGCAGTTTCCGAGTCAGCTGATGAAAGGTGAACTTGAGTTTTAACCGAGATGGGTTTCTCATCGTTAGGAAGAGCATCCTCCTCCTCCTCCAACAGTTTGTGGAGGAGGTTGCATTGCTGTGGAGTAACCACTCAACTAGTGATATCACTGCGCAGAGACCAGACACTAACAGCCAGGAAGCACCAGCATTTAATAAAAGTGCTGGGAGATTAGATAACATAGTGACAGTCTCACATCCTGCATGAGAAAAGTATCTACTGTAATCTTACTATATGCAGTGAGTTCTCTAAAGAGAATCCTGTGGACTCTAGGCTCTGACCCTGCCCTGCAGGGGTCGCCAGACAGGAGGCAGGCACCCCACCCCCCATGACTTGCCCAAGGCTCCTCCATGGCTCCCCATTGAAGGACTGGGGAGTTATTTCACTTGTTCCAGTCGTTTTCCTCTCTGGCTGCTTCAGCATAAAGTGGAGCTTTTTGAGGGCAAACTTCAAGGTAAAAAACAATTGAAAGCTCTCTGAAGAATTTGGCGTTTGGTCAGCTTCTGGGAAGGCGGGAAGTGGAAGAAAGTGTTGACGAACGAGTTTTCCTCTTTGGTAAGAAAAACACACGGCTCCTTTTAAATCAAACAAAAGAACTTAAGGAAGTTTTGAATAGCATGGAAGGACAAATTCCTGCAGCTAAGCAGAGCCAGTTGATGGGCTTAGGAAAGACTTTCAGATTTCGTCTCCTCTGGGTCTGAGTCGGGGAGGAAATTTGCTCAGGGCTCCACGTCCTGCAAGGACAGCTCACTTAGGTGTCCTGGCTGCTGGAAGTTTTGTAGAGCTAAACCAACTGAATCTTGGTTTGCTCATCTATTCAGTGGGGCTGATCAGTTATCTTACAGTGCTGTCAAGGTAAAATAGTGTCTTCAAAGCCAGAGTGAGCTGGCCATCAGTCGGAGTGACCCGGCTGGATGGAGGTTGTGACTGAGGACCCCCAAAGGAGAGCTGGCTCCACCATCCCTTGACTGGCTTTGTGCCAAGCCCTAGCCAGGCTGGGCCCTGTGGGCCAAGGAGCAGAATGGGAGGAAGCCTGCAGCAGGGGAAGAGGACACAGCCCTGGATGCAGAAGGATGCTGGAATCCCGGCTCTGCCTCCAGCTACATACATGGCAACTGGTAGCTGACCAGGGCTGCCATAAAGGTGTCATCTATGAAATGGAGATGATCCCACTCCACCAGGAAGAGCAGGACTGGCATTTCCAAGGACGCTGGCTCACTCTGCAGCCCTTGCTGTGGGTGTCCTTGCTCGTGGCTGTGGGACTGAATGCTGAGAGAGTGGTCTCCGTGAATTGACAAGGATACCACCTCTGCCCCCAGCCATGCCCAGTTCCTCACCGGACTTCCCAGTGGCCTTTGACCTTGGCAGCCCTTTCTTCCTGGGCCTGCTGCTGTCCCAGACCATCAGGCCCCTGCTTGCTTGCTGGGCATGTTCACAGGAGCAGGGCACCGTCTGCCTCTCTCCAGGCTTCTACCAGGGATTGAACAAGTGCAATTAGCACATTCTCATCACCTCCACCCAAAGCCCTGTGACCTTTCAGAAACCTTGGGGTCAGCTCGGCAGCTCTCAGCACTCCGTGACGTCAGGAACACTGGGACCGAATTGCCACCTTCTGCCTGCCACGCAAGACCAGAGCTGCCACCAACGCCTGCCCCCAGCTGGTCTGGGGAGGGCGTGGGGCTGGAGAGGCCCCACCCTTCTGCCTTGATCCACCCCCAGAGGCGCCGCTCTGACTTGCTCAGATATAGACATCAGAATAAATTGTGTGCTTCCAAGGGTGAGGGAAAAAAATGAGTATGCAGTGAGAACAAAGTGAGGGCACAGGCTTAGAACGCTCCAGCCATGATGAAGAAATGGTATCGTGTCTTTACGGCATCCCTGTCACCATCGGTGTCACTCAACGACCTCTGGCTTATCCTGAAGCCGGCCAGGAGGACACGCCTCTCTTCTCAAACCTGTGCTCCGTCCCCAGTCATCTGCCAGGACCTGGCACGATGGCCACTGTCTTGTGAAGCCACCCTTGACCTTGGAGGACAAGGCAGTGCCGTCCTCTTTCCTTTGGAGATGGCCCTTGGCCTGGGTTCACGGGCCTGGGCATAAGGATGGTATGGGGTGATGCTCCCAGCAGGGGCTAGCAGAAGGTGTGCTAGCCTCTCCGAGGTCATCTGTGACTGTTCACTGGTGGGATAAACTATACACTGACCTATTCCTGGCCAAAACTCTGCAAACACTTCTTGAGGCAGGAGGGTCACTTTCCCCCTGGCCCAAATGAGGACACCACATAGCTCAGAGATTCTGCAGTTCTGAAAGAGCCTGGCCCGGGCACATAAGAAACCAGAGCTTACTGAGCAGTGCCTTGGGCCCTCCCAGCTTCAGCGTGATTTCCCCAAACCCCTCAAGACAGAGATGACTCAGAGGTGGCTGCGTGCTCCGTCCAAGATGCGTGGAGCAGGCCGCTCTTGGCTGAGGCCATTCGCGTCCTCTCTTCCTTGGGACCTGGCTCCAGTGCTGCAAACTTGACAGGAAAGTGCTCTCCCTGCAGCTTTTCTGAGGGGTGTCCTGGAGTGACCCAGGCAGACGCCCACTCTCTCTTCCCTCCATTTTCTCATGGCCCTGGTGCAGTCAAAACCAAGGAGGAAGCCCTTCCGGCCAACGCCGGAACCGTGGTACCCGAGGGGCTCAGTAAAAACCCCACTTGCTGGGGACAAGTGGGGGCTTTCATCTCACCACTGTCTCTGCCTTGGCCTTGCCACCAGAGAGCCATCAGCACGTCCCTGGGCCAGATTCCTAAAATGCAACATGAGCAGAATGACATTCCACCCAGGCAAGGGGAGACGGGGTCGGGGGAGGAAGGCAGGGCCCTGGGCTTCAGTGACGACCACGGAGGTGACTGCTCGAAGGCTCCAGGCTGTCTCTGTGGGAGGAGTGTGGCTCCACACGCGTGGGTGACCTTTCCTCTCCGTATTTTCCTTGTTTCGCAGCAACTGTGGCAGCGAAAACAGTACCTGGCTGGAAGTCAGAAATCCCGGGTCTAGATCAAGGCTTTCTTGCTCTCTCACTGCCTGATCCAGGACAATTGAACTTCTTGGGAGCCCTGTTGTCCCGGCTGCCCGAAAAGGAGACAATAACCCTGTGGTACTCAATGATGGTGAGGAATACATGAGAACATCTGTGAAGCTGCCTGACACCCAGCAGGCACTCAATAAAAGTTCATTAACTTTATTACTGTTATTGTTTTGACATTGCCAGTCCTCAGATTGACATGAGTTTTTCCAAAATGTTATTTTGGAATTCCTACTAAATGCTAGTAGTTTTATTATTTCGGTTATTTTTAGCTTTTTATTGACTGCAGTTTCTTATTTGAGAACCTTACCCCATACTCTGTCTGGACGCTCAGACACGGAGAAATGGACTCATACCCTGCTCTTGCCAATAGCAGGGTTTTGTTCTCTTCTTCTGCCTTCATTAGTCTAATTTTCTTTTTCTAGCCATCTCCTATTCAGGCGAATGGTTTGATTGTTCACTGTAGGAAATTTCTGGAAGACCCAATGAGTCTTCATTGGAAAATATCAATAGATATTGTGTTCTCTAGGGTTCAAAAAAGAAAATCCCTCATCTCTACATCTCAAGGTGCCTAGCCGTGTCCCCCTGTCCTGATCACTTGTGCTGTGATCCTTACTTCATCCTAACAGAGCCCCGAGTTCATTAAAATGTCTAATTTTCAGAGAGGGCTCCCCTCTCGGAGCCCTGACGCAGCTTTATAGGCTGCTGTTGTACCTCATTGCCGGAGCAAGGGACTCAGCAAGGTGCTAACAGATCGTGTTTGGGACGTTGTTTGGGAGGTTAGGAATTAGACCACAGCGCTGCACCCTCAGCTGGGTAGCAGAGCCCTCCTCTGAGTCCCATGGGGTCTCCTGCTGGGCCAGGAGCTTCTTGCCACCAAGCCTGGGAAAGTGGGTCGACTATAGGTGAAATAAATGAATTCTTTCAAACACGTACCAGGTCTGGAGCTTATTTAGTTTCCTAAGAGTCACACATGCTTTTGAGATGTTGGCTGGCTGTCTTATCAGATTCAAGAGCTGCTGTCCTCAGTGGAAACCTATCTTATGGCTAACGGTACTGTTTGATTTTTTTGCTCTCATTTTTGAACTGCCCCCTGCTCCCATTAGCAGAAACCGTGAAATGAGCCTGTTCTGCAAGCCAGTCCTAGGGAACGGGAAGTTGTGAGGTTTTCTCTTAAGACCAGCATCCCCTGGACAAAATGCACCCAAGGTCACTCATCCACACCCCTGGCGAACTTTTCTCAGCTTGCCTCCTCTTGCCCAGCAGAGGTAAGTGCTACAAGACATGTCCTTGCTCAACCCATCTATTCTGGGCTTTTATGGCTGGATAGCCCATCTGCTCAGAGGAGAGGGCTCTGAAATCTTGGGTGCAGAAGCAGCATTCCCAGATGCTCATGGCTTTCTCCCAGCCTAAATGCAAGCTGACCTCCTGCTTCCTGAATAAAGTGTTAGGTTCTAATCTCCATTTGTATGCTTGTCTTCCTTAATGGCATGCTTTCATGAGGATATGACCACAAATGTGCATTTGAGTGATGACTTAGAAATAAAGGAGCAACAGCTCAAATTTTAATAGTCTCCACTCTTCAACGAGTATGAGAAAGCGTCAGAAAAATCAAAAGCAAATTAATTTTCAAAATTTCTTCTTTAAGAAATTCCTTGGCTAAGGTAAAAGAAAAATGTGGAAAACTTTAAAATTTGTGTCTTTCAGATCCTCCTAAATCATAGCTTGAACCTGACAGCCTTTGCTTTCCTGTTTCTCTCACATATCTGATACTTCACTCTCTTCTGCCCATGTGTCTCCTGCTGACTCACTCTCTTCTCTTCTGATCAGCTCCAGACTTCAAGACTCAGTAGCCCCTGGTTAAATCTCCCTCAGAACAGGAGCCTTCTCTCTTCAGCCCAGGTCCTGGTCTGAGGATCACTGGTAAATTTTCTAAAGAACTGGCTGCATAGGGAGACATTTGCAGAGGGATTTAGAATAATTTCAAGAATGTGTAATAATCTAGGGCTCTCTGACATAAACCAATGAGTTCTTTATTAGCAAGGACCTATGTTGGTCAACACTGGGGTGGAAAAAGCAAATTGGGAAGTCCCACGGATGATTTAAGAGACCTCCAGTTTCACAGGAACCCAGAAGGAGACTTGGAAGAGCTGTTGCTGTTGGATGAGGTCTTTGGGAAAGAGATCCTCAAAGACTTCCCTGTGGAAACAGACTGGGCTGTAATTCAGTCCTGCAAGCAAAGCCAGGACAGAGGTTGGAGACCTCAGAGATGGATCCTTGGCACTAAGAGGGTGAACCCAGGGCAGACCTTGAGCCAAAAAGATCCCAGCTCCCTCTTGGCTTTTTGTGACTGGCATTGTGTCAGAAACTGAGGATTACTACATGAGCACATCAAGAATGGGGAATAACCCCATTGCCACGAAGGATTTTGAAACATCTTTGAATGGAAGCAAAGTGGAATTCTGAGTAAGTATGCAGTTTTTTTTTTAAAGATTTATTTATTTATTGGAAAGGCAGAGTTACAGAGGCAGAGAAAGAGAGAGAGAGAAATCTTAAATCCGCTGGTTCACTTCCCAAATGGCCAGAGCTGAGCCAATCAGAAGCCAGGATCCAGGCATTTCCTTTTTTTTTTTTTTTTTTATATTTTTGACAGGCAGAGTGGACAGAGAGAGACAGAGAGAGAAAGGTCTTCCTTTGCCGTTGGTTCACCCTCCAATGGCCGCCGCTGCAGCCGGCGCACTGCGCTGATCCGATGGCAGGAGCCAGGATCCAGGTGCTTTTCCTGGTCTCCCATGGGGTACAGGGCCCAAGCACCTGGGCCATCCTCCACTGCACTCCCTGGCCATAGCAGAGAGCTGGCCTGGAAGAGGGGCAACCGGGACTAGAACCCGGTGTGCCGGCGCCGCAAGGTGGAGGATTAGCCTATTGAGCCACGGCGCCGGCCCAAGGATCCAGGCATTTCTTTCGGGTCTCCAAGGTAGAGCACTTGGGCCATCTTCTACTGCTTTCTGAGGCCACAGCAGATAGAGCAGCTGAGACTCAAACTGGTGCCCACGTGGGATACCAATACTGCAGGCAGCAGCTTTACCCACTATGCCACAGCGCCAGCCCCAAGTTTAGTTTTGCAGATTGAAACAACTAGCAGCTCTGTCACTCACCCTCAGAGAACGCAGTCTTGGTAAACTGCAAGAAATGAGAATCGTTCCATTTTGGCTAAGAAAGCAGAGAAAATCTGTAGCAACATGACATGATTGATCAATACAAGGCTCAGAGGGAACATTCAAGGAGAAGTTGATCTAAAGATCTTCTGCTGATAGACATAAATCAGTGCAAATAAAATAACGGACCGTCAAAGCTAGGAACTGTGTTAAACCTAAGAGATGTTTGCTCAATTTCAATGAATTTGTTTCTTTGGTTCTAGTGGGCTTGTTTGTTTGACTTACTGTTTCTTTGGTTTATTATCTTCACCTAAAATATGAAAGCAGTAATCTTTGTGTTTTCTGCAAAATCAAGATACTGTTTTACCAGAACACTTTTCTGTGCTTAATCATGTTTACTTTAAAACAATTTTTTTTTTTTTTTTTTTTGCTTTGGATAGTCAGACAGACAGAGTTCCCATCTGTTGGTTCACTCCACAAATGTTCACAAGGGCCGAGGCTGGGGTGGTTGAATCCAGGAGCCTGGAACTCAATCTAGGTCTCCCACATGGGTGACAGGGACCCAACTATGTGATCCATCACTGCTGCCTCCCAGGGTCTGCATTAGCAGGAAACTGGAGTCAGGAGCACAGCTGGGACTTGAACTCAAGCCCTCCAATGTGAGACGCAGGCATCCCAACTGGCCTCTTAGCCATTAGGCCAAATACCTGCTCCTAGGTTTATTTTCAAATGTTTTGTTTGTTTTCTCCTGAGAAGCCACATACTATTTCTCAAGGCTCCTATGAGCCTAGCTTAAGTGTTCAAGCCTTGTGCAATTTTTATCCTTCCTACTATTGATTTCTAAATGTAAAAAGAAGTAAAATAACACAATGGGCATCTTTTGTACCTAAATCTAGCTTTGGGATTTTGCAACCCCCTTAAAATCACAAAGACTTGTTCTTTTACCTTCAAAAGACAGGTGCTGTCTTGAGCAGAACTCTAGGAGGCGCTGTTATTGACTGGCTCAGCAGTGCTATGGGGTTCACTATTGGATTCATGTCAAGGAGACATCCACACCTTCAGCTCACAGGAAGACCACCCATCACAGACCTCAGATTTCCACGCCCAGCTACACTTCTCTCCTTCTCTCCCCATGGTCTGACTGCTGGCCATGGGCTGCACATGGCTGCAGGTGCAGGGCACTCATTCTTGAGACACAGTCTTGGCCTTGAGGGGCAGACAGACTTTCATTAAGAACTGTGAGGTGCACTGGGAAAAGCAATGAGATCCTCACAGGGCATTTAGGGAGCAGCATTTCATTCCTGAGGAAGGAAATGAACCCCCCCCCCAAAAAAAAATATATGTGGTTTCCAATCTGAATCTTTGTTTCTAGGTCTGAGCTGAAGCAGAACCCTGGGTCCTCAGTTCTCCTTTCCCGGAGACTCTCCAGGGCTCCCCTGTCTGGGATCTCCCTGTCCTCTGGCTTCCCGGCAATGCCAGTGTGTGCTCCCGTGGCTTCCATCCTCCATGGTGACTGCCCTAAGGCCATGTACAAGCCTGGGGTGGATGTCCTCCTCCAGTCCACAGGCAACATGGAAGCTGTCCTGTCTGCACCTCACCTTCCTAACTGGCTCAGCCATGTGCCCAGCACTGAGTTGTAACTCCCTTGTTCAGTTCAAGGGCTGGTGCCTCAGGGAGGTGGAGGGCATGCACTTGTGCCACATGGAGGCACAGCCGTCGTTCCTTTTCTGCACCAGCCTGGTTGTCAAGAAGTCACTTGGCATCTTCAACCCTGTCTTGTCGGGTGGAACTTGCCATCCCCTAAGAGGGTGCCTGCTGGGTCTGCTAATCTTTCTCTTAGTTCACTCAGGCAAATGTGGAATCTTCACGCAGGAAGCTTCTGCTGGCCATCACGTGTGTCTGGATTCCCAGAGGGAAAATCAGGCTTAGGCAGACATGGAATACTTCACAGCACACACACTTTCAATGACTTGTTTCCTATTCTTTGAAACGCATTCAAGTCTTATTCCGGGTCATCTTTCTGAAAACCGAGCGTTCACACGGCTCTCCCTCTGTCTCCCCTGTGCTTTCTCCCTGGGTTTCTTTCTCTGTACTTTCCTGAATAATGCGCCATCAGGTAGCGATTAGGGAATCTGCTGGAGGACATCGGAGTTTTGCGAAAGCAAACCCTTTTCAACTGTCATGAATGTAATTTGGGTTACATAACTTTTAGCTGGTCCTTGGCCAAGGATCATTTTTATGGGGAATAAGTTATTACTACTAAGTACTACATTCCTAATCCTCTTGGCTATTTAAGAACCTTTATCAGAAGCAAGTGAGACACAAGTAACTTTTGATTCTTTCCAAATAAAATAACTTTGTTCAGCTGCAGCATGAATTTGTTTCAGTGTTATGACAGATTTTAATTGTCTTATTTACAATTCACTTATTCGTCTCTTCCAGGGGGTGATGCCATGGGAGGAAGTTTAACTGACTCAGAGGTGGAAGAGTTCTCAGCATTCCGGGACAAAGGGTTTTCCACCCTGTGCAGGCTGTGATGACACTGTGCCTGTTGTCAGTGCTGGGCTGCTGGGAGCTGCACAGTGGTAAGGATTTGGAGCAGGGGGACACCGATGAGTCCTTCCTGGGCTCCATGCTATGGTGAGGCCGAGGGCGTGTGAGTCAATCACCTGTGAGGTTAAGAACAACAGTGCTGGAGCTGATGCTGTGGTGCAGTGGGGTAAGCTGCTGCCTGTGAGAGCGGCATCTTACATGAGCAAGGGTTCCGGTCTTGGCTCTCCATTTCCAATCTAGCTCTCTGCTAATGTGCCTGGGAAGGCAGCAGAAGATGGTGCTTGTGCCCCTTTAGCCCCATGGTGGGAGACCTGGAGGGAGTTTTAGGCTCCTGGCTTTGAAATGGCCCCGCCCAGGCTGTTGTGGCCATTTGGGGAGTAAATCAGTGGATGGAACTCTCTTTCTCTCCCCCACACCATAACTCTGCTTTCCAAATAAATAAATAAATATATCCTTTTTTAAAAGATGTATTTATTTGAAAGTCAGAGTTACATAGAGAGAGAAAGAGAGGCAGAGAATGGCAGAGAGAGAGAGAGAGATCTTCTATCTGCTGGTTCACTCCCCATTTGGCCACAACGGCTGGAGCTGTGCTGATCCAAAGCCAGGAGCCAGTAGCTTCCTCCGGGTCTCCCATGTATATGCAAGGGCCCAAGGACTTGGGCCATCTTCCACTGCTTTCCTAGGCCATAGCAGAGAGCTAGATCAGAAGTGGAGCAGTCAGGACCTGAACCAGTGCCCATGTGGGATGCCGTCACTACAGGCGGCAACTTTACCCGCTACACCACAGCGCCAGCCCCTAAAAACATCTTTTTTTAAAAATAAAAACAACAGTGGTGAAATAAGCACCCATCCAACTAAAACCAACCTCTGTCTCTTGTTTTGTTTTGTTTTGTTTTGTTTAAACATCATAGGTCATGGAAGCCCCAGATTGCTGAATGAAACTATGCAATGGGGAATTTTTTTATCTTCCAAATAATATCCTACATGAGATCATCTAAACATTTTGGGTTGGGTTCTTCTGCTTTGTGATAGAATTGATTTTATGTTAAAATACACATTTACCTCCAGGGCCCTGATAAGGGGGTTATTGTTGCTCTCTGTTTTTGCAATGATTGTTCTGCACTTCTAGGGACTTTGGGAAGTTCTGCTCTTGTTACTGTAGAGTGGTTTCTTGGGAAGACAAAAATGGCATTGGGTAGATTCTTTAATTTATCTTGGTAAATCATGAGTGCATCCTTACTGAATCTGAGTTAGTTGATCAAAGCTCTCACAGTCACAGGGAGAAAAGTGGGGACAGAGGAGGTCCAGTGTCTCCTTTTGTCTATAGTCAGGGTCCTTGGGAATGGGGGCCTGCTTGCTTTACCTGCACCATAAATACATTACCTCTTCCCCTAACCAGAGCGTTAGATATCCTGCCAAACCCTTGGTTCAAAATGGTAGACTAGGGAGGCCCTGCCCTAACCTTTTAATGCATAGTCTTCCTGCAAGCATTGAGTTGAGTTGCATGAATATCACACAGCTGATAAACTACTGAGAGTAAATTCTAATTTATCTGCAAATGAATGAGATATGAGCCATTTTCTCAGAGGCTGTCAACAAAGGGCAGTTGCTTCAAAAGCAGCCGAACTAAATTATGTTAAAAGGTGGAGCTCAACACGGCTGAATTAGAACTGTAACTAGGTGCTGTTGCTGTGGTGTAGTGGCTAGGTTTTCACCTGCGGTGCTGGCGTCCCACATGGGTGCCGGTTCGAGTCCTGGTTGCTCCACTTCTGATCCGGCTCTCTGCTATGGCCTGGGAAAAGCAGTTGAAGATGCCCAAGTGTTTGCACCCATGTGGGAGACCCAGAAGAAGTTCCTGGCTTTGGATTGGCTCGGCTCCATCCCCTTGCAGCTATCTGGGGAGTGAACCAGCGGATGGAAGACTTCTTTCTCTCTGCCTCTGCCTCTCTGTAACTCTGCCTATCAAATAAATAAATCTTAAAAAAAAAACTATAGGGTGTTTTCTAATTTTTGGTGCTTATTCAAATGCATTTGCACTGCTTTTTGACGGCTTCTAGTTGTCACCCAGATTTCATGGAAGGTCCTACCTTAACTCACCCGCCTTCTGGGGTACAAGCTGAAACCCATGCATGTGGCTTATGAATCTTGCTGCAGGTTGCGATTCCATTTTCACTGCCCCAAGCGAGGCTTTGAAACATGCTACAAATTTAGCCATTCAAGCCTACTGGGAGGTTAAAATGAAGGAGACACCTTAAACGTGAACAAAACACCTGAAGTTCCAGTTGGAGCAGAAGCAATTTGGGAAGAAGCAGTGGTGAGGCTGAGCCTGGTGAAGCCAGGCAGGGCCTGCAGCCCTGTAGTGCTGTGTTGGGGGTGGTTGTTCAGTTTGATTAGCATTGCCACTTTCTTAGGCACAACAGCAGGCGTGTGATTGGTCTGTTTCCTTACATAGGGAGGGCCAACTGCTGTTAACTGGAGTTCCTAATGGGATCAGGGCTGCTTTGGAGAAGTGTCTAGTGTTCTGAGAATTGAGCACGGAATTGAAGGAAGAAAGCCCTGGTTCTGCACTGCCTCCCGTTTTCTGGTATGAGCTGCAATCCTATGCATTTAGGGCAGCGTCCAGGGTGGAGGTACTGTGCGGCTGTTGCTCATCTGGACTCTCACTAAGACACTACCAGAGGGTGGGTGTGGCTGACAATGACTTCTGTTTGTGACAACGTGGCAAGAATGGGGACCAGCTTTTGGCAAAGCAGAGAGAGGGGATGACTGTGAGGGCTTAGCTCTTAGGAAAAAAAAAAGAAGTAGTAGAAAGGATGTACTTGTCATGCACACTCTGAAATCTCTGACTTTGCATCCTTGAAGTCTGAACTTGGCACCGACAAATGCTCCATTGTGAGAGAATTTGGGTTAAGTCACCACGGACGCCTCACTAGGCTCCCTCAGGATTTGGAAATGGCATTTCTCACCTCCTCCACACAAGACTTTTCAGTTGCTTGCCAAGTTGAAGGGGGAAAGAATCCCTGAATTCTGGTTAGAAGTGTTTCAAACATTATATAAAGGGGTGCTTGGCTGGTTAGCTTCGGAGCAGCGTGGCTGCCTTCTGAGCTTGGGGCAGGAAGTGTGCGCATGCTCCGTAGGACGGCCCCAGGGTTCAGAGCTGGGCATCCCGGCTCTACTGTCTCCTGGCTCTGAGGCCACCAGTGCCTGTACAAGTCACAAACATGCTGTGTTCTTAGCTGATTACTTCAGTCTACATTTTTTTTTTTTTGACAGGCAGAGTGGACAGTGAGATAGAGAGAGACAGAAAGAAAGGTCTTCCTTTGCCGTTGGTTCACCCTCCAATGGCCGCCGCAGCCGGCGTGCTGCGGCCGGCGCACCCCGCTGATCCAATGGCAGGAGCCAGGTGCTTCTCCTGGTCTCCCATGGGGTGCAGGGCCCAAGCACTTGGGCCATCCTCCACTGCACTCCCTGGCCACAGCAGAGAGCTGGCCTGGAAGAGGGGCAACCGAGACAGAATCCGGTGTCCCGACCGGGACTAGAACCTGGTGTGCCGGCGCTGCAAGGCGGAGGATTAGCCTAGTGAGCCGCAGCGCTGGCCTTCAGTCTACATTTGTAAAAGTGAGATTGACTGCAACTTGAAAAAATTTAATTCTCTCTGATGAAAGTGTTTCTCCGTGTCTTAGGTTTTGCCTCTCTGGTCTTCAAATGGAATTCAAAAATTGACACATGGTAAAGCCAGCACTCCTACGTGATTCCATAATTCTGATCCCATCCTACAAGAAAAACTGTCTCTGTTTATCGCTGAAGTTAGGAAATTCTGTGCTGTGATAATGTTTTACCTCCTAAATATTATCATTAGATTCATCTTGGTGGTGGGAGGGAGGGTGGGATTCTATCTTTGTAATTGTGCAGATAGAGTCCCTATAAGCCCTCACACAAACTCCACCCTACACTAACTATGGAGAGAGAGCTCTCACTTTAACTGGTATTTGCAATTTAGAGGAACAAATTGTGTGCTCCTGTTCTGGTGAATTCAGTGGGTGTCGTAATGGTGCATCTCGGGCTTTGTGGTGGGGACACGATTCCACGCCCAATCTTACAGCGCCGGTGGAAACAGCTCTCCTGTATAATGGGGTGGTCCTGGCAGAGAATGCTGCTGCGACTGCCTTCGGCCACAAGGCGCACTTACTAAGTACTCAGGCAGACAGGGTCACATGGGTGGAATTCTTGTCGGCTGTTGGCCCTTCAACATTCCTGGGGAGAACTTGTTCCCAAGTCCTGGGATTATTACTTATGATAAACAGTGTTCTGCGGCTGGTGTTGTGGCATAGCGGACTAAAGCCTCCGCCTGTGGCACTGGCATCCCATAGGGAGGCTGGTTCATGTCCTGGACACTTCACTTCTGACCCAGCTTCCTGCTTAGGGCCTGGGAAAGTAGTAGAAGATGGCCCAAGTGCTTGGGCCGCTGTACCCGTGTTGAAGACCTGGAAGAAGCTCCTGGCTCCTGGCTTTGGATTAGCCCAGATCAAGCTGCTGTAGCCATTTGGGGAGTGAACCAGTGGATGGAAGACCTTTCTCTGTCTCTCCCTCTCTGTCTGTAACTCTACCTCTCAAAAAATCAAAAGCAAAAGCAAAAAAAGCATTCTAATGATCTCTAAGTACTGTGCTCCGGTGTTTGCAGGAGGCACCTGTTGTCAGTGATATCTACTGGAGAATTTCCAGCACCTTCCACAGATGCTCTGAGGGAGCGGACTGCACAGGAGACTGTGGGGCTGGGAGGTGAGCTGCTGCTTGCCCCAGGCACACTCTTCTGCGCAGGCTCCCTCTGCAGGGTCCCCACTCCTCTCTAACTCACTTGGTGGCTCTTTAGTGTGGGGCGTGTTTTGTTCTGCTTAAGAAGTCCTTATGTGATGCCTGGAGCTTTTCAGATTAAAAACCCCAAGAGGTGACTGCCGTGCAGAAAACCCAGTGAAGCTCATTTCCAAAACACTAACGGATATTCTTTTTTCTGTACAGATGCAGCATCACACCAGAGAAGTTCCCAAATCCTGCTTTGGAGGCAGGCGTCTGAAAGATACCCACATGACGCTCTGAAGCTCACTGGCGCGGGGTCCCTCTACCGCAGGGAGCCCAGGCATGCACTGAGCTGGGGGTCCCGGGGCGGTCGGGCGCCTAGGCTCCAGCGTCTCTGTCAGTTCAGATAGATTGCACAGCCCTGGTCCCGATCCCACATCTTCAAAGCCAGCGTATCGGGTTACATTTTATAAGTAGAAGCCGAGATTCAAAGAGCACCCAGAGATAATGTAGCCTTAACTCAGAGACCCTTAGAAATGTACTTTTGATATTTATATGCTTTATTTTCCCAGGCGCGTCCTTGTGGCCGCGTTCCCCACCACAGAGCCAGCCTGGTTTCTGGCAGGGGGCTGCCCGTTGGGGGTGGGGGCACTGGTTTGTGATCTCCCACATGCACCCCCCACCCACACACACACTGTCTGGAGCCCCCTGGTTGGGCACGCGGGACAGCCCTCTCTGGGCAGGGTGACTTGTAATTTATGCCCCCCTGTGTAAATCTGCCGTGGGGTTTCTCAATCACCGCGCGTCTTGCCGTGCAATTCCGTGTTTAACTAGAGGCATCTGGAGCCTGGGTGCTGTTTACTAAAACCCTTCATAAAACAGCCAGCCCCACTGGGCTGTTTCTCCCAGGCCTTCCCTGTGGCTGACGGAAGAGGAGCTGCTGGGAGCTGGGTTTTCCAGGGCAGGCTCAGAAGGTACCTTTTAGTAGATTCTGTTTTTTGGCCCAAACCCTAACTTAGTTCCTCCTGTTTGAATCCCATTGAATTGCTTAAAAGGCTTCGGGCCTACTGGTCAACCTTCTTTCAGAGCCTCCTTAGCCATTCCCCAGATTCCTTGCCGCACAAAGGTGCTGTCCTGGCTGCTGCGGGGAGGTCTGAGTGTGAGCCCCTCTTGGTGGAAAGAGCCTGTGGGGGACCTGGGGACCCCACTAGGGCCCGGAACAGTGCAGAGTGCAGGGCAGTCTTTTCCCAGCCGGGCAGAGCCAGGCTTTGCCGTGGCTGCCTTCCACGTGGTGCCACTTGGGGCTTTGGTGTGACGCAGAGGGACCCAGCACCTTCCCACCTCAGGGGCTCTGGGCAAAGGCAGGAGTCTCTGAGTCTCAGGACTCCTGCCTCGGTCTCCCTGCATTTCCAGCGGCTCCAGCTCCTTTCCGGCTCCACTTCGCCACCCTCGTTAGGGAAATCGCTTGTTTTCTTTTGCATTCCACCGCCTCCCCCTTGCTCCTGTGAAGGACATGGAGCTCCTCGTGGTGGCGACGCCGGGCAGGGAGGGGGGAGGGGCGGGCGTAAATAAGCGTCAAGGAACCCATTGTCTGCTCTCCACCTGCTGTTATTCTGGTCCCAATCAACCTGCTCGCCAGGCTGGAGCCAGCGGCCATCTGGAAACACTGCTCTGTTTATAAACTTGGCATGAAGCAGCACTCCCGGGCCCTGACCTCCCACACGAATCTGGAAACAATTAGAGCAAGATGATAGGCAGGCCAGGAACGCTCCAGGGAGGGAGGAAGGGGAGGAGGCGGACAGGCTGCAGGGGAGGGGCGGGTGGTGGGGAGAGGCCCAGGGAGCCGGGGCGGGTGGGGGCGGGGGGCCCGGGGAGGGGGGTGTCCAGCTGGGGTCCTGGCCTGGGAGGCCTGGGCGCGAGAGGAAGTTGGGGGTGGGCGTGGGAGGAGCCAGGAGTATAGGGAGCTGGGGGTTGTGGAGAATCCTGGGGAGGCTGGGTCCTGGGGTGGGAGCTAGGGGACCGAGCGGAGGAGGCCAGAGAGGCCGGGGTGTGGGTGGGGTTCAGGTGGGAGCCCGGGGTGGGGTCAGTGAGGAAGTTCAGGGTCAGAGGGAGGAGTGGAGACTCAGGGGTCAGATGGGGGACAGCTGAAGGTCTGAGTGGAAGCCAGGGGTTGTGGAATAGTCCAATGAGGACTGCATCCCTGTCCTGGTGGGAACAGGGGGCGGCCAGCTCACCAGCCCCGGGGGTACCTTCCAGCAGAAGGGGTGGCTGTTTGCTTAAGATGGTTCAGTTGCAGCTCCCAGCATTGCCCTGCAGCCCTGGCTGTCCAGGGCGACCTTGCAGGTTCCTGGTGGGGGGCAGGGGGACCACCCCTGCTGCCCTTCACTTTGGGAGGCCGAGCGAGCACATGGGGGCATCTGTGAATGAGGTCCCTCCTCGCTCTGTCAAAAAAACCTTGTATAGTTTCCAGTCATCTGACCAGTTTCAGAGACACATTCTTGAAAAGCACTTGTGAACCAGAGGAAGTGGAAGCCTGCTGCTCTGCTGCAGGAACGCTAAGTGCTGTTGGACTGAGGGGGATGGATGTTCCCTTACTGGCAGGGCTGTGCAGGCGAACACTGTGCCTTGGGGTTTGGGGAGCTGCTGTAGGCTCCCGGAGCAGAGTATTAGTGCGATGAATGAGTTTCTTCCTTATTCAAAAACCACCTCTCTCTCTCTCTCTCTCTCTCTCTCTCTCTCTCTCTCTCTCTCCCTGGCTTTGAAATGTGAGTTCTAACTCCAAGCCCATGCTGTTTGCATGCTCAGCTAGATCTCAGACTCCTGAAATACTCATCTGTGGGAGTTGCTGACAAACCAATAATTGGCACCAATTAACAAGCTCTTGGTTGGCCAAGTGATATTTGAGCAGGGAAGTTTACCTTGTGCAGGGTGCAGGTCTGGTCTTTTTGGCTCCTGGGGCCCAGGCAAGGAGGCCTGTGCTCTGGCTTCTGGTCCGGCTGCTGAGGGAGGCTCAGCCTGGAGCGCTGGTTCTAGTGCATTTGCTTACATCCCTGCAATGCAATCCATCGAATGCATGCGACGCTCCCTTTCCCTGTACTGTCCATGACTGAGGTCCTTCCCACGTCATCTTCTCAGCAAGGGACTTCCTGCGAATTCTCAGTTTTGCCTAAACACGTTCTTCATGCTCTCTGCTTCTGGAAGGCGGCTTCCTAAACCCCGATGTAAGAATGCTCAGGACCTGAGACTTTGCAACATGCAGGGATATGATAAAATCGTCAGCCAGGAGAACAGTAGAGGGGCTGGTGGCTGCAGCATGGAGCAGGGCTTGGGCTGTCCCTGGAGAGGTTTAAGTGCTGACTCTTGGTCTTGTTGCCAATGGATTCATTTGAACAGTAATGTAAAATATTGTGTTTATTTAACCCCCGTAAACTGATCTTTGTGAACTGACTGGGCAGCTAGGGCCCACATTCCTTCCACAGTTGATGAAAATTCGTATTTTGCTCTGTGTGTGCAAATTTAATTACACTCAGACCTATTTAATCTACACCAGTTTTCTAAACTTTATGTAGATTAAAAAAAAAACCAAACACAGCCCCCCATATACATCATGCATTTGAATCATAACTTATAAAGGTCTTACATTGAACATATTTTTGCCGTGGCTGGTGCTGTGGCATAGTAGCCACCACCTGCGGTGCTAGCATCCTATATATGGTGCCAGTTCAAATCCTGATGCTCTGCTTCCAATCCAGTTCTCTGCTATGGCCTGGGAAAGCAGTAGAAGATGGCCCAAATCCTTGGGCCCCTGCACCCACGTGGGAGACCCGGAAGAAGCTCCTGGCTCCTGGCTTCAGATCGGCGCAGCTCTGGCCATTGTGGCCAACTGGGGGGTGAACCAGCGGATGGAAGACCTCTCTCTCTGCCTCTCCTTTTCTCTCTGTGTAACTCTTTCAACTAAAAAAAATAAATAAACCTTTTTTTTAAACTTTTATTTAATGAATATAAATTTCCAAAGTACAGAATATGGATTACAATGGCTCCCCCCCCATAACGTCCCTCCCACCCGCAACCCTCCCCTTATCCACTCCCTCTCCCCTTCCATTCACATCAAGATTCATTTTCGATTCTCTTTATATACAGAAGATCAGTTTAGCATACATTAAGTAAAGATTTCAACAGTTTGCTCCCACACAGAAACATAAAGTGAAAAATACTGTTTGAATACTAGTTATAGCATTAAATCTCAATGTACAGCACACTAAGGACAAAGATCCTACATGAGGAGTAAGTGCACAGTGACTGCTGTTGTTGACTTAACAAATTGACACTCTTATTTATGGCCTCAGTAATCACCCTAGGCTCTTGTCATGAGCTGCCAAGGCTATGGAAGCCCCCTGAGTTCACCAACTCTGATCATATTTAGACAAGGCCATGGTCAGAGTGGAAGTTCTCTCCTCCCTTCAGAGAAAGGTACCTCCTTCTTTGATGGCCCCGTTCTTTCCACTGGGATCTCACTCGCAGAGATCTTTCATTTAGGTTTTTTTTCCCCCCAGAGTGTCTTGGCTTTCCATGCCTGAAATACTCTCGTGGGCTTTTCAGCCAGATCCGCATGCCTTAAGGGCTGATTCTGAGGCCAGAGTGCTATTTAGGACATTTGCCATTCTATGGGTCTGCTGTGTATCTCACTTCCCATGTTGGATCATTCTCTCCCTTTTTTATTCTATCAGCTAGTATTTGCAGACACTATTCTTGTTTATGTGATCTCTTTGGTTCTTAGTCCTATCATTATGATCAATTGTGAACAGAAATTGATCAGTGGGACTAGTGAGATGGCATTGGTACATGCCACCTCGATGGGATTGAATTCGATCAAATAAAAAAAATAAATAAACCTTTTTTTAAAAAAAAAAAAGAAAATATATTTGCCAGTTTTATCATTGAGAAACATCTCGTGTCTTGTCCTTTCTCACACCTAGAGATAGAAGAGGTGTATACTGGGTGACGGTTCTTCCTAAGATATTGGGGCTATACTTCAGAGTACTGTATTTGTTCAAATGTATTAAATCAAAACAGAAAGTAGCACACAAAACAAATTTTGTTTGTTATGTGAAACTGTACAAATCCCTTCCCGTGTGCAGAATGCACTTGGGATCGGGACAAAGCAGGCCATAGGTGAGGTGGCCTGTGTGGAATTTGCTCCGACCTGTACTACACGCCTGTCAGTACCTGGGGAGCAATCATGTTTCCTTCTGCTCCTGCACCCCTGAGCAGGGCTTTCATGGAAGTGAATGGCAATTCTGCCGCACCCAAGTGCTCCCCGAGTAACTGCCTCACCAACACCACCTCCTCTCTGGCATCACCTCAGACAACTCCCATTCAAGGGATGCCTCTGAATTGCCTTCCTTTTTAGAAAAATATTTATTTGTTTATTTGAAAGCAGAGTGATAGAGATAGAGAAAGAGAAAGAGACAGAGAAAGAGATCTTCCATCCACTGGTTCACTCCCCAAATGGCTACCATGGCTGGGGCTAGGCCAGACTGAAGCCAGGAGCCAGGAACTCCATGTGGGTTTTCCACGTGAGTGACAAAGACCCAAGTAATTTGATTGTTTTCTGCCATTTTCCTAGGCTCATTAGCAGGGAGCTGGATTGGAAGCAGAGCTGGGATTCCAACCAGTGCTCCAGTATAGGTGTTGCAGGTAGCGACTTAGCTCAGTGCACCACAGCGCTGGTCCCTACCTTCTTATTTTGTTGTTAAGCATGCTGCAACCCTTAATCCACAACATCTTCATTTTTGAAACATTATTTTCTTCTTGCTCCCTGTGGGCTGTCCTTAGCAAGTCCTTATAACAGCCTGTCTCTGGACAGATTTACCTGCTAATCTTAGCTCTTCTGCTCCCATCCTGTTGCCACCTTTTGGATTTGGCCTGCTTCGGTTGGTGAGACAACAGTGCTTGGTCCTCTTCACATGTGCAAGAACTAAAACTAAAAAAACAAAAACCAAGGCATGTCCTACGGATTTTTTTTCTATGTGATGTCTTCTTGAACAATTTTTTCATAATACATTTTTTTTGACAGGCAGAGTTAGACAGTTAGAGAGACAGAGAGAAAGGTCTTCCATTGGTTCACTCTTCAAATGGCCGCTACGGCCGGTGCTGCGCTGATCCGAAGCCAGGAGCCAGGCGCTTCCTCCTGGTCTCCCATGTGGGTGCAGGGGCCCAAGGACCTAGGCCATCCTCCACTGCACTCCCGGGCCACAGCAGAGAGCTGGACTGGAAGAGGAGCAACCAGGACAGAATCGGCACCCCAACCGGGACTAGAACCTGGAGTACTGGTGCTGCAGGTGGAGGATTAGCCTAGTGAGCCATGGAGCCAGCCTCATAATACATTCTTTAAAAAATTTTTAGGTTATTTGAAAGGTGGGGGGGAGAGAAAGGGAGAGAGTGAGAAAGCACAAGAGAGAGAGATCTATCTATAGGTTCACTCCTTAAATGCCCACAACAGCTAAAGTTGGGCCAGGCCAAAGCCTGAAACTCAATGTTGGTCTCACATATGGGTGGCAGGAACCCAACCACTTGAGCCATCACTTGCTGCCCTGGCCCCCCACTCCCCCCAGGGTGTGCATTAGTAGGAAACTGGAATCAGGAGAGGAGCTGGGACTCAAATCCAGGTACTCTGATATGGGATACAGAAGAGCAAGCAGCGTCTCACCCACTACATCAAAGGCCTGTTTGACACTGACATTTTGCTTACATGTTTGACCCAAGGAAGATTTTTAAAACATGAGTGTCCTTGCTGCTTTCTTGTCTGGAAATTGGGCGGGAGCTTTCAAGTAGCCTCTTCCAAGAATGCTCAGTTGTGTAATGTGGGTTAAAATTCTAAGATTTGTGGCCAAGCTCCCTCCTAAAGATTGGACAACATTTGATTATTGCCCCAATGTTGTTTTTCTAGAGGTGCTGGAAGGAGAAGGGTTGGTACCTTTTCCAGCCTCCTGCTGTGTTCCTGGGTATACTCTATTGACTATTTCATGGCCAGATCACTGAATGGAGGATGACTTTTTCAAATATATATTCTATTTTATTTTTTGCTTATTTATTTTACTTATTTGGAAGGCAGAAGAAGAGAGAGTGGAAGAGAGGGAGGGAGAGAGAGAGAACTCCCAGCCACTGGTTCACTTTGAAAATACTTGCAATAGCTGAGGCTGGCTCAGGTTCTGGGCCTTCCCTGAAGGAGCCCAAGTTTCATGAAGGGGTGTGGTGGAATGAGAAGGCCATGTCAAGATGGCCGCTCTCAAGTGAGAGTCAGTTACTCAGGAATGGCTTTGGAACCCGCCTGCCAACGGAGCCTGCCTGGCAACAGGCTGTGATTGGTTAGGGCATAAATGCCTTTTGACCGGATTGGCTGTGTCAGCTATATAAGCTGCTGCACCAACTGAAATAAATGATTCTGCGGGCTTCTCGCCTTTGGCCTGCTTTCCACCTGACTCCCGGTGTCTGTGTGGTGGCTCTGTGCCTCTTGCCCCACCACACTCCTCCTCTCAGAACGAATCCACAGCAACATCTGGCGCCCAACATGGGGCTCGAACCCATGACCCTGGGATTAAGTCCTGTACTCTACCGACTGAGCTAGCCTGGGAGTATAGGGAAGAACCCCAGTGGAGAGTCAGTCGTTGGGCAGTCCCTAGGGTGGGCTCTGAGGAGGTGAGCACCATCCAACCCTTGCTGGGACACTTCACGTACCTTCCCTCAATGGCTGCTTTGTCTTGGCCCCCGCCTCCCTGCAGGAGCCATGAGTGGTGAGGAATGTGAGCTCTGGAGGGCAGGGCCTGTGCTTCAGCGCCTGGTGCATTGAGGTCCCCTCACTATTAGTAGGCGCCTTCCACTCACGTGCTCATGCTCAACGCCTCTTTCTCCAAATGGTCATGGCCCCGTGGCGTCCAGACACTCTGTCAGTGTGGTTACCTGCTCCATTCTGCACCACGGCAGGCTGCAGGCTTCCTTGTTTCTCGGGTCTGTGCATACGCACATGTTTCTATTCTGCAGTATTCTTCCTTATCTCTCCTTTATCAGGATGGTCTTAGTTTAAGTTATTTGTATTTAACTTCAAGGATGAAGGGAGGTGGCCACAGTGGTGCTTTTGCTTTGGTTTGCTTTTAAATTTTCAGTATTTTGTTCCTGCATTATGCAAATTGTCCCAGCATACCATCTCTGCTCTCACTTGGCTTTTTCTCAGCCTTTCAAATCCTATTCTTTTCCTGAAACTTTTTTCTCCCAGGCACTACCTAGTAATTATTTCAGCTTGTTCAGCTACCCCCTGCCCAGCTGAAGGCTCAAAGCCCACAACTTATCCCACACCTTATCCCACACGTGTGCTCCTGCCATGTGGCTTGGGGACAAGAACTGCAACATAGCCTCCATTCTCCACTCTGCCCTGAACAGGTATCCACATCACTTGCCATGTGAATTTGCAGTTTTTTTATTGAGGGGCTGATCAGCTTCTCCCATCTTTGAGTTTGCACTGTGGAGGAAGACTGTTTAGGCCAATAAAAGAGGGAGGAATGAGCCAGTTCTGAGTCTGGCCCTTAAGAAGTCTTGCACACATTCTCTCTTTATATCAACCACTGTGCAGAAAAGTCCAGACTCAATTACTGCAGAAGGAGAGGCTATGTGGACCTGAGCCAAGCCATCCAAGAGTCCACGTGCAGCCGACCTGTGCTAATGGTGGCCTCATGACCAAGCTGGGAGGCCTCGGCTGAGCCCTGCTCAGATCCACAGAGCTTCTTCACATTCCATATGACCACAGAAAAGAAGGAGGCATTGCTTTTTTTTTTTATTTTTTTTATTTTTTTAATTTTTTTTTGACAGGCAGAGTGGACAGTGAGAGAGAGAGACAGAGAGAAAGGTCTTCCTTTTTGCCGTTGGTTCACCCTCCAATGGCCGCCGCGGCCAGCGCGCTGCGGCCGGCGCACTGCGCTGATCCGATGGCAGGAGCCAGGAGCCAGGTGCTTTTCCTGGTCTCCCATGGGGTGCAGGGCCCAAGCACCTGGGCCATCCTCCACTGCACTCCCTGGCCACAGCAGAGAGCTGGCCTGGAAGAGGGGCAACCAGGACAGAATGTGGCGCCCCGACCGGGACTAGAACCTGGTGTGCCGGCGCCGCTAGGCGGAGGATTAGCCTAGTGAGCCGCGGCGCCGGCCCGAGGCATTGCTTTTAAAAACTACTATTTTTGATGGAGAGAGAGAGAGAGAGAGAGAGAGAGAGAGATCCCATTTGCTGGTTCACTCCTAAACTATCCACAAAGGCTGAGGCTGGGCCAAAGCCAGGAGCCAGGAACCCAGTCCAGGTCTCCAATGTGGATGGCAATAACCCAGCCACTTGAGCCGTCACCTGTTGCCTTGCAGGGTGTACATTAGCAGAAAGTTGGAATCAGGAGGGCGGTGAGGACTGAAATATAGACACTTTGAGAGGGGGTGTGGATGCCTCAACCCATATCTTATCTTCCAAGCCAAATACCTGCCCTTTCTTACTTTTCTAGACCTCAAAAATTGGGGGTGGGGTTTAGTAGGCACTGATAGTTAATGACACAGTCGATAACCACCTTTGTTGTTAACTCTAAAGGAACTTTCCTCAGTGCTTGTGGCAGAGACTGATGAAAGTTAACCTTGGTAAAGGTTGACCAAGATCTCTCTCGTCTTAGGCTACACTTTCTCACCTCTGTGTGGTCGTGAGTGTGAGTTCTGGCTTATGGATACGGGCAGAAGTGACATGTGCCGGTTCATAAGCTCCCTGTCCTTTTCCCATCAGCAGGCGAGGTGAGTGAGACATCTGGGAGGAGGTGGCACCACAGATGGAAGATGCTTGGGTTCCTGAATGGCCACGTGGATGGGAAGACTGCTGCTCACCAGCACCGATGCTCCCCTTCTGTATGACGTTCTCTTCTCTGGGTTTCCTTGACCTCATTCTCTATGGTTTGCTCACCCGCACCTCCATGGCTCTCCACCGCCTCCCAGGAGTTTGTGGGACACTCTGCCCTTTTCTCTGCACCATATACTCCAAACCCTGTGCCACTCCATGAGCACACCCAGGCTCTCATTTACTCTGAGGTTTTGTGTTTGTCATGCCCTCTTTGAAACACTCTTCCCACATTTTGCCCTACTTAACTTTTTCAGGACTGACCCATTTCACGTTCCAAGAATGCGAGGCCATGAGTTTTGCTGAAGAACTGCACGGACTGCCAGAATCCTGTTTGCCCCATGCTGGGACTCCCCTCCGTCTCTCACCAGCTAATGCTAAGCCTGAGAGGTTTCACCCTACTGGGCTTCCTGGTGCAGCCCAAAGACACAAACAGGTGCTTGTTCTTTAGCCATTCATTCTAAGCCCCATTTGGTGAGGGCCTAAGTTAACGAGCTTTGTGAAGCCTGAGAAATAGTAGGGTCTGGGATGTAGAAATCAGACTTGGAGTTCAATAGCTGCTCATGAATGGGGAAGCCACGCAAAAGAAAAGCTGCTTCGTCTTCCTTGGAGATCACCTGTGCTTGTCCTTCTGACAATGATGGGACTGCTCGCGATTCTCGGGAGGGACTGGCCTTCTTTCAAATAGTGTTTCCTTCTATTATCGTTAGTGAGGAAAATCAGGCAGGATTTAGCGCGCGTATTACAATGCAGCATTTGATGTTGTTTTTATGTGAGCATAACTGCTCTGTGAAACCTCAAACATTTTTCTGTATTAGAATTGGCAGATGAGAGGTTATATAAACTTGCGGCCAACTGAGAGGTTCCCAAAACACGTCTATGGAAGGAGCAGGAACGAAGGGCACGCCATGGTGTGTGTGAATGACTTCTTCAGATGGCGTGGGCCCACGGCTGCATCTGCTCTTCATTATGCTGCTGCTTCCTCACCGCGGGGCTGACTCAGCACTGCAAGGTCAGCTGTGTGGCCCAAGGTCACAGCAACTTGGTTTCCTTCCATGGGGGGATCTGAGAGCACACAGAAGGTCTCTGCCTAGCAATCCACACCGACTCCCTGTCTCCAGCACATGGTGTGAATCACAAAGAGCTTCTAAAATGCAAGTCTGGATGCCAGTGATGTGCACCTGTGTGGTAGTCCATGGTGAAGTCCTGAGGCTCACTGTTAGCCTACGTGCATGGTCCCAATGTCATGGGTGAACCCAGTAGAGGGTGAGATGTGCTAGTGCTTGCTTTGGCTGCCGGTTGGTGCTGTTTGAGCCCAGCTTCTGACCTCAGGAGGAGTTTCCTGGGGACTAAATTGTCCAGGGGTCCCGCAGGTATCTTCTTGTGGCTTGTGGGACTGACTGGGAGCTCTGTGTGTTTCATTCTCCTTACCTGAATCACCTCAGCGGTTCCTGTGCTGGCACGAGGAGGGGTAGTACTGTTGCTCTCAGGCGCAGGGGAGGGAGCTGAGGGGGTGCACCAAGGCTATGTGGGCTCTGGAGACTGTGCCCCAAGGCCCATGCCCTCCTGCTTCACCCAGGATGTTGTTGAGAAGGGCTCTGCCCACTGGACCAGGCGCTGTTCCCAGGAGCACTTCTCTGGGTTTGGAGTTTCTTTCCATAGGGACTTGGGGGGTCTGTATTGGAAAGAAATCCTTTTTAGCTTTTAAAAATTATTTTATTAAAGAGAAGAGAGAGATGGAAATTTCCCATTTGTTGGTTCACTTCCCAAGTTTCCCGAAGGACCACAACAGCTGGGCCTGGACCAGAAGCCTGAAACTCAATCCTGATCTCCCACGTGGGTGGCCAGGATCTGACTACTTGAGCTGCCTCAAGGGTTCGTGTTAGCAGGAAGCTAGAATGGAGAGACAGAGCCCGGCATCAAACCCAGGCACTCTGATACGTGATGTGGACATTCCAAACAGTGGCTTAACCACTGCTCCAAACACTTGCCTCAAGGAATCCTTTGTAACGTTCCTGTTCCTGGTTTCCCTTCCCCAATTATTCAAGCTTGCTGTATAAGAACTATTTCTTACACCCTGATGTGAAGACACCTGCATTTGAATATGCAAGGAAGGATGGTGCAATAATTGCATTTGGAGGAAACTGACTGCCTTCTTTCCAGCCGCAGAACATTTGTGATTGTATTTAGCAGATTGGCTTAGAAACCTAAATCTCTTGCCATGTATTTTTGTATTGATGTGAATTGTCCATCCCAGGCAGCACAGGCTGATTGCGATGGGATGTGAGCAGGAAGAGCCTGTCCTCCAGGCAACACCCATCTCATTATTCCAAGTGCTTGGCCCTCCTAGGACACGACCCTTTCACGTGGGTTGCTGTGCAATGCCTACCCTCATGCATCCTGTTCAGGATCAACTTTAGACCCTGCAGAATTTTCCTCCTCCTTCTCAGCAGCATAACACGTGAAATAACTGTGTGCAGCATTTGCAAGGAGCTGGGGGCTGTAGTTGGATAGATCAGAGAGGGGCTCAGCTACCTGGGACCTGCTCCCACCACTTAGCCACCTCTGCCAGGCCCATCTGCATCTCTTCGCTGAGTTCTGATGCTACATGGAGTGTCCAGGTAGTGATGTCCAGGGAAAGGGGGCCAGAGACTCAGTCAGGGCCACCAGGAGAGCACTTAGGGTAAGACTGCTGTCTACATCCATCTGCCTTCAAGTGGGGATGGCCAAGATGGCACAACCAGGGCAAACAGCTTCTGAGAGCCCAGGTCAAACCAGCTGTGGTTACAAACGGAAACCAAACCAAACCAAACCAAACATTTGCCTGCTAACTCACATATTGTCACAGCACACAGGGCTTCAGGATGGGGAGGCTTTTCCACATGCTGCTATGATCTCCTCAGGAGGAGTTGAAGTTTGAGATGTATTCTTGATCAGGCTGATCCCTGCCTGCACAGAGCCCACATTCTCCTTGGGGGAGAGATTTGGAGTCGGCATGGTCAATAAATAATTTTATTATTATGTTAAACAATGATCAGAGCTTAGGAAGTAAGGCATAAAGAGTTGCAGGTCGGGTCACAGTTTAATACGGGTGGCCAGGGTAGACTCTGCAGAGGTTACATTGGAGAGATGAGGGGAAGGTGCAGGTGCACATCTCTGAGGGCAGGGTGTTCTAGAGTCAGGAAACCATCTGTGCAAAGGCCCTGTGGTGCGATGGAGCCCAGTTGATTCAACATAGCAGACACTGTTTTAAAACCCCAGTGAACTTCTCTGCTGCACACTTTCCAGAGGTCCTGATGTCACTGACAAGGAAGCAAAGCTATACAGTGCTGATCCCTGACCCTCCCCTCCCACATGGTGGTCCTCCTGTCACCTGTGTTGCCAGCAGTCAGTAAGAGCAGGTGTGGAAATCAAGGCCAGCCAGAGGCTGCATAATAGATTCCAGCACATCTTAGTGATGCACAGCAACACCTTAGTTTCTCTCAGGGTTCTGGGGTCAGTACATGAACTGGCCCAAGCAGGATGGCCCTGCTGCCCTGGGATGAACTCTTTGTGCATCCTATCTCCAATAGCAACTCTCAGCAAGGCCTGGCCAGCCCAGCGCCTGTGATCCTGGAGAAAGCACCAGCCAAGAACTCATCACTGGCAGGATAGCCCAGGAGGCTGCTTGTGGGTAGCGCAGAGGACACCAGGACTCCAACAGATGTTCCTCAAGAAGCATGCTTCCGTATCTGAGCTGGCCACCTTGCATCTCAGTGCTGGCTGTTGGTCACAGCTCAGCCGCCACTGGCAACCGGAGAAGTTCCTGCCAGGTCTACGAGACAGAGGATGTCCTTCCAGGTGGCCATGTAATGGTCAAATTACAGATATTTTCTGATGATGTCAACAGGATTTGCTGATGGGACAGATGTGCAATAGGAGAAGAGGAATCAAGAGTGATTCTGGTTTGGGGGTTGAGCCACAGAGATAGGGTGCCCTTGGCTCAGGCGGGAGTGGAGCCAGCTTTGGAGAAACAGGGCTGTCTGGACCAGGCTGCATCTGAGATCGGTTGGGCAGCCACATGAAATGCTGAGTCAAGAGTTGGGCATATGGGTCTGGGGCTCAGGGGAAGATATGCATTTTGCCATGAAATAGTCAGTCCATGCTCCACTGCTAGCTCCAGCTTTCTGGTAATGCTGACAGCATCAGGTGATGGCTCAAGTGGTTGAGTCCCTGCCGCTCACATGGAAAACCTTTATTCAGTTACTGGCTCCTGCCTCTGAGCATTTGGATAGCAAACCAGCAAACGAGAAATCTCCATGAGTCTCAAAATAATGGTCAAGAAAAATGTGTATTATAAAAAACTGCACAGATTACAAATGCTTTGCCACCACAATATACTTATATTTTAATACTATTTTCCACAAACTTTTAGAAAAGATTTATTCTATTTACTTGAAATGCAGAGTTGCAGAGAGAGAGAAGGATAGATAGATAGAGAGAGAGATCTTCCATCCACTGGTTCACTCCCCAAATAGTGCCAACAACTGGACTGGGGCTGGGCCAGGCAGAAGCCAGGAGCCAGGGGCTTCATCCAGTTTCCCACTTGAGTGCAGGGGCCCAAGGACTTGGATCATCTTCCTCAGCTTTCTCGGGGAGCTGGGGTCATTAGCAGGGAGCTGGATCATAAGAGGAATAGCCAGAACTTGAACTGGCACCTGCTACACTGCAGTGCCAGTCACTCCACAAACATTTTTTTATTTTTATTTATTTATTTATTTATTTTTGACAGGCAGAGTGGACAGTGAGAGAGAGAGAGAGAGAGAGAGAGAGAGAAAGGTCTTCCTTTTGCCGTTGGTTCACCCCCCAATGGCTGCTCCGGTGGTGCGCTATGGCCTGCGCACTGCGCTGATCCGAAGCCAGGAGCCAGGTGCTTCTCCTGGTCTCCCATGCAGGTGCAGGGCCCAAGGATGGGCCATCCTCCACTGCACTCCCGGGCCACAGCAGAGAGCTGGACTGGAAGAGGAGCAACCCAGACAGAATCCGGCGCCCCAGCCGGGACTAGAACCCGGGGTGCCGGCACCGCAGGCAGAGGATTAGCCTAGTGAGCCGCGGTGCCAGACAACTCCACAAACGTTTTGAAATGTCCTTTTAGGAAGGAGAGTCACATGTGTATGCAATGTCCTTTTGGGGAGGTGAGTTACAATGTGTATATAAATTTTGGGTCAAATATTTCTCTCCAGTGACTTTTTTTGATTGATTGATTGATTGATTGATTGAAAAGGCAGAGTTACAGAGAGGCAGAGAGAGAGATAGAGAGAGAGAGGGAGAGAGGTGTCTTCCATCTGCTGGTTCACTCCCCAGATGGCTGCAACAGCCAGAGCTGAGCCTATCTGAAGCCAGGAAATAGGAGCTTCTTCCAGGTCTCCCATGTGGGTGCAGGTGTCTAAGGGCTTGGGCCGTCTTCTACTGCTTTTCCTGGCCATAACAGAGAACTAGATTGGAAGTGGAGCAGCCGGGACTCGAACCGGCGCCCATATGGAATGCCGACACTGCAGGTGGTGGCTTTATCAGCTGTGTCACAGTGCCGGTCCCCCTCTATTTTTTTTTTTCTTGTGCCATGCCTGACGGTCTTCTCTGCATAACACTCACATATACTCTACTTCTCCTTGAAGGGTCCAGCTTCAAGCTTGTTATCGACTCACTTGCTTACAAAATCATCTAACATTCATTGAATGTTTACCATGTGCCATGCACTGGGATAGGTATCAGGATAGCTCCAAGTACCTTCAGACATCTGCAGCAGACATCCAGGCTAGGGTTTGCCTAGAAGGGTAGGCTCTCCTGCAACACTTCACACAACCCGGGGCAGACAAAGGTCCTTTCCTCTGCGGATTTGCTTGGCCATCTCTTAACTGGGTTATTGTCCCATCTATATGCATCATGATGTAGCCTGAAGATGATCTTGGCTACACCCCATACTCCTTCTCCCACTCCCAGTGTGTGTCTGTATCATGTCTTTCACGAGGCATGGATTTCTTTTGCTTTTGGTTAATATTCTATTTAATTTTTTCTTTGGTTAATAGTCTAATGGCTTCTGAAAAACACTTAAAGTGGCTTTCAGAAAAGCACACGCAGGACCATTAAAATAAAAATCAGAGGGGGAACTGGCCAGAGGGTAGGAAAGCTGCTGAGCCTGGCTGCAGGTGCTAGTTTGGCTCTGGGCTCCTGGGGGACCACATCCCTCTGTTCCACTTGTACCCTCATCTTGGGCAAATCAAGGGGCTTGTTGGAAAGTTAGTTATTCCATTTGTAAATAACACATTTTAAAGATGCTTGGTCTTCTCTCATTTTTAGAAAATGGGAAACCCTGTGCTGTGCATTCTGTATTTCAGTGCTCAATGTCTCCAGCCCTCACCAGGCCCTGGAATCGAGGAACCTGGGATTCTACACCAAGAATCCAAGGAAGCTCCTGGCTGGTTTTGCTCCAGCTTCCTTCCTGTCCTTTCCCCTTCATTTCTGAACCTGGGTTTTTTAGTTAGTTAGTGTCCGTTCCCAGCACCATTCTTTCTACCTGTGCAAGCCTTAGGAAGTTTCCTTGATCTCAAGTCTTAGTATCTGTGTGTGTACAGCTGGGAGCATGATGTGTGGATTAAAGGATGCTAAGCAGGTAAAATGCCCAGCGAAGTGCCTGAAAACACATTTATAGCAAAAATCAATGTATATGTCATCTTATGAATGAGAGCATTTCTGTAAAATAAATTTCTTGATATAAAATTGCCATGTATAGATACCTGTCTTGGTACTTTGCATGTACCAAAATTTTTTATAAGGCTCTTACTAATTTGCACCCTCACCTGCAATATAGAAGAGTGTAATATCTGAGTTCCCTATGCTCTCACTGGCAGGCCTTGTTATTCAGTATTTGATTTCTACAAATTAGAGGAGAAAAATACTCTAATATAATTTTACTTTGCATTTATCCTATTATAAGCAGGGTCAATACTTTTTTCCAAATATCTAAAGGCTGTTTGTTTATTCATTTTTTCCCTTTCATGTTTTCCTATCCTGTGTTCTTTGTTGATTTATAAACACATTGGATATATTAGAAAAATTATCATTTTTCTCTATGTGAACTGTAATTATTTCTTTCAGCTTGTATTTTTGCTTTTTCAAACTTATAGAATTTTTTCCCTATGAGAAACATTTTATAATTAAAATGACTACAGAGTTATTAGTGTTTTTTCTTTTATATATCTGAGTTTTGTGACATAATTTGAACAAATCTCTCTGTTGGATGTTTCTTTTTTATTTTTTTTAAGATTTATTTATTTATTTGAAAAGCAGAGTTACAGAGAGGCAGAGGCAGAGAGAGAGACAGAGGTCTTCCATCCACTGATTCACTCCCCAGATGGCCATAGCTGCACCGATCTGAAGCTAGGAACCAGGAGCTTCTTCCGGGTCTCCCACACAGGTGCACAGGCCGAAGGGCTTGGGCCATCTTCTACTGCTTTCCCAGGCCATAGCAGAGAGCTGGATTGGAAGAGGAGCAGCCGGGACTAGAACCGGCACCAATATAGGATGCCAATGCTTCAGGCCAGGGCTTTAATCCGCTGCACCACAGCACCGGCCCTGGTATGTCTGCTATTTTTTTTTAAAGTTTTCTTTATTTCTTTTAATAATTTATTTATTTATTTATTTATTTTAGAGGTAGAGTTACAGATAGAGAGAGGGAGAGACACAGAGAAAGGTCTTCCATCCACTGGTTCACTTCCTAAATGGCTGCAATGGCTGGAGCTGGGACAATCTGAAGCTAGGAGCCAGGAGCTTCTTCTGGGTCTCCCAGGCAGGTGCAGGGGCCCAAGCACTGCGACCATCTCCCACTGCTTTTCCAGGCCATAAATAGAAAGCTGGATCAGAAGTGGAGCAGCCAGGACACGAACGGTACCCATACGGGATGCCAGCAATGGAGGCAGAGGCTTAGCCTACTATGCCTTAGCGCCAACTCTGAAGTTTCCTTTATTTTGCAGACATAGAGAGAGAGGGAGAGATAGAGACCTCTCATCTGCTGGTTCACTTTTTAAACATCCACAACAGTTTAAAGCTAGGAGCCAGGAGTTCCACCTGGGTCTCCCACATGCATGGCAGGAACCTAGGTACTTGGACCATCATCTATTGCCTTCCAGGTGCATTATCAGGAAGCTGAGTTGGAAATAGAGGTTTAACTTGATCTCAGATACTTCAATATAGGATGTGGGTGCCCCAAGTGGCAGTCTAACCCCTTGCACCACCATGCCTGCCTTGGTATCTCTATTGTTTGTTCCAGCTGTTACTTGTGCTGCAGGAAGTAGTGGTTTGTTCACTTGACTTGTGCTGTTCTGGGGAACCCCTTCTGCTAAACCAACTGTGCCTAGAGCATCCTCAAGTAGGCAAAACAAAGGGAAGCCACATGCATCAGTTCTTTGGGGGAAATCCCAGTCAGGTCAAAGCAGACAGTCACAATTCCCTGAGATCCAGGTCTGGTCTGCTTACTCCGCAGCCAGGAACCCACACCTGAAAAGTGAGCTGTCATCTGCAAGTTCAGCCCCTGCCACGGAGGGCGGGCCAGGGAGACTGCAGCCAAGGTCTCCCTTGCCTTGCCCCACCTAAGCCTTCTCTTGGTTCCTTTGAGGAAGCCTTTGACTATCTCCCAGAGTTCTGTAAAATTGGTTTGACACTTTTGGTGTCCCCAGAATCCCCTACTCTGCCGTTCTGGGTGTGTAAACTCTTTTATTTTATTTTATTTTATTTTTTATTTTTATTTTTTTGACAGGCAGAGTGGACAGTGAGAGAGAGAGAGACAGAAAGGTCTTCCTTTGCCGTCAGTTCACCCTCCAATGGCCCCCGTGGCCGGCGCGCTGCGGACCGCGCTGATCTGATGGCAGGAGCCAGGTACTTATCCTGGTCTCCCATAGGGTACAGGGCCCAAGCACTTGGGCCATCCTCCACTGCACTCCTGGGCCACAGCAGAGAGCTGGCCTGGAAGAGGGGCAACCGGGACAGAATCCGGCGCCCCAACCTGGACTAGAACCCCGGGTGCCGGCGCAGCAAGGCGGAGGATTAGCCTAGTGAGCCGCGGCACCGGCCCTGGGTGTGTAAACTCTTAAAAGCGCAGATGATTTCTGTCCTGTGGTTGTGGGCCCACAGTTAGGTAGACTCCCCCCCCCCACTTTTTTTTAAAGATTTATTTTATTTATTTGAAAGACAGAGTTACAGAGAGAGATAGAGACACATAGAGAGAGGTCTTCCATCCACTGGTTCACTCCCCAGGTGGCCACAAGGGCTGGAGCTGTGCGGATCCGAAGCCAGGAGCCAGGAGCTTCTTCCAGGTCTCCTGGGTAGGTGCAGGGGCCCAAAGACTTGGGCCATCTTCTACTGCTCTCCCTGGCCATTTCAGAGAGCTGGATTGGAAGAGGGGCAGCCGGGACTAGAACCGGAACCCATATGGGATGCCCACGCTTCAGGCTAGGGCTTTAACTCACTGCACCACAGCGCTGGCCCCTAGGTAGACTTCCTTATCCTGGCATCACTTCTCTGCCTCCTCCACACCTCTGCCCAGGGCCAGCCTCTTAGCAGCCCTGCATAATCATGCTGCTGAGTTTTCCAGGTCGGTTAACAGCCGTGGGTTTTTAATCTTGCTGCTTGGAGCTTATCTATGAGCACCTTAGAGGGTAGTTTGATGTCAGTGCAATTTTTCCTCCTGTCCTCAGTTGATGATTTAAGCTCAGAGTGAGAATGACCTTGGAGGCCCTTACCTTCTCCATTTCTCCTGGGTCCTGTGAAGAGGGGACTGCTGTATGTAGTTCCAGGCCTGTCATTCACCTACAGAAAACTTTGTATGAACGTTTGAGAAGGAAGAGGGAGGACTTGCTATACTGAGTGTTGAAAGGAGTCTTGGGATGGTGAGGGTTGAAACAATCTCTCAGAGAAAGAGATGTAGGCAGGGAATCTATAGAGCAGACATGGCTGACGGGGCACACACCAGCCTTGTGTAAGAGTTTTCCTTTTGGTGCTGGTGCTGTGACTCAGCAGGTTAAAGCCCCAGCCTGCAGTGCCAGCATCCCATATGGGTGCCCGTTCTAGCCCCAGCTGCTCCACTTCTGATCTATCTCTTTGCTGTGGCTTGGGAAAGCAGTAGAAGATGGCCGCTGCATCCATGTGGTAGACCTGGAAGAAGCTCCTGGCTCCTGACTTTGGATCAGCTCAGCTCTGACCATTGAGGCCATTTGGGGAGTGAACCAGTAGATGGAAGACCACTTTCTCTCTCTCTGCCTCTCTTTGTAACTCTTTCAAATACATAAAAAATAAATCGTTAAGAAAAAAAGAGTTTGCCTTTTGTATCTGGGGGGATATGTAGAAGAAAGAAGATTCCTATTTCGTATCATGGGGCAGATGGAGTCAAGACTTACAAAGGGGAAATGGAGTGCTGGAAGTTACCACAGTGTGTGATCATATGGTCTTGGGGGCAGAGGACTTCCTAAGTTATGACTCCTAGGGCAGAAATCATAAAGGAAATGCATCTGTGCATGTGAGTAAGAAAAAGGATAATGTAAAAGGTAAATTTTTAAGCTGTGACAATATGTAAGTGTATGAATCCTATGTCAGAAAGGCCTCATATGTAGCTACAAGTGTAAATGTTAAACATATAATCAAATAAATAAATTACATAAAAAGGAAAAGATGAATCCACCAATAAACAAATTAGTAAAATAAAAGGCCAAAAATTCACAAAAAGAAAATCAAAACCAGTAAACTATTCAAAAATGTTCATCTTGCTAGTCATCAAGGAAATGCATAAAAATGAAGCAATGAGATGGCATTTTCCTCAATCAAGCGATGAAAGCAGGAAGGAACAGTAACACCTGCTGGTGGGATGGGGTCTCCTGTGTAAATCACAAGAATGTCACAAATTAGGACAACTTTTTCTGAGGGATAATACAACTCCATGCATCAAAAACCTTAGCAAATTCGCATTTTCCATGGCACTCACATTTCTAGGAAAATAATCTGAGGAAATATAATGATGTATGTCGACACTTAGCTGTGAAAATATTAACATATTGCAGGCTAATCATATGAGGGTATTTCAAATGGTTTATGAAAAATTGAATTAAAAGAAATTTATTTCATTGCAAAATTTTGTGAAATCCATATAAAGATTTTCACTGAACTTTTTGAAGTCCCTCATATACAAGGATTACAAAGCATTTTACCCCCAAATAAACTTATCTTTTCATTTCATTTTCCACCAATTTTTTGAAGTACCCTTATAGTGAAGAAAACTTGAAATCTTGAAGTTGTACAATCATTAGGCCAAGCTTCTTTGGATCAATGTTAAACATAATACAGTAATGGGACACTTTCCATTCATTAAAAATGATATTGTTTAATGTTTTTCCTGACATAGATGTTTCCAATATATCATGAGAAAAAAAAAAGCAATGTATCAAATACTCTATTCAGTTGGGGTACAGACTATGTTTTTTTAAGATATATATTTATGCATACTATAAAGTGTATGACAGAGTATACTTTTTAAGATTTATTCTATTTATTTGAGAGGCAAGGTGACACAGAATGAAAAAGAGAGAGAGAGAGAGAGAGAGAGAGAGAGAAAGCAATATCTTCCACCTGCTGTTTTATTCCCTAGGTGAGGCCTAGCTGAAGTCAGGAACCAGGATCTCCATCCAGGTCTCACATGTGGACGTCAGGAGCTTGGGCTACTTTCTGCTGCTTTCCCAGGTGCATAACAAGGAGCTGAGTTGGAAGTGGATCCGCCAGGACTCATATCTGGCTTTTTGATATGGGATGCTGGCAACACAAGCTGCTCCTTAGCTTGCTGTCCCACAACAGCAGCTCCAAGGAAGCATACTATTAAAGCAGGCTGGCTGGCAAAGGCACAGAAAGTTGTCTGGAGTGGGAAACTCTAAGATACACTAAAATAGACGTTGCTTAAATGGTTTGATTATGAATTATACTTGTATTCTTTTTTTTATTTATAACTTGATTGGTTTGGAATATGTATTTACTGTATAATAAATCTAGGAAGAAGAGTTTATTTAAAAAAACAAAATGTGTGACAGCTCTTCAGTGCCTTGTGAATGAAGTGAAAACTCCCAGACTTGCCACTGAAGGCTTTCTGCAATGTGTCCCCAAGCTACGTTTTTGGTTTTATTGTCTACTTTGCCCAAAATAGTGAAATGGTACTTCCCTGATTAAAACTGCTAGTGGGTTTCCATCAGACTTGGACTGAACTGACCTGTATTGCTGTGGAGTTGTGGAGTCAGCTGGTCTACCTTGCTCTGGTTTTCCTGGCTCCCAAGTTGTTCTGACCTCTTCTAGAACTGAGGTAAGTTCCTATGCAGAACCTGGGCAAACACTGTTTTCTTCCTTCTTAGTCGCTCTGGTGCTTCTAGTTTTGAGATGTGCCTCAATACCCAACTTAATATAACTCTCCTTTTGCCACTCTTTTTCTTTTGTCACAATCTGTTTTTCTTACTCAGAGAAATTATTTAACACAATCGCCATTACCTAATTAAAAACAAACAGATTTATTTATTTGAAAGGCACAGTGATGGGGGAGAGTGAAGGAGAGATCTTCAACCTGTTGGTTCACTCCCCAGAAGACCACAATGGCCAGGGTTGGGCCTTTATCTGGGTCTCCCACATGGGTGCTGGGAGTCCAAGTACTTGGGCCATTTTCCACTGTCTTACCAAGTGCATTAGCAAGGAGCTGTATTGGAAAATGAGCAGCCAGCACTCATATAGGATGTTGACATTGCAGGTTGCAGCTTTTTTTTTTTTCATTTTCGATTCTCTTTATATACATAAGATCAGTTTAGCATACATTAAGTAAAGATTTCAACAGTTTGCTCCCACACAGAAACATAAAGTGAAAAATACTATTTGAGTACTAGTTATAGCATTAAATCTCAATGTACAGCACACTAAGGACAGAGATCCTACATGAGGAGTAAGTGCACAGTGACTGCTGTTGTTGACTTAACAAATTGACACTCTTGTTTATGGCCTCAGTAATCACCCTAGGCTCTTGTCATGAGCTGCCAAGGCTATGGAAGCCCCCTGAGTTCACCAACTCTGATCATATTTAGACAAGGCCATGGTCAAAGTGGAAGTTCTCTCCTCCCTTCAGAGAAAGGTACCTCCTTCTTTGATGACCTGTTCTTTCCACTGGGATCTCACTCGTGGAGATCTTTCATTTAGGTTTTTTTCTATGATGAAAATTACAAAACCTTAAAGAAAGAAATAGAAGAAGATACCAAGAAATGGAAAAATCTTCCATGCTCATGGATTGGAAGAATCAATATCATCAAAATGTCCATTCTCCCAAAAGCAATTTATAGATTCAATGCAATACCAATCAAGATACCAAAGACCTTCTTCTCAGATCTGGAAAAAATGATGCTGAAATTCATATGGAGACACAGGAGACCTCGAATAGCTAAAACAATCTTGTACAACAAAAACAAAGCCGGAGGCATCACAATACCAGATTTCAGGACATACTACAGGGCAGTTGTAATCAAAACAGCATGGTACTGGTACAGAAACAGATGGATAGACCAATGGAACAGAATAGAAACAGCAGGTTGCAGCTTAACCCTTTGTACCACGGTGCCAATCCCCCCCCCCTTTTAGATTTATTTATTTGGAAGTCAGAGTTATAGATAGCAAGATGGAGAGATAGAAAGAGAGGGAGATGTGGGCATCTTAACCAGCATTTTAATCACTATGCCCCATCATCTATTTTTTTAGTGTGCTGACTTGAATTATATTTGTCTCCACCATTATATTTTGCTCCATGAGGACAGGGCAAAGTCTTCACTGCTCTATAGCATGTACTCAGAATGTTCTCTGATAAGTCATTGCCCTTCTTCAATGAGTGCATGAACAGGTTCTGCTTCAGGCAAACATACACAACACCTTGAACATGTATCATAATTACAGGCATCTCAGTAATGTTCTTAGTATTATCCTCATTGCTGCCTGTCAAAAGCCATCCATACTAAAAAACCTGTTCAGATGTATTGTCCGTGCAACAACCTTTTTTGCTCCCTAAATGGTGGGATGTGGGATGGCAGATAATTGTTAGAGATGAAGGGATGATGAGGAATGATTTTGAACATATCCTGGGCCATCGGTGGGATGTGTAAGTTGGTGATGGGCGGAAAGTCCCTGGAGTTCACATGTGAGTTTGGTGGAGAGTGAAGTGTGATGGGAACTGCCTGGTGGAGCTTATTGCACCTTGAATGGTGGCTAGGATGGTTACAGGCAAGAGGGATGGAAAAGAACAAAGCCAGCAACCAGGGCACAAAGGTATTACAGTATATGAAAAAATATAAAAAAGGAGTGGAAGAGCAAGCACAGCAGGGGTGTGAGAAGGAAGATGTGCAGAAGTGGAGTGCAGAGTGCAGCTAGATTAGAACATCTAAGAGAGCAAGGCTCAGTGAGAGGTCCAACAGGACACCACACCATTCCCTGCATAGCCCCAGGTTGGCCATGTTCTTTCTTGGCTTTTATGGCCAGTCTAGCACTACAGGAAAAGCTTTAATGGAGACCTTCAGTGCGATTTGCCTTGGCGCTTGTGACTGCTTTCAGGTCAGATGCTTGCTGTTAGCTTCTCTCTTTCTTGAACCTAAGGATAATTATGTTCAATGATACATTTCACTATTTATAAAACATTATCACAAAATCTCTCTCTCTCTTTAAGATTTATTTATTTATTTGAAAGACAGAGTTACAGAGAGAGAGAGAGAGAGAGAGAGAGAGAGAAGGAGAGAGAGAGAGAAGGAGAGAGAGAGAGAAAATCTTACATCCACTGGTTCACTCCCCAAATGGTTGCAGTGACCAGGCATAGGCCAGGCCAAAGCCAGGAGTTAGGAGCTCCCTCCAAGTCTCCCCCATGGTTCAGGGGCCCAAGCACTTGGGCCATCATCTGCTGCTTTCCTGGACGTATTAGCAGAAAGTTGGATCAGAAGTGGAGCAGCTGAGACCCAAACCAGTGCCTATAGGGGATGCTGGCACTGCAGGCTGTTGCTTCAACCCACTGTGCCACAGTGCTGGCCCCCACAAAGTGTCTCGTTCATTCCTATTTGATTTCTGGGGAAAAGGTAGCTAGGAGAACTTAAAAGACACAAACAGTAAGATGGGACTTGAGACCATCCTAGGCATTCTACCTCCCTCAGAGAGATGTTGGTTTATTTTATTACCATCTACGCAGTTCACTTACTACTCTACACACTTCCAAAACATGAATGCAAGAGCCAGCCTCTTTCTCTCTCAAAGTCCTCCAAAGAATTTGTTCTATAATTTTGATTTATTTGCTTTACTTTCCATTGGGGACTGATACATTTTTATTAACATGTAATGATTATACATATTTGTGGAGTACAGCATGATATTTCAAGACATCATATAGCACTCCTACTGACCAAATCACAATCTTTAGCATTTTCTTCTCCTAATCATTTCTTTGTGTTTGGTGCCTTTGAGTTCCTCTCCTCCAATTCTTCATGAAATATATAATATGCTGTTGTAAACTGTAGTCACCTACTGTGCTATGGAACCCTAGATCTTGCTCCTTCTAACTGTTTCTTGGTACGCATTATACAAACTTCCTCTACTCCCCTGCCTCCCCCACCTTTCACCATTCCCAGCTGCTTCTAACCACTATTCTACATTCAGGACAACTTTTTGTCTTTTAAAATTTCCACATATCAAAGAGAACATGTAGTCTTTGTCTTTCTGTGCTTGGCATATTTGACTTAGCATAATGTCTTCCAGGCTCATCCACGTTGATGTGAATGGCAGCATTTCATTCTCTCCATGGCTGAATAATATTCCATGTGCATATTTCAGCTGTCTTTATCCATTCATCCATGGATGAGCACTGCCTTAAATGAGTTTTGTTGTGAGACCCGAGCTCCTTCAGGAGGCATTAAATGCTCATCTGTGACGGTAACTTACACACTCTGCTTTCCACCCATACTCAGAGACATGATGTTGTCTGAATTATTTTGCTGTAGTTCTTTCTCTAGGGATCGACTCAGCTTAGGGATGCCTGTCTTCCCCGTAGATGAAAGCTCTTTGGCACATAATTAGTGACCAATAAATCTTGTTCCCTTCCTCAAAGTTTTCTCCTCTTCAGTGAGTACTGCCCAAACTCCTCAGTTGAAACTCAATGTTGCTGGGCCTTATTTATCAAATCACTGGATTGTCAGTTCTTGGAGGACATGACTTTTGTCTTTTTCATCTCTTTGCCCTCTAAAGAGTCCAGTGAAATATTTTGTACAATAGGATTCAATAAATATTTTGATTGAATATTTTCAATGGTGCCATTATCAAGTCCAAATTGCATCTTTTTATGTAGATATTTATATATGTATAAATTTACTTTTTCTATTATACAATATTTAAAAATTACAATTCATCAAACTTAATTACACATACACATTACTTTAACATTCTTTATAGAAATCATATTCTGTAATATTCTTTTATGAAATATAATACAGCTATTACAGAATAAAAATGATAATGTATAACATTTATCTTGAGTTTAAATTATCAGCCAGAGCTATATAAACTCATTTCATTCAGAAGTTTAAGTTACATTAGAAATCATGAGATTAAAATTGTGTGAACTGAGGGACAGGTTGTCAGTGTAGTGGTTAAGAAACCACTTGGGTTGTCTGTGTCCTATATCAAAATGCCTGGGTTCAAATCCTGGCTCTTCTCCCAATTCCAGCTTCCTGCTAATGTGCACTCTGAGGGACTGTAGGTCACGGCTTAAATGGTTAGGCCCACTGGGCCCCTGCCAACCACCTGGGAGAGATCTGGATTGAGTTCCTGGCTCCTAGATTTTACTTGGCTCAGCCCCAGTCATTCTGGACATTTGGTGAGCAAATCAGTGATTAGGAGATCTCTCATTGTGCATCTGTCTGTCTCTTTCTTTCTATCTCTTTTGTCTCCTGGTAAGTAAATAAGTAAATAAATTGATGAATTGATAGTTTCTGTCCTCAGGAAAATGCAGCAGACATCCATGTCTTTATTTCCTCTCTAAACATAATTAAAACCCCAGGACAGTGTGCGTGAACTAATCATAGAAAGTCTGAACGATGGAAAGAAGATAGACCTACTAGGGACTTCACAACAAGAGAAACAGCATAATTATGGCTTTTCTGGGTTTTCTTTTGGCTTCTTTATCCTAGACCTGGAATTGAAAAAGCCAGAAAACTAGAGATGCCGATGGGCTTAGGCCAAAAGCCATGATGGAACCCTGCTCTTTCAAACCAGTGAACTAAGAGAGGAGCAATGAGATAGAAAACGTTAAGACAAATATCATAAAACAGCATTTCATTCTCTCCATGGCTGAATAATATTCCATGTGCATATTTCAGCTGTCTTTATCCATTCATCCATGGATGAGCACTGCTGTTTTATTCCAGCCAAATATCATAAAACAGGCTTTAGTCCCTACGCCCCCCCCCCCCCCGCCCATGTCAGCAAAGGCTGAGTGGAGAGCCCAGACTCCCATCCTTGCCAGATTGTAATGAAACATCACCACATTGCTACCTGGGTGGTGTCAGAGATGGCTAAGCAGGATCCTGGGCTATGTTTCCTGCTAGCTAGCAATGAGGCCCTCTACCTCTTGTGTTAGTGGAGACCATACAGGGAGCTTGGACTTCAGGTTATGCACAGGAGTAAAGGGGTCACTACAACTGTCAGCTGAGATGATATCAGAACAAGCAGGAGCCCTTGCCACTCCTTGTGTTAGTGGAGAACATGTGGGGAGTCTGGGCTGCAAATTCTACGCAGGAGTATAGGGGGCACCTTGACTGTCAGCTGAGATGCTGTTGGAATGAGCTTATTAGAGAGTTGGGACTTTCACTGTGGCTCAGAGATAATGAGGGCACTACAAGCCTACCGCTATGCCGGGAGACCACATGGAGAACCAGGATTCAACAATTTGCCCAGGAGTAATGAAAAACAGCTCTCTTGCCCTTAGGTGTCAATAGAAGTGAAATGAAAAACATGGTCTTTTACTTTCACCTGACAGTAATGAGGGTTCATCCTGCTCTCTTCCTCTTCCAGACTGCTGACCAAAAAAGAAAAAAAAATCAGCTAAATCAGAAGGTTTAAATAAGACCTGCCTCATAATTTGAATATGTCTGCTGAAACATGAAATGTCACTTGGACGTGAAAATTACTCACCATTTCAAGATCTTCCTGTTCTCAACCCAAAGGACAAAAGATAATTAATATATTCTAACACTGAAAGACAGAAATACCAGAATTATCATCTGAAAAGTTTGTCAAAGTGACCATGCTAAAAATACTTCAACAAAAACACTTTGAACATGCTTGCAACGAATGAAAAATTTGGGAGTCTCAGCAAAGATATAAAGTACAAAAGACATTTTAGACCTTAAAGATACAATAACTGAAATGTAGAGGTCAGTGAATGGCTCAAGAGCAGAAGGGAGGGGACAGAGAAACGAATGAGTGAACTGGAAGAGAGAACGAGGGAAATGATACAATCACCCATGGAAAGGAAAATGAGCAAGAAAAAAATGAAAACAGCCTTAGGGATCTGTGGGACTATAACTAAAGATCTAACATTCATGTCCTCAGAGTCTCAAAGATGGAGGAGAGAGAGGGGATGAAAATGTACTTGAAGAAGCAATCACTGAAATGACTCCAAGAGTTGCTTCCAAGAGAAATAAAGACTGAAGAAGCTGAGAGAAATTCTAATAGCAAAAACCAGAACAAATCACAATTAATCTTCTGAAAACTGAAGACAAAGAAATATTGAAAGCAGTCTGAAAACAACCACACATGATCTATAGTGGAAAATAATTAGAACGACAAAGAATCTCAGAAACCATGGAAGCCAAAAGAAGTAGCACAATTTTTCAAGCATTTAGAGGAAACAGCTGCCAGTGCTGTGAAAATTTTATCCCAGAAGAGGGGCTATCAAAGCATTCTTAAATGAAGGGAAACTAAGTGAATTTGTCAGCGGCAAACCTAACATAAAGAATGACAAAGAAAAGTTATTCAACTACTATGGAACATATTAAGAGAAGGAACTTCAGAGCATCAGAAAAAAAATAAAGAACACAGTAAATCAAAATATGAACTAATATAGTAGGTTTTCCTTATAGTTTTGACTTTTCTAAATAATGCTTAAAGGCTGTCAAGGAACAGATAGGGAGATAATATCTATACTGTATTCACACAGGTGAAATAATGGCACCAATAGACTGTGATGTATAATGTTATGCCTAGAGTAGCCAATTTAAAATTTATATCCAGAGAAGCCATCAAAAGAAGTATAGATAAATAAAAATGGAATTATAAAAAATGTTCAAATAAACATTAAAAGCAGGGAAAAGGAATCAGAACCAAAAACAGAAAAAAGTCAAAACAAAAAATGATACAGTAGGTCTAAGACTTGACCTATCAATAATTACATTAAATATAAATGGTCTAAATATGCCAATTAAAATACTGAAATTGGCAGAATGGATTAAAAATGGTGGCCATCTATATGCTTTATTTATATATTTATTTTTAAAAGATTTCTTTTCTTTTTTTTTCTTTTTTTCCTTTTTTTATTTAGTAAATATAACTTTCCAAAGTACAGTTTATGGATTACATTGGCTTTCCCCCCCATAATTTTCCTCCTGTTCGCACCCCTCCCATCTCCCACTCCCTCTCCCATTCCATTCACATCAAGATTCATTTTCAATTATCTTTATATACAGAAGATCGATTCAGTATATATTAAGTAAAGATTTCTTCAGTTTGCATCCACACAGAAACACAAAGTGTAAAAATACTGTTTTTCAGTACTAGTTATAGCATTACTTCACATTGGACAACACATTAAGGACAGATCCCACATGAGAAGTAAGTACACAGTGACTCCTGTTGTTGACTTAACAATTTGACACTCTTGTTTATGGTGTCAGTAATCTGCCTAGGCTCTAGTCATGAGTTGCCAAGGCTATGGAAGCCTTTTGGGTTCACTGACTTCGATCTTATTCCAACAGGGTCATAGTCAAAGTGGAAGTTCTCTCCTCCCTTCAGAGAAAGGTACTTCCTTCTTTGATGGCCCCGTTCTTTCCACTGGGATCTCACTCGCAGAGATCTTTCATTTAGGTCTTTTTTTTTTTTTTTTTTTTTTCCCCAGAGTGTCTTGGCTTTCCATGCCTAAAATACTCTCATGGGCTCTTCAGCCAGATCCAAATGCCTTAGGGGCTGATTCTGAGGCCAGAGTGCTATTTAGGATATCTGCCATTCTATGAGTCTGCTGTGTATCCACTTCCCATGTTGGACCGTTCTCTCCCTTTTTGATTCTATCAGTTAGTATTAGCAGACACTAGTCTTGTTTGTGTGATCCCTTTGACTCTTAGACCTATCAGTGTGATCAATTGTGAATAGAAATTGATCACTTGGACTAGTGAGATGGTATTGGTACATGCCACCTTGATGGGATTGTATTGGAATCCCCTGGCATGTTTCTAACTCCACCGTTTGGGGCAAGCCCGATTGAGCATGTCCCAAATTGTACATCTCCTCCCTCTCTTATTCCCACTCTTATATTTAACAGGGAACATTATTCTGAGTGAATTAAGCCAGTCCCAAAGGGACAAATATCATATATTCTCCCTGATCAGCGACAACTAACTGAGCACCAAAGGGGAAACCTGTTGAAGTGAAATGGACACTATGAGAAACAGTGACTTGATCAGCTCTGGTCCTGACTGTTGATGTACAATGTAATACTTTATCCATTTTAATATTTTTTTTTGTTCTAGTACTATTGGTTGAACTCTTTAATTAACACACAGTTATTCTCAGGTGTTTAAATTTTAAATGAAAAGATTTATTTTATTTATTTGAAGGACGGAGTTAGAGACAGTGGTAGAGCCAGGGAGAGAAAGATCTTCCATCTTCTGGTTCACTCCCCAAATGACAGCAATGGCCAGAGGTGAGCTGATCTGAAACCAGGAGCTTTTTTGGGTCTTCCATGTGGGTTCAGGGGCCCAAGAACTTGGGCCATCTTCTACTGCTTTACCAGGCAATAGTAGAGAAATGGATTGGAAGTGGGCCAGCCAGGACTTGAACTGGTGCCTATATGGGATGCCAACACTGCAGGCCAGGGCTTTAACCCACTGTGCTACAGTGTCAACCACCAACTGTATGTTTTCTACAAGACATTTCAAATATAGGCAGATAGAAAATTAAAGAATAGAAAAGATATCATCTATATATTAATTAAAGGAAGCAGACATGGCTATATTAACATCAAATAACTTTTTATTCAGACCAAAAAATCCAGAAAAATATACTTGTATAACAATGAAAAGATTGCTCTACTAAGACAAATATCCCACAAACAGAGCTGCAAAATATTTGAAGCAAACAGGTATTGCTGAAATGAAAACTAGATAAATCCACAATTATGACTGGAGTCTTCAACATTTGATAAATCAAACAGAAATAAAATCAATCAATAAATAGAAGAGCCTAACCACACCATCAATGACTGGGATCTAATTTTCATTTATGGAACACTTCACCCAAAAGTAGCAGAATACATACTTTTTTTCAAGTGCTCACAGAATATATAACAATAGAAATCATATTTTGGACTGTAAACAAACTTTACCAAGATGAGAATTGAAGTCATTATGATCGGGTTCTCTTGACCACAATGGTATAAAACTAGAAATTAACAATAGAAAATTCAACAGGAAACTTTCCAAACACTTGGGAATCAAATAGCACATTCTAAATAATCCATCGGTCAAAGAAGACATTTGAAAGGAAATAAGAAAATACACATACCTCAATGAAAATGAAAGTATAATATTTCAAAATTTGTTGGGTACAGTTAAAGCAGTGCCGGGAGGAAAAATTTTAGTACTAAATGCATACATTGGAAAACAGAAAAATAGTAAACCAATAATCTAAGCTTGCAGTGATTTCAAGAAATTACAAAAGAAGGTCAAAGGAAATTTAAGAACAGTAGAAGAAAGGAAATATTAGAGACAAGCAAGAACATCAGTGAAGTTGAAAAGAACAAGTAACAGAGAAAAGTCAATAATGCACACACTGTTTTTTAAAAGATAAATGCAACACATCAAGTATGACTGATAATGGGAAAAGAAGATATAAAGCACCAAAGTCAGAAATTAAAAGGGACCTCTATTCAATCTGCAGACAACACTAGGACAATAAGGGAAATAATGTGAATAGTGCTACATACACATTTTGCAACTGAGGTAAAATGGACCAGTTCTTCAAAATACAACAGGCTACTCCAGCACACCCAATATGGAAAAGATGATTTCAATGATGTAATGCTATCTGATGTAAATTGAATTCAGAATTAAGCTCCTGGAAAAATATTTCAGGCCTGTTGATTTCACTGGTTAATTTGGCCAAATGTTTAACCAACTGTTGAAAACTTCTACAGAATTTTTTTTCAGAAAATAGAGAGAATATTGAGATTATTTCTCAATTCATTTTATAAAGCTAATATTACCTTCACATCAAGAACAAAGAGGGATAGTACAACAAAAAAGAAAGTTACACATTATTATTGCTCATGAATACAGATATGAAATTATTTAACAAAACATTAGCATATAAAATTTAGCAATGTGTCAGGAAAATTGTTCACTGTTACCAAGTAGATTTTATTTCAGGGATACAAGGCCAGTTCAATATTTGAAAATAAATCAATATAATAATCCTTATTAATAGAAAAATCACAATATATCATATGATTATAAAAACATCTTACAAAATTGAATAGTCATTCTTAATAAAAACTGTCAGAAAAAATGAGTATAGAGGGAAATTCCCTCAAATTGATAAGAAAAGAACATTTGAAAAGGATCTGCAGATAATATTATATTTGGTGATAAGAAAAAGGCAGAAACAAGAAAAGGATGCTATTTCAGAAAATAGAAGAGAATATTGAGGATATTTTTTAATTCATTTTATAAAACTAATATTACCTTTAATTTAAGAACAGAGAAGGACAGAACAACAAAAGGGAAAGTTACACATTATTGTTCAACACAGCTCCATCTTATTTTCCTTCATGGAAGATCTATCCTGCTCCACAATCAAGGAAAAGAAATATACAACATGTAAATTACAATGGAAGAAATAAAATCATGGTTGTCTATGTAGAAATGCTAAAGTTCTACAGTAAAACACCCAGAACTAATAAGTTAGTTAAGCAAGGTCACAGCATACAAGATACACATAAAAGAATCCATTGCATTTCTATATACTAACAAAGGTACATGTGGCTATCAAATAAAGATACTGTTTACAGTCACTCAAAATGTAATCTCCAAGTGTAAATCTAAGAAGCTGTGTCTAAGAGTTACATGATGGAGAGTGTATACACTGATGAAAGAAACCAGAGCACAGCCTGACGAATGGAGGAAGGAGTTCCTGGATTAGAAGACTCCCTGTCACGAGAATGCTACAGAGGTTTCATTAAATTCCTATAAAAATTCCAGCAAGAGATTTTCTACATACGGATAGATTATTCCAAAATGTATATGGGAATGCAAAATAACTAGAGCAGCTAAAACTAGAGAAGCTGAAAAAATATGGTTGAAATCAGTGTATCTGAACTCAGAATATACCATGTGGCACCTTCTTCTTCCTTGGAGATTTAACCAGCAGTTGGAAGATCTGCCTCTTCCGTCTTGCCCTTTCTCTCTGTCACTCTGCCTTTCAAATAAACAATTGATAGATAGAAAGATAAATGAATCTTAGAAAATTCGTGACAACAGCAAATTCTGGCAAAGATGCAGGGAAACTGGAGTACTCAAACATCACTGGGCAGGATGCAAAATTACACAGTGTGGTACATATTTAAGAAACATACAATTGCCATACAACCCTTCATTTGCACTCCTAGACATATATCCTAGAGAAATGAAGACTTACATCCCACAGAAACCTGCACAGACTTGTTTACAGGCTTTATTTCTAATATCCACAAGCTTGAAACAACCCAGATGTCTTCCAAGGAATGAATAGTTAAACTGTAGTCATTCGTGCTGTGGAATACTACTCAGCCATGAAAACGAACTTACTTCTGATGCATGCAGCTGGATGAATCTACAGGACATTGTGCTGCACGAGAAAGCCAATCCCAACAATGTTCAGCTCACCCTTGCCATGGGCCAGCTTGGTCACCTTCAGCAGGTAACTTAGTCTCTCTGTGTCTCAGTTTCCTTAGCTTCAGGATGGGACCACTAACACCTACCTCATGGGGTAGATGTGAAGACTGAGAAGTTAGGGGTTTGACATCTTGGAGTGATTAAATTACAGGAATAGTGAACAGACCAGTGAGTGATGGGGATTGAGGAGGTGATAGGTAGAGGAGGGAGATGAGGGCTTGGCTGTAAGGAGTCAGCATGTGGTGTCCCTGTGGCAAAGGCCATGTTCCATATCTTTACTGTATCGGTTCCAATGTCCTGGCTGTGACATTGTGCCATAAGTTTTCAAGTTGCTGCACTGGCAAATCTGAATAAAGAAGGAGTCTTCTCTGAATAATTTCTTACAATTGTGCATGAATCTACAGTATTTTAAATTCAGAATTTAGAAAAAAACGAGCAATGTGTATATCTTTATAAACATTAGTGAACTGGGCAAAAATTTGGTCTATTTCTTTTCTCAAGTTGAAAGCAGATTGTATTGAAGAACATGGGTCCACACAGGATGCTCCCATTTCTTACCTCACATAAATTTCCATCCTGGGTGGCAGAGATTTTATAACTGAGGTTTTCATCCCCCCCACCCTGCCTTGGGCTGACCAAGCTTTTGGTAAACTAAGAAAGATGTAAAAGGTAAACAAACTTTTGTGTAATCTGCAGATAAATGTAAAAGTAAAATCATGTTGGGTGGCCACTCAAAGAACAAATATTAGAAGTGACAGATACCATGGAGCCTGGAACACGCCAGTATTCTCAGTGCAGGACAGAGTGCTGTGCATGGAGGTGTTCTCTGTGGCTGGAGGGAGAGCTGTCCTCTTCGAACCATGACATTAACCTCAGCAGTCACTTAAGGCAAAGCCACGCAGTGTTCTGCTCCATGCTGAAGTCCTGGTCTTTGCTTAACAACAGCGAAGATGGCGAACTCTCACTTCCAGCTCACCATGTGTGTCCCAGGCACTCCTCAAGAGCTTCACACTCACGAACTTCTCAGTCTTCACATCTACCCATGAGGTAGGTGTTAGTTCTCCCATTCTGCAGCTAAGGAAACTGAGACACAGAGAGACTAAGTCACCTGCTACAAGTGACCAAGCTGGCCCATGGTAAGGGTGAGCCGAACATGGGCAGCATTTGTGAGGATTCCAGAAGTCTCCTACTCCTTTTAGTGGCCCACAGATCTGTGAAAGCTTTTTATCTTTTGGATAACTTCAAAATATATTATATTATATTATATTATATTATATTATATTATATTATATTATATTTAAGAGGCAGATGGGTTGATGGATAGATAGACACACAGAAAGATATAGAGAGAAACAGAGATCTTCCCTCTGCTAGCTCACTCTCCAAATGCCTGCAATTACTAAGTCTGGGCTAGACTGAAGTGAGAGGGCTCAAATCTCAGTCCAGCTCTCCCACATGGATGGCAGGAACCCAGCTACACGAGTCGTCACCAACTGCTTCCCAAGGTGCGCATTCAGAAGAAGCTGGGATTGGGAGTAGAGATGGGACTCGAGCCCAGGCACTCTGATATGAGATGTGAGCGTCTTAACCGCTAGGCTAACTGTGCACCCCATACTCTCCTCTTTGATAGGTTCTATTTGGCAGTTGGTCTTTGAACTCCTCGGGGTAGCTTTATGTTGATCCAGTGTTAGCATCAGCTTCTTCCTGCTTTCAGAACAGGATCAGTCCTCAGCAGCTGTCGCAAAGCATACCTATTCTGTATAGTCATACACGGAGCTGTTTGTCTGGAGAAAAGGATATGAAAGTCAAAATACTTTTCCTGCCAGCCATTGGGCTGATCAGGATGGAGTACATTGTATTTTAGGACACGATTCAGATTGGCAAGTTATTTCCTCTCTGCCTTTCACTTATCGTCTCCTGGTTGCTGAATGCACACTTTGGTTTCTGACCTTCAGGAAGCGTTTCCTGTGCAATCACATCTCACATCTGCCCCTTATCCATAAGATCACCTGGCTACTTCCTGCAACATCTTCCACCCTGCGCGTGATTCCCAGGCTCCCTAGGCTGGCGTTCCTTTCACTCACATGATTGCACTCGTAAGTTTTGCAGAGGTGTTACATGCAAATGGGGCAGGTCCACTCAGGGGTGGAGAAAGAAGGAAAAAAAAAGGTTTCTAGAACTCTTTTTCCCTATGTGGATCCTTTCTTTTTTAAAAAGGGGATTTATTTATTTACTTGAAAGCAGAGAGGAGAGAGAGAGAGAGAGAGAGAGAGAGAGAGAGAGAGAAAATTTTTTCCATCAGCTGGTTCACTCCAAAATGGCTGCAATAGCCAGATCTGGGCCTGGTGGAAGCCAGGAGCCAGAAACTCCATCTGAGTCTCCTATGTGGGTGGCAGTGGCACAAACACATCTTCTGCTGCTTTCCTGGGTGCATTAGTAGGAAGCTGGATCAGAAGTAGAACAGCTGGGATTCGAACTGACATCGATATGGGATATTAGCATTACAGGTGGTGCCATAAGGCCGGCCCCAGTAGGACTCTTTCAATGTCTGGGTGCCCCTGTGTGTAAACGACACAGGTGAGTTGTGCTGCTAATTTATTCATGCCTGAGTGTAATTTACATGTACACAACTAAAGTCTCTGCTTTCTTGTCATTCTGCTTATGATGATGGGATCAGTAGGTAAGCTCTGGTGCCATTCAGCACATCACTGGGGAAATGTGTTGCAATGTCATTGTGTTCTTTTCTTGTTGTTTAGCCTCGATTTGTATGATTTTTAAATATATTTAAACATTTTTATTCACTGATTTTGCTTTGTTTTATTTGAAAGGCAGAAGGAGGGGAGAGAGAGAGAATGTTTGACCCACTTGTTCACCCTCGAATGAACAGCTAGGGCTGAGCCAGGCTGGAGCTGGAAGCCGGATCTCCGTCTGGGTCTCCCACATGGGAGGTAGGGATTCTAGCACTTGAGCCATCACCTGCTGCCTCCCAGGATGCACATTAGCAGGAAGCTGGATCAGAAGCGGAGGAGCCAACTGGGACTCAAATCCAAGCACTCTGATAGGAAATGAGGACCTCCTAAGTGGTGATGTAATTGCTATGCCACAAGGCCCACCCTCTATTTGTATTTTTATGTAGAATCTTTATATTATCACTTTATGCATTATGCATAGACGAGGCATATTTGATTAAGTTCATGGAAAATGTGCGTTATAAAAATGACGCATTGATTTCAAAATGTTTTACCCCAAAATAAAGTGATATTTTAATTCCATTTTCTGTGAACTGTTTGAAGGGCCTTTCTATAACATATATTTATATGGACGTGTATTTGTTCTTCATCATGCTTTGATGCAGTGTTCACCATGGGACTGGCAATCTCACAGCTTGAGGAAGCAGCTGGAGCACATGCAACAGACTGTGCTGGCGATAGATTCTCCCTGCACCCAACCCTTCTGATGGGCAGTGCTGGCAGACGTCCCTTCCTTTCTTCTTGCTGTGCTGGAGTCTAGTGACTGCTGAGGGAAGGCTGCAGCACCCCCTCGCCCCTGTACTCTGCCCTCCCAGAACGACTGTCACCATCACTCTCACCCGTAGTTTTGCTGCAAGATGAAACATGATGGCTAGTGTCAGCCAGGAGAGGTTCGCTTGTTTCTACTGTAAGACATAGCTTCTGCAAAAGAAATGTCCTTTTCTTTCAAAACCATAGGTTCATGAGTGCCCCTAGCTCCCCCAGCAGAAGTCATGGGAGAGAATGGGCTCTAGGAACTTCAGGCACCCCTGTTGGACAACGGGGGCCGCCTACCCCCCAGGCTGCCCCCCAGCCAGTTTCCCGCAGCCTCAAGTATTCTGGGCCATCATGGATGTGTCCCCAGGGTCGGTCACTGTGGACACAGCTCTGATGCTGAGCATGAACAAATAAGAAAAAGAACAAACCCACAGTTCTTGGCTAGAATGAGGTCCTCTACTCCCTCTTTTGATGATTGGAAATAGTTTTGCTTTAACAAGCATTCTTTTCCTCCCAGTTCTGCTTCTCGTTTGGCCCATCCTGCCATGAAGTCGTCATGTCGTTGTGTTTATGACACGGCAGACAGTTACCAAGATGGAAACGATTATGACATCATGAGCGCCAAGCGCTGGGGAGGGGGAGAGCCTCCCCGACGGCCCCTTGCCTTCCTCCCCATCTTGACCTCGGTGTGGACCTGCCCAGGCAGGTCGATCTGCCTCTCCTCGCCTGTGTTCTCACAGTGTGCCGGCCGTGGCTGTAAAGCCTGGACCGTGAGCTCCGGGACCAGCTGTTGGCTGTTGTCTCAGGGACTCTGGGATTTCTCTGGGAATAAGGCGAGGCAGGGCTCTCTGGGATAGCTTTCAAGTGGGGAGACTCAGCAGCAGATGGACTCGCGGACGGCAGCTGCAGGAAATCTGGCAGAGCCGCCGGCACACTCTGCTGAGAAGAGGAATGGAGCCTAACCATGTATTTGGATGGCTTGGAAAGCAGAGAGAGTTTGGAAGGAGAGAGGCAGGAGTTTCTATATTTAAGATGCACCGTGGTGGGAAGCTCACGGAGGAGGAAGCCTATGTCCCCCCTCTTCCCCACTGCTCTTGCCAAATTTCCAGCTATTAAGCTTTTCAGGAGATATCTTAACAAATTTAACCTTTGGAATGTTACTCCTTAAAAAGAAAACGAGCGATAAGGTTTTTGCAATGACATAAGCAAAAGCAGATTTGTGCTCATCTGCACAGTCCTTGTACCTGGTGTATTCCAATACTGATGTTCCTATTGCGGCGGGCAGTGGACTATGGAACCTGAGCCAGGCTATTCTCCTGACCTGAGTAGTTATGGGTGCTGGTGTCACTCTTAATCCTCCTCTCTGCAGGACCTACATTTTAAAATCCCCTGAATGTTCCAAGGCTCTACAGCAGTCTGCTTCCTCTTGAGGCTGGGCTCTTAAAAACATATATCTAGAAACTTCTTCACTTTTATTTATTTATTTAAAGATTTATCTATTTCTTTAGAAAGAGTTACAGATGGGGCTGGCGCTGTGGCATAGTGGATAAGCTGCCGCCTGCAGTGCCGGCACCCCATATGGGCACTGGTTCCAGTCCCGGCTGCTACGATTCCTATCCAGCTCTCTGCTGTGGCCTGGGAAAGCAGTAGAAGATGGCCCAAGTCCTTGGGCCCCTATACCCACATGGGAGACCCAGAAGAAGCTCCTGGCTCTTGGCTTTGGATCAGTGCAATTTACAGCATTGAGGCCAATTGGGGAGTGAACCAGCGGATGGAAGACCTCTCTGTCTGCCTCTCCTCTCTCTGTGTAACTGTGACTTTCAAATAAGTAAATAAAATATTTTAAAAAATGTATTTAAAATAAAGAGAGAGAGAGATCTTCTGTCTGCTGGTTCACTCTCCAGATGACTACAATGGCCAAGGGCCAGGCCAGGCTGAAGCATGGAGCTTCATCCTGGTCTCCCACATGGGCGGCAGGGGGCTGTCTTCTGTTGCTTTTCCTAGGCCATTGTCCAGGAGCAGGATTGAAAATGGAGCAGCTGAGATAGGAACTGGTGCCCATATGGGATGCTGGAGTCTCAAGCCTTGCTATTACCCATTATTCCACAGTGCCAGGTCCCCTAGCAGCTTCTCATACATCTGTAACTTTCTGGGTCATTTGCAGACTTATCCAAGTTACTAATCAGCAACCTCACTGGGATCAGAGCAGGGTCTGGATCCAGCCCTGGACAAATCTTTGCTTCTCAGGCAAACAGAGCTGAGCACAGCCCTGGAGGAATATTATGGGCTGTGCTAATGCAAAGCTATGGCCCACCAGGTCAAGTCTGGCTCAGGGTGTTTCGTAGCTGTCCCAAGAGAAGGTTGTTCTGGAAAACAGCTGATGGAGGCGGATGGGAAAGGTTGCTCTGATTTTGCCCTCACAAAAGAAATCACATTGAGGAAAATAACAGGCCTGGCATGAGAAAATAATTTTGAGGCATGAGAAAACCGAAACATTGTTCAGGGACTTGGCAGATCTGATTTCTGCATTTTCCTGTTAGCATAGTCAAAGTTTGGGGTTAGGAATCTATCCTGTTGCCTGTAGGCTTACTTTAATCAGGCTAACACAAACTGTGTGTCTTGATGGAGCCTGTCTTATATGTAATTGTGGAGTGACGGACAGAGAGTACTCTCGGGCTAAGGCGGGACGGACGGTGAGGAGCATAGGAACATTGCAGCTCTGTGAATCACGCGTCGTTGCTTTGAGGCTAGAAGATCCTCATATTCTCTATGGAGAATGATCCTTTTATAACTACTGGCACTGTATTAAAATACGATGACTGGGGCCAGTGCTGTGGCATAGTGGGTAACGCTGCCACCTGCAGTGCTGGCATCCCATGTGGGCGCCGGTTCAGGACCCAGCTGCTCCACTTCCTATCCAGCTCTCTGCTATGGCCTGGGAAAGAAGTAGAAGATGGCCCAAGTCCTTGGGCCCCTGCACCTGCGTGGGAGACCTGGAGAAGGCACCTGGCTTTGGATTAGCACAGCTTCAGTGGTTGCGGCCATCTGGGGATTGAACCAGTGGGTGGAGGATCTCTCTCTCTCCTCTCTCTCTCTCTCTGCCTCTGCTTCTCTATAACTCTGTTTTTCAAATAAATAAATCCTAAAAAATAAAATATGATGATAGGCACTTGCAAGTGTATAAGCAGCAAGGCTGGCTAACAGGATCCCAGTTGATCATTTGGGAACTGTGTGCCAGCAGGCGAATTCGTGGTAAGGAGCTGCAGGGGACACATAGCTTTTGAACAAGCCCCATTTCTGTTGAAATTCCTAAGCTTAGCGTCTTCCTGAGCATTTGTCTGCCCAGCCCGGAGTTTCTGAAGATTTAACAAATGGACTTGATTTCCACATTGCAAAAACACACCCTGAGTCAAAAAGCATTTTTGCTTCCTCCTTAGATGCTACATGGAGAAGATCATCAATTTCGCTTCTGGGAGCTTGCAAATGTGAATCCAGCAGAGATAAGAGTCAAGACCTGCATACGCGAAGGAGGATCAGGCTGGATTTTCTCCCATGAGGAGGCAGTCTTTGAACAACTTTAAATGCAGTCGGCATCCTTTGCGCTGGGTGTCACGTATGGGAGGCACAAAGCATTTAAGGATAGCAACTTCCCTTAGGAAGTCAGCGCTGTAACTGCCAACGTCCCCTTCACACAGGCGTGCCAATAGGCAAGATGGCTGGCAACTGTGGCAGGGAATCTCAAATGGAAAAAAAAAATGTCGTTTTGAGGCTGTTCCAAGTAATTGCTGCTGTAGAGTTGAAGCTTTTGCTAAAAGCTTATTTCATGGGCAGATGCTACTGGGGAGCCAGAAGTAATTTAGGTCTGAAAACTGGCCCTGCTCTGAAAGTGGTTGCTGCGGGTGATTTCAGATTGAAGAATCCCGTCTGCCAGCTTGGACCAAGCCTATCAGTGTTCAGATCTGCTGCAGGCTTTTCTTCCTGTTGCTTCAGCAATGATTCAGCTAATTAGAACTTCGCTTACGTGAGATAAGTGGATCAAGTTGCACTTTGTCTTTTGCCCCAAGATGTCTTTTTTTTCCCCCTTCCACTGTGTGTGATTATTTGCTGGAGCTACAGAGAAAGCCACTGGCAAAAAACCCAAACAAAACAAAAAAACTCCCTGCCAAAGTGCCTGGGAGAGCAACTGTCCAGGCGGCCCCTCCGGTGTGAGGGACCTATGGTAGGGATATCACAGGAGGTCTGGAATGCTTGCCACAGGGACTCTTTCAAGTCCAGCGTTCTTGATCTCTGCGTGAGAGCCCTTCTTATCAGTGGGCCAGCTTAGACCAGACGTTCTGGATCAAGCCTTGCTATATCACTTCGACGCAACTCAGGGCTCTCAGAGGGATGAGGGGGCAACGGTAAAGGCCGAGAGGTAGGAAGGAACAGCAATTTGGGTGGAATTTGTTGTCATAGGAAGAGTTGACCCTGAGAGGAATTGGGAGGCTCGCTTTTTGCTGGCCAGGTTCCCCGGGGTCTGTCAGTTACTCTCTATAAGGGCTTGCCCTCTTGTAGGCTTTGGAAATGTAGCCGTCTCCTCCACTTTCAGCTGGGACTCTTCCCCCTCTCCCCTCCCCCAGCCCCCAGCCTGCCACCCTCTCCACACTTCCCGGACAGCTGTCGAGATGGGTCTTTGTCCTCCAGCCCATGGCTCCAGCTCACATCATCAGCTCCCATGGTGCTGGACTTGTCTCCTTGTGGGAGCCATCTACCTGGCCTCCGCATTCTACCACCAGCCACTTTCTGCCTCTCCACTCTGACTGTTGGTTGCACCCACCAACATTGACAATGAGATCAGTGGCTTCTGCCTAGAGTTTGCTTCTAAGTTCTTTACAAACATTAATCAGTTTATTTCTCCCAACACCATACTCTGATGGACATTGTACCCACTTCAAAGAGGAATACACTGAGAGGTTAAGTCACATAGCTTGCACTGATAAGTTGGGTTTCAAGGGCAGGCATTTGATGTAGTTGTTAAGATGCAACTTGAGATGCTCCCTGATCCCAAAAGACACAAATGAAGAGATGGTGTCTGGTTTTCAGCCCCAGGGCTGGCTGGGCTGCCTGGAATGTCACGTCCCACATTGGAGAGCCTGGCTTCAAGTTCTGACTATGCTTCTGATTCCAGCTTCCTCCTAATGTGCACCCTGGGAGGCAGCACACGGTGACTAAAGTAATTGAGTCCTGCTACTCATGCGGGAAACCTGGAGTTCCTAGTTCCTGGCTTTGTCCTGACCTTGGTCCCGGAAGTTGTGAACATTTAGGGAGTGAACTAGTACGTGGTTGAGCTCTGTTTTATCTGTCTCTCTTCCTTTCAAATAAGTGAAAATAAACATATTTGTTTCTAGAAAATAATTAGGTCTCAAACACAGGTGGTCAAGCTTCAGCTTCCACACTCACCAGCTCACCATGATGACGCTACTTTGAATGAAGTTAGTGCTTAGACAGGTGGAGCCCATTCTGTAGGAGCACCCAAGACAAGCTTATGCGTTTGCTTTTGGTCCCAAACAGGCAGCATACTGGGAGGTGTGGCCTAAAGCTTGGTGACCGTCATCCCATGGTTCCTTCCCACTACCCCAGCAAGGATGCCATGCATATGTTGATATTGTTATTGGCCACTCAGGCTTCCCTGGGGCAGCTCCATTAGAAAGCACTGGGGCCAGTGCCAGGACTCAGCTGTTTGTCCTCTCTTCTCCCTGACCCCAGAAACAGAGATGAAGAGATGGAGTCTTGAGTTCAGCCCCAGGGCTGGCTGGGCTGTCTGGAATGTCAGGTCGAGGAAGCCCCCAGGCTGAGTCTGCTCTCAATGGGAAGATTTCCACGGTAGGTTATTGGCCTGCCCTGGGCCCAGCGGGGGATGGAGCCACCATCCCTGCCGAAGGGCAGTTTCTCTGATGTCTCATTTTATGCACTCTGTGAGAACCATCAAATGCCATGGCAGTCGATTTCTTGGGCATTTCCTGTCTCTGTCAGGGAGAAGCTTCTATTGATCCACAGTACACCAACACAGTGGTCTTTGTGTAACAGCCCCTTCTGTGCTGATGTGGAGGCACTGCCCTCACATTATCAAATTGTGAGGGGCATAAGTATCTTAATTTTATTTCAAGTTCTTACCTCCACTGATCAAAATGCAAAGCAGAGGTATAAATGTGGTGCACAAGTCAGAGAAGGATTTATTTAAGAAAGTGATTATGCATTCACATGTGAGTGTGGGCAATCCGTATATGGAGAGATGCCTGTCATGAAAAGGCCAGAGAATTTCCTGTGAGAAATGAGAGTGGGAGGAAGCCAGAGAAGCACTCCATAAGTATGGTACAGCAGCCAAAAAGGAAAAAGGGCTGCTCTCATGTTATCAGTTTCTTTTATGATAGGGAGTGGTGTCCTAACTGAATATACAAACAAGAGGAGTTTAGCATGCCTGAAGTTTCCTGGAAGTTCCATGGTCTGTCTGTGTGGTGCTTAACTTCTCTGTGTCCATTCTGGCATCTCTTCCTTCCTGGTCTTGGATGAGACACAGGTGCATTATGGCAATGTGGTGATCCAGATTGACAGGTAAGGGATGGAGCTATAATGCAGGGCTACGCAGACATTGTGAGAAAATATCCAGCTCAACTATTCCTATCTAGCCTTCCTGGCTAGTTCCTCTCTATCAAAATGGGACCAGGTCTTGTGGACTGAACTAGGAGCATCCCTGAGGACTGTTGGCTTGACTGGGCCATCAGTAGATGTCAAGCCTACTTTGGGTGAGTTTTCACTCCAGGTGGGAGCAGGTGGAAGGGTGCATGGTAATATGTACTTGCTGTCTATTTAACATAGTAATTCAGTCTTCAGAGAAAGGCAAATGGGCCAACCTTGATCAGTTTTATGCCATAGGTTTCACTGTTTGTGCTGGGATTTCAAAACTTTTAATGCCCCATTGAGTTTTGCATTATTTGCTATTTACTTTCCCAATTGGAAAATAATGAGCCCCCATAACCTATATGTGGCTTTATGAAAACCATTTTTTCCTGTGGTAGCAGATGAGATGAGCAGTTGACCACTCAGGCACTATAGGGCAAGGGCGGGGAGCAGAGGTTTACATCACGTTTTGTGGACGTGGTTGGACTAGCTCATGTCTTAATACATTGCTCCTCGCTGGAGACTCCATGAATTACTGCAAAAGCAATAGTTTCACCACCCTCTATGACAGCATTGTAACCCCAGAACACTAATAAATGAGAATCTATGGCACACTCGTCAGCTATTGTGCATCCAACAGTGATTATGGAAATAATGCCGGTAAATCTCAATTACTTCCATGTTGCCTGGCTTTGCTCCAGCACTACTTTTCTTCCCATCCCTCGCCTGTCACGCTCTTCTTTTCACATCCCGTCTTGGGAAGCTCTGACAAGCCCCAGTAACACGCAGAGATGTGAAATGTGGAAGCAGCACGCACACCACGGTGGCCTCGCAGGCAGACCCCCCTTTAGCAAGTCCCTTTGGTTTCAGAGAGGCTGAGTGGAAGTCGCTGTTGGGATCCAGCTTTTCTCCATTTTTGCCCATTGGTCTGCTGACACTGTGTGGAACCGTGACACACACGTGACCACTGTCCTTTTTCTCCCCCTTTCCCTGGCACTATATTGCAATTCTCTGATCCTTTAAATCTAAGGAAAGTAGCATTTAATTTTTTTTCACACTTTGCAAATCTTAGTTTACGCTCAAGCTGTGGAAGTTCCCAATCCATGCCAATTGTCCTGGAAACAATTCTTCACAGTGTCTAGATAAACGTGTGCTGGCCTATTGCTTCATGTTTACTTCAGCTACCACTTATTTTCTTTAAATTAAATCGCATAAGCACTTTCTCCTTCTTATTCTAAAAATTGCCAATAATATCTGTACAAAGGCACTTCAAAACTTTTGTGGAAAATGGAATTAAAATATATTGATTTGGGTACAAAATCTTAAAATCCATATAAGGTTTTCTCACAATATGCATTTTCCTTGAATTTTTGAAGATCTTTCATATTTATGGGATATGATATGTTAATTTGATACATGTATGCAGAGTGTAATGATCAGCTCAGAGAAAACTGGTAGTTTCTTCTCAAACATTAATGATTTCTTGCTGTTGGGATGCTCAGGGCTCTTCTTTTCTAGTAATTCTGAAAGATATCATACATTACTGACCGCACTCTGTTGTGATAAAGCATGCTAGAACTAATTCTTCACTCTCTCTAACTGTATTTTCTACCTGTTATCTGACTTCTATCTATTCCACCTCCACTCTTCCCAGGCCCCAGTGACCACTCCTTCTTCTTCTGGGAGATCAGATGTTTTAGCTTACACAGATCAGTGAGCTCATGCAGTATTTGTCTTTCTGAATCTGGCTTATTTCACTTATCATAATATCATTCAGTTCCATCCAAAGGACAGGATTTCCTTCTTCTTACAGCTGAATAATATTCCACTGTGTATATGCGCTACATTTTCCTTATCCATTCATCTATGGACAGATACCTCGGTTGGTTCCACATATTGGCTGCTGTGAAGAGTAATGCAATAAGCAAGAATTGCAGAAATCTCTTTGATATATGATTTCACTTCCTTTGAATGTATACCCAGAAGTGGGACTACTGGGTTGTATAGCAGATCTGTTTCCAGTTTTTTAAGAGAGTTCTAAGCTGTTCTCGACACTTTTAAGAGAGCAACATGTGTGTATAGGTAGAAAAAAAGTGTGTTGGGCAAGGTATCCTCCAGCACCAGGATTCTGGCTAACTAAGGTTTGGGACAGTAACCATAGCCAGCATTTTGTGGGATGGTGCGGTAGGCTAGGAGTGACCCTCCCTCTCTGCCCTCCTCCATGTGTGTGTCCTCTTTCCCCTTCACAGCCTGAGCTCCATGACCCTGGGCAAGTTTCTACCTCTGTGCCTCACTCATATGGAATTTATGTGGGATCATAGTTTATCAGCCTCAGGAGGTTGTCTTGAGGATTTAATAATCAAATCCATGTAGAATATTTGGACCAGTGTCTTGCAAGACATATGAAATACAAAAGTGTTTATGATGAAATTCTTTATCATCTGTGCGATTCTCTGATTTTTCCCCCCTTAGCACGTATCACCAGTGAATAAGCCATATGATATACACACACATACATTCTCATTGATCTGTTTATTGTCTGCTGCATTAGAAGGTAAATTCTGTGATGGTAGAGGTTTTTGCTGTGTTGTTTATAGTGTTCTCTGTATTATCTAGAGCAGAATAGGCAATAAACAAGATAAAGTCTTGCCCCACAAACATTTCTGGACATAAGAGATGCTACCACACGGTGAAATCAGTGAAAATCAGTGAAAAATAGCCACTTCAATAGGATTCAGTTGTTAATTTCTCAATGTGTACAAGTAGACTATTAGATACTTATGTACTTGAGATATGTCTTGCAATTATTAGGAATGTATGTATGGCTAACAAAAAATAACAATATATGTTGAGGCTTCATAGTTTTGGGCTTTGTCTTTGCGAATTCTCATTTCTTTCTTTTCCTTTTTAAAGACTTTTTTTTATTTATTTGAAAGTTAGAGTTACAGACAGAGGGAGGGAGAGACAGAGAGAGAGGTCTCCCATCTACTGGTTCACTCCCCAGATGGCCACAACTGCCGGAGCTGAGCCTGTCTGAAGCACGAGTCAGGAGCTGCATTCCCACACTGGTGCAGGAGGCCAAGCACTCGGGCCATCTTACACTGCTTTCCCAGGCCATAAACAGAGAGCTGGATCAGAAGAAGAGCAGCCTGGATACAAACCAGTGCTCATATGGGATGCCGGCACTGCAGGTGGAGACTTAGCCTACTGTGACACAGTGCCGGCCCGAGAACTCCAATTTCTTGGACACACCGTAGCGCCTGGGATGAAGCCTTGTTGGGTTGCAGACCTTCTCAAGACAGAATCATCTTCTGAGGGCTTTCCAGAGCTGGTTCTGCGTGCAGTGTTTGCATCATTTGGAGCATTTCCAGGAAGAGCAGGGGACCAAGGCCAGAGCCACCCAGGCATTCATAATTCAACACAGAGAAGAACGAAGGATCTGGGTGGAGCCAGAATCTAGGAAACATGCCGCACTGGTTTGTTCAAATCAGCAGCACTGGATTGAGGCTGCAGTACAACTTAAGGAAACTATTGGTCACGTATCTAAGGAAATTCTGATCAAACCATCCACTCTCTTGCCAGAATCTGCCTCCAGGAGCATCAACTCAAAATGTTACCTGTAGTTTCAGGGTCTAGAAAGGCACGCCGAGACACCTAGGGCTAGGCTCCTGCCAGGAAGCAGCGAGGCCAGCACGAAACCGGAACTGGACCAGTTAGCCCAATTCACTGTCCTAAACGCTGTACCTGCTGTGAGTGGCAAGTTCCTTAAAGGTGGAAGGCTGGACCTGGTGAGGGAAGGTGGGGTGCAGAGACAGACCGAAGGCAGAATCTGACCCACTGCAATAGGAACCTGCATTTTTGAGTCAGGAGCTCAGCTACAGCTTAGTGAGTTGCAAGAATCAGCACATCATGGGGGAAAGACTTCAAAAGTTTCAGAGTGATGACTTAGTTCCTTTCAGAAGCTGCAGAGGGTGGTGCCTGTCTGGCATGCTCAGGGCAACCCTTGTCACTCCACTGGCCTCTCACAGCTGCACAGATGCAGGCAGCTCCTGCACTGAGCAAGTGCTCCTGGGAGCACCTTCACCCCTTGAACGTCACGCCCTCACCTCTCCAGGTGCAGTGGTTGCCTTATCCCTGCTGGGCTCCATGCATCCTCCACGGGAAGTTCCCACCAGGATGACCCCCTCCAGGATGTGGTTTTCAATTCCATTTCTAAGCCAATGACTTTCAAACCCTTACGTCCACCTTGGCCTTTCCTCAGAGCGCCCACCCCCCACCTGCCTCTCGCTGTGCCCACTGGGATATCCAACGGGAACTTCAGAGTTCACTTGGATACAACATAGGTTTCGATCGCCACCACCTCCCTCCGCCCTCGAATTCCCGCTCCAGGAAATGAGACCACCACCCACTCAGTGCACTGCGGTGCAAACAATGGCACTTCCGCACCCCCTCCCACACACCCAGCCTGTTGATGAGCCCTGTTTCCTCTCCCTGCAAGTGTCCCGGAGCATCCTCCTGTATCCCCTGCCATCAGCCGTCAGCTGGCTCATCCTGTCTGGCCCCCATGTGGCTTCCCTGTCCCCCGCCTTCCCAGGCCTTTCACAATAGAGTCCCCACATGACCACCAAGGCCAGCTTTGGATACCTTCATCAGGAAACAGCACTACTTCAACAGCAGCCATAGGTTTCATTCTAGACTTCTCTCTTTTCCTTTTTTTTTTTTTTTTTTGTAAAAGATTTATTTATTTGAAAGCCAGAGAGACAGAGAGAGAAAGAGAGAGAGAGAGAGAGAGAGAGAGAGAGATCTTCCATGTGCTTGTTCACTCCCCAAATGTCTGGAATGGCCAGGGTTGGCCAGGCTGAGTCCAGGAGCCAGGAATTCCAAACTGGGCTCCCATGTGGGTGGCAGGGGCCCATGTACCTGGGCCATCCTCCCTTGCCTTCTCAGGTACATTAACAGGGAGCTGGATCAGAAGTGGAGCAGCTGGGACTTGAATGGACAATCCAATATTGGATGCCAGTTTCAAAAGCAGTAGCACTGCCCCTGCACACTGGCCCCAGGAACCCTAGGTTTTCTGTTGTGTGTGGTCTTCTAGCCTCCTTCCTGCTCATCCAGCTAACATCTTCCCTCCTCCGGCTGCCTAACCTTAGACGTGTGTCCTGCTGCAGTGCAAGGTGGTCCTTTCCCCAGGCCTCTGGTAGTAACCTTTCTCATAGCCTGATGCTCCTGTCCTCACTCCCCAATGACTGGGTTCTCCCTGAGTTCTTTTTTTTAATTTTTTAATTTTTATTTTTTTTGACAGGCAGAGTGGACAGTGAGAGAGAGAGACAGAAAGGTCTTCCTTTGCCATTGGTTCACCCTTCAATGGCCGCCGCAGCTGGCGCGCTGTGGCTGGTGCATCGCGCTGATCCGATGGCAGGAGCCAGGTACTTATCCTGGTCTCCCATGGGGTGCAGGGCCCAAGGACTTGGGCCATCCTCCACTGCACTCCCTGGCCACAGCAGAGAGCTGGCCTGGAAGAGGGGCAACCGGGACAGAATCCGGCGCCTCGACCGGGACTAGAACCTGGTGTGCTGGCGCCGCAAGGTGGAGGATTAGCCTAGTGAGCCGCGGCGCCGGCCCTCTCCCTGAGTTCTAAGTCACCTCTTGGCAGAGGCCACTCTGAGCAGTAATCTGGGAGAAAATCCGCCCTATGGCATCCCTCACTTTCTTGTGGTGTTCAGTGCTGGTTCTTTGTGGGATTTTGGGGTGTTACTGTCCTTTTCCACAGAGAGCATCTGCACACTGAGAAGGGAGTGTTTGTTGTCTGCCTAGCCCCTGGGACCATACCTGGCCTGGAAATGTTGGAAATCAGGAGGAGTGAGTGCCCAGCAGAGGCCCAGTCAGCCACTGGAGATGGACACAACTTGGAGCCTCAGGCCCGTGAAGATCAAAGAACCAGACCCAGTTTTCCTTGGTTGAGAGGCATATAGCCCCGTGTATCCCAGAAACCAGGTCTCAGAACAGGATGGATACACTTCCCTTTTTCTTTACTGGGTATTGCAGATTTGGGCCTCAGTCTCTAAACCAGCCTTGCATGTGTCTTGGTGGGGAGGAAAAATCATCTGGTAGAGTCTGCCTCTTCCCTCCCCTCTGCCCTCCTTCCTTTCAGAGCAGGCAAGACATCGATTCAAAGAGTCCCCCAGGAAACCCTGCATGTCCCCAGTAAACTTTCATGGCCAGGATTTTATACTCTGGAACTTTATTCGTCAATGGAATGTAATGGTTACAAGTGCTGCTCTTGGGGGCCGACTACCTGAGTTTGCAACAGGGTGCCACCCCTACATGATGTGCATGTGAGAGTGTGCAGGTGTAGTGTGTGCCTGTGTGTGAGTGTGTGCTGGATAAGGAATTGGGAGGGGGAAGATGGGAGACAGCAATGTGAAGCCAGGGCAGGGGCGTTGGAGGAAGGGTAGGCCTTGAGAAGCCATTTGAGGGCTTTGAACTGGCAGTGGGTGGCCAGAAGGCATTGAACATCTGTAAATGAGGAGTTCTGAAGACACCATAAGTAGGATAGAAAAAGAGGGTGACAGACACCCGGTCCAAGCAGCTGCCCTGGCTTCTGCCCCTTTCATTTTGCCTCCAGATTTATCTCCTTACTCCCACTTCATGGTCCAAAAGCAAATGCTCCAGTTATTCTTTCTTCTATTGATCTCAGACAGTCCCTATAATGTGCCTTAGTGCCCCTTTTACAGCTTTTCCATCCCTTTTAGTCAATTTCACTAATCGTATCTTGGAATGTAATTTTTAGGAATTCATTGACCCTAAGAGGTCATCTAATAGGATGCATTTCAATTTTACAGATGTTGGAAGGTGAAACTATAAAGAAGATTCATCTTAGACTCAATGACTCAGCAGAGCCTGTCCCTGTGCCTCCCTGGTGTCACTGGGCTTGCTTGTGCCCACCCAGTGAAGCCCAGAGTTATAGTCATGTGCCCCTGCAGGGACCTCCTGCAGGGTTCCATTGTCTGGGATCCCAGATAGGGATGGAATGGGAAGACCCAGGGCTGTGCAGGGCTATTGGCTTGCTGCCCCATCAGGCTTTTAGAATGTCTTCTGAGTAGAAAAAGGTGCCAGGAATCCCATATCACTCTGCCACAAGTTAAGTTTACATTTTTATCTATCTGGGTTCTTTAAGAAGCAACTTCCCATCTACAAGGTTTCCCCAAAAGTATAGCGTTCACAGCTGACACTCCCAGTATAGTTCCAAGTTCATTCTGGCCACAGTTTGGCATGGCCTGTAGCCTTGCTGATGATTCAAGGCTTGAGGCTATGTTTTTCGCCAATAATTTCCCATTGGTGGGCATAAATATCTTATTTGACATGTAAATATACTTAGGATATATATTGCAATAGTAGGAATATGGGTCCCATAAAAATGAAATGCTTGAGGCTTAATAGTTTTTCATTTATTTATTTTAATTTTTATCTTTAATTAGTTTTTAAAGATTCAATACAGTTTGTAGATAGAATTCTTTTTTTTTTTCTGTTATTATTTTTTTTTAAACTTTTATTTAATGCATATAATTTTCCAAAGTACGACTTATGGATTACAATGGCTTCCCCCCCATACCGTCCCTCCCACCCACAACCCTCCCCTTTCCCACTCCCTCTCCCCTTCCATTCACATCATGATTCATTTTCGATTCTCTTTATATACAGAAGATCAGCTTAGTATATATTAAGTATGGATTTCAACAGTTTGCTCCCACACAGAAACATAAAGTGAAAAATAATAGATGATTTTTTTAAATGATGATGAAATCAGATCAGACCTATTGTCATGTTTAATCCCAGTGAGAGTCAAGTTGGGAATTGATAATTTCTTTTTTTTTTTTTTTTTTTTACAGAGGATCAGTTTAGTATGCATTAAGTAAGGATTTCAACAGTTTGCACCCCCATAGAAACACAAAGTGAAATATATTGTTTGAGTACTCGTTATAGCATTAAATCTCAATGTACAGCACATTAAGGATAGAGATCCTACATGAGGAGTAAGTGCACAGTGACTCCTGTTGTTGACTTTACAAATTGACACTCCTGTCTATGGCATCAGTAATCTCCCTATGCTCCAGTCATGAATTTCCAAGGCTATGGAAGCCCTCTGAGTTCTCCGACTCTTATCTTGTTTAGACAAGGTCATAGTCAAAGTGGAGGTTCTCTCCTCCCTTCAGAGAAAGGTACCTCCTTCTTTGATGACCTGTTCTTTCCACTGAGATCTCACTCACAGAGATCTTTTGCCAGAGATATCCCTCCCTCCCTTTCTCCTTCCTCTCTCCCTCCCACCCTGCTTCCTTCTTCCTTTCTTTTCTTCTTCGTTTTTGATGTAACATTTTAAATTTACATTACAGTTTTATGCCTTTGTGAAACCCATGATTAAGAATGTTATACTACTATGATTTTAATGATCTGTGATTACTTTAAAATTTACTGTGTACGGGTGAAATGGTCATTTTCTCATTCAATTATTGTTTATAGCTGCTGTCTATATTCCCATTTGACTTAGGGTCCTTTTGCTTTTTTACTTGTTAAACTTCTCATTCCGTGAAGAGGCTTCATAGTTTTAACAAATTAAACTGTGGCATGGTAAAAGAACACGACTTAAAAGATCTTTTTAGCTTTTGTTTTTAATGAAGTTATTTTGGAACAAGGAAAAGTTGCAAGTACAGAGAGTTCTTGTGTCCTCCTTACTTCCTATCCTTGTCTGCTGGTATTTTAGGTAACTACTACACTTGTCAAAACTAAGAGATTAACAGTGGTGCATGACTATTAACTAACCTCTGGGCTTCATTTGAATTTCACTCCTGTTTCCTCTGTCCTTTCTCTGTTCCTGTGGAAGATGCACATTATTCAGTTCTGCTGTCTTTTGAATGGCCTCCATCCTGTGAGAGTTTCTCAGGCTTGTTTTCCGTGACCTTGACAATTGGAAGAGCGCAGGTCGGGTGTTGTGTAGAATGTCACTCAGTTCGGATTTGCCTGCTGTTTTCTCACGATGAGAGGGAGGTTATGGGAATTTGGGAAGAATACCACAGAGGTGACGCACCCTTCCCTTCTCCTATTGGAGTTCATGATGTGAACATGACTTAGCCCTCGTGATGGAAGCCTTGATCACTCGGCTGAGACACTCTCCGCTAGGAATCCCCCGTGGAATCCCCAGCTCTCCCACTGAATACCCTGGTCTTTGGAAGGGGGGCACCAGGTCACAGGGAAGGAGGGACATGAAATCTCACCTTCCACGTGAAGGGATCTCCACGTATCATATGGAATTCTTCTGGAAGGAGAATCCGTCTTTCCTGTTTATTCACTCTGTCATTTAGCTAAGTCCATGTGGATTCATGGGCACTTTTTGCTCTCCAGGTTGTGCACTGACCCCGTGTTATTAATTTTCTTGTTCAGGTTATTCCATGTGTGGCCTTGGCAGCTCTCTCTGCTGCCCCTTGTGCCCTGTTGGCCTCCCTTCTCCTGTTTGTTTTTCAGTATTTCCATGACTTCTGGCCTGAGAAGATCCCGAAGGTTGGTTTGTATTTTTCCTTTCCCAGAGCCAGGTTCAGTCAATCCCCCAAGCATCTCCTATTTATTTATTTATTTATTTTGGAAGATGTTATTTAGAAACCAAGATATGACCAAGGTTGTGCTTATTGCTGTTGGTATTTCACTGCTTCCAGGCCCTCAGAGCAGTCAGAACTAGGAACCATATGAGTTTATCACTATTCACCCCTGCGTACACATGTATTTGTGGTGCTTACTGCATCCATCTGTATGTGTGTGTAAAAAATGAAGCCTTACCTGCAAACTGTATCTCTGATTATAATCCAGTAGCATTAATTCTAGATTGCCTTCTTGGAGAAAAGATTTATTTACTTTATTTGAAAGGCAGAGTTGAGAGAGAGAGAGAGAGAGAGAGAGAGAGGGAGAGAGAGCTTCCATCTGCTGATTTACTCTCTCAAATGGCCACAACAACTAGGGCTGGACCAGGCCAAATCCAGGAACCAGGAGCTTCATCTGGGTTTCCCATGTGATTGGCAGGGGCTCAACTACTTGGGCTATCTTTTACTGCTTTCCCAGGCTCATTAGCAGGGATCTGGATTGAAAGCGTAGCAGTTGAGACATGAACTGGCACCCATAGGAGATGTCGGGTTAGCAGCCACAACACTGGCCCCTAGAAGCTTTTATGTAGCTTTTTTTTCCTGACAATGAGAAACTAAACTCCATTATCCATCATTTATCCATTTATTTGTTCAATTCCAGAGTAAAGGTAAGGTATTTTCAGAATTGCTCATTTGTAGCTCTGTGATAAACAGATTTACCAACTAAAGTACAATATAGGTATACATATATATATATATATTTCCAAAGTTTTACAAAACTTATTTTTAGAATAGTTTTAGATGTGCAGAAAACTTGAATATAAGGGTTACCATATACCCCATATCCAGTTTTCCTTATAATTAACATTCTCTCTTAGTGTAGAACACTTGTTGTAATTAATAAACTGGTCTTGGCTTATTTGGGCTTTTGTAAGAGAATACTTTAGACTAGATAACTTAAAAACAACAGCAAATTCTCACAGTTCTGGAGACTGGGAAGTCCCAGGGTGAGGCATTGGTAGCATCCAGTGAGGACCCATTGCTGGGTCTCTGATGGCACCTTCTTGGTCCTCCCATGGGCATGACAGCTGAGGTCCCTTTTATAAGAACACAAATCCTATTTCAATGCCTCACCTCCTAATGTCATCACACTGGGTATTGGATTTGATCATGCGAATTTTGGATCACCCAAATATTTGGGTCATAGAGTGAACCAAGAATGATATGTTGTTGTTAATGAAAGTCAGTATACACTTCAGATTTTCTTGTTTTTGCCTCATGCCTGTCCCCTTCCTGTCCCAAGGTACCATAGTACCTTTAGCTGACATGGTTCCCCTTGACTATGACAGTCTCTTAAACTTTGATTATTTTACCATATTGGAGGCGTTTTGGGCAGGAGCTTTGCAGAATCCCCTTTCCTTGGGATTTGTTGGATGTTTTTCTCATGATTAGGTTGCTCTTTGGGGGTTTTGACATGGAAATAGATGACCATTTTCATCACATCATAGCAAGGTTATAAACCGTGAACATGACTTATCACGGTTGATGCTGACCCTGATCAACTGGGCTGGGGTGGTGTTGGCCAGGTGTCTCCACTATGAAGCTACTTCCCACTCTTACTCCCCACTTTGGATGCAGAGAGCTATGCTCAGCCCACACTGACTTGTGGGAAACTATGTTTCACCTCTTCCAGGGTGAAATATTCACATAAGTCATTTAGAATTCATCTACATGGCAGAGATTTGTCTCTTCTCCTTCATTTGCTTATTCAACCATTCACTTATTTTATCATTATGTACTTATGTATATTCATTTTGTATTTCAAATTATGATCTAGTACTTATTTATTTTGTTGTTTGAGTTGCACCAGCTTTGTCCGGTGGGAGCTCTTTTGTGACTTGTATCCCTTTTTAAAATTTCTAAAAAAAATTATTTTGGGTGCTTTCTTATTTTTGGGCATTACATGTTATTTCTAACTCATACTGGATACTTCCTATTCCAGCATAAGAATTAACCATTGATCCAGTGAACCCTGATTTCTTTTATTGCAGAATAGTATTTGAGGCCATTCTGGGTTCTGGGTGTGCTTTTTGTTATTTTTTGTGTCTTTGCCTTGGAGCCCTGTCAGCCTACAAAGCAAAGAGATATGTGGAATCCCTTGTACAGGAGTCCGCCTTCATCTGCAATTTCACTTTCCATGGTGTTAGATACCTAAGGTTGGCCACAGTCCAAAAATATTAAATGGAAAATCCCAGAGATAAGCAATTTATAGGTTTAAAATTATCTAACAATCTGAGTAATGCAATGAAATCTTGCACCATGTCACTCTGTTCAGGGGCATGAGCTATCCCAGTGTCCAGTGAGCCCATCAGTCACTTCTCAGCTGTCTTGGTTATAAGATCTGCTGTCCTTATAGCACAGTGCTTGTTTCCACTAACTCTTATATCCCGACACTTGTGTCAATCACCTCATTTCATGTCATCATGCAGGCATTGTATCATCTCACATCATCACAAGAAGAAGATTGAGTAGAGTACAAGAAGCTATTTTGGGAGAGAGAGATGGAGAGAGAAAGACCACAATCACATACCTTTCATTACAACATATTGTTTAAATTGTTCTATTTCATTATTAGTTATTGTTTATCTTGCCGTGTGCCTAATTTATAAATTAAGCTTTATCATAGGAATATAAAGTATATATAGGTTTCAATACTATCTGAAGTTTCAGACATCCATTGGGAGTCTTGGAACATACCCCTATGGATAATGGGGTCGACAGCATATACATCTACCTGTAATAGTTCTATATGTAAATTGCTCTATCTATTTTAAGGAACACAGGAATTCATATAGAATGGCTCCAACTATCATCCATTCCCCCAAGGACCATTCTAGCCTCTTCCCTTCATTTATCTCCAACAGTGAAAATCTGGTCCCATCACCTGCCATCATTTACTTACTTGTTCAGTTCCAGTACATATTCGTAGCAGCATCGGAATTGTGAAAACACACCCTCATGGGAAACAACTTTACCAACTAAGGAGAGTGCTCATGTACCATTTATTTTGGCATGAGTTCTACGGACTCTGCTCCTGTCTAGTTTTACATATGTGAGCACCTTTTACCCCAGTCCCTTCTTTGAAGTTGCTCTGTGCATTTGTCATAGGGTTAGATACTTTTGTTACATTCATTTTGGGAAGCCCTATCTGGCCTGAATACTTTTTAACTAAATTAGCACTCATTAAGGTTCACTCTGTTTTGTAAAGTTCTATGGGTTCTGATAGATAGGGTCATGTGTGTCCAGCATAATGATATCATGAAGAGTTGCAGTCCCTAAAACCCCTCTGCTCCAGTGATTAACCTTTCCCTACATCCCCAAAACCTCTGACCTCACTGATCATTTTAGAATCTCCAGTGTTTAGCCATTTTCAGAATGTAATTTAGTTGCAATCACACCAAGCTTTTCAGGCTGCCCTCTTTATCAATAGGCATTTATATGTTCTCTGTGTCTTTTTATAGGTCTGTTTATCCAATCTTTACTGCTTTTAGTCTTGGCAATAATGAATATTGCTTCTCTAAACATTTGTGTACAGGTTTACTTGTGACATGCCTCTTTAATACACTTGGGTAAACACCTATGAGTGGGATTCCTAGGTTTTATGGTGAGTCTATGTTTAACCTTATAAGAAACTAGCAAAACGTCTTCCAAATTGCTTCCCCACCAGCAATAAATAAGTTATTTTTTGCTTTGTCTTCTCACCAGCATTTATTATGTTTCAGGGTCTCAGGCCTTTCAACAGGTGAGTATGCCATTAAAATTTTAACTTGTATTTCTGTAAGGAAAGCCAGAGTTGATGCTATGGGTCACTTATGAATCTTTGTTGCAGTGTCCCTTCAGATTTTTTGCCCTCTTTTTATTGTTAATTTTTATTGTTGAGTCTTAAGAGTTCTTTATGAATTATAACTGTGTCTCTTATTTGATAATTTGGTACATAATTTGTAAACTTTTTATCTCAGTCTGTAGAATGTCTTTTCATTGCAAAATTGTGTCTTTCACAGGTCAAAACTATTTAATTTATCATTTTTTTTCTTTCACAAAGAGCATTTTTGATATTGTTACTTAACTCCATTTTTTCTAAGTTTCCTGGATTTGATGTTTGAAATTTCTCAGACTTCCTTGTTAATTTTTACGTATATGTTTGGCATTTCAGACAAACCCAAGAAGAGTCATTCTCATGTTGCAGCAAAATTGAACCTTATTAGAATTATAGAAAATATCAGCAAACTTGCACAGAACTTTTCTTTTTTATTTACTTATTTATTTTTTATTTATTTGACAGATAGACAGAGAGAAAGGTCTTCCTTCCATTGGTTCAGCCCCCAAATGGCCACTACGGCCGGAGCTACACCGATCTGAAGCCAGGAGCCAGGTGCTTCCTCCTGGTCTCCCATGCAGGTGCAGGGCCCAAGCACTTGGGTCATCCTCCACTGCCTTCCGGGCCACAGCAGAGAGCTGGACTGAAAGAACAACCAGGACTAGAATCTGGTGCCATATGGGATGCTGGCGCCGCAGGCGGAGGATAAACCAAGTGAGCCAAGGCACCGGCCCCGAACACAGAACTTTTTTAATGACCCTATATATTATTTCTCACTGAAGTTTTGAAAACTACTTATGAATGTTTTTATTATGTAACTAGTTATATCTATTTGAAGAGAAACAGCAGTTCATATTGATCTCTGCCACTCTCAACCATTTTCCTTGGCTTTTCCATAACTTTCCACCTCAACAATGAGAAGCAGAGCTGTCACTTTCTATCATTTACTCTGTCATTAAATTCCAATATGTATCTATAGCAGTATCTGAATTGTTAACTTATATCCCCATGGGAAACACCTTTATCAATTAAAGAGCTTCCATACAATTTAATTTGCCTTTAGTCTTACAGATTTCATTCATTTAAAGATGATAAATTAATTTATATAAGAGAGAGAGAGACAGACAGACAGAGACCAAGAATCTTCCATTTGCTGGTTTACTCTATAAATGGCATCAATGGCAGGGGATGGGCCTAACTGAAGATGGGGGCCTGGATCCTGGAACTCCATCCATGTCTCCAAGGTGGGTGGCAGGTGCCCACTCAGGCCATCTTATGCTGCCCTCTCAGCTCCATTAGCAGGGAACTGGATTGGAAGCAGAGTAGCCAAAACTCCAGTGGACACTAATATGGGACACTGACATTTCAGGCGGTGGCCTAATCCTGAGCCATGATTCCTGCCACAAGTTTCCTTCATTTTTTAAAGGTACTTGGGTCTGTTCCGTTGTTCCTTCACCTTGTTCATTGAAGTACTAGAATTTCTGGTAAATAATATTGTTTAATGTGTATTTAACTTGAAATATTTGCATCAAAATGAATAAGAGACTGAAACCTGGGATAAAATTTGAAATTTGCACATTGCTACCTAAAATAATCTTGATATGTTTCAGAGCCTGAACAGTTGACATTAAGTACTCATGGATTTCATCAAATGGGTAGGGGAGAAAGAAAATCTATGTGGCTATTTTTAGCTTTTATAAGGTCAGCAATAGGTAAGTGTCTCTGGGTGTAAGAGAGAAAGAAAGGTGAAGAGGCCCAGTTGACTGGTTTGTTGTGTTCTGTGGTTTGTAGCCATACCTGCACTGACACCTGGAGAGACCATTGCCCCAGTAACACTTTTTTTTTTTTTTTGTATAAAGGAGAGTGAATGACTATGGTTCTTGATTCAGAAAGCAGTGAACAAGGGTCGGCGCTGTGGCGCAATGGGTTAACACCCTGGCCTGAAGCGCTGACATCCTATATGGGTGCTGGTTCTAGTTCTAGTCCCAGTCCTGGCTGCTCCTCTTCTGATCCAGCTCTCTGCAATGGCCTGGGAAAGCAGTAGAGGATGGCCCAAGTCCTTGGGCCCCCGCACCCACGTGGGAGACCCGGAAGAAGCTCCTGGCTCCTGGCTTCAGACCGGCGCAGCTCCTGCCATTAGCAGCCATCAGGGGAGTGAACCATCGGGTGGAAGACCTCTCTCTCTCTCTCTCTCTCTCTCTCTCTCTCTCTGTCTCTCCTCTCTCTGTGTAACTCTGACTTTCAAATAAATAAATCTTTAACGAAAATAAAAAAATAAAAATAAAGACAGAAAGCAGTGAGCACATTTTTATGCCATGGAGCCAAGAGTAATGAAGCAGACAGAATGTTGAGATTCTTCTTGTGCTAGAACATCTTTGATGTTTCTTAAGCTGGACAGAACTTTTCCAGGAAATTCCTTCAATATTCCTCTGATTCTTAAAATATAGGCTACGGTGGTGAGTTATTTGAAACTCTTGCCGAAGAGCCAGTGCTGTGGTATTCCTCAATGGACCAGTGTGCTCACAGGTTATGTTATGTCCCTATGGGATGGTGGCTTTCCCCAGATTAGCTGTAAATCATATTTGATCTTCTGTCTCCTACTTTACTCTCTAATTTGTTTTGTGATTGAATCCTAAGGCTGGAGAGGGAGACTCATTCTTTGCCTTGCCAGACTCAGTGCTCACCCTGAGCCCTTCCCTAATGATTTCATATCATCTGACCCCTGGAACTACCATCAAGCCCACATTGATGTTCCCTGTACTCCCAACACCGAGTTTCCATTGGGTCTCCTAAATCTGGTCCATCAGGAAAAGAATAAGGAAAAATGCCATACAATTCCTACTGCAGAATTTTTCAAGTTCCCTCCATCCAAAATATCTGTTTCCTCAGTCTAATAGGCAATGACTTACTCTTCAAACCCTAATGTTCTTCTATAGCTTGGGCCTTCTCCCCTTACCTGGGAATGGCTTAGCTGTGACCCCATGTGGGTATTTATTGGCTTACAGGGCCTGGGTATTCTGGACCCTGAAGCTTTGGGCTTATTCCACTGATTACCCCTTGTGCTGGTGCTGTAGAGTACTAGGGCTGGCAACTTATGGAGAGTGTGTGCTTTTAACAATCTTTCCTGTGCTCTACTGTTGAACACTGGTATTGCTTTTATCTTCTACAATGCACCATGCTGCCCTATACTTCCATTCTTTTGCTCTTGATAGCCTTTTCCATTGAAATATGCTCCTGTCCTTTTTTTCCTCTAAGTCATTCATTTTTCAAAATTGATTTACGTCACCCCCTCTTGGACCTTCCAGAATATACCTGCTTACTTAGCCTTTATAGTAGAGATGAGTTAGCATTGTTCATCTTCCCTGCTAACAGGTTTAGGAATGATGCTTTTTTTTTAAATCCCAAAAATATGTTGCATGCACATAATAGATATGCGACAAGTACTGCACAGCTAAAGTGTTGAGTAGGTACATTTAGATGTATGAGGGCACATCAGGAAGCCCATGGAATGGAATGAAAAGATGCATTTGATTCAGTTCAAAAGTGCTTTAAATTTTTATGGGGATTTTCCACGTACTTTCTGAAGACCCCTTGGTATGCATTTGTCATATTTCACAAAGGGTTAACATCCCTTCTGGTTGCAGTAACAGTGGGAGTTGATATGTTTTAGAAAAATGAAGAACAGTTTTCGACTGAAAACTTCAGTAATTAGACACATTGCCTTAATTCGGCGCTTTTCATCCTAATGGAAGTCCGGCGGCTGTGGCCAGGGAATGTTTCATTACGGGCTAATTGCTCTCACAAGTGCTATTTGAAGCAGAATTGCTCCACCAGCTCTGCAGACAGCAATCTAAGGGAAAGTCTCAGAAACCAAACTGTGTGGGTTGAAGAAAAGCAACACCCTTTCCAAAGTTGCTAAACTGCCCCTTTGTATTCAAGTGATTCATCTTGATAAAGCTAAGTAGGAATTCAGACTTTTCAAGATTTTCATGTTTTTATCTTTTGAGTGATTGGGAACATTCTAGAGTGTTGTGAAAATGTGTCTGGCTGTCCTGCACTTGGAAGGCTCCTGCCCTCTCGCTTATCTCCCTGGGAAATGTCAGCTGGATTTCTTACGGCTCTGGGATCCTTCACTGTCCAGCTGGGCACCGGTGGAATGTCCAGCTCTGCAACCCCAAGTGGTTCTGTTCTTAATCCCACGAGGCAGGGGCTCTGTGAAGACAGAGACGCTCACTATGGGAGGCTGCGATAGCATTGCATGTGGCTCTGGGTCTCGCCGATATGTGGAACTGGAAGAAAGCCGAAAGAATCTCCTCGTTTGTAGATAAGGAAACCGAGGCCTGCCTGAGAAGGCTCCCTTATGCTGAAGTCATGCAGCCGCTGTGGGGGATGGCAGAGCAGGGCGGGAGCGAAGGTTCCGGGCAGTCAAGCCCATGAGCTTTCCCTTGCAAAGTTTTTCAGAGCAGTTCCTAATGAGCAGAAAATGAGGACAATCAAGAAAACACACAGGACGGCGTGAAAATTTTGGCAAAGAATAAGATGCATTTTTCAGATTTTAGAACAAGAGTTAAAAGCCATCGTTTTCTCTAAAGTCCACGTGGGGCAAGCTTTGATGCAACTTCTCTTGCTGGAATAGGAGATGCATCCTGTTTTGGTGGACATGGCACGTGGACCTGCCCGGACTGCAGATGGCCTACAAGACTCGCCAAGTTGTCGGAGTTTGGCATCGTTTTGTATGCAAGATGTGACTGGGTATCTAACTTCCGTGCACTTTGTGGTAAAAACAAATTCACTTAAATAGCGTCTGTTTCTCTGTGTTTTTAATATGTATCTATTTGGGGAGAAATCAAATTTCCTCAAGCTCTCAATTCCCTTGAACTATATGAAGAAAGTCTAGAACTAGAATGAGAATGAAGTTATAAAATTTTAATACTCTTATTTTTTTGAGAGGGAGGGAGGGAGGGAGAGAGGAAGGGAGAGTGGGAGGGAGGGAAGGAGGAAGGGAGAAAGAGAGAGAGAGATAGAGAGAGAGAGAGAGAGAGAAAAGATCCCATTTGCTAGTTTACTTCTCAAATGGCTGCAATGGATAGAGGTTGGCCAGACCAACGCCAGGAGCCATGAACTCAGTCCAGGCCTCTCACGTGGGCAACAAGGATCCGATGACTTGAGCCATTTCCTGCTGCCTCCCAGGATGTGTATTAGCAGGGAGCTAGAATTGGGAGCAGAGCTGAGACTTGAACCCAGGCTCTAAAATGTAGGAGGTAAGTGTCTTAACCATTAGGCCAAATGCTGGCCCCAGAATTTTCATTTCTTAGGAGGAAACAGCAGAGCAAATGGGAACTGTCCTTCCGGTTGAATTCCTGAGAGTCAGAAACCAACTTAGGTCGGGTTGAAAAGTAACTCTGGTGACTTCCATGAGCAATGGAGTTCAGAGTTTAAATGAGCTGCAGTCGTCATGAGCTACCCCCAAGGACATGGTTTTTGCCCTTCTTCCTGCCAGGGAGGAGCTGCAGGAAGTGGAGGGAAGAACATGCTGGTCCCTCAAGCTGCAGCCCAGGTCCATTTAAGGTATAGGGGCTGTGGCCACTGTCAAGTGTGCTCTTGTCATTATCTATTTCAGACAAAACTAAAGACTGCAGAAACACAAGCCATGTTGTAGTGGCCTCTGTGAGAGACACTCAGAGGTGTGTCATGTCAATGACACCAAACTTTTTTTTAAGAAGTTGCCTCATTTGCAAATTAGATTTTGAAATTCCACATAATTTCATGATTTCAGTTACTTGCGTTTGTGGCAGTCTATAATAACACAGGCCATTTTGGAAATAATCTGTGTTTAGGATGCTCTCTGATGTTGCTTCAAATTGGTACCTAGGATAAGATGAGTGAGAGAATGAGAACCTATGGGTTCCTTTTTCTCCCCACCTGCCCCTCACTCCCAGGTCCAGAGGCCCTAGAGAGCAGGGCCAGTCCCTTCTGAGCTTGGGGACCTGGATCCTGCAGGGCACCCATCTCTTGGTATCTGTTTTTTCCTTGCCTTCCTGGATCCCTGGGTAGGTGAGTGCAATTTTTTTAAAGATATATTTGCTTATTTGAAAGTCAGAGCTATAGCGAAAGAAGAATCCGAGAGAGATCTGCCATCTGCTGCTTTACTCCCTATATGATCTCAATGGCCAAGGCTATGTCAAGTCAAAGCTATGAGCTTGTGGGTAGCGGGGGCCCAAACACTTGGGCCATCTTCTGCTGCATTTCCCAGGGCATTAACAGGGGGCTGCATCAGAAGTGGAGGAAAAAATAGGGCCAGTGTTGTGGCATAACAGGTAAGCCTCTGCTGTGGTGCCAGCATCCCATTTGGGCACCAATTTGAGTCCTGACTGCTCCACTTCCGATCCAGCTCCCTGCTAATGTGCCTGGGAAAGCAGTGGAAGATGGCCCAAGTGCTTGGGCCCCTGCACCCCTGCGGGAGACCCAGAAGAAGCTCCTGGCTCCTGGCTTCAGCCCAGCCCAGCCCTGGCCATTGCAGCCATCTGGGGAGTGAACCAGTGAATGGAAGACTGACTCTCTCTCTCTCTAACTCTGCCTTTTGACCAAAAAATAAATATAAAAAAATAGGTGGAGCAGCTGGGACCTGAACAGGTGTCCAAATGGGATGCTGGAATCTCAGGTGGAGACTTTACCCACTATGCCACAGCACCAGCCCCGTGTGCAATTCTAAATACCCAGCTGTCAATAACATGACTGGCCCATAGCAGATGTTCAGTCAACTGTCGTGGAAAGTAGAAAAAAACACACTTGGGGCTGTTGTGGTGGTGCAGTGGGTTAAGTCACCACTGGAACTCTGGATTCCCATATTAGAGTGCCTTTTCAAGTCCTGGCTGCTCCACTTGCAATCTAGCTCCCTGCTAATATGTACCCTGGGAGAGATCAGATGATGGCCCAAATACTTGGGACATTATCACCCATATGGGAGATCAGGATGGAACTCCTGGCTCCTGGCTTCAGCCTGGCCTAGACCTGGCTATTGCAACCATTTGGGGAATGAACCGGTGGATGGAAGATCGCTATCTCTCTCTCTCCCTCTTGTCTATATTTTCTTTCCTCTCTGTCATATGCCTTTCAAATAAATAAATAAATTTTTTTTTTAAAAAAAGGAGTATGTCTCACAGCTATGAGAATGCATGGACAGGTAAGAAAAATGCCCATAAGTTCCAAAATAAATGACACCAGGGTGCTCAGAAATGAGTGGAAAGCTTTCTAGTCCAAGTGTGAAGCACGCAGTTGTGCAGGAATCAGAGACGGCTGGGCAGGACAGGGGCATGGGATCCCAGCACAAAACAGTGAGTGTTGAGCCTGATACATGTGCAGTGCCCAGAAAACAGAGGGTCCTGCACACTATGCTGGGGAATGTTGCCTTTAGTCTGAAGATCATGAACGACAGGGCACTTTACGACACTCTCAGATTCCTTAGCGCAGTGATCATTCTGGGGCCGGTGTTGTGGTATGGAAACTGGGCAGAGGCCTTGGTAGCAGGTGCATGGGGTGATGAATGCCCACTGGAAGTGTGAGGAGATGCTGAGACCGGGAGGAGGGAGGAAGCCCAGGTCAGGGAATGGAGAGACTGACTGTGCTAGCAGCAGGTGATACAGGGTTCAGGTGTGAAAAAGCAAGTGGGTGGTGGGTCTGCTCCTGAGGGTGGGGAGCTCAAGAGAGGAGCACATTTGAAGTGAGGAGTCAGGGGAAGTTGTGGGTTTGTGCTCCAGCTGAGGGGCTTGGGGGACTCCAGTGGCTCTGGGGAGCAAGCCGAGCCTGAGGTGGTCTGAATCAGGAGCCAGCAAGTGTGGAGTGGCCTCTGTGGCAGGAGAGCTGGGAACTGGGCAGAGGACAGAGTGGCATCCTAGAGGGAGACCAGGACACCTGCCAAGGGAGGGCACTTCCATGTGACAGAAGCACCAGGGCCAGAGGGGCTTGGCTTGACCTTTGAGATGTGAGATGCTAATTGGCAACTTTGAGCATAGGTTCTAAGATTCCGGTAGCTTGGGGGCTGCACAATGCAACCGAGTGGAGGCTGATTTTGTGTGTAACTCTATGCCACGCTTTCCTCATTTCTGAAATGGGCAAACAGAGTGGACTCCAGGATTCAGTGGGGAAATTATATGCCAAGGGCTTTGTTGATATCCTGGTATTAGGTGAGCACTCAGTGAGAGCTGCCATCCAGGTTATACTCCTAAATGTCAGTAAGGATTTCTGCATGGGGCGGGGAAGATTCTGCCAGTGAGCCAGAAGCTGGGGATCAGCCGAGAAAGGAGAGGAACGATGGGGACAGGGGAGGCTTGACTGGGCGAGGCGGGGTCCTCAGCTTTGGTGAGGGTGAGCACCTCCCCATAAAAGATGTGAGAAGGGAAGGCAGACAGATGCTTATATATATTTTTAAATTTTTATTTATTTATTTGAGAGGTAGAGTTATAGACAGTGAGAGGCGGAGACAGAAAGGTCTTCCTTCCACTGGTTCACTCCCCAAATGGCCGCAACGGCCAGAGCTGGGCCGATCTGAAGCCAGGATCCAGGAGCTTCTTCCTGTTCTTCCACGTGGGTGCAGGGTCCCAAGGACTTGGGCCCTCTTCTACTGCTTTCCCAGGCCATAGCAGAGAGCTGGATTGGAAGATGAGCAGCCAGGACTAGAACGGCTGCTCATATGGGATGCCGGTGCCGCAGGCAGAGGATTAACCTACTGCACCACAGCACTGGCCCCGCTTATGTCTTAAGGCACCCTTCTGCCTCCCTGTAGCACCCCTCAAATGTTCTTCATCCCCAAACCCTCTGTGATGAAGTGAGAAATTTCATGGCCATCCTGGGAATCAGCTCCCAGGATTGCATCTGGGCCTGTGTGAAGTGACATTGGTGTGTGTTTATGCAAGGGGGTGGGCGTGAGTCAATGGTTCAGAAGACAACCAGAGTGCTTGCAGAACCACTGGGTTTCCCTCTTCCAGGCCATCTTCAGGCTGCTTTCCTCTCAGATTCTAGGAGGATTGTTCATGCTTTGGCACAGGGAACCTGCCTCAGAGGGCCTGTGACTCACAAGCGCTGCGAGTCAGGTGTTTTGTTGACCCTGCCTGAGCCATGCCTGGCTCTGAACTGGTGACACCAGGTGGTTTGTGGGGCCAGAGCTTGAACACAAGTGTCAGGTGGGAGAGCCACTTCTCCGTTCTCTCTGCCAGAGTTGGTGTGTCTGCCACATGTGTGATGTAGCAAACAAAAGCTGGGCACTGTAAACAGCTTGACATGTGGCACACATTTACACAGGAATTCACATGAAGTCACGGGGAGAGAAGACGTCTTGGCTTCGCATTTGGCCTGCTCTGCCTGTGATGCGTGCAAGTGTCTGTGCATCGGTTTTGTTTAGATGGTGACTTCATGTGAGCTATGTGTTTGTGGAAAAGCTGTGGTTGTGTTGAGAGATTTCTGTTTGAAATATTAATTAAACAGGTGGGAAGGGCTTGGTGCACGTGTAAGGAAAGAGGGATACATAAATTGTGGTCTTGAGGAATGGCTTCTTGCACCCCTGTCGCAATGAGATGGCCCTTTACTGTGGACACTTTGTTCATTTCCCTCCATTTTCAACTTCCTCTTTTTCTTGCTACCTTCAGGTTGTCAATAGCTGACCCAAGAGTCATCTTAGAACTTCTTAAAAAAACAAAACAAAACAAACAAACAAAAAAACAGGACTCAGGGACTGGTGGTGTGATGTAGCTAAATAAGCCATAGCCTGTGACACCGGCATTGCGAATCTGAGTTCCAGTTCAAGTCCTGGCTGCTGTGCTTTCAATTCAGTTCCCTGCTAATATGCCTGGGAAGGCAGTGGAAGAGGGCCCAACTGCTTGGGCCCTTATCACTGACATGGGAGTCTCAGATGGAGTTCCAGGCCCCTGGATTTGTCTTGGCCCAGCCCCAGTTGTTGTGGCCATTTTGGGGTTGAACAAGCAGATGGAAGATTCTCTCTCTCTCTCTCTCTCTCCACTTTTAAAATATAAGGTAAATCTGAAAAAAGAGCCCAGAATGAACCATCCAATGCATCTCTTGCTTTTCTTGGCCAAGAAGTGCATCAGGGACCATTCCGGTGCTAACCTTTTTGGACTCTTTCAGGCTTCAGAGTCCCTCAACAATTTTAAAATTGCACACACACACACACACACACAACAACACCCAAAGCAAAATTCTGTGAAGTGTTGAAGTTTTTGTTCAAGGCAGGCAAGGTTTTCCCAAGAATAACAGAGCAGCCTTATAGCGGAGGTGAGAAGTCCAGTCAAAGCTGTTACTTTTGGCATTTCAGCGAATCTTTTATCCATACGTCTGAAGGGGAGGTCCTGATGGCTTTGCTTTTGGAAAGGCATTCAGACTGGTGTGTCACTGTTGTGATTTTTCTATGGGGAAGAGGACACCGCACAGACCTTTAAGCCTGTAAAACACTGAATTGTGTTCACCGGCCTGAGATCCTGGGGTTGGGGGCGGGACGTGTAATCCTCATTCCGGGGGCGAAATTCCACAACTTGTGATGACTTACATAGCTGGGGTCCTCTATGGGGAACGCAAAGGATCTTGCCCACTCTGTAGCCCCAAAGGTGTGGCCCGTAAGTGGGCAAGCGTGCGGCCAGCTGCAGGCTTAATTCTCCCAGGCCCCCGAGCAGGTGGTTTGAATTCCTGACAGGTGTTATCTACTTCCTGTGTCAAGGACAGCAGGCTCTCTCCCTCTTGCACTGGAACCAAAATATTTCTTTTTAAGGAAAACTTTTCAAAGCCGAGTAGATTTATTTCTGCCACAATCTGGCTGCTAATTCCCTGTGTAATGTTTGTTACAGCCTTCGTTACACAATATCCAAAGTGCTAGCTCTGCACCTCACAATGTGCCTGTGGAATCACTTGGTTTGTTCTGGCTCAACGCTTCTCTCTTGCTCAATCATACGAATCTTGGCAAAGAGAAGGCAGCCGGAGGCCAAGTCCATATGACTTCAAGTTTGCAACGCAAGGAGATGTGGGTGCACGTGTGTGCATGTATGTGTGTGAGCATGTGCTGCCCATAAACTGCCTTTACAAAGCTCTGAGAATTGAAGTAGAAAAACATTTATTGTGTGTAATTATTAAAAAAAAGAGAGAGAGAAGGGAAGGGATGAGAAATGCCCAGGTGTCTTAACCGGGCTTTGCAAAGAGCACTTTCTGGAGATCATAACACGAGTGACCCTGCACTCAGGCAGGAGCTGGTGGGGGCTGTCCTAGCATCAACAAGAAGGACCCAGGGGTCAGAGGAGAGAGCAGGGTCCAGGTGCTCCAGTGTCTGTCCTCCGCTTGTCGTCAACTCTTGGAAGCTCTTGCCAGCCACCTGCTTAACCCTGTGGGGTGTTGGACACCTACAGGAGCCCCGCTGACAGGGGAACTAGGGAGGTTTCAGGAGAATTCATGATAAGAGCCGTGGCAGAGCAGACGATAAGAGCACAGAGCAGCACGGGGCATGACGCTCACCCCCCAGGCCTGAAGCATGACCGACCTTCACCTGGAGCAAACATCCTTAGGGTTCAGGGCCACAGCTGGACTCAGCTGTGGAGGTGACACATTAGAGAGGTTTGGTAAGTGCAGAGTGTATGCCTGAAAATGATGATTTCTGGAGAGTGTTGACCCAAGTTATCAAAGACTTTTTTATTATCTGGACTGTTTGTACATTTTAAAATACGTCGGAGGGAACAAAACAACTTCCGGAGAACTGGAGTTTGGTGCCAAATTTTCTTACAAGGAAAAAGTGCACAGGGATTTTTATTTTATTTTGGGGGCAGAAGGTGGTTCTGTAGCTTTTTTGTTTTAGAAACTACTTATGACCAGCAATGGGTAAGTATGCAGACATCTTGACCAAAAAATTCATCGTCTTGAAATAATTTGTGCTTTTCATACCTATTTCAAAAGTGTAAACAAAGACAGGAAATGATGTTCTGAGGGGATATGGAGGGATGAGAAAAGTTTACAAAACACACAGGAGTCAGTGGATTCACACACAAAAAAATCAAAGCACAGATCGAGTAATAAAATAACTAATATTTGTATACTGCTTCAAAGCTTAAGGATTTTAACATGCAAGTAGACCTGATTAAATGGTGGATAAACTTGTCTGCAGTACTTTTTGATGATGCCTTTTTTTTTTTTTTAAAAAAAGATTTACTTATTTATCTGAAAGAGAGAGAGAGAGAGAGGGAGAGAGAGAGAAAGAACTTCTATCCACTGGCTCACTCCCCAAATGCCTTATGATATCCTGGCTCAGGCCAGGCTGAACAGAAGCCAGAACTCCATCTGGGTTTCCCACATTGGTGGCAAGAACCCAAGCTCTTGGACCATCATCTACCACCTCCCAAGTGTGTTAGCAGGGAGCTGGATCTGAAGCATGGAGTAGCTGGGACTAGAACCAGGCACTCTGTGATGTGGGACAGGGTGAGAGGCGGCAGCTTCACGCGCTGCCCCTATTTTCTCTTTTTAATTGTAAAAGGGACACACTTCAAAATGTTATTGGAAAATCCAATTGAAAGAAGATTTTAGGGGCCAGCTCTGTGGCGCAGCAGGTTAACGCCTTGGCTTGAAGTGCCAGCATCCCATATGGGCGCCGGTTCGAGACCTTGCTGCTCCACTTCCAATCCAGCTCTCTGATATGGCCTGCGAAAGCAGTGGAAGACAGCCTAAGTCCATGGGCCCCTGCACCCATGTGGGAGACCTGGAAGAAGCTCCTGGCTCCTGGCTTAAGATCGGCGAAGTTCCTGCCATTGCAGCCAATTGGGGAGTAAACCATCAGATGGAAGACCTCTCTCTCTTCTCTGCCTCGCCTCTCTCTGTGTAACTCTGACTTTCAAATAAATAAATAAATCTTTAAAAGAAAAATAAAGAGGATTTTATTTTTGGTGCAAATTAAAAAAATCCATGTATACTAGGGATCTTTACAAAGTTTATGAAAAATATGCTATGGAAAAACCACAGGGATTTAAAAACTTTTTGTGTCAAAATAAACTCATCTTTTAATCCCATCCACAAATCTTTTGAAGTACACTTTCACTATGGAAAGTTTAAGAAAGCATGCATAAAAATTCATTCAGGAATCGCTTCCTTTTTTTAAAAAAAATTTATTTATTTGAAAGAGTTATACAGAGAGAGGAGAGGCAGAGGGAGGGAGGGAGGGAGAGAGAGAGAGAGAGAGAGAGAGAGAGAGATCTTCCATCCACTGGTTCACTCCCCAAATGGCCACAATGGCTGGAGCTGAGCTGATCAGGAGCCTCCTCTGGGTCTCCCACATGGTCACAGGGGTCCAAGGACTTGGGCCATCTTCTATTGCTTTCCCAGGCCGTAACGGAGAGCTGGATTGGAAGTGGAGCAGCCGGGATGCAAACCAGTACCCATATGGAATGCCTGCACTGTAGGCGGCGGCTTTACCTGCTATTCCACAGCGCTGGCCCCTCAAGAATCATTTCTCATGAGGGACAGAGGTAAAGCACTACTGTCAACATTGGGAGATGATTACTTCTGGGCACAGAAATGTTCATGGAGGATATAGCAGTCTGCTTTTTCCATGTACATCGCGGTGGAAGCCTTCCCCATGCCATCAGCTATCATTTACACAGCATGGCAGGAGGCAGGGGAGCCGTCAGGTCTCTGGTTCCATAGCCAAATGCACCCTTATCTCCGGCTCTAGCATCTGCGCATCTATGTTCCCTCCTTCTGTGTCCTCTGGCGAAGGGTGGACTGAGTAACAAAACCCTTCTCCTCTGACTGTCGTGAAGACTCAACACAACAGCTTGTTGCCCAGAAGTGCTCAGTGCTTTTCAGAAACGGGCATGGACTGTGTGAGCAGACCATTAGGTACTGGTTTCCTCTTGACACTACCTGTCAGGTGCTCACTTTTCCGCCTGTAAACAACGTTCTCTTGAGCACTGTCACGCTGAAGGCTCGGGGGACACCTCTGTGTTCTTTAGGAGCCGGCGAGAATGGATTTCTGGAAGTGCAATTGCTGCATCATCCTCCATGGCTATTTTAGCGGTTCAGTATTTGTGGAAATAAACAACTTTCTAGAGAATTCCCCTCTCCCACTGCTTGTCTGGCTACCCCACGATGGCAAGTGTGTGACTGAATTTCTGAGGACGCGCAAGTCTGTGCAGAAGGAGGTCACGTCCGTTGTAGGCACGTGGCACCGCAAGACTTCCGATTGGCTGGAGTACTCGGCGCTGTTGAACGAACAGGTTGAATCCACAGTTCCCAAGTGCCCATTTCTAAAACAGGTGCGATTGAATCCATTCAGAAACTGCCCCGATTATTGTGGTGCTCTTGGGGGTCTGGGCTGCTCACCCTTCCTCCCTCCATGGTTCCTTCTCTTTGTTGACCCCTCAGCCATTTGCTTCTTCCTTGAGTCCTCCCCTGATTCCACTCCCACCTGGTTGCTTTTCATTCTGCAGGTGCCTAGAGACCTGCTGTGTTCAACCAAATTCCACTGCCAACCATTTTGATTCCTTAGGCACATCGATTGCATCCCATTCTCAGTCGTGCTGCCTGGGATGATGTTGAGGAGGGCTGGCTTGCAGGCACTGTGGTGGGGCAGTCCCAGGGTACCCCAGTATCTCTTCCCCCAGGAGGGCTGTCCCGTCCTTTAGGAAATGTACAACAGTTTTGATTAATTAGTTAGCTCATACTCTCCTTAAGAAATTTACTTATTTGTGTGGGGCAGGGGTAGGGGGGTGAGGAAACCAGCCTTCAAATACCTGCAATGGGTGGGGCTGGGCCAATCTGATGTGGGAGCTGAGAATTCTATCGGGCTTAACTGCCAGTCCCAACAGCCACCACTACCTGACCATCTTCTTGTGAGTCCTTCTGTAGAACTTAAACTCCCTAAGTACAAGGGGTGCGCTCCTTTGCGTGGTGGCTGCATCTCTGCAGCTAACCCCCTACCTGGCATGTGGAAAGCTCAGAGCCATGGGAAGGAAGAGGGGCTGTGTAGGGAGAGGGGGCAGGAAGGGCACGAGGACATGGAGAACACAGTTTCCACAAGCCCTGTGTGGAAGCTGGCTCAGGGAGGGCCTTGTTTCCTTGTGGTTCTGCAGTTGTGGTGGCTCATAGGAGCTGAGGGTGATTGGCAGGTGCTCAGCAAGGAGAGACCCGCCCCCAAGTTGCCTTCTTTTTTGACTCCCCAAGAAGCTGAAACCGGAACTGAAGGAGGAAGCTGGAGAGGTCTGGGTTGGATGGGAATCTCTGCTCTCTCTACAGCAGTCTTTGGAGGTGTCATGCAGAAATACATGTGCTACATCCTTTTTTTCTAGGCTGTGAAACTCCTCAAGTAAGACAGGGGAGGGGATTTGCTAAACATGTGCAATGTCTGAAGCTACTGGCAGCTCTGGTGAGAAAAGGATGGATCCTAAGATTCCATCTGACGTTTGTTACTGTCTACCCCTGAGACCCACTCTAAGTGGCTATGTTTGCCTCTTTGGAAATCATACTATGAAATGGGAAGTAAAATGAAAACACAAAAGGGAAGTGTTCTGAAGAAACACAGTGTCTCATGTATAGCCCTTTACAGAAATTCAACATATTCTATACACATATGTATGGCTGAAGTGTTTTTCTCTCTATATATATGGCAGTATTGAAACACTTGCAATATACTTGTTCTATATAAATATGGCCTCTCAGAAATGCTGAGACTTCCATGACCCATCTTTATTGATAAACTACATAGTGTTTCTTTAATGTATCTTTTTTTAAAAAAAGATTTATTTATTTACTTGAAAAGCAGAGTTACAGAGAGGCAGAGAGAGCAAGAGATAGGCCTTCCATCCATTGGTTCACTCCCCAATTGGCCACAATGGCTAGAGCTGCACTGATCCAAAGCCAGGAGCCAGGAGCTTCTTCTGGGTCTCCCACATGGGTGCAGAGGCCCAGTGATGTGGGCCATCTTCTACTGCTCTCCCAGGCCATAGCAGCGAGCTGGATCAGAAGTGGAGGCAGCCGGGACTCGAACCGGCACCCACATGGGATGCTAGCACTGCAGATGATGGCTTTACCCATTATGCTACAGCGCCAGCCACTCTTTAAAATATCTTAAAATTCAGGCTTGGGACTCCCCTGAGCCCTTCCTGGAAGAGTGTGGAAACCACAAGGACACAATCGCATCACTGAATGACTGCCTTCAGTTCCCGGGAGTGCTCAGCTGAGGCTGTGCTGCTGGGGACCTGCGAGTTATAGAATTCAGACACCAGATTGTCCTGACACTGTTGCTGCTTGTGCAGCAAGAGCTGTGCAGAGAGGCAGGGGCAGGGGCAGCGGCTGCTCCTGGCACTTCCTGGGGTGAGGGCAGCAGGAGGGCCCTGTACTGGCCAGGGGAGGGCACTAGGACCCTCTGAGCATGTGTATGGCCAGGGCGAGTCCTACCTGTGCTCACACTCCCTCTCTTGTCCTGGGCCGGTGAGACCATCTGGAATGTCTCACATCTCCTGAAATTGTTGCGAACCCAAACAGTTTGCTGGTTAGCAGCTCCACAAACAGCCCGCTTGCATCATCGAATCTGTCACAAGTATATTAAAATAGCACCCAGTTTCCTACATACTCAAGTCAGCACATTCTCCCCTTCCACACCTCCAAGCCCCTTAAGCTCATAGCATTACCAAGACAACAACTTGGGTTGTAATTTTGATGCTCCTTTTGACCAGTTTTAAGTCACATCTTTCTTTCTTTCTTTCTTTCTTTCTTTCTTTCTTTCTTTCTTTCTGGCCAGGCAGAGTTAGACAGTGAGAGAGAGAGACAGAGAGAGAGTTATAGACAGTGAGAGAGAGAGACAGAGAGAAAGGACTTCCTTCCATTGGTTCACCCCCCTAATTGGCCGGCACTGCGCCAAACCAAAGCCAGGAGTCAAGTACTTCCTCCCGGTCTCCCATGCAGGTGTAGGAACCCAAGCACTTGGGCCATCCTCCTCTGCCCTCCCGGGCCACAGCAGAGAGCTGGACTGGAAGAGGAGCAACCAGGACGAGTACCCAGCGCCCCAACCGGGACTAGAACCCAGGGTACCGGCGCTGCAGGCAGAGGATTAGCCCAGTGAGCCACAGCTCCAGCCTAAGTCACATGCTTCAATACCCTCCACCCTTGGGTTTCTACTTCCCCTTATTAAGTGTTTATGATAGTTCACTATCAAACATTTCTGTAAACTCAGTCCGGTGGACTTGGGCTGCCAGGAGGACCCTGGCTATGACTGGAGATCACAGCACTGCCTAGCTCTGCCTCACGCTTCTTCCTGCTGCCCTCACCCACAGTGCTGCCTCCAGGAGCCTTCCAGGGAGGGAGCCCCAAGCAGAAGCCTTCTGTTTGCAGCTGGGAGGAGAGTTGAGGTTAGCTTTTATTTTCTCTGAACCTAACATTAACTTCCAAACTGGAGAAGAACAGCTCCACATGACTCTGCCTTAGCCTGGCCATTACTCATGGAGCAAGGCTAATGTTTAAACAACACGGAGGCTGCAAACCGAACTGACCGTGCCAGGAAATGCACCTCCAAATGGACTTCCGTTCTCTTGTACACCCTGAAAGCCTTTGGGAAAGCAATGCAGAACATGAGGGCTAATCCAGACTCCCTACCTCTAGGCTTTGCATTATGGTCTTTGACAATTTGAAATGTAGTTTATATCTAATTTGTCTTCTACAAATTTGTTCATTCTAAGACATTTAATAAGTGCCTGCTCAATCTCAGGTAGGATAATAAATTGTGGTGACACAGAGAAATACAAAACTTTTCACATCCCAGTGAGAGAAGAGCCAGACTCTAATAGGACATTTCAGGAATAGATGGTGGAAAGAGGAATTTTTAAATGTGCATGTATGTATAGGCACAAAAATGAGCACTGGGAAGGGCTCAGAGTTTGTCCCTTGTCATCAGGGTCCAACACAAGCTTTTCCAGAAAGATGAAAATATAACCCCATAATCCCACAGCATCTACTAATAACCCATCTCATTTGATCAGTATATCCTCCAATATTTAAATTTTTCTATCTTTCTCAGTGGAGGGAGTATGTAGGAGTTGGGATTCACCCTATGAAACTCTGTGATGGGTCATTTTACGACCTTGCAAAATGTCTGTTTTTTGCAAATGTTTGCATTTAAAACATTGAAAATCATATTTTCACAAGCATGAGCAGTTGTCCATCTAAATCTCTATATCCATCTATATCTATATACACAAGGGTATATGTGATGATGCATTTAGTTAGACAAAAGATTCTGCATAGTGAAGGCTGAGGCCAACACACTCAGAAGATTGTAAGTGAAAATGTCCCAATGGGCTTTGCAAATGGGCTTTCTTGGCTTTGTTCAAAATTTATGTGACCCTAAATAAAGTTCTGAATGTTTTTAGCCTGTTTCCCCATCTGTGATCAAATAAGAAAATGAACTCTTACCTGCTCTCTAGGTTTGCTGTGACTATCAGAGGTAATAGTTTATTCATGAGACATACTTAGCAGTGTGCCCTCCATGCTTCATCAATGGGACCACACTGGACTGTAGCCAGTTTTACATGAGATCAGGGGGCTCACAGAGAAACCAGGAGTCTGTGTCTGCACGGAATTACAAGGCTCCGTTGATGTGATTCATCTCTTGACATTTTTTTTCCTCCATACCTTTGCTGCTTGTGCTGGAAGATGCCCTTCTCCAAGCAGCCAAGTAGCTTTTCAATTTCTTAGAGAGATAAGGTGGGATACATGCCGCACAGACTCGACTCCCAGCCTCTCCAGGACAGGTGCTATTTCTGGCTGAGGGTTCTCAATAGAGAAGCTGAGGGACCAACCTCCTGCGTTTTCCATAAGCAATGTGGGGAAGCTCCTTTGGCAGGAGGAGAGCAAAGCCCCCTAAACCACTGTGTTGGTTCATACAATGAATGAATGCCAATCCTGACTCTGGAGCCATCCTAGATAATATGTTTCATTCTTACATATTATCAGTGTTTCAAACACCGTCTGATTGTTTCTTGAGTACAGTCTAGAGGAACACTCTGCAATACTCTGGCCACTGGTTCTGTGTGGCTATTTATAATAAACTCACTAATACTAAGTGAAATGAGCACTTTAGTTCCTCAGTCACACTAACCACATTCAAGTGTGCAGTAGCCAAGTAAGACTAGTGGGTCCATCTTGGACGATGCAGATCCAGAACACTCCATCATCAGAGAGCATTGACTGGACAGCAGTCAGTTTGGGTCAGAGTTTGTGCTTCAGGGCAGCATGATAAAGGAGGCCCCACACTATGCTCCCCAAACTCTGTTCATGCCATACAGCATGACCCAGCCAAGTTGCCTTTCTTTGTTTAAAGGGAGATGGAGTCACTTAGGGTCAGATTGTGCTTCTGAATTCCTTTCTTCATCTTTTTCACTGAGCCTGTACGAAATAACTCAGCTGGCATTTTGAAACTTGGGGTAAAGATGAAACTGTAAGGAATCTGTCTGAAGGAGTAATGGGAATCCAGAGCTGAAGCCTTCAGCAGAGTGGCGAGTTCCAAAGGAGTCTGGACTGGGAAGGTCAGGGGCATTGGGCTTGCACTCCCAGCAAAGACAGGAGCCTTCCCCCCACACTGCGCTCAGCATCAGCAAAGGAAATCTTGGATGACCATGATAAATAGAAGCATGCCATGGCTTCCACAAAAACAGCGGAAAACCCTTTCATCAGCTAGGAGACACCTCCAGACAGACTTCATCCAAGCTTCACGGTCTGCGTTGGAATTCTCTTTGGCTTTATTTTCTTAGAGAAATATGTACAAGACAGTACCCATATTCAAGAAACTCAATATTACATAATTAATCAAGATCTGTTCCCAAATCCTCCTGAAAGAAAACATTAAAAAAAGGCAGAAATCTGCAGTTCACCTGAAAAATGGAGGAAAAAAGGAAATAAAAAACACCATTTGTGAAAGGGAATGGAAATATCTTCAGTCTAGGATTCCAAGGACATTATTTAGTTGTGAATAACTTTGTATTCTGTTTTTGTCCCTGGAATTCTTAATGAACACAACTTTGACATAGGAGGTTTTTTTGGTCTAAAACCTTATCTAAGGAGTGACTTATATTTTCCTACAACTAGACACAACCAAGTGCACATGGAAGCAGTTTAGTTTTTGGAAAATTCCGGGTGCTGGTATTCATTTCCATAGCATGAAAAAGAGGTCTGAAGTTTACATGCCATTTTTCTGTAACTGCAGGAAATTTAAGTTTTGAGACACATCACAGGGATTATGTGAGTCAGTGTGTGTGTATCCTGATAGTTCAGTAAGTGTACAGTAAATACTTGCTGAATAAATGAACTGTTTGGTGGTCCCTCGTGGAATTTGACTAGAAACCTCTGAAACCTCTTGCAGAGACCCGACACCAGGAGTAACAGGAAAACCTGACACAGTTGTCTGGTCTTAACATCGGCAATCTCAGATTTGGGTTCATCTGATACAAAGGCAGGCAGCCTAATTCCAATCCCAATCACAAGCTCTGGCAACTATCTCTTTCTTAATTTTTCCAGTTGACTGCAATGTACCATGAAATTTGAGGAACCACTTCTATCATTGGATCAGGAGACTAACTTCAGGGATCTGAAACCACCTGCTACTCCATATTTTCCTTCATTTGCCTACATTCCCTCCCTTCCCCACTCATTGTCAAAACTGCAAATTCCCAACTGAGCACCTTGGAAATTTTTTTTAAAGACTCTATTATTTTTTTGAAAGGCAGAGTTAGGCAGAAAGAAAGAGGGAAAGGGGAGAGAGAGAAAGAAAGAGAGAGACAGAGAGAGAGAGAGGTCTTCCATCTGCTGGTTCACTCCCCAGATGGCCTCAACTGCCAGAGCTGCACCAATTGGAAGCAGGAGCCAGGAGCTTCTTCCAGGTCTCCCATGTGGGTGCAGGGGCCCAAGGACTTAGACATTTTCCACTGCTTTCCCAGGCCACAGCAGAGAGCTAGATCAGAAGTGGGGCTGCTGGGACTCGAACCGGCACCCATATGGGATGCCAGCACTGCAGGCGGTGGCTTTACCCTCTATGCCACAGTGTTAGACCCTGCACCTTGGAATTTAATCAATATGTGAGTGAGGACCTCAGCTAAGCTCTCTGGGGGCCACATCTGGATGGCTGAGGAAGGCAGGGAAGACACAGGCTAGGGATGTGCTGGCTCAGATTCCCAGTACCAGCTCTGCCCCCTGGGATCTGACTAGGTCTCTACGTCTTAACAGAGACTGTAGATAATTCTGTACCAACTTTGACTAGCACCTCTGAAACAGGCTCACAGGGGAATCCTGCACACATGGGGACTCCCTGGCCTGAGGGAAGATCACATGGATTCAGGTTGCATTGTTGGACCATTACCCTCCTGTCTTCATCTCAACTGGAATTTGACAAGGTTGGGGCAGCTGTGGGCTGGAGAACTGGGGGAGTTCTGAGAAGGTGCGTTGTCCTCTGGAAGGCGGGAGACAATTTTCTCACATGTCCTTTGTCTAGCTCTGCATCCCCTGGCTTTTTTCTCATTCCTGAATGTGGGTTGGCAGCCTTTGAGCTGCCCCCTTGAGTTCACTGGCTCTTCTGGGGCATTCAGCACCCCCTGCTGCCAGCAGTCCCAGAATCTCAACTGAATACGAGAGAGTGAAGAGAGTAGGGTGGCATCTATCAATCAGTTGCACAGTAGAAAGACTAAAAGATATTTATCCTTCGAAGGTGACAGGAAGGCAGAGGTATCAGGTGCATTTGAAAGAAAATCAGCCTGACCTGTGGTTAGTGGTAACTTGGAATTTCTCATCAGTGTTAATTGCCCAAGATAGTGATCAGCACCCACTCCCCCCATTCCTTCATAGCCCTTGGTTCCATCAGTATCAAGGTGATGGGATTTTGTGCACATGATGCTCGGAGTCCACAGATCACACCGTGTTCTCAGAGTTGCCATGCCTAAGTGCCCTGCTGAATGAGGACAACACACATGAAACTTCACAGCGAGCTTGGCAGGGAGTTAGAAACCCACCTCCCCACTACACTTGATGCTGGCACCATGGAAGGAACCCACACAGCCCCTGGGGTCCACAGCCCAGGACAGGTGTAGGGTGTGGGCGCCGCTGTATCCTGGGAGACCAGGTCTTGCGATCACAGCAAAGAGAAGGGAAGCAGAGTCGTTCTGTGAGTTTTACTAGGCAGTTTAAATCAGCCACGGCAGACTGGGAGGGAAAGAACCCTGAAAGACCGGGTTGAATGAGTTTGAAACGGCTCCTTCACTAACCAACAAAACTGGAAGAGAAAGGTTATGATCATTGCTCAGACAAGTTCTTCCTTCCCTCCAAGAAATGAGGTGTGGGGTGTGGAATCCATTGTAGCTAATCATAAACAGGTGCACCTCAAACACTGAGTGCCAGCCTGCTCCAACACGCTGGGCGCTCAGCTCGAGCCGCGGCTAATTACCGTGTGCTCTGTTGGGCGCGGGCCCGCGGCGGCCATGCACGGAGACACCGTGCTGTCCTCGTGTTGAGACCTGCGAGGCTGCCGGGGGTGGGCCCTGCTGGAGCTGGGCACGCCTCCCCTCCCCTCACCTCCCCAAACCCTGCGTGCCTCCCGGAGATGCTTAATCAGGATATGAAAGTATGTATGACACTTAGGCTAGAGAGCTCTGGGAAATGTTTTCATCCTCCTAGCACTGTTTAGGTCTTTGGATTCTGATGCAAACGAGCATGAGGATATGACTTTGGCAGATGAGCCTCAGATTACCTACACGCATGCTTTCTGCAGGATGACAGACACAGACCAACATGTTGCCTCTTGTTGTGTCCCTACCCTATCTTTTCACCTGATGCGTTTTCCCACCGCTGACTCCTCTTTTGTAAGACCTATTGGGTTTCCAGGTTGAAATCCCTGCAACTTAGACTCGGTTCTCACAAATGGCAAATTCCCAAAGCTTGTGAATTCACCACCAAGTGGTGGTGAGAAATTCAGGTGTTTATATACAATAGGTTGATCCAGAGTGAATCTTACTGTCATGCAGAGCTTCAGGGTCCTGCAGAGTTGCAGGTGAGGCCCTATGAAGGCCAAGTTTGTAAGCACAGGGCATATTTTTCTTCTTGCAATGAAGGTCTGCACAATTGTTCTAAGTATGAACACCTTGACATCTGTATCCCCTATGGTCCATATCTGTCACCAAAAGCCAATATTTATACACTGTTAGCTAGAATCAATACTTTGTTCAGATTGCCTTAAGATCCACAAAGGTGATAAAACAAACAGGGACCTAAGAATACCAATAGTAAATAAATAACACACTAAGCTCTATTCTTTCTAAAAGAATCATTGTTGAATGAACTTAATTTTAGGATAGTTTAAAAGGTGTAGAAAAGGTGCGACATAGTACAGATGACTCTTGTATACCCCACACCTAGGTTCCCTTATGGCTGGTATCTGTCACCATAAACCATTATTTATGCGTTGTTAATTAGAATCAATATTGGATTCAGATGTCCTTGGTTTTGATTTCCATTTCCGGTTCAAGCACTTCATCTAGGATCCCACCTTAGGTTTCCACCTTAGGTTTTCTCAGACTTCTCTCTCTCTCTCTCTCTTTTTTTTTTTTTTAGAGATTTATTTATTTATTTATTTGAAAGGCTGAGTTACAGAGAGGCAGAGGCAGAGAGAGAAAGAGAAAGAAGTCTTTCATCCACTGGTTCAGTCTCCTAATGGCTACAACTGCTAGAGCTGGGCTGATCTGAAGCCAGGAGCCAGGAGCTTCTTCCGGGTCTCCCATACAGGTGCAGGGACCCAAGGACTTGGGCCATTTTCTACTGCTTTCCCAGGCCACAGCAGAGAGCTGGATCAGAAATAGAGCAGCCAGGACTCGAACGGGCACCCATACGGGATGGCAGCACTGTGGGTGGTGGCTTTACCTGCTCTGCCACAGCACCGGCCCCAGGCTTCTCTTGTTTTTGATGACAGTGATGTTTTTTAGGAGTATAAGTAATTTGTTGAATTCCCTTCTATCGGGATCTACCTGATGTTTTTTTGAGGATTGTGCTAGGGTGATGGATTTTTGAGAGGAAGATCACAGAGGTAAAATGCCATTCTCCTTACATAATTTCTGGAATGCATACTGTCAACGTGACTAACTTCTGATGTTGACATTGATCACTCTGCTGATAGTGTCCCTCGGAAGTCTCCACTGCAAGGTTACCTTCCCTCACCGTCCCATACCCTGCTCTTTGGAGAGAAGCCACTACGTGCAGGTGCAGCTATTTTCAAGAACAGGAAGTTCTGTCCATCTTCCTCAAGTACGAAGAAACTATGTAAATGACTCAGAATTGCTCTGTATCTGAGATTTGTTTATTCTTTTCCATTTATTTAAACAGGGTGACTTAAAAAGTTTCATGGGAAAATAGAATTAAAAGATAAACTTCTTTGGGCCCAAATTTTTCTTGAAATCCACACAGTTTTTTCATAATATGCATTTCCATGAGCTTTTAAAAGGCTTCTTGTATGCATGGATTTCAATTTTTTGCATCAAAATAAGCTTATGTTTTAATTATATTTGCCATGAACTTTTTGAAGTATGTACTTGTATTCAATCACTTATTGACGTCATAATGAAATCATAGATATTTGCTTTATATTTTCCGTGGTTTAATTTGTTATTCAAGTTTTTCTGGCTTTAGCTGATTAGACCTCTTTTTGAGGTGGTTCCTATTGTCCCTTCCCTGTCATTGTGTGGTTTGTTTGTTTGTTTTTGTACTCCCTTATTTTCCAGCTCCAGAAGAGGCTCTGGGCTCATGTGTATTTTTTACCCCAAGCCTAGAATCAGCCATTTCAATGAATCCCGTTTTTACTTATGGAAGACTGGTACTTAAAAAATCGAGATCTGAGTGCTGGGGGTGCACCTTGCTACTCGGATGCCATTACTTCCAAACCCTCTCGGTTACATGAGTGTGACTATTTTTGTGTGAAACCATCTGCATCTACATTAAGCTATCCATGAGTTCATCTTGATGTCTGCAGTTCTCATCCATTACCATGTAGGACACTCTGCCCTCTTTTACCTGCTTCTATCTTCTCACCCCAATAGTGAGTAACCTCTACCACCATGTACTTCCTTGTTACATTCCAGTGAACAATTCCATATTATTATCTGAAACCACGTGGGAAACCAGCCCTCGAGCACCATTCCCTACAGCACCGTTCTCTAGACAGTTTCTTTGGACTTTGGTCTCAGTCTCCATTCATTCTAAAGTAGATTATGTGAGCACCACCTTTTCCTTCACCACATTCATGGATAAACTTCATTGAAACTGTTTTACACATTCATCAAACAGATTCTTTAGTCACACCTTGTATTTCATCCTGGAGCCCCCTGATCACCTAAATAAATTTTTTTGAAATTTGCACACATGAATGTTCACTCTATCTATGCTGTCAGATTTTATGATTTTGATAGCCATATAGCCACCACTACACTAAAATTACTGTATTATTTATTACTGTATTTATTTATTATACACCATATTCTCTCCATCTAAAAGTACCCCAGTACCTCACTGTTTTGTTATTGCTACTTGAGAAAGAAGAGGAAATCCCATTTGCTGATTTAACCCCAAATGCCTATGATGGCCAGTGCTGGGTTTGGCTAAGAACACAATCCAGGTCTCCCATGTGGGCAGTAGGCACCCACTACTTGAGCCACTACCTGATGCCCATACTTTATCTGTTGCTCTTCCCCTGTCCAAACACTGGAAGCATCAGTTTGTTTTTCAAATCTACAGAATCACCTTTTCCAGAATGTTATATAAGTGGAGTCATGAAGTCTATAGCATTTTCAGACTGGCTCTTTCTACTTCAGTAATATATACTTGCATTTCATCCATGTGGTTTCTTTTGTGGGTTCACATGTAGATGCAGAGCTGGGACTTAAACCAAGTACTCCAATATGGGATGTGGGGTCCAAAGTAGTATGTTAACCACTATGCCAAATGCCAGTTCCTTTGGGTTTTAACCATTTTAATGTGTGTATTGGTATATGATTATTGTTTTAACTTGCATTTCCCTAATGAAGCGTGATGGTGAACATTTTTGTCCATGTTGATTTGCCATCTGCACATCTTTGGCAAAATGTTTGCCTAATTTTTAAAGATGTATTTATTTATTTGAAAGAGTTATAGAGAAAAAGTGAGAGAGAGAGAGAGAGAGAGAGAGAGAGAGAATCTTCCATCTGCTGTTTCACTCCCCAAATGGCTGAGGCCAGGCCAGAGTCAGGAACCAGAAGGGTCTCCCACATGAGTGCAGGGGCCTAAGCACTTGGACTATCTTATGCTGCTTCCCCAGGGAGATGGATTGGAAGTGGAGCAGCTGGGACACAAACCAGAAGCCCATATGGGGTGTCAGTATCATAGGTGGCAGCTTAATCGCGCTATATCAAAACTGCCCCCACTTTTTAAAAATATTTATCTATTTATTTGAAAGTCAGGATTACAGAGAGAGAGAAAAAAAAGGAGAGACATGGAGAGTAATTTAAAAAATTTATTTATTTATAATTTGAAAGTCAGAGTTACACAGAGAGAAGAAGAGGCAGGAAGAGAGAGAGGTCTTCCATCCGATGGTTCACTCTCCAATTGGCTGCAATGGTCAGAGCTGCGCCAATCTGAAGCCAGGAGCCAGTAGCTTCTTCTGGGTCTCCTACATGGGTGCAGGGGCCCAAGGACTTGAGCCATCTTGTATTGCCTTCCTAGGCCATAGCAGAGAGCTGGATTGGAAGTGGAGCAGCTGGGGCTAGAACTGGTACCCTTATGGGATGCCAGCACTGCAAGTGGTGAGTTTGCCCACTATGCCACAATGCCAGCCCCAAGAGAGATTTTATTTTTAATCTAAGTTGTTTATATATTGGTGAGTTATTTATTTGTTTATTTACTATGCACTTATTTTTATTTGAAATGAAAAGAGAGGGATAGAGGGATGGAGAGAGAGAGAGAGAGAGAGAGAGAGAGAGAGAGAGAGAGAGATTCTTTGAATTTGCTGGTTCACTCTCCAAATGCCTGCAACAGCCAGGGTTGGGTTGGGCCAAAGCTGGGAACCTAAAACCGCATCCAAGACTCACATGTGTTGCAGGAACTCCATAGTGAAGCCATTGTCTCCCATATTGACGCAATGTCCCAGGGTGCTCATGAGCAGGAGCTGGACTCAGGAGCAGAGCCAGGACCTGCACCTGGACACTCTAACAGGGGATACGAGCATCCCATATGAATCCTTAACTGCTGTGTCAAAGCCCTGTGTGTTGTTGGTGAGTTTTGAGAGCTGTTTGTTTACTTTTCCTATATTGCTTTCAGCTAGATATCTGCTACTTCACTCATCTTTTGTCTTCTATGAATTATTTTTCTTGGCTACTTTAAATATTTTTCTCTTTATTATTTGAGTTGAGAAATTTGATTATAATATGTTTTAATCTAAGTTTCTGCATTTTCTTGCCTGAGTTCTATTGTGCTTTTGTATCTGAACATCAAATTTATAGTTTTCATCAAATCTGTATAGTTATTAAGTGGTTATTTATTCTCACCTTTTCTCTGGAACTCCAGTCACACATAGATTAGCCTTTTGAAACTGTACCACAGCTCAATTATGCTCTGTTTATTATTTTAAAATTCCCTTTCTTTCTGCATTTCACTTTGGGTGATTTCTATTTCTGTTTTCAAGTTCACTAATATTTACTTCAATAGTATCTATTCTGTGATTAATCCCATACAGCAAACTTTTCATCTCAACCACTGTAGGTTTAATTTCTAAAAGTTTAATTTGAGTATTTTATTTTTTAATTTTTTGCTTTCAAACTTTTATTTAATGAATATAAATTTCCAAAGTACAGCTTATGGATTACAATGGCTTCCCCCCTATAACGTCCCTCCCACCCGCAACCCTCCCCTTTCCCACTCCCTCTCCCCTTCCATTCACATCAAGATTCATTTTCAATTCTCTTAATATACAGAAGATCAGCTTAGTATACATTAAGTAAAGATTTCAACAGTTTGCTCCCACACAGAAACATAAAGTGAAAAAATACTGTTTGAGTACTAGTTATAGCATTAAATCTCAATGTACAGCACACTAAGGACAAAGATCCTACATGAGGAGTAAGTGCACAGTGACTCCTGTTGTTGACTTAACAAATTGACACTCTTGTTTATGGCCTCAGTAATCACCCTAGGCTCTTGTCATGAGCTGCCAAGGCTATGGAAGCCCCCTGAGTTCACCAACTCTGATCATATTTAGACAAGGCCATGGTCAAAGTGGAAGTTCTCTCCTCCCTTCAGAGAAAGATACCTCCTTCTTTGATGACCCATTCTTTTCACTGGGATCTCACTCGCAGAGATCTTTCATTTAGGTTTTTTTCCCCCCAGGGTGTCTTGGCATTCCATGCCTGAAATACTCTCGTGGGCTTTTCAGCCGGATCCGCATGCCTTAAGGGCTGATTCTGAGGCCAGAGTGTTGTTTAGGACATCTGCCATTCTATGGGTCTGCTGTGTATCTCACTTCCCATGTTGGATCATTCTCTCCCTTTTTGATTCTATCAGCTAGTATTTGCAGACACTATTCTTGTTTATGTGGTCCCTTTGGTTCTTAGTCCTATCATTATGATCAATTGTGAACAGAAATTGATCACTGGGACTAGTGAGATGGCATTGGTACATGCCACCTTGATGGTATAGTATTTATTTTTGAAAGAGTTAAAGAAAGAGAGGGGAAGAGAGAGAGAGAGAGAGAGAGAGAGAGAGTGAGTCCATCTGCTGGTTCATTCCCCAGATGGCTACAATGACCAGTGCTGGGCCAGGCCAAAGCCAGGAGCCAGAATCTTCATCTAGATCTCCCAGGTGGGTGGCAGGGGCCATTAGCAGAGAACTGGATTAGAAGTGAAGCAGGGACATGAGCCAGTGCCTACAGGGATGTCAGCAGTGAGGCAGTGGCTTTACCTGCTATGCCACAGTGCCAGCCCCTGTATCTTTTTATATATTCTGCATATCTGCTTAACATTTTGAACATATGAAATACAGTTATTACACTGTTATAATGTCCTTATTTGCTAATTTTAACATGCAGTTGTTGGTTTTGGTTTCTTGATTTTGCTTCTCATTTTGAGTTACATTTTTCAATTTCTTTGTGTAATTGATAATGTCTAGTCAGATGCTAGACATCATGAATTTTATGTTGTTTGATACTGTATGTTTTATTTTACCTTTAAAAAAACATTTGAAGGGAGAGAGAGGGGAGGAACGAGGGAGGGAAGGAGGGAAGGGGAGAGAGAGAGAGAGAGAGAGAGAGAGAGAGAGAGAGAGTCTTCCATCCACTGGTTCACTCTCCAGATAACTGCAAGAGCTGGAGGTGAGCTGATCAGAATGCCAGGAGCCAGGAGCCAGGAGCCAGGAGCCAAGAACCAGGAACCAGGAGCTTCTCTCAGGTCTCTCACACAAGTACAGGGACCCCAAGGACTTGGGCCATCTTCTACTGCTTTCTTAGGCAATAGCAGAGAGCTGGATCAGAAGTGGAGAAACTGGAACACAAACTGACATCCATATGGGATGCAAGAACTGCAGGCAGTGACTTTACCTGCTACATTACAGTGCTGGCCCCCAACCCTAGTCTTCTTAACCTCCATGGGATCATTTTCATTTTGTCTTCATTTTGTCAACTTAGGTATCTTAGGCTCTGCCCAGGTTTCCTCTTCCTGCACAGGGACCAGAAACTCCCCCAAGTCCAACACCGGGCAGTCTCATAGCTCTCCTGATTGGGTCTCTGTCTCTCAGGGATTGCTCTTCTTTGTTGCCTGACATCAGTGGCTCAATAGGCTTTCTTCTGTAGATTTTGCAAGGATTTTTGCTTGCCAGGAGGGTAAACTGACCCTGTTACTACATCTTGATGGACAGTGAAAGTTGTGGGGGCAATGTTCTGATGCTCTAGCCCCAGGCCCAGCTAGACTTACAGGTACTAAGTAGGGGCATCAGTTTTTGCTCCTTGTGACATACAATGCCAGAGCCTGCAATTTTTATGACCATTGCAAAGATGTTTTAAGAGTAACTTCCATCAGTACTTTTTATAACTGCTTTTGTCATTGTTTAAAAACTGGCTTACTGTTACCACCAAAATTTGGGAAGAAATAATCATGGTTTCTGAAATTTCCATTACTGTGCTAAAAATGACAATTCCATGGACATAGTTGATAGTGCTTTAATGAAAGGCCTCTAGGACACTCATGCTATTGGTACTTTCTGTGGGGTAGTCATCTGAAGTTTGGTTCTTTGCATCTTCAAGTTCAAAACAGAAACTTCAGCCAGAGTATTATGTTTGAGTGACTATGGGAAGAAATTATCTGGTAAGCCAGGTTATAAAACAACAATATATCATGGGTTAAGAGGTTCCCATACTGAGAGGATAAAAACAAAGAAGTATTTTCTTTTCTTTGCCAGAGAGAGTTATTTAAAATGAAATCTGAACAGTGAGACGAGTGAGCCTGGGGGAGAGTGCTTCCCGCAGAGAAAACAGCCCATGCCGAGGCCTGGAGCTTGGAACTGAAGGCGCCAGTGAGGCTGGGCCGGAGACCAGCAGGATGGTGCTGGTATGTGGGACGGAGGGCACCGGGGCCACCCCAAGGGGGTCCACAGCTCGAGCATGGCTCGGCCTTTACTCTAACTTGCAGTCTCTGGCCTTGCAAGTTTCATGAAATGTGATGTATTCGGTCATGTATGAATTGTCGGCTGCTTTCACTGTGCTTCCTTATTTAATCATCATTGAATTCAAACATTCAATGAACCACATCTTTTTTTTTTTTTTTTGAGAACTATTTTATTTATTTGAAAGACAGAGTTATAGAGAGAGGTAGAGATGGAGGTGGCGGGGAGGTCTTCCATCTGCGGATTCATGCCCCAGAAGGCTAAACAGCTGGAGCTGAGCAGATCTGAAGCCAGGAGCTTCTTCTGGGTCTCTCACGTGGGTGCAGGGGCCCAAGGACTCGCACCATCTTCCACTGCTTTCCCAGGTGTATTAACAGGGAGCTGGATCAGAAGTGGAGCAGTGGGACTAGAACCAGTGCCCATATAGGATGCAGGTGCAACAGGCTGGGGCTTTAACCCACTGCACCACCATGCCCCTGAACCGCATCTTAAAGGGGAAAATATTATCTCATTTTGGACATCAGGAGACCAGCTGTGAGAGATGGAATGATCTGGAAGTGGCATACGTGAGGAGGTGGCTCACACCTTTGCCCTCTGTTCCTGGTACTTCATACTGCCTCCTGTAGCATCGTCTTTATTTAACTATGAGCATGATTTTGAGAAGTAAACACCCCAATGTACAAAGTCTGGATTTTCTTTTATCATTTACAGTACGCCAAATTTTAAACAGCATGGATGCTGTGATCTCTCACTCTCATTGTCTAGCAAAAGGGCCCTGAGCACCTCTGTGGGTTGGTTAAGGCCAAGTCTGAGGCAAGCCATGTGGGAGATGAGACCAGAATATCTTCTCACTCACAAACTCGGAATATACTTAAGATGTCCTGAGGTCGTGACACAAGGATGTAGGAGCCAAACTGGGAGGCTAACGAGGGATAATTTGTGGATCCTTAGGATAATAACTGGAATAGTTAGACACAATCAAGTCCTGCCCTCGGGTTCCTCCCTGATGTGCTGGTCTGAGATAAAAGTCCTATTGTTCACTTGGCAAGTTGAAGTTCTTCCATAGCAGCCCTGCCTGACTTTCTCCCCAAATAAAACTCCAGGGGCCCCAAAGGCAGGGAGTACACCTGTTGTATCCACCACTGGCTTCAGTACTGCCATTCAATAAATAATAGCTGAGTAATAAATAGATGAAGAGACAATAAGATATTATGCATGAGATGGTTATGCTGAAAGAGAAGGATTGATGGGCTCTCCTTGTTAAGGCCAGATAACCCTTGGATAGTAAAAGGGAGGTGCTGCTTTCTCTGTAGAAGGATTCACCGTCACAATTGTAACACAAACAGAGTTTCCTGTCCATACAGGGGACCTGGGGACTCCCTGTAATCCATACCATGGATCCATTAACTCCAGATTCAGAAAGTGTGGTTTACAGTATGCCAGTAACGTTCATATCTAATCAGATTCACATTCATGTGCTTAAAAATGACATCTCATATTTGGAAAAAAATACAAAAAGAGGACTGGCATTGTGGTGCAGTGGAGGTAAGCCACTGCTTGCAATGCCACATCCCACATCAGAGTATCAGTTCCAGCTGCTCTGCTTCTTATCTGGCTTCCCACTAATGTGCTGGGGAAGGCAACAGAAGATGGCCCAAGTACTTGGGTCCCTGCCACCCGCATGGGAAATCTGGATGGAGTTCCAGACTCCTGGATTTAAACTGGCCCAGTATTGACTGCTGTGGCCATTTGAGGACTGAACCAGCCTTTCAACTAAATTAAAAAAAAATCTTTTAAAAAATACAAAAAAGAAAAGATGTTTTGGAGCTGAATGTCTTATGGTATCATTAGAAACAATATTATAAAATTTTATACTTTATTCTAGGTAGTCTACAACGTTTATCAAGTTTTTTGGTTAGTTAAAATCTACTGTCTATTGAGGTAACCAAAAAAATCCAATTTTTGAATGTTTTTTTTTCACTTTTGTAATACACTTTACTGTATTTAAAGCTGAATGTAAAATGTCAACGGTTGTCCAGAGAACTCAGATAAACAGTTTCAGGGACTCTGGAACTTTTTCTTTCTTTTCCTTTTTTTTTTTTTTTTTTTTGTTAACTACAAAATGATTACTTCTTATGTATTTTCATGCCCAACTTTTCAGTGCACACTTAGGAAAACAGTGTGATGTGATCCAATAGCAAATACAAACTCACTCAGTCAAAATACACCCCATTTCCATTCTTTGCCCTACATCTCACTCAGCCTTTTTTTTCTTTTCCTTTGCATTCTACAGCCTATTGCTCAATTTTGATCTTGAAATTTCACTGTGTGTGACAGCTGAGTCTTTCCATGTGCAGAATTGAAAGTACATCTCATTGCCATGTTTGTCCTCGTAGAACTTTATCTACACACTACTTGCTGTTAACTGCTATAGAAATGACATCAGAGAGAGTACAATTTTCTTCACAGCCCAAAGACTCAGAGTAAGATTTCACAAAGCTGGATGGCCTTTTGGGGTGTCTATGCAATACCCCAGCAGCTGGAGCCCCTTGGGTTTACATTTCCTTGACATCAAAGGCACATTTGAACACATAACGATGCTCTCTGGAATAGACAGACGTCTTTTGATAAGTGCCGACATGAAGGAGCCTGACATCCCCCGAGCTCATGTCCTTGGCTAGCATAAAGATAATTTCGGACATCAATGTGGTTTTACACAAGAAAAATTATATTAAAACATTATAGGTATAGTGTTGGAACACTGCAACTTTCTCTCCCACTGTAGCCAGCATGGCAACAGAAGTGGTCCATCCATAACTCAGCTGCATTGCGTAGCAGCAGACCTTGACCTAAGCCTGCTTGTTTCTGTTTTATGGCATCATCCTCCCAGGAAGATACACTCCTACTCTCAGTCATCCACCATGCTGAAGGGGGCAGACTTCCCACTAAGCTCTGTCGGGATAAGGATGTTCAGTGCTCATTCTTCTTGGTGAAGAGACTCTTGACCTAATGAAACATACAACCCATTTTGATGGTTGGCCTTGTTAGGAGGGATAAGAGTGATGTATGTATCAAATATCCAAGCAGTAAGACATGGGTTTGCATGACTGTTTTCTTGTTCTCTTGCCTAACAATAAGGAAGGGTTTGAGCTGGCAGATGTGTCTTTGATTAAGTTGAGTATAGCCACAAGTTGGTGGAGCACCCATGGGCTCATGCTTGCTTTCAGTGTGCAGACCTTATAGCCACGTCAAACATATTGGGGACCCAGCTGGTCTCATCACTTGGTCACTGCTCTTTGACACCCAGGAAGACAGTTTTCAACCAGAGAGTACTCAGTAATTTTTCTAAATAACAGCCACCACAAAAGACAAAAGACTGTCCCATTGTTTTACTAACTGCTATAAATCAGGACCATTTGGTGTCATAAGCAGGATGTGCAAAAAAGGCGCCATGATGCCCAGCCTGGGCTCCCCAAGGAACGGCCTCTGCTCACTGCCTCATGGAAAGTGGCCCTGGGGATCCAGTGACTCACATTTCTATGGGACAGAACGTTTCGTGCGTCATTGTGAAAATGATGATGAAGTTATTTAGGACATGCACGGACTCTGAAGCTTTGAAAAATGGAAAGGGAATGATGACAAACAGCAAGTTGAAAGCTGAAGGGGCACTTGCTGACTTCTTGTCACATTCAGTAATATTGCATCTCCCCAAGGTGTGACAGACCTGATGAAGGAGAGGGACGGGTGAGGCTGGGACTGGAGACGTGAAGGTGGCTTCTGCTCCCTGTATTTCTTCCTCATTTTGGCATCTGCAAAGGCCAGGTTCATGTGTTTGTGTGTCTTGTTTATCTTTGTCTTCAGCGATAGACACAACACAGGTGAGGGACGTTCAGGTCCCTCTGTGGGCTCTCTACTGCAACTAGAATGAGGTTTGTTTCCAGAATGCTGAAATCATATCTAGTGTTCCACTTTTGAGTAGTATCCTACCTCCTAGCTTGACTCCTGCCACAGTCATCTCATCATGCTCACCTTGGCATCTCTCAGAAGCTTCTGGAAGTCATTTATTGCAGGTGAGCAGAGTCCCATCCCCGACATCTCAAAGGCCTAACTGGGACCAGGAGTGATTTTCCCTTTTTCCCTCACCATCTGTTCGTTCACTGCAGGCTCTGAAGACAAGTTCTGAATGTGATTGATGGAGGCAGAGATCAGGAACATGAAGTTCAAGCACTGAATTGTTTACTTGTTTGAGAGTTGTTGGGGCTGTTTCTTCATGCAGCTGTATGCTCACCTGAAGAGTCTTAGTTATGTTGTTGGCTGCAAGAGCTGGTCCGTGAGACAGGCAGGAAAACACTCATTTTTCCACAGCCAGCCCCTCTGTCTGTGCAGATTCCAAATCTATGAATCCAATCAACGCTCAGATTGAACATACTAGACAAAAAAATTGCATCAGTACTGATAGGGTACAGACTTTTTTTTGTTGTGTTTCTCTAACAATATAGCAAAATAACTATTCCCATAGCACTTATATTGTACCAGGACTTGTAAGTAATCTAGAGATGACTTAACATTTATGGGAAGACGTGTGCAGAGCCTATGCAACCACTGTGCTGTTCTTTGGCATCCTGGTGACACTCCATTCCCTGCATTGGCAGACTCACCTAATTCCCCAGAAAGATTCCAGGTTAGTAGGTCAAAAGAAAAAAATCAAAAGCAGCACTTTCTCCAGAAGGTGACTCTGCCTGTGCCACCTGCCTTCTGACCTAGCCCGGGCTGCCACAGTCTAGGAAGCAGGCTGCAACTGGGGAAGACTACACGGCAGCTGAGACTGCACAGGTGTAGCCTCGTGTCCCTCTGGATGCCAGACTCAAGACAACTGTGCTGGCGGAAGAAACACACCTTTCACTTGTGGTCCCAGAAGGAGGACAAGTATACTGGCGTGCCAGGTAGACTGATTCTGGTTGGGTCAAGTCGCTATGTAAATTATTCATTGCAAACAGAGTTTCTGCCACATGTGTTGGGGATGATTTAATGTCAAAAAACATGAAATGGACAGGATTTCATCTAGCATAATCTTTAGGGCTAGGCGTTTGGTGCAATGGATGAGTGGATGAGTTATTGGTTGGGATGCCCACATCCTGTATCAGAGTGCCTGCCTTGGAGTCCCTTCTTGCTGTCTCTGACTCCTGGCTTCGGCTTGGCCTATTGGATGAGAAATCTCTGTGCTCTCTTGTGCTCTCTCTCTCATCCATAACACTTTTTTTAAAAAAAATATGTATTTGTTTATTTATGTGAAAGGCAGAGTTACAGAGAGGCAGAGAAAGAGAGAGAGAGAGAGAGAGAGAGAGAGAGTCTTCTATCCACTGGTTCACTTCCCAGATGGCCACCATGGCCGGAGCTGGGCTGATCCAAAGCCAGAAGCCAGGAGCTTCTTCCATGTCTCCTATGCGAGTGCAGGCACCCAAAGACTTGGGCCATCTTCTACTGCTTTCCCAGGCCATAGCAGAGAGCTGGATCAGATGTGGAGCAGCCGGGACTCGAACCAGCGCTATATGGGACTCCAGCGCTGCATGTGACAGCTTTACAGCTATGCCACCGTGCAGCTCCCTTCCCACTCTCCCATAACACTTTAAGAGCAACACTTCTTCAGTTTGGGGCTGGCATTTGCCTCACTCAGCACTGCTTTGCTGGTGCGTTGTGAAGCAGCGTGAGCCCCTGCAGGATATGGAGCTCTCTGGCCCTAGGGCAGGCCTTGCCACTGCACTCAGGAGGCTCCTTGGGCAGAGGTCAGGTTCCCGTGACAGGGGCTCTGCACTATGTAACTTCTTTGCCATGGAGAGCAACAGCACCCTGGGAAAGAGAGTTACATTCTATTATTTTAGTGGTTTTTTTTCCTCTCTCATATTCAATAGAATGCTTATGTGAGGATGTTTCATAATGTTCATGGAAAAATGGAATTATGAGATAAGTTTAATTTTTTTAAAAGATTTATTTTATTTATTTGAAAGACAGAGTTACAGAGAGAGGTAGAGACAGAGAGAGAGGTCTTCCATCCATTGGTTCACTTGCCAGATGGCTGCAACAGCCAGAGCTGTGCTGATCTGAAGCCAGGAGCCAGGTCTCCCAGGTGGGTGCAGGGGCCGAAGGACTTGGGCCATTTTCTACAGCTATCCCAGGCAATTTCAGAGAGCCAGATCAGAAGAGGAGCAGCCGGGACTAGAACCGGCACCATATGGGATGCCGGTGCTTCAGGCCAGGGCTTTAACTCACTGTGCCACAGCACCAGCCCTGAGATAAGTTTATTTTAGTACAAAAATTTTTGTAATCCATACATGTTATTTTTTCATAATAAGCATTTTTCCTGATTTTTGAAAACCTCCAGCATGCCTGGATGTCACACTCTTTTTGTATCAAAACAAATTTACTTTTTTTTTTTTTAGAAAAAAAATTATTTACTTGAGAGGCAAAGAGACAGACAGAGAGAGGGAAAGAGAGAATGCTCCATCGACCAGCTCACTCTCTCAATGGACGACAATGGCCCCAGGCCGAGCCAAAGCTGGGAACTAGAAACTCACCTCCCTGACGGGAATAGTAACAATCCGCGTAGCTAGGCCATGACCACTATCTCCCAGCACGTGGATCCGCAGGGAGCCAGCCTCAGGAGCCAGGAGCAGACAGGTACTGGTTACATGAGCATCTTAACTGACCTCTTAACCGCTAGGCCAAATGCTCACCCCCAACTTATTTTTTAATTCCATTTTCCACGAATTTTTGAAGCACTCTCATATCAGCTTTAGATTCTGCCTTTGCAGACTGATCCTGTCTGTTTTCCTTTATTAAAAAGGCATTATGGTCGTAATAAAGCAGAATCTCATCATGTCTCCCTGCTCTTGAGCAGAGGGCCTGTGGACTCTTTCAATATTTATTTGCTCTTCGTCTGCCACAGTAAATGCTGACAAACTGCAGGGAAAAGAATAAATTTTAACATTAAATTTCTGAGGTTTTTTTCCCCCTACACTTAAAAATCTAGGATTGTTATTCTTCATGGGTTGATTGCCAAATCGTTCTTTAAAATTATAGCATTTGCTTCCTGTTTTCAAGGGTTATCTGGAATCAACTATTCAAATATAGACTCGTTGCAAAACACGGTGCTTAAATTAGACTTTGTGGGGACAGCAGGAACAGCTCTGTCTCAAGGCAGGTGTTGAGGTTCAAGGGTGCAAACACAGCGACCACAGTCGGCAGCAGGGCCCCAACTCCCACAAAAATACCAGGTTGTCCAGGGACCCAAAGCTTCTCCTCAAATTGGTGTCCCCCTACCTCTGACATATGGAAGTCAGCTTCCACCTGGTGAGGTCTCAGGCGCTCAGGCATGTGTGTCTGGAAGGTGGGCCATCGCCTGGGTTCCTTATCAGCTTGATCTTGCCCAAGCACAAAGAGGGAGAAGAATTGGTGTTCTTTCCACGTTTGTGTTCATAAGGATTCTCCCCATGTTGCATTTTCTGTGGGAGTCACCGAATCATGTTATTGCGTTGTTACTTTTCCCTTGCAGTGGCAAAGGCGCATTTTGTTCTCATTAAGAGTGCCTTCAGACCCTGGTCCCCGTCACTGCTCCAAGAATAATAGCTGGATTAGTTCAATGCCAGAGATTTTGGGGGAAAAGGAGCAGAAATAGCCACTTAAGCATGTGGTTCTATGAGCCACAGTGAGTAAGGACAAGTGTTGAACAGTAATCTCTCTTAGCAGCCTTCCGCTAAAATGCCAGGCCAGCGACTTTCCTTTACTCAATACCAAAACCACTAATGTGATACTGGTATTAATGGAGCGATCCTTCCTGGGGGTGTTTCTCTTGCTTGACCTCTGGGCTGCCGGCCACGTTGCTAGCCAGCAGCGTCGACGTGTAGACCTCAGTGGGAGAAGGACCAGCATTATTTACAATCTGTGAACAGACGGAAATTTATCTGCCGTGGGCAGCGTCTTGCTGGATGGTCCCCAAACCCTGCTACTTTACCTCAAGGACAAAGTGTCCCTGGACTGTGCAGGCAGTCCATGTTGCCTAAGATCTCACTTCCTGTCTCTGATGTCAGGTGCTCTGCCAGCCGAAGGCTGGATGATGTTTCCCATGTGTTATGGTGACGGCATTTTCACAGTCTTTGACTTCAAGGTTACTGCATGCCATCTGTGTGGACACCTTGCCCTGGAGCAGTGGCTGCTGAGTCAGGTAATCAGCTCGTATTCTACGGCTGTGGGTTATCCTGAGAAACCATCAGCATCGGGGTTTCCCATCCGATTCCTAGGAATGGTGTTTGGTTGGTGGACATCAGCTGTGGTTGTGCTGTGTGGCAGGGAGTGAATGTGTCACTGTCTACACAGCCTGATGCTACGTGAGTATGCACAACAGGATTTGAACCCTGTGTCTCTAGGGTTTTTGAGGGTCCTGATGAGTCTGGTCAGCAATGCGATCTCTTGCTTCTTTTCATGATCTTGGAATCCTGCAGTGAAATGATTTCTACAAATCTCCACTCCCCACCTCTGATTCATGGCTGAACATCTCAAGCTAAGTCTGCAGGAGAATCTGCATTTCAGCTCACACCACGATGCTGGCTGCATCCTGCATGGGTGCTGGGAGCTCTCTTTGCACAGCCCTGCTCTGCATTCTGTCCTGCAAAGGTGGACGCTCGATGACCTGAGCTGCCGTGAGGAGCAGCTTCCAATCCGCCTGTTCAGAGGGAGGCTGGGCTTCCTTTGTCCATCTCCTTCTCGCCTGCAGGCCATGCCTGTGCCTCCCAGCTCAGCAGCCCAGCGTGACTTTGGGTCCAGTCATACAATTGCTGCGCAGTTTGCATAGAAGGGTTAGGAAATCCTTGTCATTCCTCATCACTATTAAGCAATCAGTTGCCCTGGAATCCTCCTTAGGCTGGACCGATAAGCTGTCAGCACTCTGAGTGGCCTTTCCCTGACATGCAGTGCCTGGTCTCCTGTTTACTTAGGAGCCTGCCTGGCGGTCAGAACCTGTCAGACCCTATGGCTTCACGGGTCGTCTCCAGCCTGCTGGCTGGTCCTCCCTCAGGTACACACTGGGAGCGATAAAGAGAAGCCAGCACAAGATGTGCAGATGGACTGACTCCCCATGCTCCAAGCAGGGAGGAGGAAGTCTGTGTTGCTGAGCACCGCAGCCATGGGAAGTGCGGTGCGACAGGCTTGCTTGCCTGGCCTGGGGCTGGCTTTTCTCTCCAAGAGAGATGGAGAGCAATTAGAGTCTGGAAGTATAAGCAAGCCGATCTGCTTTGTTTATACAGAGAGTTTCCCCCAGAAGAGAGGCAGAAGCAGAGACATAAGTAATGAGCACATGTGTTTGGAAAGAGTATAAGGTACTTATAAATATTATAGTGGCGTCGCTATAGTTAAAGGTCTGGCAGCATTTCCATTATAAACTCTCATTGTCAGGGGTTTCAAGCCCAGCTGTAAAAATTCCAGGCTGCAACTTGGCATCCTAGGATGTGTCTGGGAGCAAAGCTTCCGGCCTTGCCCTCCTGCAGGTCTCTGCTGAGATTCCCACACAGCCATGCTCATGCCTCTGTCCCTCTGGTCCTGCCTGCCTCTACCAGGAGGCCGGGGGGGTGGAGAAGTTGAGTCTCCAGTGTCTATGGTGGAGAAGGTCTCTGGTTACTGCAAAGGGGAGGCTGATGAGAGGCGTGTGCTGATTTCATTTATATGTGCTTTGGGCAGGTGCTTGATCTGCATGAGACACCTCTCCTGTTGTTATAAGCGGCTCCTGGGACTATAACCACCAAGGGCCAGATGTCACTGCAACACATGTGATAGGGCTAGGGATATGCAGCCAAAATCACAATGCTGGTATCTAAAGGCTGCAAATTTTATCTAGCCTGTTTCTTCAGGGTTCAACAGCCATCTTTAAGGGAAATCTCCCAAAGAACTAGTCTCTAGAGAAAGCATTGTGCTTTATCTTTTTGTAAAAAAGATAGATTAAAAAAATCTATTTGAGAGACAGAAGGAGAGAGCTCCTATTCATTGGTTTACTTCTCAAATGCCCAAAAGGGCCAGGACTGGTTCAGGCCAGTCAGGGGTCAGGAATCAATTCAGGTTTCCCACATGAATGGCAGGGACCCATTGCTGCCTTCTAGGGTCCCTCGTTATTAGATTTTTTGTGTATGTGTGTGCTTTATCTTTGGTCTATACTGCAAATGATCTAAAGGAAATTCATTGGCAAATTTGGTACAAGGTTACATACAGAATATTAACACAGAAGTAGAGTTTGGATCCATCTGTGAGCTATATTAAACTAACAAAGCAACTTGTTTTCAAAAGGATTTATTATTTATTTGAAATTCAGATTTACAGAGAGAGAGAGAGAGAGAGAGAGAGAGAGAGAGGCCTTCCATTCGCTGGTTCACTCCCCAGATGGCTGCAGTGGCTGGGGCTGGGCCAGGTTGGAGCCAGGAGGCAGGAGCTTCATCTGGGTCTCCCACATGGGTGGCAGGGGCCCACACACTTGGGCCATCTTCTGCTGCTTTCCCAGGCCATTAACAGTGAGCTGGATCAGAAGTGGAGTAGCCAGGATACAAACAGAACTGGCGTGCACATGGGATGCCAGCGTTGCAGGCAGTGGCGTTCGAAGTCACACCACAACGCCAGCCCCCGAAACAACGTTTCCCTCTCATCTGCTGACAGCAGAACCTGGGAAATGGAAATCAACAAAGACTGCGTTTGCTAGGCGTTAGTTCACAGTGAAGACAAATCTGAGCAAGGAGCTTGTCCATCTGTGTGCAGACAACAGCCTCACTCCCTGCGAGCCAGTGCCCACCACATTCTCCACTGAGGGCACAGCCTATGTGGACCTCGCCAGAGGCTGGAAACGGGCTCTCTGCTGCGATCTCATCTCCAGTCTTAGAAACTGCAGTTCTTTTATCGTTAAACCATTCCCGCCTTTGTTGCCTCCCTGTAGCAGCTACAAAGGACTGAGTATCCTTTCCTTCAATGTCAGATTGACAGGTAATGGGTCTTCAGAGATATTCTTTTTTTTTTTTTAAGATTTATTTACTTATTTGAAAGGCAGAGCAATGGAGAGAGAGAGAGAGAGAGAGAGAGAGAGAGACAGAGAGAAGAGAGAGAGAGAGGCATAGACAAAGAGAGAGAGAAGTCTTCTGTCTGCTGATTCATTCCTGAAATGGCTGTAACAGCCAGATCTGGGCCAGGCTAAAGTCGGGAACCAGGAACCCCATCCTCATGTCCTGCCTGCATGGCAGGGCCCAGGTATATGGGCCATCTTCTGCTGCCTTCCCGGGCATGTTAGCAGGATGCTGGGTCAGAAGCAGAGCAGCAGAGATTAGAACCAGCGCTTTGATAAAGGACACTAGTGTTGCAAACTGCGGTTTAACCTGTTATGCTACAGCGCCAACCTGAGAGATTCTGAACGTTTCGGTCAGACAAGATCCTTAAGATAATTTTTCAGGAAGATGAATGAAGCCCAGAAAAGGGACCATCTTTCTGTGCTCTCAGTCATGGAATCATATTCGACCTTAAGCCACTGTCACTCTCAGAATTGCCATGTCATGGCTACACAGGTAGAATCGAACTTAGTCAAAGGGAAGATCACTAGCAACCACTGTTCCGCTTTGTTCCTTTTAGTGAAACTGGATTTAAGTGATGTGCAGTGAATTGACTTGAGTCCCTAAGAAAAAAAGGAAACAAGAAACTTCAGTCTCAGCTGAGCGTTGAGTGTGAAAATGAGAGAAGCAGAAAGCCCAGCTGTGCGAGTGACACAGAGCTTGACTTGGATTTTCAGGTTTGGATGCGCTGGTTTCTGTGGAGGTCCTAGGAGATGCAGAATGAGGGCAGAAGCTGCCGTTTGTATTACGGGGGCATGGTGTGGTGGGGTGCGGGGGGCACAGTAACCACTTACTGAAGTTAGAGTAAATCAGTGGTAAAATTCAAAGTTCCCCTCTGGGGCAGAGTGTGATAGGCAATTTAAAATATTTTGAAAGAAAATTGCATGCAAGGAAACATGCTTCTTCTCCCATCAGCCACAGCCCTTTCCAGGCTGGGACTCGCTGATTCTTTGTCTGCTTCGTTTTTGTTTTGGAGAGAAGTGAAAGCTTCGCGGTGGTCTCGGGGCTGTCTAGCCCCCTTCCTCCTCCTTCCTCTGCGCTGGCTCCTCTCCTGTACTGGAAGCTTCTATTTCCTTCTCCTCTTCCTCATTCATCTCATTCTTGGTATGCTTTTAATAGTTAAGACATTCTAATTGACAAGTGGTAACTGTACCAATTTATGGGCCGGAGCATGGCATTGCAGTTGAATGAGTCATTTAGAAGACTTGACATCATATAGAATGTGTTTGTCACCCACAATGGGACCAAAATAGAAATAAGTAATGGAAAAAGTCTCCAAACGCTTGGGAACGAATGAGCACATTAAAAATATTAGTTTTAATTGACATATAATTGTACATATTTCTGGGGTACCATGTGACATTTCAGTGTATTACTGATGTATAATGAACAGATCAGGGTTATTAGCATATCCATCACTTCCAACATTGAAACATTCAAAATCCTCTCTACCAGCTATTTTGAAATAGACAACTAAATGTTGTCAACCGGAGTCATTACACCGCTGCACTGTAGAATGCTGGGACTTAGCCCTCCTGTAAAAAGACCAGCTTTTATACAAGGTCAAGGTGTTTAGCTTTCACCAGTAAGTGAGAACATGTGGTTCTTGTCTGTCTGTGCTTATTTCACTTAACAGGATCATCTCCAGTTCAAACCATGTTGCCTCATCTTCGTTTTCAAGGATCCATGAGCAAGCAAGATACATAAAAACGTTTTAACTCTTCCTTAGGTGTGAGAGGAGCAGGCAGGTGGAACAAATGACACCACCTGAACCGCTTTACTCAGGGTCTTGGGTCATTTATCGTCAAGAGGGATATTTGAAGTTGATCCTTTGCAGCTTAAGTCATGCAAATTTCTATCAGTTCCTTGCAGCCAATAATTGTCTTCCATATTAAATACAAGCTGTCCACTCTACTCTGTAGTGGGACAGATAGGTTTCCTTTCATGAGATGAAAGATTGACATGGCCCTCAAATAATTCCCAAACTGAGTTTTTTTCTTTTACCAAATTTACTGATGAAAACTACTTTCCTTCCTTCAGTCACTATTTGTTGCTTTTCCTGTCCAGCTGAAGCAAGGCCTTCATCCTACAGTGTCCTAGTGCATTGGGTCATCAACAACATGGAACATCAACTGGACTGTTTTTAAAAAAGTTTTATTTATTTATCTTATTGTATTTGAAAAGGAAAGAGAGAGGGAGAGAGAGAGAGAGAGGGAGAGAGGGAGAGAGGGAGACAGGGAGAGAGAGAGAGAGAATCTCCCATATGTTGATTCATTTCCCAAATGCCCTTGACTGCCAAGGTTGGGCCAGGCCAAAGCCAGGAACCAGGAGCTCAAACCAGGTCACCCATGTGAGTGGCATGGACTCAACCACTTACATCACTATCTTCCACATCCCAAAGTGTGCATTAGCAGGAAGCTGGAATCTAGAGCTGAGCTGGTACTCAGACCCAGGCTCTCCTGTAAGGGATGTGGATGTCTCAAGCAGCTTTTAAATATCAGCACCAAAAACTTACCCCTGAGCACTGTTTTCATGGATTTTTGTTCATGATGAGCAACCAAACTAGAAGTAGATCTAGTATTGTATCACTGGGTAAAGTTTTAGTAATTATATAGGAGTACCTCAAAAAGTAGGCGGAAAATTAAAAATAAAAAATACATTTATTTTGGTGAAAGAAAAATTGCTGAGGGGTTGGCATTGTAGTCTAATGGGTTAAGCCACTCCTTGCAATGCTGGCATTCCATATCAGAACAATGGTGTGCATGCCAGCTACTCTGCTTCTGATCCAGCTCCCTGCTAATGCACCTCAGAAGGCAGCAGGATATGGCCCAAGTACTTGGGCCCTGCCACCCATGTGAGAGACCAGGATGGAGTTCCTGGCTCCTGGCAGCCCTGACTGTTGCAGTCATTTGGGAGAGTGAACCAATGGGTAGAAGATCTTTCTGTCTGTCTGTCACTCTGCTTTTCAAATGAATTAATTAATTACTATCTTAAAATATTTTTTGAAATCCATGTATTTGGAAAAAAAGATGCAAGGGCTTTAACATATTTTGGCAGCAAAATAAATTTATCTTTTAGTTCCATTTTTAATGAACTTTAAAAAATTATATATTTTTCATTTTAAACACACACAGAGAGAGAGATAGAGAGAGAGAGAGACTTTATCTGCTGGTTCATGTCTGCTGGTTCATTCTCTAAATGCCTGCAGCAGCCAGAGCTGGGGCAGGATGAAGGCAGGAGCTGGGAATCTCAACCCAGGTCTCCCACAAGTGCTGCCTCTCAGGTGGATGGGAAACAGAATAACCAGGACTTGAGTCATGTGACAGCACAGGGGAAGCAGGTGTCCAAAGCAGCAACTTAACTGCTGCACCCAAAGCTTGCAGTTCCACGAAGCTTTTGAGTTTCCCACATACAGCTGGGGATAGTGTAATAATTTCACCCTACTTAGATTCATGTGCTCCAGGGAGACCTCTCCAGCTTCCAAGTAGGACTCACTCATGCTGGGACTGGGCTTCACACGCTTGCCCCTAAGAGGGCGCAGAGGGTGAGCAGCCCTGCCAAGGGGTTGCCGGACGTCTCCTTTCCCCTCTGCCCTGCCCTTTCCCCCCATTCCTTAAGTTTGCAGTTAAGTCTGAGTTCCACTGCATGATCTACAATACGGCATATAGAAAGTCGATTCTTGATTCTGTAATAAATAGAAGTCTTGTTCCAGGGAGGTAGGCCTCCCTCCTCGTGATTCCTTAGGAGTACAGGCAGGGACAGGTCACCAGCTGAGGTTCAGCTTGCACAGGCTGGCTCAGCCCCAGCAGCTGGCCTTTAACGCTTGCACACAAATCCCCAGGCACCTGCAAGCTTGCCCTGGCTCCCGCCCACACAGCAGCAGCAGCTCCCTGAGGGCCTCACTGATGACACGCATGCCTCAAGGAAGCACTTCACACATCCAAAGGAAGGAACCATCTACCTGTCTTTCCACCTGACGTGGGGACTCCCGGGTGCTCCCCAGCCTCTGTGCAGACACACGGGCAGCTCTGCCTGTCTCTCCCTAGCTGGGTATGTGGTTCTTCAGGGCTGTGATCTTGTTCCCTTCATATTTGGTAGTGACCATTGCTTACATGATGCAGTGTGCATTTGTCATCTCAGTCAAGGGCACTCTGGGGCCAAGAGGCTGTGAAGAGCAGGGTGCACTGGCAGGGTTTGTGGGAGGCCTCCACAGCAGTCAGCCTGGGCTCAGACTTTGAGGCTGAAGGAGTTCTCAGGACTGCACCAACAATCTGGAAGCATACCTGAAAGGGATGCTCTGGTCTGTATTATGAATACTGTCTGAGAACCTTGGAAGAAGAAATGATCCAGGTCACACATTCCTCTTTCTCTTTCTTCAATCCAAGCTTGGTTTCCTTACTCAGGCAGAGGTTTGGTGGGCTAAGATACACTGCTAGGGGAAACAGGCTATGTTCTACCAAGTGAAATTATAAAACAAAGGTTGTAATTTTCAACTATAAAATTTAAATAGCTTCTCCAAATCAGTGGTGAGATTAAGCACTGAATGTTGCTGAAATACTCAGGGCCATACCATGAACATGGTACATCTCTTATCTGAAATGCTTGGCACCAGAAGTGCTTTGGATTTGCATTTTTTTCAGATTTTGGAATATTTGCACACACATTATGAGATATATAAGAGACGGGCCCCAAGTGTAACAAGACATTTGTGTATGTGTCATATCCACCTCGCAGACACAGCCTGAAGGACATTTTGAACAATACTTTGAATGCACTTGCATTTTGAGTGGGCCTCATCATAAGAGGTCAGGTGGGGGATTTTCCAGTTGTGGTTTCATAGTACATTCAAAATATTGCAGATTTTAGATTTTTGTTTGGATTATAGATTATCAACCTATGCAATATTAATAACATGGTAAAATATTAATAGTGGGTAGCATTTATTTAGAACTCTTTATGTTCTATGTTTTTTAATAATAAAACTGAGCCCTCCTCTGCACAGGGGCTGTATCTGATTAAAGTCTTTGCCCAGAATGGTACTTGGCAGATACTAGGTGCTCAATACATTTTGTTAGATAAGAAATGCAATGTTAATCACTGCTTGGCCATGACTCAGGAATGAAAATCCTGTTTCCCTTGAAGTCTGACCCTGTAATACCAAAACTCAATATACTTCTCCAAATTGCAGGTCTCTGGTGACATTTTTAGGCTATGCCTAGAATAGGATTCCAATGTTAATCTCCAAGTTCTATGAGTTCTATGTAAAAACTTGAGAATATTGGGGCCAGTGTTGTGGCACAGGGGTTAAGGCATCATGTGTGCTGCATTGGAAAGCAATGGAAGATGATTCAAGTGCTTGCACACCTGCCGCCCATATGGGAGACCTGGATGGAATTCCAGACTCCTGGCTTTGGCCTGCTCCAGCCCAGCCATTGCGACCATTAGGGGAGTGTACCAGTGGATAGAGGTTCTCTCTCTCTCTCTCTCTCTTTCTCTCCCCCCTTCCCCCTTTCAAATAAATAAATAAAAAATCTTAAAAGAGAGAACATTGTAAGATAATCTGAATATTGGAATTGGATTTAAGTTGAGCATACTGTGGCTATTTTAACCTAAAGAAGAAAAGGCTATTTTCAAATATATGTATGACAAAGTTGTAATTTAAAAAAATAGATTCAAAGAACTTGAAGGATTGATTAAAAACTGAAACAGATTCTTTGACTTTGTATATTAAAGGCAAAAATTATGCGGTAGTTTCTCTGTGTAAGCAGAACTTGCTGAAGTCCATTCAAGTACTAGAATTTTACGACTTTTTTTAAGCTAAGTATTCTCTCTAAAAAAACAAACACAATTTTCTTACATGACAGTCACACAGGAGATTATAACTATCTGAGAGTTTGAAGATGTAATCATTTTTACATTAATAAAAATGGAAAATTACACATTTCTTACAAAAAAAATCATAGAACTTGGAAAATTGCCAAGGACCTGTTGGCTGAGCTGGGAAGCTAATCTGATGGGCTCACTTCCTTGCATCGGCATTGTTTTAGACAGAAATAGAGTTTAGTAAGTACTTCACACAATGCCGCCCCTCCTCTGTCAGGACAGAATCACGGTCGTTGTACTCTCTGTTGATTTCTCCTTCCTCATCAAATGGCCAGTGGCCAGCGGGTAGCCTTTGGCAGCTCACAATGAAACAGGAAATGGTTTGTGGCAAATATTTCCTTTCAGTGTCCTGTTCTCACAATGACACTGGCCACATGAAGATGGAGATCCTTGGGGTGGGTGTTTGGCACAGCAGTTATGATGTCACCTGAGATACCCACCCCCCTTATTGCAGTGTCTGGGTTCAAATCCTGGCTCTGGTCCTGGTTCCAGCATCTTTGTCATGCACATCCAGGGAGGCTGCAGGCAGTTCCTCAAGGGCTTGGTTGCCAAAGTACGACTTATGGATTACAATGGCTTCCCCCCCATACCGTCCCTCCCACCCACAACCCTCCCCTTTCCCACTCCCTCTCCCCTTCCATTCACATCAAGATTCATTTTCGATTATCTTAATATACAGAAGATCAGCTTAGTATACATTAAGTAAGGATTTCAACAGTTTGCTCCCACACAGAAACATAAAGTGAAAAATAATAGATGATTTTTTTTAAATGATGATGAAATCAGATCAGACCTATTGTCATGTTTAATCCCAGTGAGAGTCAAGTTGGGAGTTGATAATTTTTTTTTTTTTTTTTACAGAGGATCAGTTTAGTATACATTAAGTAAAGATTTCAACAGTTTGCACCCCCATAGAAACACAAAGTGAAATATATTGTTTGAGTACTCGTTATAGCATTAAATCTCAATGCACAGCACATTAAGGACAGAGATCCTACATGAGGAGTAAGTGCACAGTGACTCCTGTTGTTGACTTTACCAATTGACACTCCTAGAAAGCCATTCAGGTGTCCTAAATCCCCAGGTGGAGAAATAGTGCTCCATGCCCTTTCCTCCTCAGATTCTATGCTCAACCTGGAAGGCGCTGGAACTTCTTCCTCAAGCACCCATCGTGGATTCATTCCCATTTCCACCTGATTGTCCTAAATCTCAGCAGCCTGATGTTTATCACTGAAGACAGAGGTTGTCACCTGTTCCTATTTTAGGTGGAGGACTTATTTTCTTTTTGAATATTTAGAATGCATGATTAAAGGAAGAGTTGATTCTATCTTGCAAATGTTATTGTAGATCAGAAGACTTGAGTACAGAAATAGATTTATGAATTGAAAAGAGTGAGCTTGGTGTTGGTTGCTCCATTGGAGGAATTATAATTCTTCTACTGAATTAGAATTCATTCTACTGAATGGAAGAGGAAGGCATAGATAAGAGAAAAAGAAATCTTTTAAATCTCAGAGTTAAATAATGTTAGACACTTATGACACTTATATTTGATTTGTATGAAATATTCTGCTCCACAATTTAATAATCAAAACTTCCGATATTCTTAAAGCCAACAAAGATCAAAATTCTGATTTTATTATTTTCCCTTAAATTCATTTTCTATTCCCATAATATATTGTTGGGGAGATTCTGTGTAGAAAGTTATTGCTCTGCTGTGAATGTGTCTCCAAAGTTCAAGCGTTGGAAACTCAACCGCAATGCATCAATGTTGAGCTGTGGGTCTGCTAAGTTGCGATAGGATCAATGCCATGGTTTGGATGTGGAGTGAGTTTGTCCACCACAGGTCCATGTGTTGGAATCTTGGTGTCCAGTGTGGCTCTGTTAAGAGATGGGGCCTAACGGGAGGTCCTTCAGTCACTGGGCATGTGCCCTCAAAGGGGATTAAGGCAGTTCTCCGGAGACCCCTGAGTTACTTCTTGCAAGAGGGTTGCTGTAATGGAGTAAGCCTGGCCTCTCCCAATCTGTGGCTTCCTGGCTGGCAATGTAGTCTCTCCCTCTTGTACCTGCTCCCACCACTGTGACACCATTCATCCTAAGGTCTTCACTGGTGCGGAGCTGATACCACACCCTGCCCTTGAACCTCCAGGACTGTGAGCTAAACAGAGCTCTTTTCTTTATGTAGTTGCCTGTTCTCAAGTATTTCATTATGGTAATGCAGAATTGACTAACAGCTCATGAGTGGATTAGTGTTCTTATTGCAGGAGTGATTCCCTCGTTGCCAGAGTGGATTTCTTATATGAGTGAGTTTGGCCTTCCCTGGATTGCTTTGGCTATATGATACCTTTCACTGCAGTAATAATGCCCCAAATCTTTCTTCATTTTTTTTAAAAAATGTGTTTATTTATTTATTTGAAAGGCAGACTTACAGAAAGGCAGAGGAAGAGGCAGAGAGAGATTTTTCCATCCACTAGTTCACTCCCCAGTTGGCTGCAAAGGCCGGAGCTGTGCTGATCCAAAGCCAGGAGCCAGGAGCTTCTTCCAGGTCTCCCATATGGGTGCAGGGGCCCAAGCATTTGAGCCATCTTCTACTGCTTTTCCAGGCCACAACAGAGAGCTGGATTAGAAGTGGAGCAGCCGGGACTTGAACTGGTGCCCATATGGTATGCCGGCACTGCAGGTGGTGGTTTTACCCACTACACCACAGCACCAGCCCCCTGAATCTTTCACTTTCCAGCCTCTGGTACTGTGAGCCAAAGAAACTTCTCTTTCTTGCAAATTATACAGCCTGTTAATAATCTGTTAAAATAATACAGAATGGACTAGGACAGTTACCTAACAATTAAAAAAAGAGAACTGTATAGAGATGATAAAAGAATACCCTAACATACAGGGGTATGGGATCAATTCATATGGGTCCTGGGCCCTTGTGGACATTCTAAGTTGAGAGCTGGAGAGGCCTACATAGAACCTCTTTCATTGTCAATCCCAAATGTGAAAGCCTAACGGGAAAAGTAAAATATGGGCTCCTTGCAAAGCTTCCACACACAGGTGTCTGCACACGTCACGGGATCAGGAAGTTACTTATGTCATGGTCAGCACAAAATCTCTGAGGCGGAGGCTCTGGGGACAAGTTTATAAAACCACTGGTTCTTGCAGGTAATGGGATAAATGTGGCATACAACAGATGCGCTTCATGCAATTGAATCACACACTGTTATCAGTGTGATTGCATACAACCCACTTACATACATTTATTTTGATTACTTCAATTTCCTTGGCAATTTCATGTTGAGTTACCCAAAAATGTATTCCTCCTCCATGCCCACACTCTTCATAATTCTGACTTGGTAACCTTTTTATTTTCTCTAGAAGATGGATATTTCAGTAATTGGAAATGAGTTAATGTGAGCCCAGATCCCAATCAGATCCAAAATTTTAAGTGCTCATAAAAATCCGAAACTCCGCAATAACACTAAATCCCCATAAGCAGAGGAAAACAATCCACATTTCTGTGGCACTGAAAGTGAACTTGCAGGCATGTCTGCCTAGATTGTCTGTTAAGCCTCCTACTATATTAATGTAGCTTTGGAAGAAAAGGGCTAAGTTAGGTTTAAAATGTCACATTCAAAACATTGTGAGGATAAGAATTATAAGCCCTGGGCCAAAAATCACCAATGAAAAGAAATTATACTGGTTGTGTAAACACTGTGCTCTTGAGGCAACAAGGTCACTTTTTTTTTTTTTTTTTTTGGTGCAAAAGAAAAATCCTGTTCCATTCAAGAGGGATGGTGAGGCCTCTCTTGGAAGAGCTGGGAGTCACTCTGAAGAAGGGGAAGCTGCAGGTAGCACATCCATGCGTATGAAGTTAGGGATGGAAGACCTGTCTCCCAGTTGGGCGTTCTGTTACTGTAGGAAGTCTAGTTTACCACGAGAGGGTTTTAGCCTGCCTGAGTGCTTCCCCTCTGGCCTCTCTTTAGGTGAGGGATTAGTCCACAATGGTTCAACAGAAACACTGGGCCTTTCCCTATCCTTCAGTTCTGGGGGTCAATCTTCCTTTCTAGGAGCCCCTCCATCACTCTGTGTTTACCCCCTAGAACAAGATGGTGGCTTTAAGCCCCTAGCCCTGTGCAGGTGCACCAGCTTGTGGGACTGTGTGGCCATCCTGCTGCCAGGAGGGTGGTTCTGCTCTGTGAGGCTTGAGTCTTCCCAGCATTCTAGGAAAAAAACGCTTCTGCCAGTAATTTACAAAGGCTTTGTCTGCAATGCATTGACACCCTGTACACAGGAAGTGCAGATTTCATTACAATCATGAATGCGTACATAGCTTTGGATTGAGAATTAATATTCAAGGTTGGAGCCAGTGCTGTGGCGTAGTGAGTAAAGCTGTTGCCTGAAGCGCCGGCATCCCATACGGGTGCCGGTTTGGGACCCGGCTGCTCCACTTTCAATCCAGCTCTCGGCTATGTCTTGGGAAAGCAGTAGAAGATGGCTCAAGTTCTTGGGTCCCTGGACCTGGAATACTTTGGATGGGGCCCCATCTCCCGCTATTGCAGCCGTCTAGGGAGTGAATCAGTGGATGGAAGACCTCCCCTCCCCCCGCCTCCGCCTCTCTGTAGCTCTGACTTTTAAATAAATAAATAAATATTTAAAAAATAAAATAAAATAATAATATTTGAAGTTGACCAAAAAAATCTAGGAAAACAAACTTGGAGTTCTCAGGGGACAGCTGCTATAAGCAAATAACATAACTGAACTGTCTTTCAAGGCCTGGCAAAGCTAGCAGCAGTGAGAAAGCAAAGGGCTTTGGCTACTCCCTTCTTCCCCAAGTGTAAGACATTAAAAGTGGAGGTGACCCTATTGTAAGGTCAGTAGAATCGATCTGCTGGTTCCCTTGAGTTCTAGAAGCTTCTAGAAGGAAATATGGATTAGGTGAAGCTCAGTAAATATGGAACCAGGGCAACAATCCCAGGAGAGGCACTTGTAGCACAGCCGCTTCTCCACTTGAGGGGTTTCATCTGGACATGGCCGTGACGTGCCAGCCTCGTGGCGATATATCTGAATGAATCCCAGTCCTCAGCGGAGCCAAAGCTATGAAATGCAAGGTATTACTCGAGTTACACAGTCTCATGTTAAATTGAAATGATACAGTTGTCCCTCAGCATTTATTCATGGGGAAATCATAGCCATCTTAAAATAAGGACATGGGACCACGAGAGAGCAGCCAGTGCATGCTCCTGGGGAGTGATTCCTCTGCAGGGTTGGGAGAAGAGCTCCCTGCCTGATACAGATACGTTACACTGAACTTCCATTATTTCCCATTGTTATTTTGCTTGTGGAAGTCTGTGAATAAATCCTGCTATTTTTCATGATGAATTAGTAAGCTGAAGTTGAAATCAATGGATCGGTTTTAGACACAAGTGTATAGTTTATACTTGCTTTGCATTATGCTTCCTTCAAAGCCAATGTTTTTGAGCAGATGTTACTAAGACTTTTCCAAAATGTAAATAAATGACCCCTGGAGAAAAAGAGCAATCATAGCATGGAAAGTTTTCAGGAAAAAAACAATTTGTTTTTCAGAAAATCATGAAGGAAAGAAAAGGCAAATGGGCTAAGTGGGCGTTGGGCTGAGAACATTTCTGTAACTAACTGTAACATTCTCTTTCTGGTAGCACTGTAATCATGTTGCTGTACCTTTGGTTTTCATATCTTAGTTTTCTTTGTATTTGTTTTTTTAATTCTGATCCCTATAAATGAAAATTTGTGCTTGATTCTGACTTGAAACTATACTTGATTTTGTACTAATAGTTTTTATTTATTTATTTGAGAGTCAGAGTTACAGAAAGAGAGGGAGAGACAGAGAGATCTTCTATTCCCTGGTTCACTCCTCAAATGACCACAATGGCCAGGGTTGGCACAGGCTGGTGCCAAGAGCTTCATCCAGATCTCCCATGTGGGTGATAGGGGCTGGCCCCTGTACTAATAGCTTTAAAAAAATCTCTTTTTACCCCATTTCTGTTTCCATTATAAGGTGTTAAAGAAAAAAAAAGCATTGATATTTCTGGAAGTTCTGTAGTATTTTGTTTCTTTCTCTTTAAAAAAAAAGATTTTTTTTAATTGAAAGGCAGAGGTATAGAGAGAAAGAGGGAGAGACAGAGGGAAAAGGAGAAAGATGTTACATCCACTGATTCACTCCCCAGATGGCCACAATGGTCGAAGCTGGGCCAAACCAAAGTCAGAGGCCAGAAGCTTCATGTGATCTCCCACTTGGATGGCAGGGGCCCAAACACTAGGGCCATCTGCTGTTTTTCCCAGACCATTAATAGGGAGCTGGATCAGAAGTGGTGTAGCCTGGACAAGAACCGTTGCTCATATGGGGAGTCAGCATTGCAGGTGGCATTTTACCTGCTATGCCATGATGTCGGCCCCTGTGTGGAATATTCAAGTGCATTCCTAGGGACAATTATAATTACTATTTTAAGAGATGATCTGGAGCTTAAACAAACTTGATATTTGCCAGTAGATTTTGAAATCCATTAATTCTGTAAAACACTTAGCTTCTACTACTCAACTCTAAACCTAGAAATTCTAATTTTGTAGAAGTATGTACTCTATAACTTGCCATTGATTCCTGGTGCAACGAGATCACCTGTGGAAAGGTGAGAGTTTGTAGGAAACTCAGAGAGAAAGGGAAACATAGAGTGATGAGCAGTGACCAACTAGTGTTTGACAACAGCCATCTGTCCCAGCCCCTGATCCCTGAAAGTAAAGGCATAAGGCAGCCAATGGAGGAGTTTCATTAAAGACAAAGAATCTGGAAAATGATCTAGTTCAGAAAACGGGAGTCTGTCGCTCCCCCTCTTCGTGGAGGAACGACACTAAACCCTGCCTGGGCTTCATATCCGAGTCACGGCACCATTATGTCGCTCCCCCTCTTCGTGGAGGAACGACACTAAGCCCTGCCTAGGCTTCATATCCGAGTCACGGCACCATTATGTCGCTCCCTCTCTTCGTGGAGGAGCAACACAGGACCCTGCGCTGTTCTTTCGTCTGCTCGGCCCTCCCCGGGTTTGCTGCTGGTTCTTCCCGGGTTGGCTACTGTCCCTTCCACCTCCGTGGAAGGGCAGTTCCCCCTGGCCACATTCCCCACTTCCGCAGGGGAGCGGCACACCGCCGGCCGGCTCTTCTCGGGGGCTGCACAGGCGTTCCCTTAGATGTTCCCCTTAGATGTTCCTGGTGCATGTTGTCTCTCTCCTCCTTTATAGTCCTCCTCCGCCAATCCCAACTCGGCTGCCCACACGCCGAGTACGCTGCTCTCCGCCAATCAGGAGCGAGTCCTACAGTTTATTGGCTGAACTGGAGGCACCTGTGTAGAAGCTGTTTTCTTCTCCCAGCGCCATATTGTGGGAGAGCAGATGCATAGAATAAGTCTTAATTCCAGTAACTCAGTCTAGTCTGGATTGTTCCCCACAGGAGTCATTCGTCTTTCCCTGCTATCTCTCCATCTTTCAGTATGTGTGGCATATAGCTTGTAGGACAATTATAAAACATGTTAAAGAAGGGGAAGTTGGAGGGGTACTTTAAAAAGTGGCGGATATACAGGAAAGGGAGGAACCAGCCCACAGCAGAGAAAGGAATAAGCCTGGCATCAGATCAGGCAGATTGTCCTGGGTCTCACTGACCTTGGCACCACTCAGTGGGTCATACTTTATGTGGATGGACTCTGTTCAATTCTTCCTGCATCTCCAGGACATGCAAATGTTTCTCTCCTATCCCCACATCGCTGCATTCTTTATATTCCTCCAAGTTTTATTTTATTAGTGGATTTTTAGTGTGTGTTTATTTGAATCCATCTTGACATTGTATCTTTCATTATTAAAGAAAAATACATTTTTGCTTTTGCCTGAACTTTTGAACCCTTGGTCTCTGGTATGATACTAGGGATTTCTTGACACAATCCTCAATCCTTCTATATTTTAGAAGCAGATTAACCTAATTGAGTTTATGAGTCACATGAAGTCATCCTCATCAAATATCATTAAAACATGAGAGTGCACCCTCAATGCCATTTTATTGGTGGGATTTTACTTGGAGAGGTCATTCTGATGAATGTAGTCCACATCTGCACCAGGAACGTATTTCAAAGCGGTATCATTTTCTTGAGTTCATTTTCCTGTCTGTTTGAAATTTTTATTAAGGGAAACACACTCAGATGGAGCTAAAGATAAAATAAGAGGAAAGACATACATTCTGCTTAGTGTATTTCTTGAGAAATCACATGTGAGAGAGTAGACAGCTTTTCAGCAGGCTCAAATGTCCGCAGGTGCACCTGTCACCAGCTACAATGTCCCTTACACTATGGATGGAATCATGTTCAGTGTGTAAGAGTGCAGACTTGCCTCACCTTCATGACACCTGCCATCATAGCACTTTGCTAGAAAAGAAATTATTCAAGATGTAACACACAATGTTCTTTTAAAGTTACTTATTTATTTTTTAATTATTTTTAGAATGGCAGGGAGAGAGAAAAAAAGATCACCCCCAACTAATGGCTCACTCCCCAAATGCCATAACAGCTAGAGCTAGGCCAAGCTGAAGCCAGGATTCAGAAACTCAATCCAGGTCTCCCTTATGAGTGGCAAAGACCCAATCACATGAACCATTACTACTGTTGTCCCGGGTCTGCATTAGCAGGAACCTGGAAGCCAGAGTGGAGCTGGGAATCAAACTCAGGCACTTTGATATAGAATGTGGGCATCCCAGACCACACCACTTTTAACATCTTTGATATATGGGCATGAATTCATGAGGATTTCATTGAGTTTTGAGTGAGAGAAATCTCTAATAATAAAGAAACATGTGATCACAGTAAAGTCCAGCAATGAGACAGGTGTCAGGCTGGTCAATTTCCCAGCTTATGAACCAGGTTTCTTCTTCCGTATTGGCTCCACTCTCCATGCTGAGGATTAGATGGTTGTAACTCTTTCTGGCATCACACGCAGTCTGAGAATGGGCAAAGGCAGGAAATGAGCCACATTTCCTTCCTGGGAAAGATGACCACTTTTCTTAGCATCCCCAATAAGATTCTCTCTTACATTGCATTGGCCAGAAATGGATCAGATACCTTCAAAATCCCTGGGCAAGGTAGAGCTACCATTATCACTGGCTTGGACTGGCCGCCACTGACACTGAGGCCTGGGAAATGGGCAAAATCACCCAAAGTGGGAACATTTGAATTAAATATCCATTTGGCCTCCCAAGGAGAAATGGAAGGGAAGACAACCCGGGGTTCCTGCAACATTCACAATTTTGAGAAATATTTTCTAACTCCTTAATTCCACATGACACAAGGAATTTCATATTCAAACACAAAAATCATGACCTGCTTTTATTTATCTATGTCTGATTAACTCTATATTCAAAGATACTTCAAAAACTTCAGAGAGGAAAGAAATAAAAGATAAGTTTATTTTGATGAAAATTTTGTTGAAATGTATGCATATGAAGGATCTTCAAAAAGTTCGTGGAAAATGCCAATTTTGGAAAAATTATGCATGAATTACAAACTGTTTTGCACAAAAATAAAGATAGAATTTTGAATTTTTTAATAAAAATGTATTTGAGAGGCAGAAAGGCACAGACAAAGGGAGATTCCACTTGCTGGTTCATTCCTCAAATGCCTCTGACAGCCAGAGCTGGGCCACTTCAAAGCCAAGATCCAGGAACGCAATCCAGGCCTCCCATCTGGTTGGCAGAGACTTGAACCATAACTGCTGCCTCCCAAGGGCTGCAAGTATAAGACTCTGGAGTCAGGAGCCAGATTAGGGATCAAACCCAGAAACTCCAATGTACATGCAGGCACCTTAAGAGGTGTCTTAACTGCTGGGCTAAAAGCTCACACTGATAATCTTTCTTTCTTTATTTTTAAATTTCATTTTCCCATGAGCTTTTGGAAGTGCCCTCATATATAATGACCTCATATATAATACCCACTGGTATTTCAGAAGCTTTAACTACAAAGTAAATAAATGTCAATTAATGGAGAATTGTCTCTGAGTAGAAAAGAAGTTTAAATTGCTGTCATTTACAAAGCAGATTTGTTTCTCATAAAATGTATATGGCACAGATATTAACCCATTTTCCATGTAGAAAAATTAAGGCTTAGAGAAAGTCTTGAACAATACCTCATGACTAGCAGGAATCCAGGTTCAGTTTCTGAGTTGAGGGTCTTAATTGAAATGAATTAGTGAAATCTGGGGTTCAAATTTGCCTTCTTTTTTTCTTTCTTTCCTTTTTTAAATTTAAAATGCATGGAGAGAAAGAAGGGGGGAAGAGAGAGAGAGAGGGAGAGAGAGGAGAGAGAGAGAGGGAGAGAGAGGAGAGAGAGAGAGAATCTCTTTTCTTCCCATCTGCGGGTTCAAATCCTCAAATTCCCACAACATCCAGCATCCAGGGTTGGGACAGGCCAAAGCCAGGAGCCAGAAACTCCATCCAGGACTCCCACCTGGGTGTCGGGAACCCAAAAGCTTGTACCACCACTGCTGCCTATCCAAGGTATGAGCAGGAACCTGGATCAGAGGCAGAGTAGCTGGGCCTTGAACTAGACACCCCAATATGGATGCAGGGATCCCATCTTATCTCATGTGCCCAATGCCTGCCCCAAGGGGTTCACAGTTTTCATGTGGTTCTTAAACTTGGACTTGAAAGGTCTCAGTGATCTGCTTTAGCAGGTTTGGCAGAAGCTCAGTCTCCATCTTTGCACAGAGCAGCACCTTCTATCATCAGTTTTCATGCAGCTGGGGACCAGATTCCTTCACAGGCAGTGTGGGGATATTACTGTAACTTGATGTTGACTGAGAGTTTCCCATAACACACAAACAAGCGATGTCAAAGTTTACCAGTGAACAAAATGGTTGTAGAAACTAGGCTAGATTGCTGCTTGGGACACTAGATGTCTAAATGCCCCAGTGAAATACACACAGGAAGTTCCACGTCATGTACTGAGTACTTTGGTGACGATAGCAGAAGCTTCTAACAGCATACAACTTTGGAACTTAAACTATCTTCACGAACAGCCTATGGAGGCTGCAGGACAGCTGCAAGTTTCCATTTTACAGATGAGAAAGCTCAGGTTCCAAGAAGAAGAAGTTCCCCAGATATGTTCACAGCTATCGGAACTGGGATTTCAGCCACATCTCCCAGCTTTTGGTTCAGCATTTTTTTTCACTCTGCCATGCTGTGGAGCCATGAATTGGAAGAGTTGATGGTTTCTGCAGTGGATGGAGCCAATTGCACCAGCTCTACAGAGCACTTCAGTGTTGCTCGGAGAATTTATGGAAGTGGGAAAATGTTATACCCTAGGGCTCCACCTCTAACTTGTCCTTCAAAATCTGATTGTTACACATCTGCCAGCACACTGCTGATTAATGTATTGTTCAGATATGTCGTTGGTTACAGGTGCTTGGGACATAGCTAATCCATTTCTCCTTAACTCATTGATATTCTCTTGCCTGATGGGTTTAGTGTAGAGAGTGAAAGTCCTAATATTTCTCAAGTGTTTCTCTTGGAGGTTGTGTTTCAGTTTCCACAGATGCGTCCACAGGATGTGCACTTAAGCATTTATCTTTATGAGAAGGTGGTGTGAGCATATGTTTTATTGAATGAGCACTTTTGCTCTGGACAGCTTCAAATAATCCTTGGAATTTACTCTTGTGGATACTCTTGAATAAATATTGCTATCTTTCTCTTTTTGCACATGATAAACAAATGGAAGAAACACAAACATGTTGTGTTCTGTAAAATTTAGCATTTTATAGGCCAGTAAACTGGAGGGGAGGTGATTGGATGCTGCTCATGGGGCAAGGTGCTGATTGTGGCCGGAATGCTCATCAGACCTCTGGGTTTCATGTGTGAGTCTCTCTGGGTAAACTGAGAGGTTGTTTGTCAATTTGGGATGGTGGCATCACACAGGTGACCACTGAGCCTTCCCTCTGTGCCCCTATGAATTTAATGTGTGACTCGAAGCCCACACATCCTCCTGTTCCTGGTTAAGGCATCCACAGTCATTGTTAATATGTGGGGTCTGGAGGGTGCAACCTGTTCATCCACTGCCACCCACTAGAACATCTGTGCCAGTGTTCAGGAGAGGTGCATGCTGGTAGGGGTGTAGAGGTGGCCTCACACATGGCCACTGCCTGGCTGGGGAGCTGTGGATGTGGCACAGTGGTCAGAGTCTGGCCATAAGGGGAGCATGGGTGAGTCTCCCTTCTGCTGCCTGCTGCTCTGCCCGGTGGACTCCCTGTGACAGAGGGTGTGCCAGAAACACCTTCCCATCCTAATGCCATAGCAGAGTACCTGACCCTTAGTCATCTCAGATATATTAGCGCCATCAATCCCACTGACACAGTGTTGTCGATAGTCTGGGACACACCCAGCTTTACAAGCATTGCCTCACTTCATTATCACAATCAACTGGGAAGTTAGGTGTCAATGCCTATTGTGTATAACAAGAACACTGGCTCTTTTTTTTAAAAAGGTGTATTTATTTATTTGAAAGGCAGAGAGAGAGAGAGAGAGAATCTTCCATCTGCTGTTCACTCCCCAAATGGCCGCAAATGGCTGCAATGGCTGGAGCTGGGCTGATCCGAAGCCAGGAGCCAGGAATCTCTTGTAGGTCTCCCACATGGGTGCAGGGGCCCAAGGACTTGGACCATCTTCTACTGCTTTCCTGTGGGGAGCAACTGGGAGCAACTCGGACTAGACTAAGTTACTGGAATTAAGACTTATTCTATGCATCTGCTTTCCCACAATATGGCGCTGGGAGAGGAGGCAACAGCTTCTACCCAGCTGCCTCTCACCAACTTGACAAGCTGCAGGACCTGCTCCTGATTGGAGGAGAGCAGCGTACTCGGCGTGTGGGCAGCCGAGTTAGGATTGGCGGAGGAGGACTATAAAGGAGGAGAGAGACGGCATGCACCAGGAACATCTAAGGGGAACATCTAAGGGAACACCTGTGCAGCCCCCGAGAGAGCCGGCCGGCGGTGTGCTGCTCCCCCGCGGAAGTGGGGAATGTGGCAGGGGGAACCGCCCTTCCACGGAGGTGGAAGGACCAGCAGCCAACCCGGGAAGAACCAGCAGCAAACCCGGGGAGGGCCGAGCAGACGAAAGAACAGCGCAGGGTCCTGTGTCGTTCCTCCATGAAGAGGGGGAGCGACATAATGGTGCCGTGACTCGGATATGAAGCCTAGGCAGGGTTCTATGTCGTTCCTCCACAAAGAGGGGGAGCGACACTTTCCCAGACACATTAGCAGGGTACTTGGTAGGAAATGGAGCAGGTGGGACTTGAACCGGCAACATATCAGATGCAAGTGCAGCAGGCAGCAGCATTACCCACTATGCCACAGTATAGGCTCCAAGTTTTTCTTCTTTTCTTTTTTTTTTTTTTTTCAACTTGAGAGGCAGAGAGACAGACTGACCAAGAAATCTTCCATCCACTGGTTTACTCCCACAAATATGTTTACTCCCACAAATGTCCACAATATCCAGGCCTGGGTCAGACGGAAACCCAGAGCCAGGAGCTCACATGTGCGTGGCAGGAACCCAAGTACTTCAGCCATCACCTCTGGGGCATGCATTGGCAAGAAGCTGGAATAGAGAACCTAAGCCAGAACTTGAACCCAGGTACTCCAATTATGGAACATGGGTGACTTAAATGCTGGGCTAAATGCTTGCCCTAAGAAGCAGAGAGAGGTTCTAAGAATTCTTGAAAACATTTTCTCTGTCTCAAGATAGAGCAATTAGCAAGCCTTGCCTCCCGTACACTTGACTCCCTAATTAAAGATGGGCAGTTCTAAATCAATGCATAGATTTTCCCTGCTAGCATGACCTTTGAATAACTTGGAGTCATTCTTGTCTCCTGAGTTGTTATCTGAATGAGCAGACTTCATTTGTTCAGGGGGGCTCACTTTTGACTCCTCTTGCCTTCAAGGCTAGCCTTTGTGCAAAGAACAAACAGCCCAGCGATGACTCCTCCCTCAGCCACCTGGTGGAAGGCAGGCAGTGGCCTGGAACAGACATCAGAGATTGCGTATGGTCTCTTCCCACATTTGAGGTCATCAGGGGAGCCCGGGAGGAACCACACAGGATAGCTTGGCCTCTTCCCCCCTTGCTGCACTTCACTGCACGCACAGGTCCTCCTCCCACTTTTGGAAACGCCCACTCCCTCAGCCTCTGGGCTCCAGCAGCATTCTTGACAGCTGGGCTTTGAAGTCCCTTGGACTTGATCCCTGCTCTACCACCTGTTACCAGGAGGTGCTGAGTACCCTGGCGGTTCTGAGGCTCTGTCTCCCCACTGCAGTGGAAGACAACTACAGAGCCAGTTGCATAGGACACCACATGGACTGGGCAAAGAGGTGCTCCCTGCAGGGCCAGGTGCCCCTCTAGACTGACGATTCAGGCTGCCCTCCTGGGAAGAAACTGGGCACTAAGTACATTGGAAAATTCCTGTTCTTTTTCTTCTGAAATAGCACAATATGTATAGATGTGGGTGTGTGTGTGTGTGTGTGTGTGTGTGTGTGGTGTCTAAGCACTTTTTTCAAAATAAGCATTTTTCATGCACTTTATAAAAAGATTTATTTGTTTGAGAGGCAGAGTTGCAGAGAAAAGGAGGGAGATAAAAGAGAGGGAGAGAAAAAGAGAGAGAGAGAGAGAGAATCTGTGGGCTCACTCCCCAAATGGCTGCAAGGGCTGGAGCTGGGACAGTCTGAAGCCAGGAGCCATGTGGGTGCAGGGGCCCAAGTACTTGGGCCATCTTCTACTGTTTTCCCAGGTCATTAGAACAGAGCTGGATCTGAAGTGGAGCAGCCAGGACTCAGGACCCATGATGCCATGGCACTAGCCCCTTTTCATGCACTTTTAAAAGACTCCTCATATGCATGGATTGCAAAAAATGTTTTACAGCCAAATGAACTTTTAATCCCATTTTCCAAGGGCTATTTGAAGTACCCCCCTGTGTATGTATATTTAAGAAAGTAAAATTTTAGAAATTCTTAAGTTGAAATCCTGAGGTATATAACATGGTTAAATATTTAGGCAAGACATACAGTAGTTCCTGCTTTATCCACAGAGGATGTGTTCCAACGTCCCTAGTGGATACTGCAAATAGTAGCACACTTCATATTCCCCTCATTCTTTTTGATACATACATACCTGTGAGAAAGTTTAACTTACAAATCAGCACAGTAAGAGACTGACAACAATAACTACTAGTAAAATGGAGTAGCTGTGACAATGTCCTTTCATTGAAGTTGTGGGAATGTGGTCTCCTCTCCCTGTCTAAGTATCTTATACTTTTACCTTTTCATAATGGTACTTTACAGCTTCTCTTTGGCATCTCCAGAAGCTGGTACCACTATTCTGCTTTGGAGCTATTATCAAGTAAAGTAAGGGTTTACTTGAATATAAGCATTGGGATACCACAGAAGTCTATCTGATGACTGAGACAAATGTTAAGTGATTGCGGGCCAGGTAGCATAGACAGTGTGTGTATGCTGGACAGAGATGATGTGTGTCATCCAGAATGCAACGCAATTTAAGTCTTATAAATTGTTTATTTCTGGAATTTTCCATTTAATATTTTCAGATCGTGGTTGGTGGTAACAGAAACTTCAGAAGGCAAAAGCACTTCAGAAGGTAAGTGGTACTCTTTAGTTAAAATAGACACACAGAAATGTCACTTTCTTGTTAGCAAGAACACCAGAATATAGGCATCCAAACCATTTTTGGCAAATTATCTTTTGGTAAATATCACAAAGGAAATTTACTTCTTAACTAGAGCTGTTTCTTTCCATAAATACACTGCTTACTGTCTCCTGAGGGAAAATGTTTAGGAAAATAGCTCTCCTTTGGATTGGCTAAAATTTTTACACATACAAATGAGAGGTGTGTTGGTGAGGATTTAACAACTAGCTGTGAGGTACTGATAAACGTTTAATAACCAGCTGTGCGAGAAATAAAGTGTGCATGCCTACACATGTAATTTTATTATAAGTTGTCTTTGTATAAAGATACATTGCTTGCAATTTATAAATAATCATAAATATATATTATTCCTTATGATACATTCCATTTGATTCAAACAGCATACTTTCATTGATTCTTGCCAAAATCTTCTACTTGTACCACGCACATGGGGCAGATGATATACAAATGTTATTCTGACATGCATGTTGGTTCATAGTTTCATAATTATGCAAACAAGTATGGGAAAAATGAAACAAGGAAGATGTATATTGGAACTTTATTTGCTTTTCAATGACAAATATGATTTTTTTTCTAAAGATTTATTTATTTATTTGAAAGGCAGAGTTACAGAGAGAGAGGGAGAGAGCTTCTGTCTGCCGGTTCACTCCCCAAATGGCCGCAATGGCCAGGGCTGGGCCAGGCTGAAGCAAGGAGCCAGGAGCTTCATCTGGTTTCCCACGTGAGTGCAAGAGCCCAAGCACTTGGACTATTTCTGTTGCTTTCCCAGGCACATTAGCTGGGAGCTCAATTAGAAGTGGAGCAGCCAGACTCGAACTGGCACCCTTATGGGTTGCAGCTGCTGCAGGTGTCGGCTGTACCCATTAAGCCACAATGCTGGGCTGAACATGTCTGATTTCTTTGCTAAACTGGTGAAAAGCTTCTAAAAACTGGAAGAATATTTTCTCAATTTGTCCTAATAGTGCATGATGTAACAACTATATACAGAATGCTTTGCAGTTTACTCTAAGCATTTTCTCCTTCCCTTTGCTAGGTTTAGATGGCCAAGAAAACAGTAAATCAATCTCTGATTCATGCCAATTCCTGTGGTGTAAATACTACCACTCTGGCCAGTTTCTTGCTAACAGTGAGATACCACTGAGTGAGGAGATAGACTGGGCGCAGTGTATCTTGTACCACATTCATAGGATAGCTGTAAATGACTTCAGGAGCACAAAACATAGCATGATATATAGGAAGCATTGAAATTTGAGTTCTTATTCCCTTTGCCTTTAATAAAGTTCGTTAGCTTATGTTTCTGTAATTTGATATTTAATAACGGCAGAATTTAACAAGTAGCTCACAAAATTCCTGAAAGCTTAATAGGTGTTTCTTGTGAGCCATTAGGAGCCAGATCCAACACATTATTGACTTTTGTAAAAACATAGATTTTTACAGTAATTTTGATAATCACTCAGTTGGGGTTGGTGAGTGGCACAACAATTAAAATTAAATAGAAGTTTAGTTTTAGAAAAACTAAAAGACATAATATTTTATTTGCTGAACATATTGCATATCTGGCTCTCCACAGGATCTCTTGGTTGCATTCCTTTTGTGGACTTAACCTTAGCATCTCACAACCTGTCTGGTGGCTTTGCTAGAATGGATCAATACAGGTGTGCATGTTGCTACAGTGAGACAATATGATGAGGCAATTATGAATAGTTGATACAGTGGGCTGCACACTGACAGTGAATGTGGAGTTCCACAGAACACAGATTGTAAATTCCATGTGAGTGAGACCTGAGCCTTTCTAAGTACTTGTAAAATAAGATATCCTCATATACCTATTTGTGGTCATTTGCACCTGAAGTTATTATAGTCTGTGATTCCAATAATGTTTGATTCAGTTAAACCACTTGACAAAGGTAAAACTAATGGAGAGGTTAATAGAAGAATGTAGAATTTAGATGGGTAAATGCCAGTGGGTGAATGCAGATATAAAGAGAATACAGAAAATATTATCGAAGTGTGAAATCTTTGAGTCTCAAGGGTATGTTGAAATTTTCTAGGGAGTTTTCTGTTCTTAACATAGAATAGTTTGTTCTGTACCCACTTCTTTTGGTTCTTGTCTCTTATAAATCATTAGTTACTTATCTATGGATGCAAATGGCTGTGTGTGTCCTGCGTGCAAACATGCCAGATGCCAGGCACCAGGGCTTGCACCTGCACTTCTGACTTTTCAGATGAAGGGGAGTGAGGGGTGTGCAGAACAGATGAACCCCACTGGCTGTCAGCTGGAAGACAGACAAGGGGAACCCTGGCTCTGGGATGGAGACATCCCCACAGACCTGACCAATATCCATGCAATCACATTTTGGGCTAGGATGGTGGTGGGAAGGTGCCTCCCAAGTCTGCATTTGGGGCAGTCCGTGGCACATGGCTGCTTTGCACCTGGAGCTATAGCCACTGCTCTGTGCAGGTGCTGTTAGCAGTCACATGCAAGTACTCCATCTTTCCTCCTTTTTCTGAAAAGATAAATATTTCCCCCAAATTTAAATTACTTTTCTCTTTGGTGATCTACTTGTATTTATGCTATCATATTTCCCCTTCAGCAGTGGGCTGGATGCTGCTGATTCGAGGGAAGGATTCTCTTGGCTGGTTGTCCTGCTCAGAAGGGTTAGGACCCCGGGTAGTGGTGCTGCTGACAGAATCCCCTCCAACCTTGACCTGTAAGAACCACTGCTCTGCCGGGGAGGCACTGTCATTCATACTTTATGATCCCAGGCCTCAAAGACACAGGTAGACCATGTGTACAATAAACACAATTAACAAATTCATGGGGAGACCGCCCAGCCCTCCTTGGCGTTGTTAAACCTGCAGCTTCAATCAGTGTGAAGAGCTTGATTGCTCAGTTCCCATGCTGTGAGAGGAATTCCCAGATGTGCTCTCCCCCAGAGAATCCTGTAGTTTACTTTAATTGGTCTGTATGTGGAGAGAACACATATTGCAGTTATTGTTGAGGAGGTGGAACTTGGAACCTTTTGTAGGAACAGGTGTCTGTTCTAGAACCAACCAGTGACTGTTGGAAAATAATTCCAATTGTTTATCTCTCTGCACCTCCTCCTCCTGCGGCCTGAAATGAAACACACCACAAACAACACAATCATCGCACACAAGTGCTGGGAGCATGGACACACGCAAGGCCACGGCAACCTGGCAGTGTCCGCTTCCCAGGGCGGTTGCCACATTTCTACAAATTTCATTTGATGACTGTGGTTTTTAAGTGGGCTTGATGAAAAGGAGGTGAGATTGTTTAAACTCCGGCCAAAGTAATGAGGCCTTTTTATGGCAAGCAACGTAAAGGGATGGAAACAGTATCTCAGGGGACCAAAGCAGCTTGAGAGAGAATGCCTTTAAGAGATGGTAGCCTGAGAAACATAAAGTTGACCCTGATGTTAGCTAGCAGCAGCTGCGACTCTAAGCGCATGACACACTGCTGTGAATTACTCGGTTGCAGCTCAAAACCATGCCTGTGAGATCGTCATGAGTGAGAGACCTGCGGTCTGTGAACACAGGGAGGCTAGATCCTGCCCTCCAGAGTGACTTGGGGGAGAAATGGGACTCAGAGGCACAGCATCTGACGGCCTCATTGTAGTCATCTGTCTCTCTGCATAGTGGGTAACAAGGGCAGGTGCGCCTGATCGGTGAGAGGAGGCATGAGGAGGAAGAGCTTTCCAGATGCAGAGCTGGGAGGGCAAGGCTTCCAGCTCTGCCAGGCAGCAGAGGGAGGGCAGGGGAGGGGTACTCACATGCTTTGGCCTGTGTGTGTTTTGGGAGGGGAAGGACAAGGACACACCTCCTTCCCAATGTCTTCTTGCAAGGTGTCTGGCCATGAGATTCAACATAAGTAGCTTGGAAGCTTGAGGTCAGTGCTTTAAGCTTTAAAGCACAAAAGGATGTTTGAAAGCCTAGTGGCCTTTGCCAAGGTTTCAGAGCCAGGGTTTTGCCAAGTGCTTACCCGCCATAATTCATAAGGAACCTCAGGTGTCTGTGGTTCACCTGCAGCCCCCTGTGAGTCCTATGAGCCAAAGGTCACCATTTGCTCCAGCTCTGGATTAGGGCTGCTTTGAGATAAAATTTTCCTGGGTGGGTAAAAAAATCAGCAATAGGAAAGGAGATTTCACCTTTTTCTGAGGGTATGCATTTCCCCAAACAGGTGGATAATAAGATCGAATTTTTTGCAGATAAAAAAGTGCATGAGGCAAAATGTCTCCCTGAGTGTGCCTTGGCCTAGATTTCATTCCTTCATGATTGTTTTTCATCTGCTTTTCAGAGATGAGAAATTTGTTCTCGCACCTTTGGACCTGTCAAATGGAAAATTACTTCCAGTTGACAGCTCTCAAAGAAAAGAAGTGACATATTTGATATTTAAACACCGCCTTGACTTCATTATTGGGGAGGATTCTTCCTTGCAGCCCCTCTTCCTAAGTCCTTCAGCACATTAACCCACATACTCACATCAGGAGCCATACGGGCCTTGCACGGGGCTTGCTCCGGTATGGAAAACTGTAGAATCCCTGGGAGCAGAAGCCCTTGCCTCTGGCAGCTCAGTCAGGCTTCTGCACGCTCTGAAAGAGAGGCTGTGTGTGGAGGAGGATATGCCTGCAAGTTCAGGGTGGAACAGGCCTGGTGGCAGCTCCCCCTGGCCATGGGAGTCTGCGTGTGTTCCCTGCATGCTGTGGGTCTCTCCGAGACAGCGATCTGAACCACTGGTTAACCAGACTGGGGACCAAGTATGCTAAGCATCACAGGGTCAGGAAGTCGCTGCCCGGATCTCAGGCCCCTTGGGTGGAATCCTTGAAGGGTTTTCTGCCTTAGGACACAGGCTACCCCATGCCCCCTTCTGTTATCTGGGTATTGCTGGGAAGTGGTGCTGGCAGAGGGGGCTGTGGTAGAGAGTGAGGTCTGGGAGGGGCACACCTCTGGCCTGGAGCCCCGATGGCCCCTGTGACCCAGTCCCAGGGGCAGCGAGGAGGAGTGGGGAGGCCAGGCTCCCGGTGTTAGTCCGGGGTGCAGGGTGTGGCCTCCTTGGGCTCCTCCGCAGCGCCGTGCGTCTGAGTCTGTGTTCACCGCAGGCAACTCGGAGCAGGCCCGGACTCGCTTGTGTACACAGCTCTGAGGAGAATGACAACGCCTCTGATGGGCAGGTGCCGTCGGAGACGCGGCGCCCCGCGGGAGCAGGTGAGCAGATGCTGCCCCAGCAGCCGCCTCCTCCTGAGCTCCGCTGGTGGGGCGCCACAGCTCTCGGGCTCCACCAGTGCCTTCTAAGCGAATGGCAAGCAGGGCCATTACAAAACCACCGAAGACCCAGAGCAAAATTGCAGCTGAGTCCTCCACACCCTATATTTATCTGTCTCTGTGGAAACATCCTTGGGTTTATTTATGATGTGGGCACTCTGGAAGAAGACTCGTCCAAATGTAAAATATTATGTTGATGTCTTACTTCAGCAAATCTATCCCATGCAATGGATTAGTCGTGTGATTCTGCAGATGTCGATGTGGTGGAAAATCCTGCTTTAGTTAGCTTTATAGCCTGCTCTTGGACATTTGAGTGTAGGACAGAATCTAAAGGTCTTGCAGTCCACCCTCAGAGGCCTTGGATCATTTGAGTTGGATGTCCTGTAGGCACCAGCTGTCTCTCATCACAAATGCCAGGCCCAAGACAGTCTGAGACTAGAACATCATAACTCACACTACCCTTTCTCCCCTGGATTTGCTTTGTTCTTATTTGAAAGGTAAAGAGAGAGAGAGAGAGAAGAAGAAGAAGAAGAAGAAGAAGAAGAAGAAGAAGAAGAAGAAGAAGAAGAAGAAGAAAAAGAGAGAGAGAGAGAGAGAGAGAGAGAGAGAGAGAGAGATTTCCATCCATTGATTCACTCCCCAAATACTTGCATCAGTCAATGCAGGGAGTCCAAGGAACTCAATCTAGGTTTCCAGTGTGGGTGGAATGCACCTGCTTGAGCCATCACCTGCTGCTGCCCAGGGTGCACATTGGCCCACACTTATTTTTATGCCAAACTTTAGGTCATTTGAGCCCTCTAATAAATTCTTAACCAAGGAGAGCATGGGTACTACTTGTTTCAATATAATGTCTTTCCTTTAATCCTGTTCTATTTGTGCATTTATAATATTGTGAGACAAGTTTAGAAATCCCCAAAGTGCCCTCAGACATACCCAGTCACAGATGGATTCTGGGCTTTCCCTCTTCTCAGCTGACTGCCTTCCTCCATCCCAAGACACCTCAGTCCTGGCACCTGCTGCCCCCTGCCACAGTGTAGGGCAAATTCCCCCACCCTGATTCCAAGACTGGCCTCTTCCTGTAAATGCCTACAGTGGGATATGTCCATTAGGACAAGAGCATCCTGCATCCCTCATGGGAGCATGGACTTGGCCTTGGCTCCTACGCATCAATTGTGTGATCATCCAGGGTCACTCTTCCCCCAAGGCAGAGCACTGCCATGTGCAGACGGTGAGGGTGTGAGCCACACACTGAGCCTGGAGCTGCTGTTTCAGGTGGGGCAGTGTCCTGTCTTTATCATGGTGGTGAAAAATCTGTAGCCCCATCTCACCTGTGACTACATACACTTGCAAGAGTGGCCCTGGCCTGGCTTCAACATTTTCCCTGTAGAACATAAATAGACAAATGCCTTTGTGAAGAAGAAACTCATAAGGAAAGACGAGCACTGATAGGTCTGATAGTGCCATGAGGGATGGAGCGCACTGGGACACTTGATGGTGTGAGGTAGGGAGCTCGCTTTGCTTAACACAGACATTAAGCTTGACTCATGTGGCTCAGTCCATTTTCTACTCATCTGCACCTGAGGCTACCACTTCTTGGAGCTGTCTGGTGCCCTATTTGAGAGCTGGTTCTGCAGGCAGCACCATGGGTCAGAACTGTTGTGCATTGGCTGTGAGCTGAATGGCTTGTGACCGTTACCAGTCTTGCATTCTCATTTGCACCCCAGGAACATAACAGTGCCTGGCCTCCCTCCTGCAGGGCCAGCCCCTTGCCAGGCCTGTTTTCCCTGACTAAGGACCAGCATTTGATTTACAAGGTGTGCACTGTTTCCCAGATCCTCATGCCCCAGGATACCATTTTGCAGCTTCTGAAATTCTCTTCTTTTTCCTGTAAGTGTGACTTCAGCACTATCTCCAGAGCTGTTTCCAGACATGAAACAGGTTGACACTCCTGTTTCAGCTGGTGTGCAGCTAGCCACTCGGTCGGCTTACTGCTGCATTCCACAGTTAAGATTTTCTCGAGAAAGTCTTGTTTTCTGAGTTGAGTGTTTAACCAAGTGGTTAAGACATCAGTTAAGGCCCTTGTGTTCTGCATCAGAGTACCTTCGTTCACTGCCTGACTCTGGCTTCTGATTCCAGCCTCCTGCCAATGCAGACCCAGGGAGGCAGTGATGATGACTCAAATAACTGGATTCCTGCCACTCACATGGATGATCTGGATTGAAATCCTGGCTCCCAGCTTCAACCTGGCCCAGTCCCAGCTATCATGGGCATTTGGCAAATGTTCCAGCAAATGGGAGCGTGCTCTCTCTCTCTCTTTCTGTCCATCTGTCTCAGTTTCTCAGATGAATTAAATTAAAAATTGTGGATTTTTCTGTGCTTTTTAAAAAGGAGACACACTTTCAGGGCTCACTTGACTTGTGCAGGTCCTTCTGCAGCTCCTGTTTTCTTTTTCCGAGCAAAGAAACATGTGTTGTGACTTCATCCATTCCCAGGTTTGCTTTTTATATCTCCACCTGGGGAGGAGAAGCCACGCCCTGAGCTGGAGGACCCTTTGCAGCACAGCACTTGTCCAAGCACTGCCATGGAGGGGCAGCTTGCAGAAGCCCAGCAGCCTTCACCTCTTCTCTCTCTCTCTCGCCCCTGCGGGGGTCTCTGCAGACAGCAGAGTGTGTCATGGTCCAGTCAAAGTCCTTGCCAGTATGGCTTCCATCTCTGTTAAGACAGATCCTGTTTTGTTTTTACTTTCTCCTTTCGTTAACCTGAGAACTCCCCATGCCACAGTTTTTATGGGAGATATTCCTTCTATTGTTTGATGAAAGAAGAAGCCAGAGGGAAATATGATTCAAGAATAGGGTGGCAGAAATCTTTGTCCCGGAGTATTTCCTGAAAACTCTGTCTTTTCTTTCCAGGTTTCAAGTTTCCAGGCAGGTTGCACGTTACAGAGACAGGTGTGTGGTGGTACATATACGTGTGTCTGTGTGTGTGCCTGTGTGTGCATGCATAGGAAAAAACAATAAAATCTTGAGATAGCCTGTTTTCAGGAAGTCTTGTTGCTATGACTGGTGCAAAGAATAAAATTACTTCTGTTCTCCTCTCAACTTAAAAATAGATTTTTTTTGTTTCAGTTTATACAAGTTTAAATATTGAGCAGGTTGGTGGTGATAATGATGTAGTCACTTCATTAAAAAAAATTCTTTGAACTTTTTAAAGCCCTTTGTGTTTTCCTAGCAGTTACTCATAGAAGGGCTGGGATGGGAAGAATGCAGGCAGGCCAGTGCCTGTGCCTGGAGAAGTCAAGTTTGAGCAATAGTGTACCTACAGACTCGGAGAGGCACTTTTTTGTGCCCTGGTGCTGGTGGCAAGAAGTTGAGCAGGTTTCTGGGTACATCTCGTCTCCAGTGAAATGAATGACTTCCTTTCAACCTTGTGTTTGAAATGGGTTCCTGACACGGTGTTGGTGACCTGATGGGCTGTGTGGAAATAGGGTCACTCCATTCCAACCAGTCCCTGCTGCAGCTAGTTTACCTGGAGCCGTGCAGGGGCCCTCACATCGTGTTGGCCCCTCCTTCCCTCCAGAGCTCCCAGGTCCTCCCTGAGTGGACACTCCTGGCCGCAGCTGCCCTTGCATTTGTGACGTGCTGGTGGCTGGGCCTGGTGTGGGCAGATGGCCAGGAGATGCTATCTTTCTAACATCTGCCATCATCTCATCTTGGCTGTGTGGGAACTAATGGTTGCGTTTGAATAATTAGACCCTTGCACCATGGCACAACAAAAGCAGGCATTGCTCCATGAAAGCAGTCATAATTACTGTGGCTCTCGTATTCAAAGTCCCTTTCATCCTTGCAGATCCTGCAGCACTTGGGAAGGTCTGGGTGCCTGAGCTCTTGCTCAGGCCCCTGGAATCAGGCCCTCTGTGTGGAGCTGCTTTTGGGATCAGAGTGCCTGTCAGCCGGGGCTACCTTGCCTTGCTTGCCCTCTGCTTCTGGAGCACTCTCATCATGCCCTTCTGCTTGGTCCCATGTGGATTTTGCATATGCCACCAGGCTGAGAAGTCTCCCAGAGCCAGCGTTACATCTTTGCCACATTCCTTTCTCTGACCCAGGCTTGGAGCTAAAGTCTCCTGATTTCTCTGTGCCTCAGTTTGTTCATCCGTGAATCACTGCCATCTGCCTCTTCTTCTTCCAGGGGGGTTGTAAAGATCAAATGAAGTCGTAGATATAAAAATGATTAGCAAAGTATTAAAAACACCACACGAATAATAAAAATTCTGCAGTTATCCCAGTTGTGGCAAGGATGCTCTTTAATCAGCCCTGCCAGCCATCTGACTCAGTATGTGGCCCGCCAACAAACATCGTTTTGGAAATGGGTGTAATTTTCATGGTGGATGGTCCTAACACTAGAAATTTTGGTCTTCGGCATCCTGGGAGGTGTCTCCTTTAAATCAGTGAGTAGTCTGTTTTTTTTTTTCTTAATCAGTTAATCAATCAATATTTATAAAATGCCTGTCTATAGCAATCAAGATCCTACATCTGTCATGCTGAAATATAAATATGCTTGGAGGCAGTGGGGAGTACAAGCCCCTGTCTCTTAGATCTAAACAATTTGTGCCAAATCAGGAGATACAACAAAAGATGGTGGAGTGGGTGATTGGCCTAGCAGTTAAGGTATTGGTTAATATGCCTGTAATCCATATCTGAGTCGCTAGTTCCATGCAGATTCCTGACAAAGCAGACCATGAGGTAGCAGTGATGGCTCAAGGATGTGAATCCTTGTTACAAATGCCAGAAACTTGGATTGAGTGCCTGGCTCTTGGCCTGGCTGGCTTGCTTCTGCCATTGCAAGCATTTTGGGGTCAGGAGAGAGGTGAACCACTTGATGGGAGAGCTGTCTCTCTCTTTTCTGTTTCTCTCACTCCCTCTCAAATAAATACATTATTTAAAAAAACACCACCACAATGGCATCAAGATCTGAAGGAGGGAGTAGGGAGTTCCCATCTGCCTGTCTCATTTTCAAGCTTTGTTTGAAACCTGGGGCTGGGAATGTGTCACGGAAGGAGTAGAATTTGACGCACATCTTCAAGTATAGATAGACTCTGAGTCGACAGAGGAAGGAGGATGGACTCATAAAATAATTCACCGCGGGTGCTGATCTGAATCATGTCTTGGAATTTTCTGGAAGATGCCAGCCACTGACCGCGTTCCTGCATGGCACGCCCTTGTGCTTAATCTGTGATCCCCACAGGCCATGTGGGGAGCATCCATGCAGGTGGCCAGCTGCAGGAAAACCAGAGTCACTGAGGGGTGGTGGCTGCACTGCATGCTGGGTGACAGGGGCAATGGAGGCAAGCTGTTCACATGTGGCTGCCCCTGAATGGAGAGCTTGCTTAGCCTCTCATTTGGAGTTTTAAGCGTGGAGAGAGGAATTACCCAGATGAAGAAAAGGAGCCAGGAAGATCAGGAACCCAAGAGGAAGCAAGGTCAGTGCAAATTGATAAACTGGGTGAAAGCATTAGGAAGAAGGTTTTGAGGATGTTTATGATAAAGTGAAACAAAGAGAAAAGTGAAATGAAACTGGAGTTTGAGAGGCAGAAATTCTGGAGAGTGTATTCTGTGTTTGAAACAACTGAGATTAAGATTGTGGAGAGGAACGCATTCCCGTGAAGGCCAGGTCCCTGTGTAGCATGCATGTTGAGAGGCTAGCTGAGAATGCAATGTCTACACAGACATCCGTCACTCACAAAGGCAGAGGAGCTGAATTCTGGGGAACCTGGGGCCATTTCCAAATTTCTGAGCCCATGAGTTTAGTTTGAAAACACTCTACCTTCCAATCACTTTATTGGGGAGCTATTCTATGCCAGACAAGGGTACCAAGGTGATTTAGGATCCCGAGCCTCAGTGACATCCAGTGCAATGCTCTCTGATGCTGCAAGAGAGGCATGGGCAGGGAAATTGGGCCAGACTTCTGGCAGAGAAAAAAAAAGGTTGAATTTGAGGTGAAGGGACAGCAGGAGTCTCCAAGCAGAGGAGGATGGGCGAGGACAGGCCTTTCCTGACAGCACTGAGGGGTGCCAGGGAAACTGGGGAGGCCAGGGTGTCAGCGTCATAGAGCAAAAAGGAGTTGAAGGTGTTCTGGAAATCCACTGCTTTCTATCAGCGTTGTACCATGTGCCGAGAATCTGAGCAACCTTAGGGAAGCACTGTGCCCTCATATCTTCTCCAGACGTTGTCAGTGTCTATGGATGTGACCCACCTCCTGAAGAGGCAGGGTCAGTGATACTTCTACTGTATAATTTCTGATCCTGCTGACCTGCTCCTGCATCTCTCAAAGAGTTGAGTTTGTAGTCAGCCATGTACTGAGTTTCCAAGCCCTCAGGATCCTGACTTTACCCAGGAGCTGAAGCTCAACAGAATCATCATCCCGATGGAATCCTGCAGTTACTACACCTGCAGGGGAGTAATCTCGGGACTCATAAATTATCTGATAGCTTCACTTTTGAGTTTCACAAGGATGCTTATTTCTTAACGGATTGTCCTAACTTGTTCCATCCTTATCATTAACATACCCTTTGTTGACATCAAACCAAACCTACTGTAAACTTCAACTACAGTCTGTTTACCTTGGTTCCAGTTTTTGAGGAAATACTCAGTGGCATAAACTTCCCTATGTAGAGTTCATGTAAAAGCATTGAATCAGCTCTCACTCCTCTCTAGAAGAAGGACCTATCCCAGGAACTGATCCGGGCATGCCAGTTCTCTAAGAGGGCATTTTCAATTTTACATGCTGGCCAAAATGAGCAATACTGAATCCCTTACAATGATGGATGGGATAAAAACAGTGACTCCTGTTCTGGATTTTTTGCAGTAAGTCTTAAGCCATCGGGGTGCATCAAGACTTGGGTAGCTGAGGCAGCCCTTCTGTTATATTTGCTGAACGCACCATGGTGGCACACCAGCTTTCCTGCAAAATCTTAGGCTTAGCGCACAAACTCTGTTGTGAACCAGTAAGAAAAGAGATTGTCCAGTAATCTCACGCCTGGGGATCTAGTCCTTTACTCACATGCAGTCACAGATTGACAGCTTCTGTGTGTCAGGCCAGAGCAAAACGGTGTGGAGCAGGACAGGCAAGGGCTATGTTCTCATGGGTTTACATTATGGTAGAAAAAGAAAAAAAGAGAAAGAAATAATTTTAAAAAGCACAGCCAAGAGTGACAGCAGAGTGATGTGAGACTGTGCTGGCCATGCCTAGCCTCCCCTGTGGACTTGGATTTCAAGCCCCACCCTCTCTTCATGGTGCTAAAGTGAATTAAGAGAGGAAAATACAAGGATGGCATCATTGCACTGTACTTTTACCTTTTACGGTTTGGATAGCTTCATGTAGTGCACAGCCTTCCATTTGCTCACAAAATAACGGATAGAAATAGTGGCAGAGGGTGGGAAGCTTGTGGAGAATGCAAAGGGCTGGATTTGAATGTGTGTTTGGGGAAAGGGTCCCAATCTAACGTCCCCACTCTGGGAGGGAAGTGTCTCTTAGTATTAGGGGGTGTCCCCACTGTCACTGCTCTTCTGATACATCTCAGCCCACACTTGCCCCCTGTGGCACCCACAGCCTCCACCGGCCACCCCTCACTCCTGAAGCAGCCTGTGAGTGTCCTCAGAGTCGCCAGCATCACAGACTCCAGCACACCACTCCCTCCCTTGCATCCCCTCCCACTGCCAGCCAGTCTTGCAGGCAGACAATGAAGATAGGACAACTATTCAGAAAAACGCGTGGCTGGGGAGCACAGGACATGTCCCGACTGCACCTGCAGGTTTGCTTTTCCTGAGGCCGCCGGGCACTGGCTGCGCTGCACCTGCCGCGGGCCAGCGCCTGCCTCTCACCACATACCTGGTGCTGGTGCAGGCCCTGGCCTGCTCCACATCCTGCCCTGCCCGGGAGTCTACCTCCCCACAGCGCCCTTCTCAATAGACTGGTGAAGGGGCGCTGTCACTCTGTGCCTGCCACTGGGTTTCCTATGATCAGGGGGCCATTCTCTTTGCCCTTCTTCCTCCCCCAGGTTGTGTGAGACCTCACTTGCTTTTTTCCAACCTGCTGTCCACCAATTTCCTTCCTGATTTCCGTGTTTCAAGAAGCCAACTGATCCCATGTACAAGGGCTTCTCAAAACTGTAGTAGAAAATCAAATTAAAAGTTTGGGAGTAGACATTTGGCACAGTCAATGTCACTGCTTGGGACACCTGCATCCCATATCAGGGTGCTAGTGGTGAAGTCCCAGTTCAGCTTCTGATCCAGATTCCTTGCTAATGTACTCCCTGGGGTACTTGGGTCCCTGCCACCCACATGGGAGACTGGAATCAAGTTCTAGGCTCCCAGCTTTGTCCTGGTACAGCCCCAGTTGTTGTGGACATTTGGGGAGTGAGCCAGTAGCTGAAATCTCTCTCTCTCTCTCTTTCAAATAAATCAATTAATTTTTAAAAAAGAAATACATCTATTTTGGTGCAAAACATTCAAAATCCATGCATAGTTTTACCTAATATGCATTTCCCATAACCTTTTGAAGACCCCCTCCTCTACGGGTTTATGCTCTCTTTATACCAGCAGGTGATCTTGGAAGAGAAATGAAAACAATCATTCACCTAAATAGGAATTCCTTGGAGTCACAGACTCTTTTGAGATGTGACCGGTTGTTCTTCTCTATCAGAACCAATGTAGATGTTTTCATAAAAATAAAGCTTGCTTATTACTGAATGTTGAAAATTTTAGTAGGGGCCGGTGTTGTGGCACAGCAGGTTAAATCATAGCATGCAATGCCAGCATCCCATATGAGCACCTGTTTGGGGCCCAGCAGCTCCAGTTTGATCCAGGTCCCTGCTAATGTACCCGGGAAAGCAGCAGAAAATGCACCAAGTGCTTGGGCCCCTGCCACCCATGTGGGAGACCCAGATGGAGCTCCTGGCTCCTGGCTTCAGCCTGGCCCAGCCATGGCCACTGTGGCCATTTGGGGAGTGAACCAGCAGATGGAAAATCTCTCTCCCGCTTTCTCTGTACCTTTGCCTTTCAAATAAATAACTAAATTCTTTAAAGAAGAGAACATCTGAGTAACTTTTTCCAGCTCTGAGAGACTTCTCCAGGATGGGCTTGTGCACAAAGACTGGGTAAGGCATACTGAGAAATAAACGGTGGCACATAACTTGTGAGTAGTGCACTCGGGGGACAGTGGGGCCACAGGCTGGTCTCCTGTGCACGTGGTCCCACTCCACTGAGCTCGAGGCCACCTGTGTGATTCACTAGTGGAGATTAGACACCAGGGGACTTTGCTCTTACTGATTGTGTGTGCACCAGTGCCCTTGCTGACCCAAGTAGTGAAATACTCTAAATAATCTCCAGCGACAGCAGTTGCCGTCTTGCTTCCTGCTTTGCTGGATGTTGCCACACAGGCAGGTGTATTTCCACAGCACTCGGCTGGGTCTCCAGGGCTGGGAGAAGGCCCTGCGGCAGCACACGTGGGCAGGCGCTGGGGCCTGCGGTCCCTGTCTGCGGACATGTGGTGGCACAGAGAGGGCGGGATATAAAGGCACCCTTCAGGGAAGGACCAGAGAAAGAGCCATTTTCTGCTGTATGCTCAAGTGTCTTTTCGCCTGACAACCCACACGCAGGGAACTCTGTGTGCCGCGTGGCTGGGCCTCGTGCACAATCAGGGCAGTGAGGAGCAAGGAGGCAGGAGGGAGGTACAGAAAAACAAGAGGCCGTGTGTCTTGGGGAAGGCATATTTTCCTGATGGATTAAATCACAGCATGAGGCACCCAGTAAGCCACAAATTACCAGGGCAGAGGGCTGCTTGGCTGTGCACCCAAAGGCCTCGGGCATCTGTGGGCTGTTGCTCCCTGAGTTTTTCTGCAGGGAGACCCATGTGGGAATCCATGCAGGGATGAAAGCAATGCAAGACCACCCTCTGCTCACCTCAGACAACCACCATGGTATTCACACTGCGGAGGGTGGGGGAACCCAAAGCAGGTACTGCATTCTGAGAGCTTTCTGTCCACATCGTGCACCCTCAGGTGTGTGGGGACGGGCCCTGTACCACACGCGGATGGCGTGCACCAGGACATCCCTGGCCCTGTACCACACGTGGGTGGCGTGCACTAGGACATCCTCTTGCTTCCCACACAGCTTGCTGGCCAGCCTGATGGTTACAATAGGAGGCTCTGCTTACCTCCTTCCCTGCCCCGGGCCCATCACAAGTGCTACCTCCTCTGGCTTCTGCTCTTCCACACACCCAGGAACCTCTAAATAAGGGTGAGGTTCATGCTGCCCCGTCTCGTTCCTCACCATTTGATTGTGCTCTGTTGTTTGTTGCTAGTCTCTTTCACATCACTTCCCCTATCTTCTGCTCACTTCCATCTGACTTGCTGTTTGTGGAAGGACAGCTATGTGCACTTCTTCCATGGGGGCGCCTACAACGATTGTGGTCCCGGATCAGGACCCTCACTTTAACTGTTGGTAAGGACTTAACAGGGTGTGAGCGCATAAGGTTTGTGTGGCCTGGTTGACTCAGGGTTTTCCGCTCCACGCCCTCAGCAGAATGCGTTAGGCAGCCAGCTTGTTCATCCACTCCCAGGGCCGGCAACACCGGAGGGCTGCCTCTGGGCAGGTTGACCTTCAGCAACCCGTGTTCAGGGGCAGCCTTGGGCCTGACGCTTGCGCTCAAAGCCCTGGAGGCAGAGCTGCTGCTTGTGATCTCCTGACTGTGTCCAGCTCACCTTTATTATCTGGGGTCAACTTTCTCACAGTCTCCTGTGAACTGACTGGAAATGGTCAAGAAGGCCAGCCCATCAGCCCAGGCACATCAGTCTGGAGGATTTATCAGCAAAGCAAGCATGGAGCACAGAAACAAGCAGGGAGAGGGTGTGTGCATTCACGGAGGAGGGGTCCAGCCAGCACAAGGACGGCTTCAGCAGTGTGTGTGTGCCTGCACGCACAACCCCCTATGCCAACACACGCTTGCCCAGCCAAGAATTGAAATGGGGACCAGATCATAAAATACTCTAAAACTCACACAGCAATAAATTGCACTTGGGTGGTTAACAGTCAAGGGCACTTCAAAAATTCTGTGAAACATGAAATCAAACAATAAATTTGTTTTGGGGCACATTTTTGAAATCTGCATAGTTTTTCTCACAATGCACAGTTCCATGACCTTGATGAAGACTCATTGTATGCATTGACTTCAATATATTTTTGTATTCAAATAAACATCTTTTTTTAAAAGATACATTTATTTATTTGAAAGACAGAGTTACAGAGAGAGAGAGAGAGAGAGAGAGTCAGAGACAGAGAGGTCTTCCCTCCACTGGCTCACTCCCCAAATGACCGCAATGGCTGGAGTTGAGCTGATCCAAAAACAGGGGCCAGGAGCTTCTTCCAGGTCTCCCATGTGGGTGCAGGGGCCCAAGGAATTGGACCATCTTCTACTGCTTTCCCAGGTGCATTAGCAGGGAGCTGGATCAGAAGTGGAGCAGCAGGGACTCTACCCAAGCCCATATTAGGATGCTGGCCCTGCAAGCTGCGGCTTTAACCCACTGTGCCACAGTGCCAGCCCGGTAAACTTATCTTTTAATTCTGTTTTCCACAAACAATTCAATACCCTCATAGGTATGGGAAGGATTTTTTTCCCAGATAGTCTGAGTGATCCTGGGACACTGTTTTTATAAAGGAGGACACCTCTGGATTCTCAGGCAACGAGCATGGGGATTTGACTGACAGTCCATGTTCCGTGGAAGCAGAGGATCCTGTTCTTCGCTGAGTATTTTGGCAGGGGAGGGATTTGTGCCTCATATAAGGAGGAATCTCTTAATCACCTCCTCGCAGCAGCTGAACTGCACCTGCCTTGGCTCTTCCAGGCATGCCCACTCAGGACGCGGAACCCTGGAGGAATTCCAAGCCTGCTCGGAACTGCGAGGCAGGTGGGCCGACAGCCAGCGGCACTTACCCAGCGCCGCCTGGATGCTGCAGTGGGGGACCAAGGCAGAGATGGCTATCTGTGCTCTTCTTGAGGTGACACTGAAGGGGAAGACAGGGCAAAAAGCCCTGTCAGGCAGCCAGAGCATGCAGATACTTATAGGATCGATCATCTCCGTGTAGTAATGATACTGAGCGACTCATGTGTGCCAGGTCCCACTCAGAGTGCTCACGAGGAGGTACTCTGCTGCTCCCTCCACCCAGTGCAATTGTGTAACGTGGTGCACAGGTGTCCCAGGCACCTGACAGGGTCCCAGGGGAGGGTCTGGGAAATAGGATACAGTCCCGCCCGACTGCAGAGACCACCCAACCTCTCCTGTTGGGGGCACCCCAAGGGTGCTGGTGCTGAGTGGGCTGCTGTGTTGCCAGAAGGGTTTTGGTGGAGGAAGCCTGATCCGTGGTGTGGCCCCACCAGAGGTGAATTTGGTGGATCCTGGCGGCTGCAGCTGCAGAGCTGTGTCAAGAGCACAGGCTCAGGGCCCAGGGTCAGGAGGCAGCTGCAGGCCTGCTGAGGTTGGGCAGGGAGGGGTGGCCTGTGCCGTGCAGCAGCCACCTGCAGCTGGGGACAAGGAGCTTTGTTCTTGCAGGATGGAGCAGCAGGAAGCTTCAGTTCTCTTAAAATAAGGGGTGGGGGCTCTCTCTGTCTCTCTCTCTCCAGGTCCTAGGGTCAGGTCTTAATTTATCCTATATTCTGATTTTATGCTAGAACTGTTCACCACCACCCCCCACCTGGCATGGCTCTCTCACCCCTCTCAGCGTCTGAAGGGATTGTGTTCTCTTGCATTCTTTCCCTGAAGCAACAGGTCCCGACAGGGCGTGCGGTTGGAGCAGCCGCCTGCGCGCCTCAGGTGGACGGAGGCTGCCACTTGGGGAGGGTGAGGGCCACAGGCAGCCAGGGAGGATGAACTCAGCCTGGACAACCTGGGCCCCCTTGGCACAGATGCTGCTGTTCCTGTGTTCCCACCCCATCCAGATGCTGAATGCTATGGGCGAAGCTGTGCTGCCTCCGCGGGGGGCGACAGAGGCAGCCACAGCTGGTGTTCTTGCATCAGAGCCCTCCTCCCTCACTTCCTCATTCTCCTTGGCCCTCCGGCCCCTCGGGCCCTAGGGCTCTGGGTATCTTGGGACCCACGCTGCTCTTTGGGGTACTACTGGGAACGATCTGCTTGCTCCCTGCTGTCTTCTCTAACCTTGGTTCTGGTGGCACGGCTGTGCCCCATCCTTCTCTTTCCTGGCTGTCTGCCCCCTGCCCTGGGTCAGCGTCAGTGCCTCGCCCTTCTGTCCCCTCCTCCTGGCTCCATTGGTCACCTTCAGTGCGACAGCAGCTCCCACCACCTTCATTCACTCTCTGCAAAGATACAAGGCCCTCACATTTCCCTCATGCCAGGGATCCCAGCCCTGGAATCCACCTGGGTGGGCGTCCCCTTGGACTGAGGACTCAGAGCTGAACTAAGACACTTGGCTCTGTTGCTCTCTGCTCCTTGCAGCTGAATATGATCCCTGCTTATTTGCAAAGCAGCCTCTGATTACAGCCTGGGGAGCGGCTGAGAGGTGATTAACAGGGAACTCCAAGTGCCTAAAGGCAGGAGTGTCCTAAACCCTGCCTTGTCCTGGGAGGCACAAAGAGAATTTGGGCCAGGTTTGGAAGTTCTTGGACTGTGAGCACTGGGAAGCTCAGAGTGTCACTAGGAGAAATGGCAGCTGAAGGAGGAAGAGACTCAGGGGTAGAGGACAGTGGGCAGTGGCCAGCTGGGAGGACTGACCTGTGGCCACCACAGGCTAGGACAGCAGGCTGAGACAGAGGGGTGGCCAATCAGGAAACCTGGGGCTGCCGTGGAGCTGGGGCTCACCATCACTGTTCCTCAGGCAAAGGCTCAGCCCACACTTGCCCCCCTGTGGCACCCACAGCCTCCACCGGCCACCCCTCACTCCTGAAGCAGCCTGTGAGTGTCCTCAGAGTTGCCAGCATCACAGACTCCAGCACACCACTCCCTCCCTTGCATCCCCTCCCACTGCCAGCCAGTCTTGCAGGCAGACAATGAAGATAGGACAACTATTCAGAAAAACGCGTGGCTGGGGAGCACAGGACATGTCCCGACTGCACCTGCAGGTTTGCTTTTCCTGAGGCCGCCGGGCACTGGCTGCGCTGCACCTGCCGCGGGCCAGCGCCTGCCTCTCACCACATACCTGGTGCTGGTGCAGGCCCTGGCCTGCTCCACATCCTGCCCTGCCCGGGAGTCTACCTCCCCACAGCGCCCTTCTCAATAGACTGGTGAAGGGGCGCTGTCACTCTGTGCCTGCCACTGGGTTTCCTATGATCAGGGGGCCAGGAAAGAAAAAGTCTGCACCTCCCACCCCTTAAGTCTCCTGTTTACCTCTGTTTTCTTAAAAAGAAAAAAAAAATTATGACATGAAAACTTTGCCTTATTTAGTTCACCTTTTTCTTTTTCTACTTCTTCCTCTTCCTGTTGTCTATGTTTCTATGTTTTTCCTCTGCTTTTTGTCTCTTCCTCTCTTAGCCTTTGTTTGTTTCAGGATAACAGGCACTCCGATTTCCTAGGTCCTATGCTTCTTGGAGAGAGGGACAATTCCCCTCAGCATATTTTTTTGCTGTCTTTTAGGGTCTACAGCTATTGGGCCAGCACATACTCTACATAAATCCAATCAGGATGGACTTGGAGCTCCTTGGGAGGAAAGAGAGTGCCCTCACTTCCTTGTTAGGGACCCACTAGCTTTCCCAGGGCTCTCAGCTCCTCTCTGCATTTACATAAATCAAAACACAGCAGCAGGGAATGAGCAATGCGAAGAGGGAAGCAGCCTGTGTTGCCTTCGTCAGATTTACGCTGTCCACGCTGGGAACCCGACAAGCTGGGCTTGGTGGGAATGTGGTCAGCTGGAGCTCAAGTAACCTGGATACAGTTCTTGATCACTCAATGGAATTTTAGGCTTCTAGGCTTGCGTGCAATTCACGTATCCCATTAGCTTCTTTTTGAGATTTCAGCACTTGAAAGCCTGCGTAACACATTAAGTCTTAACTGCAGCTGATTAGAACCATGATTATTAGGAGCGTGGTGCCAATTGGTTTAGTGTTGGTGGCATCTTGGTGGGATGAGAGAGAAAGAGAAGAGCTCTGATGTGTCCGTTTAATGGGATAAACTTTCGCGTGTGTCTGTGTACTTTTCTTTATTGTTTCATTTTATTTGAAAGGTAGATATGGACACACCGACAGAGGTTTTCCATTGACTTCCCAAATATTCACAATGCCTAGGCTGGGCCAGGCTGAAGCCAGGGGCCTGGAACTCAACCTTTGTGTCCTATGGGGGTGGCAGGGACACGAGCACTTGAGTCTTCATCAGTAATCTTTCCTGGGTGCACATTCACAGGAAGCTGGATTGGAATTGGAGCTAGGACTGGAATCCAGGCACTCCAAAATGGGGCGTGGGCATCCCCAGCAGTGCAGCAAGTGCCTGCTCTGTGCCTATGTGTTTCAAGCGTGTGATGGGGAGGATGGGTGTGTATGTGTTTTGGGGTGGGGCCATCTCACTAACACTGATCCAAGAGGGTAATGCTCATGAAAGTTCTAGTGATGTTTATACTGGAGCTCTACCCTAGTTCCATGAGATTCATTTCTCTAAGTAAAATCAATTATGAAAGATATTTGAGGAATAGTGTTCAATTTACTTGAAGTTAAGAGACTTGAGCTATGTCACACATTTAGCGCAAGGTACAATTCCAAAGCCAGTGCCTCTCATTTCCAGGTGTTGGTGACTCTAACCATTAGATATGAGCTCCTATGGAGAACAAAGCTACTCCAGGTCAGGGCAGTCAGGCCATTGCCCAATGCTTATCTGCAATGATCAGTGCATTTATATTACCTTACCATTTACGAAATGATATACCAGACATTGTTGCATCCAGTCTTTCCTTACAACAGCCCTGGGAGATGGAGGGGGAGAGAGCAGGCGGGAGTTCCATTTCACAGTGTGATTTGTGGGGTAGTTTTTAGCCCAGCAGTGGGTGACCACACATCCTGCTGTGCCTGGGACAATCTCAGGTCACACAGTCCCGACTCTGTTATGAACGTGTCCTTTCACTGTCAGCATCACCCCAGTTTGGATGGTAAGTGCAAGGGGTTCGCCTGCCTCTGTAAGTCACTTTTCACTGATACCAGACTTTCATGTTCCTGGGATCTGTGCAAGGCCATCGCATGACAATGAGTGGCAGTCAGAGCCATAGCCCAGTTAAGGTCTGGGCTGCAGACTCAGACCTGGTGCTAAGCCAAGATCCACTTTGTATCTATGGACAGTGGCGTCTGGGAAGGGCCGTGGCTGACTCTTGGGTTTGGCTCTTGCTGACGTGGCCTTTTATCATTGATATCTTCTCCAGATAGAGCCCTTTTCTGACTCCACCCAGCATGGCCCAAGGAAACACTCCTTGTCCTTCTTCAGTTGAGTGGCCGGGTCTCTGCCATCCCCTTCACCCCTCACCCACCGGTGGTGGGCTCAGCCTCTCCTCCATGGTCTGCTGAAACTCTCGCTTCTGCCTCCCTCCCTTGACCTGGGAACCACAGAGTGTCACAACCTGGAGACCATTCCAAGGACATCTGGGCTGTGGGTGAGGCAAGGCACAGCCTAATGTCCAAATTGCTATTAGTACCAAATTTGCAAGACTTCCCATCCAAACTGGAAACTTCCAATGAAAGAAAGAAAATCCCAAGCTGTATTTGGACAGGAAGAATGGACAGACAAGGGGTGGCAATGACCTCACCGACGATGTACATACTTTACATGGTAGCCCCGCCCACAGCCCTGAGGGCCTTCTGGAGGTTCTCCAGGAAGCTGGAGGCCCTTGGTTACCACACAGTTCAGGACCATGGGACAAAAGAACTGATGTTGCTTTAGACAGAAGACCTCGAGGTGGGAACTAGATGACGTCTGAATCTCGGCATTGTTTGTTACACAGCACGCACCAGGTTTTGCTCAAGCTGGTGTCCTCAGTCTGTGGGTTGGAAGTAATCAATATTGTTTGCTTACCACTTACAAGAGTTGTGAGATAATAATGTAGACGGCTTAGCATAGTGTCTTGAACGAGAACACTCACTGGGTGTTCATATCACACCCTATTCAGAGTGAGGATTGTGACAGGCACTCAGCATGGGGTTAAGATGACGCTTTGGACACTTGCATCACACATTGGAGGGTCTGGGTTCAAGTCTGGATCTGCCTCGGATGCCAGCTTCCTGCTAATGCACATCCTGGGAGGCAGCAGGTGACGGCTCAAGTGGTTGAGTCCCTGCCACCCACATGTGAGACCTGGATGGAGTTCTTGATGGGCATTTGAGGGGTGAACCAGCAGATGGAAGATCTTTGTCCATCTGCCTCTGTTTCTTTATCTTGACAATAAACTGTTTTACAAAGAGCACAAAGAGATTATGAGGGTTGTTTTATCCTGTTTTCTGATTCCACTGCACTTCTGAAGGACTGGTGAAGGGAGACTTGACCAAATGGTTTTAATTAAACTTTTGGGCTGCCTTGTGCTCTGGGGCTCTGTGCTTCCCAGGAGGCAGGGACTTACACAGAGGCCTGCAAACCCCCCTGCTGATTTCCACACTGTTCTCTCCCTTGGTGCTGCGTGGCTAAGAGCTGCAGTGTCCTCACCAGAGGACAGGCTGCTTGTGGCTCCCTTTCTCTACACAAGGACACTGGAGACATGGGCAGGAGATGGGAAGGTGGGCTTCAGGTTAAAGGGAGGACAGTCTGTATTGCACCCGATTTATTCAAATGTCCTTTAATTTGACAGCCTCTCATCCCAGGGAAGTCTGTGTGAGCCTGGCTGGGGCCACATAATAGCAGCAGTGTGGAGCTTAACAGGCAGGGGAGAGGTCAACATAAACAAGAGGATGTGTGTCTTAGGGGGAGGAATATTTTCTTGGCGGATTAGGTAGGAGGCAGAAGGTACACAGCAAGCCACAAATTACCAGGGATGCAATCGCGAGCAGTTAAATGCTGCTCAGGGTAGTGACACCCTGATAAAGACATTTCCAGTGAAGAAGTGCACCTAGTTTCACCCTGTTAGATTTCCTCCCATTTTTACTCTCTCATGAAACTGAACAAGCTTCCTTGAGCTTTATATTATGAGACTGGGACTCTGATTGACTTGGTCTGTGTTTGGGTTGGTTTCTTCCACAAAGGTTACTTAAGACTGGAAAGCCCTGCAAGTGGTCGTGTGCTTCCCTCTCTAACAGACAGCAGCCGCTGAATCAGAAAATGCAAATATAAAACTTCTACCTCTTTCTGATGTGTTACTAAACCGTCCTCACAATTTGCTAATTGTAATTAATATATGTGTGTGATAAATTTCTATTTTATTATACACATTTTATAGTCTTTCTGTGTCTAATGAAATTACAAGCCCTCTCTTGGCCGTGCTCTGTAAGAATTAGCCTTTGTCCCAAGATAACTGCGCAGAAGTTAGGGGAAGATTCTGTAAGAAAGTAGGACGTGGTTGATCTGGAAAAGTGGGGAATCTGGAGAAGCTCAGGGGGACACTTTCCAGATGGTTGGCTTCACAGGTTCAACACAGTTTTGAGTTCAGTTCCCTTTAACATCCTTCTTTAATTAAAAAAGACTAAACCAGGCAGGGCCCAGAGAGGAGCTGAGACCATGAGTCCACAGAGGGGTGGGGATGACTTCACCAGCATATGGTGCGGAATGGTCATTTTACATCATGTGTGGGGGGAGCGCATGGACAACCGGCTAGAATACATTAACCCTCCTGCTGTCATGCAGAGTGGGAACTTACTGGATGTTTTGGATGATTTTATGGTGCAAGCAATTGCAGGCCTGGTTTCCTACAAGTGCAGTCTTGTGCAGAGAGATATTTGTGGGTTAAGAATGCAGGGCTACCAGTTCTCAGCGGTGGTTTTTAAATCCTGTAGTTAAAAAAAAAGAAAAACACTTGTTTCCCAAACAGAATCTCTCCGTGCTGCTGGCAAGGTTATCTGGTGCCTCTTTTGAAGGGGTCCAGCTGGGTTTTCTGCTGGTGCACCAGGGTGCTGGAAGGGAGAAAGGTAAGCCAGTGAGAGGAAGGCTACATTGCATCTTCCCAATTATAACCACTCACCCAGAGATCCAACCCACCACCCCCAAGGCAGGCAAGTGACTGGGCTCACCCACTTGTACCAAGAAGCGTGGGAGTCAGACCATGCCCAGCAGTGGAGAGGTGAGGGCTGGGTGTGCAAGCCTAGGAAAGGGCTCTTCCATAAAGGTGATGTGAGTGTATTCAGATGCCCCTCCTATCAAGTGAGTGCATTTTCAAGACTAAACTAATTTATGAGTTGTTGCAGTGATGAAATAAGGATGCTCCAGCAATCCAGGTGTAGTACGAGAAGAAATGATGTGGGCAGGTTATGATGAGGAGGCACAGATCTTGAGAAGCTCTTGAGAAGAGCTTTGTGTTCATACAATCAAGTGCAAGCATCACCTTAAAATGCACTAGAAGTAATTGTTGGCTACCATTTTTATAAGGCTTAAATAATGTCATAATCAATCTATAATAAAACATTAGAACAGATACATAAGATTAATTCTCTATATGACAAAGTTAAATCATGCTCATAGTGGTCCATGACATTGGCAAGGGGACTACAACATTCACCATAAAGGAGGGGACTGGCATTGTCATGCATCAGGCATAGCAATTAAATGGGGAACCTATAAAGGAGGGGAAAAATTATACACCAGCAAATTGGATGGCCCTGAAGAGATGGATAAATTCCTACAAACATAAAACCTACCAAAACTGAATTAAGAAGAAATAGAAAGCCTTAACAGACCATTAACAGATAAGGAGATCACATCCTACATCAGAATACTCCCAACAAAGAAAGGTCCCAGAACAGATGCTGCACAGGTGAGCCCCATCAAACATTCAAAGAAGAATTGATATAAATCCTTTTTAATTTGTTCCAAAAAATACACAGAACACTTACAAACTCATTTTATGAAGCCAATGTCATCCTGATTCCAAATTAGACAATGACAACACACACAAAAAAATTCCTGATAAACATAGATATAAAAATTCTTAACAAAATACTAACAAACAATTCAATAATTTTCAATTTCAATAAATTTTCAATGGAAAAGACCACACAACAAGAACAAGTGAAATTTATTCTTGGAAAGCAAGGATGGTTCAATATATGCAAATCAATCAATGTGATATGTAACAGATTAACAACAAGAAATAAAATAATTGACCATAAGAATCTCAATAGGTGCAAAAGCTTTAAAGTTTACAATTCACATATGATTAAAATTCTCAACAAAATAAGTATAGTAAGAACTTACTTAAACATTATAAAAGTGTATATGAAAAGCCCACAGCTGCCATTACAATCAATAGAGAAAAATTTAAAACTTTCCCTTCAGGAACTGGTGGGCAAAGATGGCCACTCTTGCCACTTCAATTCAATTTTGTATTGTAAGTCCTAGGCAGAGCAATTAGAAATTAATATGTCCAAATTGAGGAAGAAGAAATAAAATCATCTGTTTGCAGATGACATCATTATGCATGTAGAAAATCCTTAAGATTCAAAAAAAATCTATAAGCATTAATAATCAAATTAAATAATGTCATAGTATATAAAATCAACACATAAAAATCACCCATATTTTTACATGCAAACAATTAACTATCAGAAAAGGAGATGAAGAAAATAAGTCCCATTAACAATAGCAAGAAAAAGAATATAATACTTAGTAGGAAATTTAACTACAGAGGTGAAATGACTTTTACACTGAGAAGTATAAAAACAATGGTGAAGAACATTAAAGAAAGCACAGATAAATGGAAAGTCATTACATAATCATGGCTTGGAAGAATTAATGTGGTTAAAATGGCTCTATAATCCATTGTGATCTACAGACCCAATGTAATCCCTACCAAATTCCAATGGAAATCTTTATAGAAATAGAAAAAACAAATTCTAAAATTCACATGGAAGCACAAGTTACTCCAAATAGCCAATACAATCTAGAGCAAGAACAACCTTAAAGGCATCACATTTTCTGACTTCAAAGTATACCACAAAGCTACAGTAATCAAATCTATATTGTACTGGCACAAAAACATACATATACAATAATAGAACAGCATTCAGAATCCAAAATTAATATAGGAAACTACAGTCAACTTATCTTTGACAAGGTACCAAAAATATACATTGAGGAAAGGATAGTTTCTTAACAAATGGTGCTGGAAAACTGGATTTCCAAGGAGGAAGAATGAAATTGGAGCCTCAGCTCACATCATATACAAAAATCACCTCAAAATGAAATAAGAACTTAACTGTAAGACCTGAAACTATAATTCTATTAGAAAAAAACACAGGGAGAAATCTTCTTAACTTTGCTATGGGCCATTTATGGGCCATTTTTTTTTTTTTGGATATAATTCAAAAGCACAGGAAACAAAATAAAAAATAGGCATAGATGATTGACTCAAACTAAAAAAAAAAAAACCTGCACAACAAAGTAAACAATCAACTGTGAAAAGGTAACAATTAGAGAAAACATTTGTAAACTATGTATCTAATAACTGTTTAAGGTCTAAAAATATAAGGAACTCCTACAACCCAATACCCAGAAAACAGCTAAGAAATAAGAAAAGACCTGAACAGCCAACTTCTCAGAAGATGACCTACAAATGGCCAAAGGGTGTATGAAAAATTATTCAGCACCACTAATCAGTGGAAAAATGCCAATCAAAGCCATGATGAGATATTACCTCATGCCTTTAGAATGGTAATTATCCAAAATGGAAAAGGTAAGTGTTGGCGAGGATGGGTAGGAAAAGTAATATTTGTACACTATTGATGCAGTACAAACCAGTACAGCTATTATGGAACACAGTATAGAGTTTTCTCAAAAAATTAAACATGAGATTATCATATGTTCCAGCAATCTTACTTCTTTCCAAGGGAAGTGAAATTACTATCTGCATTGCAAAGAACTATCTGCATCCCTATATTCATTTAGCATTATTTTAAAGTAGCCACAATATGAAAACAACCTAAGTGCCAATCAATAGATGAATAGATAAATAAAATTTGATATATATAGGAAGATATGTGTTTGTGTGTGAAATATTATTGCACCTTTAAAAATAGTGAAATTGTTATTTGTGGCAACATGGATGAACCTGGAAGGCATTATAGTAGGTGAAAAAAGCCAGACACAGAAAAAACAAATACTGCATGATCTCACTTATCTGTGGAATCTAAAATAGCAGCAGGAAGTAGACTGCTGGATGCCTAGGACTGGGGGAGGGGAACACGTGAGATGTTAGTCAAGGGGCACAAAGTTTTTTATGCAGGATGATGAAATCCTGGAGATTTAATGAAGAGCAATGTGACTATAGTTAGAAATACTGTATTATACACTTGAAATTTGCTAAGAGGGTACACTGGACATACACTAAAAGACAAATATGTTAATCAGCCTGATGGCAGCAATGTTTTACAATGTCTATGTATATCAAAACATCAAATCATATACCTTAAATATATATACTTTTGTCCATTATCCTTCAATAAAAATGGAGAAAGAAACCCAAAAGCATTGTGTTTCATTATCTACTACTGCAGAGAGAATAATTATGTCAAAGCCCATTTGTATAAGATCCTTTTTTTTAAATTTTTTTTTTTGACAGGCAGAGTGGACAGTGAGAGAGACAGAGAGAAAGGTCTTCCTTTTGCCGTTGGTTCACCCTCTAATGGCCGCCATGGCCGGCATGCTGCGGCCCGCGCACCCTGATCTGATGGTAGGAGCCAGGTACTTATCCTGGTCTCCCATGAGGTGCAGGGCCCAAGCACTTGGGCCATCCTCCACTGCACTCCCTGGCCACAGCAGAGAGCTGGCCTGGAAGAGGGGCAACCGGGACAGAATCCGGCGCCCCGACTGGGACTAGAACCTGGTGTGCCGGCGCCGCAAGGTGGAGGATTAGCCTAGTGAGCCGCGGAGCCAGCCTGTGTAGTACTCCTTTTCACTGTGTCTACTGACTGGGAGAAAAGGAGCTCACACCACCCTAATCAATCCCTGTCTCTCTCATGCTTCATCTGATGCCACCAGTACCTGCACACGGTCAGGTGTGAGAGAGGCAATTCTGTCTTTAGGAGTCACAGCCATTGGGCCCAAATAGTACCCCTTGATGGCAAAGTGTCCAAGGGGGAACTGTCATAGTGCAGGGACACCGGTCCTTCAGAGCACTCAGGCTGTGGCATGCAATAAAAAGGAAGGTCAGGCTGGAGAGACTGGGAGCCAGAGGAGGTGGGAGCTTTGGCGGCCAACTGCAATATATATATATATATATACACACACACACACACACACACACACACACACATGTATCTTAATTGGTCCCTGGATCTTTCATTTTATGTATCTCCCTCAATGACTAGCAGAAAGGTGTTTCAATGATACACACCAGTATTGTTATTCTTTTGAAACCATCTTAATTATTTATTGACTCAGAAAATTTAGTAGTTTCAATGACTTTTCAGTATACAGTATACCTAGTTAGTGCCTTTATGACATGAAGAGTATTGATATTTATAATTCATGATTATATAATTTGTCCATTCACTGACTGAATCCAGATGTTTTATGACAGTTATGTGTTTACAAGGATTGTCCTGTGATGGAATACCTCTAGTGATGTTAACTTGTCTTGCCAAACTCAACAACATCTGATGAGGAGCTTCTTGCATTCCATGTATGAATATTTTACTTGCACTTCACACCAGAGGTAAATCAAATGTGTAAGTGAATCTCACCTCTCACCCCCAAACACAAAATTCAGCATCATCTTTCTGAGTCAAGCAAAAAATAAAAAAATAAACAACGCATATGTGCCTTTTTTTTTTTACTCACTTGAGACAACACAGACATTTAGACATTCACATATCACTGAATTCATTTGGATCTTTGAACACTTGCGCTTCAAATTCCATCTGGCTCTGTAAAATAAAAGTGTCCAACTCAGTATGATTTCTAAAAAAGACAGAACCACACAAAATGTTCTGTATGCTCCTTAGTGTGATGTAGAGAGACACAGGGGAGTAGAGGGAGAGCCGGCAACAAGACCTTATGGATTTTATGCATTTTTTCACACACAGATCTCATCAGCTCTGATTACATTCCAAGAAAAGTGCTTGGTTTTGAGCCACAAAGAGGAACAAGAGCACAAGCACCTGCTCTACGTCTCCAGGAACCCCATGTGAGTGGGGACACTGGCCAGAGACTGGGAGCCTGTTAGTGCAGTGAGAGTTGCAATGATTCTCGGCACAAGGTGGACTCAGGAGTAAAGCAGGATGAATGAGGACACAGCCAGGCCTCGGTGGGGGAGCAAAGTTGCTTCCTTAAATAGCAGGGTCAGTCTGAGAGCTGAAGGCAGGGAGGGTGAGGAAGGGATGAGATCCCGTCAAACAAGAACCCAAGAGCGTTTGTGAGATTTTTTAACAAGGAAGGCAGGGTGACTTTGACAGTAGTAGATTCAGGGGTGGGTGAGAAGAAGGTGGTACTACAGGTTTTACATCTGGATAATTTTTTCAAGACACTTGATTGTGAGAAGAAAGTCATTGACAGAAAACAGCAGTCAATATTGAATTAAGGTAATGTCCTTTCCACCCTTTCTCTCTTTCACTCCCCTTCTCCTCTCTTGTTTTCTCCTTTTATTTTCTCTCTCCTTTGCTTTTTCGGATGGGATGATCTGAAAACATTTTAAAGGTGAATGGTAAGATTTAATTAGAGAGGGAAGAATTTCAATGTGTTGGGTAAATGTAAATAATGAAGTAAATCTTGAGAAGATTTCCAGAACTCCCCACCAGGCACTCAGTCCATCCATCCGTCCGTCCATCTATCCATCTGTCCATCCATCCATCCATCCATCCATCCACCTATCCATCATTAGGCATCTATTCAAAGGCTGTAGGGAAATACACTGAAATGAGGACCAAGCTCTCGACCTCAGGGAACTTACATCTATTTAGTGAGGCAGAAGATAGTAAATATATTTAGGTAATGAAAATAACTGAGAAGAAAAGTAATGCAGGGTTGGGGGAAGAGTCAAGATGAGGCTCTATGAGGAAGTGTCCTTTGGTGGAGATGGAGGAAATGAGAGACTGAGACATATGAGGGTCTGGGGAAAGGACTTCTGGACAGACGTAGCAGCAAGTGCAATGGCATGGATGGAGGCAGAGCAAGATGGCTGACACAGCTCCAGTAGCAAGAGAGAAACAGAGATGGTAAGAGATGTGGATGGAGTGAAAGGGCTCACTGTATCAATTTCAGAACTCACTGGAGGGTTTTGAGCAAGGCATGGCAGCATTTACCTTTGACTAACAGCGGAAGCAGGAAAGCTGATGGTCTGGGCTAGGTGACACATCATGGAAGCTTGATGTAGCTTAGTGGCCAACAGATGTGTGCAGAAGAGGTTATATTTGAGTATATATTTTGGAGGAGTAGCTAATCATGCTACAAGATAGAAATTAATGATGGCTCCTAGGTTTTTGACTATGCGACTGAGTGTGTGAGCATACCACTTATTCAGACAGGGGGTAACTCGGGGAGGAGGATGTTTAGGAGGAAACCGAGAGTTAGTTGTGACCATCAAGTAGGCATCAGTAGGCAGCTGGAGATACAAACTAGACTAATTATAATTACATACAGATCACTCCACCTGCCTTAAATCCCCCAATGAATGCTTATCACCTTCATGACAAAAAGCAAGTACCAAGCTCTCAGGGCTTGGTCCTTCAGCACACCCATAACCTTGTCACCAGCCTCATCCCACACCGTGTGTCCTCCTGACACAGACTTACTTGCATCTCTTTCTTGCTTTCTTTCCCCCCTCCCTCTCTCCTTCTGTGGATATCCACCATTCCTTTTGCTTAGATTATTCTCGCGCACTTTGACCAGGTCATATTGTCCTTCGAAACCCAGTTCTTCCTACAAGCCTTCTGTGTCCTAAGAACAATTCCAGACAGCTGGTTTAGGTGCCCATCTGGTCTACTATCACAACACTACCTATATCTCTGTGGACTCAGCACCATGGGACCCAGGGACGTCACCCATTAGCGAGTGAACTTGGACAGGCTGCTTCAATTCTCTGAGCCTCCACTTAATACTACCTGCTTCACAGGATTGTTAAAAGGATTAAATGAGGCGATATATCACAGAGTGCTTATGACATTGCCTGGCATAGCTGAAGCACCATAAAAGTCATTAAATATTATTATAATAACACTTATCATACTGTTGTGTAATTGTTTTTATGTTGCATTTTCCCAGGCAAATCTGAGCCGTTAAGGATAGTCAGGGAGCCTTTCATCTGTGCTTCTGGTGAACACTGAGCCTCATTAATTATTTCTAACATGAATGAATGAGTTAATAATGAAAAAAAAAGCCAATACTGGGCTACAAAAGTACTGTGAGATAAACCAGCAGGTTCTTCCTCAGTAGACTTTATCATCCACCAGAATGAAACCAGAATGCTATGGGTTAGGGCAGAAATTTGGTGGAGCAGGTAAGATGCTACTTGGGATGTGCATATTGGAAGACTTGAGTTTGAGTCTGGCTCTCCAATCTACTTTCCTGCTGATGCACATCCTGGGAGGCAGTCGCTGACAGCTAAAGTACTTGGGTCCATAACACCCATGTGAGAAACCTGGCTTGAGTTCTGCGCCCCTGATTTTGATCTGGCCTAGCCCTGGCTATTGCAGGCATTTGGGGAGTGATTCAGCAAATGGGAGCTCTTTGTCTCTCTGTCTTTCAAATAAAATAAATAGAAATTTACAAAATTAAATAAAAATTTCCTGTGGTTTCTCATAGGTTATATGTTGGGTATGGTTCAGAGAAAGTGGTATCACTACCTTTGGATCAGGTAAACATGGTCCAAAAGCTTCCAACAGAAGGGTTTCTTCTCTCACAGCCTTTTCATAGTCTGCAAAAGACAGCTTCCCGTCGTGATCATGGTCCTGGGGCCAGTGTGTGGGTGAGGGGACCAGCAATGCATCAGTTAACATGCAAATACTTAGCAAAATAAATATTCTTTTAATTGTCAAGTGCTAATAGTAGAAGAGTGCCAGCAAATGAGATTAGATAGCAAAATGGAAAATAATTATTATAATAAAGATAAATTCAATTGTTTCAGTTAACTAAACAAGAAACTGAAAATTATAATTTGAATTCTTATTTCTATCCCTTATCTGTTCTATACATTTCAACATCAGACTCTAAATTATCTGGAATTACCATTTTCTTAAGTGTTGTTTCAACCAAATCTTTAATTCCTTCATCAGGATCTTCCTCTGAGGGCTGTTTGAGAAGGCTGTTCTTCAGCATGTGAAACATTTCCTCCTTTGAAATGAATCCATCTCCATTCAAATCAAACACTTCAAAGCAATCTTTAAAACAAAACAAAGCAAGCAAATGGGGTGATGTTGGGTGCAATAGTTAAGGTGTTGCTTGGGACAGGTTCTACAGTGCCTGGGTCCAAGTACTAGTTCCATTCCCAATTCTAGCTTCCTGCTAATGTGCACTCTAGCAGGCAGCTGGTAATGGTTCAAGTATTTGTGTCATTGCTATCCATGTGAGACACCCAGACTAAGCCCTGGCAATTGTGGGCATCTGAAGAGTGAAACTGTCAAAGAGAAGTCGATCATCTCTTTTTGCTTTTCAGATCAATCAATCAATCAATAAATAAATTATAAATTTAATAGTATCACTTAAATAATATTTTCTTGGATACATTTCTCAGGCACATTTCCATCTTTTAAAAAAATTTTTTTAAAGATTTATTTTATTTATTTGAAAGATAGAGTTACAGAGAGAGCTAGAAACAGAGAGGAAAGAGAGGTCCTCCATCTGCTGGTTCACTTCCCAGGTGGCCACAAGGGATGGAGCTGCACCGATCTGAAGCCAGGAACCAGGAACTGCTTCTGGGTCTCCCACGTGGGTGCAGGAGCCCAAGCATTTGGGCCATCTTCTACTGCTTTCCTAAGCCATAGCAGAGAGCTGGATCGGAAGAGGAGCAGCCGGGACTAGAACCGGTGTCCATATGGGATGCAGGCACTTCAGGCCAGGGCATTAACCCTTTGTGCCACAGTGCCGCCCTGACATTTCCATCTGGTTGATGCTTTATCAACCCCACAACCCTTGGCACAATCTGATTTTCACAATAAATGTTAATGTACACTGGTTCACTAGTTGAATACAGTTCAAAAATTCTTAGAAATGGTTTCCTTACACTCATCTATGAAAAAGCATACTACGAAACAATAGCTTTTTATCTTGAAACTCTTGGAAAACTTACTGAAATATGTAGCATTCATCAGAATTAATTGAGAATCAAGACTATAAACAGAACATTTGAATCAATGCTCTGGTTTCATGGTTACAACTCAAGTAATTAAATATATAAAATGCATAATACACAAATGTATACACATGTAATTAGCATATCTAGTAATACATATTTTTAGCATAAATTATTCCTCAAAATTGTTGGTTTTCCTTTCCATTAATTTTCTTTCAACTCTGTTGACCTGAATTCACTCCATATAAGAAGCTACTGGGGATTCCAGTCAACTGAACAACCAGCTACTCAATCAAACTGACTTCATTGGCTGGATTAGAGGGCGTTGATTTAAATATTCTAGATATATTAATTACAATGTACAAACCAATAGGATGACTGCAATCTTACATCTCATTTTTTCTTCCAAAGATCCTCGAAGAAACAGTGATAATCCATTAACCCACTCTGATACATTTACACAGCCATCGTTGTCCTTATCAAAACCTCGGAATACTAAAGAAAGAGAGATGTGCAATGTCACAATTCTCAGTACTGAGTCCACATTAGTATTACTTTTAAAATTCAGAGAGCATTTCAAGATCAGGTGGTCCAATGTCCTCACTTGATACAGGAGGACACTAAGAAACAGAGACACAGAAACCTCTTTCATTTAAACATTCAAATTTTCTCTGTGTTTTGAGATCAAAGAATAGTTGGATATCTAAATGCATTAATTATTTATTAATAACATATATTTGAATAATAAATATGTGAATTATATTAGATATTTGGATGTAATAAATAATTTATATTTTTGTTACTTAAGCAAAGTACTGCTATTACCTAACTGAAGGAATTGTGTCTTAATTTTTGTTGGAATATTTTCTGTGGGTAAGGAAATTCAAATGTCCTTTGCAACCTATTTATTATTATGCTTACTTATTAGAAATAGAAATATTTTTTATTTTCTGATACAATGTTAGGGAGACCTAGTTAATCTGATTTTGTTTCCTCCTTAAATGCATAAAATAGAGGATACTTCCTCCTTTTCTATTTTCTTTGCAGAATTATTTTTTTTATATTCAAGTGAATTAAGTTTTCTATCAAGAATATGATGATTTCTCCAACTTTTGTGGCTGGATGTAGCTACCCTGAACTTGCTGTCTCTTACCTCTGTCCATAATCATGTCATCTGTCATTCCAAATGTCACATACAGGATGTTGCGAAAGGCATTACGATCTAATCCAACGACTGCACCTGGTCGCTCTGCCACATCTCCCACCAAGTTATAGAAAAGCTTTATAAGACAGCTTACTTCAAATTTGTTAACTGTGAATAAATAAAATTAAGATATGACAGAAGGCATCTTTAAGTCCTCACAAATTTTACATTACTGAATTTACAGACAAACAGCATCAATGACATCACATATGTAGCTGTGAACAGAAATCTCTTGTGTTGAGATTCTTGACTGATAATAGAAGATATCAATGCTTTGTTATCCACTAAAATAAAAGAAGTAGTATTCCCTCCTAATAGGAATTGGATATGAAATAGATGCAAGTAAACAAATGCTCGGAAAAAATAATATTAGACAAGTCAACTGAATAAAGATTGTGGTGTCAAGTCCTAAACTTTACAGGGCCATTAGAGCTTATGTAAGAATGGTGGGGTCAGCATTGTGGAGTAGCAGGTTAAGCAACCCCTGCAACACCCCACATGTGTGCTTGTTCTGATCCATCTCCTAATGTGCCCATGAAGTCTATAGAGGACAGTCCAAGTGCTTGGGACCCTGTTACCCACTTGGAGGCCTGAATGAAGCTCCTGGTTCATTGGTTCAGCTTGGTCTAGTCCTGGCTGTTGAGACCATTTGGGGAGTGAACCAGTGGATGGAGGATCTCTCACTCTCTGTCTCTCCCTCTCTCTAAGTAACTCTGCCTTTCAAGTAAATAAACAAATAAATCTTAAAAATATAATAAAATAAAAAGGTAACAATTTCTACAGCATTTTGATTATAGATGTTCATGAGCTCTACAAGTTCACTTTTCCTTGGAAATAGATTCTGGACTCCTGAGAACTAATTAAAAAATTTTATTTTACTATAACCTTAGTGAATTCATGAGCTAGATTTTGAAAATTAACATATAACCATTCAGTAGTACTCTGGGGAAGAAAGTTTTTGCTTGACAGATAGATAGACACACAGCTACTTGCCCGCACACATAATTGTATAAAGGGTGGTGTTTATAAACACCGAGTTAATTATTTGTGTTCCAACTGCCATTTGAGGTATGTAGGTGGAAGGGTTATTGCCTGGCGTTAAGAACATAAAAGTGAGACTAAATATGAAGTATGGGTGTGGGGGGAATTTTATTTCAAAACCAGGAAAAACTATTATTTAAAAAAAAGGGCAAAATCTGTGTAATGTAAGATAAGACACTGCATAAGAGTGGCAGTCACACCTCATCTTTCAGGACAGGCTGGGCGTGAGTGTAATTCCTTGTTGGGAGAGCCACATTTTAAGAGCAAGGTTGGTAGCGGCCATTTTGGGGGGGGTGTGACCCAACGGAAGGAAGACCTTTCTCTCTGTATCTCTCTCTCACTGTCTAACTCTGCCTGTCAAAAAAAAAAAAAAAAAAAAAAAAAAAAAGCAAGGTTGGAGCATGGTGGGAGGAGGGGTAGGATGGAAAAATATCACTACGTTCCCAAATCTGTATATATGAAATACATGAAACTTGTATAACTTAAATAAAACTTTTTTTAAAAAAAGAGCAAGATTGAAAACTTTGGAAAAGGAAAGATTTAGTATATAAACAAAGGAATGTAATGGTTATGATTTTAAAATAACAGTTCCCTACTGTGGAAAACAATATGATAGTTCCTCAAAAAATTAAACAAAGAATTATCACATCATTCAGCAATTCCAAATATGTATTTTAAAAGATTGAAAGCAGGATCTCAGATACTTGTATAATGTTCACAGCAGCATAAACTTCAATAACCAAAAGATAGAAGCAATCCTGGGATCAATGATTGATGAATGACTAAAGAAAATGTGGTGCATTCACACAGCAAAATATTATTCAGCCTTAAAGATGAAGGGCACATGCTACAATGTGGATGAACATTTATGGACATTATGCCAAGTGAAATAAAGCAGACACAAAAGGATAAATACTGAATTATTTCACTTATATGCAGTACCTAAAATAGTCAAATTTATAGAGACAGAAAGTAGAATGTTGGTTACCAGGGTTGTGAGGAGTGAGTGGAGAGTTAGAGTGTAATGGGTGCCGACTTACATTTGCGAAAGAGAGAAGGTCCTAGGGGTAGATGGTGGTGACGGTTACACGACAGTGTGAATGAACAGTAGTTACCTCCTGCCCATGGCTTCACTGCGCACAGTTTCAGTTACCCATTTTTAACCATGATCAGAAATTTTAAATGGAAAATTCCAGAAATAAACAATTCCTAAATTTAAATACTTCTCATTATAGTACATTGCTGTATTATAGTGATCATTCTTTTTTTTATTAGTTATCATTCATTGTTAATCACTTCCTGTGCTTAATTTATAGCAAAATTTATCACAGGAATGTATTGGTAAAAATATAGCATATTCAGAGATTGATACTAACCACGGTTTCAGGGAATGTACTGGTGGTCTTGGAACATATTCATAGAGGGTAAGGGAAATTACTATATTTAATGCCACACTTAAGATGATGAAAATGATACATTATGTGAATATATATTTACATATTAAACCACACAGAGAAACAAAACTGTATCAACACCAACAAAATGCATTTAGTGTTTGGGGACGAAAATCCTGCATGAAGAATGATGTCCTCGATGACACATTTCTCCATCTCAGCTGAAGTAAAAACTATAGAGCATTACTTCATAACCCATAGATCAAAAGTCAGCCATAAGAAAATGACTTTTGCTGAAATACTTCTTAGGTTGTAGAAAACAAGGATAAGCAAAATTAAGGGAAATCCAGGCATGGCTTTCTGCGTCCAGGAATGCTCTATCCTATCAGTGGAATGGCAGATTAGCCAGAGACCCACGTAAGGTCCATTCTCCGATTCTACAAAACTGATCCATTTCCATTCCATCCTGTTGGCATGGCCATTTGCCAATTGAGAAGAAACTGACTTTAGGGGAAAAGATCTCTAAGAAAATTTAAAATTATTATAATGACTTCTAACTATGTCTACAGTACAACTGTTATTTTTTACTCATAATCATAAAAGTTTATAAGGCTCAGCTTATAAATTTTATGTAAGGACAAAAATCAAGAGTTGACTCTTTTTCCCTGCTATGTTTTCACTTTTTAAAAAAAATATATGCTCATTGAGGCTGGTGCTGTGGTTTAGCAAGTAAAGCCACTGCCTGCAGTGCCGGCATCCCATATGGGCTCCGGTTCGAGTCCTGGCTGCTCTACTTCTGATCCAGCTTTCTGCTATGGCCTGGGAAAGCAGTAAAAGATGGCCCAAGTCCTTGGACCTCTCCACTCACATGGGAGACCCAGAAGAAGCTTCTGGCCCTGGCTTCAGATTGGCACAGCTTTGGCTGTTGTGGCCATTTGGGGAGTGAACCAACGGATGGAAGACTTCTCTCTGTCTTTCTCTCTTCTCTCTCTGTCTCTCCTCTCTGTGTGTGTAACTCTGACTTTCAAATAAATAAATCTTTGTTAAAAAGTGCATCTTTCAATTGTTCACAGAATGTTTGCTGACAATGCACTGCAAACTTGAAACATAGACTAAGTCAAATTCAGTATTGTATACAGCAGTTGTTGCATTGCTTGTATTTATCAAAAATGTTTACTAGATATTTGAAAAATATCTGTTTTTCCAGAAATGAAAGTAGTTTAATTAAAACAATAACAAAACAAAACCCTCATCAGATCATAAAAACCAGAAAAACATCTTAAATTATAGAATACCCTTTTTCTAAGAATTGTAAGATGTTTATGTGCACCACGGCTTTTCTTTATGACACCACCCCATGAAGTGAGCATTTTTCACTGCTCATTGCATCAGATGCTAATGATGACTAGAAGGTGTTAGCCCTGTCAGCTGTACAACTACATTAAAACATGTGCACTCCTCCTCTGCACAGCAGGACTGTCCTGGGACTCATGGTTTCTCCTGTGCCCTGAAGTGGCCCACAGTTCTGCAATCAGCACACAACTTCTAAACTTGCTTGCCACATAGTATCTTCCTCATCTAAACCATATCATGACTCCCTTGCCCAGGCACGGTTCTGTTTTTCAGTCTGAATACAATCATCAAGTTGGCCTCTGAGATCCCAGAACTGCCCTGTTCAAGTGCTATATCTCTGAAAAGTGTCCCTTTGTAAGGTCTCCTTTAACTTAGCACCCCACTCGCAGGAACACAGTGCAAGGCTGCAGGCAGGAGCTGATTCTTTCCCTTGTGTTTAGCATTGCTAGTCCTTTGGTTTCCAGCCAGGCACTGCGTTTAGATTGCCAATGCTGGAGTTTTATCTTTCTCAGTTGTCACCTTCTTTTGGACTCATAGTGTTCTTGCTCTGAGATGCAGATGTCTGTGCCACTGAGAAAACCGTTTCTCCTGTGGGCTCTTGGTGAGCCTCCAGAACTTGGACCTGCAGGGTGAGGGGCCATGGTCTACCTCGGCTGTGCCACTGTTCTCCAGTCTGGTGATTCTTAGTACTTATTTTACAACCTGCCTGGAGCTAAAAGCACATGTCTTGTGGGCACACGTGTCACGTTCTATAATGTGAAATAAAATTAAGATGGGGCTTTGAGAAGCAAGTAAGTGCATGTAGGGGAGTGTAGGATGTATATGGATTCCTGAGACCCAGGGAATGGGTGCCCACCCCAAGAAACCAGCACCCCGGGGCTCCCTTGCAGACTTCTACAGCTGCGGCGCTTCATCCTCACTTAGGCAAAGATGGGGAGCAGGCACAGCCGCGGACCTGGCCCAGAACTCGGCTTGTCCAGCACGTGGTTCTTACTTACAATGCTTGCAATTTTTAGTTAGGGTGTCCGTCAACTTCTGCAGCTTCTTGCGGTTCATGCCAGACACTCAGCGAATCTGGTCGCAATAGTTACTGCCTTAGGACGCGGCCACTCTGACCCTAGCTAGTGCAGGGGCTGGAGCCACCGGCTGTCTCTGTGTGAGCGCTTGCGCAGTCCTAACAAACAGTGTGGCCATGGCAACGGCTGGACCGGCCGTTGATTGGCTCCCGGGTTGAGGCTCACTTGCTACAGAACCGCCCACTAGGATAGGTAGCCATGGCAACGACTGGGCCTGTCGCTGATTGGTTTGCAGACCAGAGCCCTTGGCGCGTGCGCGCGGCCCCACTTAGCGGGCCTTAGTCAGGTACTGCCTTTTTTGATTGCTAACGCTGGAATTTTAATTTGCAGTTTTCTCTGTTTTTTTTTTTTTTTTTTTTTTTTTTTTTTTTTTTTTTTTTTTTTTTTTTTTTTAGGGTTCAGAGCCCCTTTGTTTGACGTTAGAGTAAGTGACCATTACCGTGTGCGCTCTGTGCGAGGGATGTTTTGGATAGTGAAAGTCACATGTCTAGGGGAGGCTTCAGTCTTCAGGGAGACCTGGAGGAGGTCTTGCAAGGAGCCTTACAATTAACAGCAGGTGTGTAAACCTACAGGTTGTTTTTCCTGGCCTTGTGCAAGAGGACGAGGAGCTTCTGCGCCTTCTATAAGGTTATCAGCCTTTGTGCTACGGTGCCAGGAAGGAGTCTTAACACGTGATATCTTCAAGCATCTGATGGGGTTTCTGAGCGCCAGAGGCCACAGGAGCAGGTTGGTTCTCTGGCTCTACCCCCATCTCATTCGTGGGACGTGGAACATAGGCGAAGCCACTGGCAATTTTATAAGGAAGGAAAGGGACAGTCTTCCAAATAGAAAAACAGGCTGACAAGAGCCATTTGAGTGTGAGGGATTGTCCAGCCTTGCTTTTCTGGAAAGTATCCCGGTAAACATGATCGATCCTTTTCTCATTTAAAGACAGATTCTGCGCCTACCAACAAAGGATAGTCCTTCTATCTGTAGTATGGGAGGATTTGCTGCTTTTTCTTAACCACAGATGGGATATCCTCTTCAAGACAGCAGTGAGAAAGGCGTGTCTAACTCGGATGGAGCACAGAAACTGCAGTGTTCTCTGGATTGCCTGCCTGTTTAACTCTAGTGGGGCAGAAGCCTTGGGAAGTAACTCTTTTATAGTGTATATACTGTCACCTTTAGGCTGAGGGCAGGAAATCTACCAACCAGGAGTAATAATCCCAAATGAAATAGTTCCAGTGTTGAGTTCTCTGATTTTCCTTTGCTGTTTCATTTATTTGAGGAATGAAGGAATGAAACCAGGGCTGTGGATGCTTGGGGAAGGCAGGGGCTGTATTACCCTAAAGCAAACTCCCTGAGACCCGCTAAGCAATATGAAATGATCGTGATTATGAGTTTACAACAGGCCTCTGGTTAAATAGTATTCCTATGGGTCCACTTGTCCAGCAACCATGAAATAAATGATAGAGAGCAAATGAAAAGGACTGGACATAATCTAAACATACTTACTTGTGAACCCCTAGTGGATTTTGTTAGATTCCAGAGTTGTAGTAAATGTTTAATTTGAAGAGAGTCTTTTAGTGCTGATTTCCAAAGGCAGGAAGCCAAAAGAGTTGTCAGTCAATAATAGGAGCTATGTGCCCTCTCCCATCTCCAGCTGGTAAATCTGTTAAGAACCATTGGTGAAGTGTGCTGAATGCTCGCTCTGCTGACAGGGAGAGTGAGCAGGCCTCCACTGGCGGTGAGCACACGGAAGGTGTGTCTGAGCTTGGGAAGAAGCAGCAAACCCTGGGCGCTTGCGGGGGGAGCATCTACAGGTGTGTGGATCTTACCACTTCACAAGCTTCAGGCCTGTGGACACATCTGCTATGTTGCCTTATAGTGGGGAGACCATGGTAGGGGGCAATATCACAGACTGTTGAGATTAATATAGGCACAAATTCCTTGTTGTGGGGACCAACTTGCCTCTTATAAGCTCCTTTCTTCTGTGCTCTTCTTTTGGCAAATGAAGGAAAAGCAAAAAGCCCAAATGCATTGCCATGCAAAGGTCACCGCTCTAAGAGAGGGGGCCCACTGCATGATCTTGCAAATCCTTGTCTGAGAGAGCATAGTATTTATTTGAGGCGTGTTTTGTCAACCTATGAGTGAACTTCAGAGCTTTCATTGTGTTCTTGCGAAGTTTGGGAACTTGATATTTTTAGACTTCAGCCAAAAGCTGTAGGTCTCATAGAGTTGGATGATTGCATTTCAAGGCAAGTTGAAATTTCGTTTGTAGTTTTGAGCTGCTAGTGCTGAGTAGACACGGGATTGCTTTCCCCCAAGGGCTTTCTTAGAAGTAAGGCAATTAAGGCTGTACGGTTACCTCATATCAAATCAACCAATAATGGAATAATAACAAATTGTATTTAATTCATTTTGTACACAAATTTTACTGTGTGTGAAATGATCATAAAGCTTTGCAAAATTTAAGCAACCTAGAGATGGATACTTTTGTCAATACTAAAGTACATCAAAGTGATTGTTAATGCTGTAATGTTTCCTTTAATTTCGTGTGCCAAACAATCTTCCCTTTGACTTGCTATTCACTGGAATGTTGCCATGACAAACAGCTTGGACCTTGACTTCATGAGAGCGTTTTATTTAACGTGGACTTTTTATGATGAAGGCATTTGGAAGTTGTTTAGGAAATGACATCATAGAGTTGATTTCCAAGTATATTACAAATCTATTATGAAATTACTTTGGTAAAGGGAAAATAGAAAGGTTTTTTATCTACGTAATTTAAATTCAATTTTGATAATTTTATTGTATAGACATACTGATGAAAATGCAGAGTGAAGTTTAGCCAACTGTTTGCGTGTGGAGTGTCCACTACTATCTCTGGCCACGTTCTCCTTTGCAGTAACTTGACAGTAACAAGCTTCTCTCTGCCCTTCAAACCCACTGAACCCATCTTCCTCAAACCTTTTGGGTAGACCTCACCCTAGCCCAGCACAATGCAACTGTTCAAAGAGCTCTCTCAGCTTCCTTATGCCAAGAGAATCCCTTCCTACCAGTCATTCTCTCCCTAGGGACCATTGGACCATTTGCCTTTTAGGGAACAATTTAATTTGCTTTTCCTAATCCCTTCTCCACAGGAGACTATACATTGCATGAAGCCTCTTTCTCTTCCTCTAACTAAGTCTATTTTAATCACTGTGTTTCTGTATCTGTCTATCATCTATCTGTTCCTCTAAAGTTTGACAACAGCACCTGTGTTGGACAGTGTGTATTAATGGAGAATGGGGAAGGGGGGCTGGCCCCTGCAGGGATGAGTTGGGCCTCAGTTCCTCCACAGCACTGGCTGTGCAAAAGCCCCATAGACGGTGAGGAGCACTACAGATGGAGGGTGCACAGAGTTCACAGTGGGGACTTTAAAAGGATCTGGGCAGTAGAGAAGAGTTCCTTTCACTGAACTTTCTCCCCAGATACTATCACCAGTGGTAGCATCTTTCAAGACTTTTGTTTTAGGCATAGTCAAGTGAACAGTGGATAAGCAAATGCCTAGGGTTTCCTAAGGTGATGATGATTTTTTTTGGACAGGCAGAGTTAGAGAGAAAGAGACAGAGAGAAAGGTCTTCCTTCCATTGGTTCACCCCCCAAATGGCCGCTACGGCCAGCGCGCTGTACCAATCCGAAGCCAGGAGCCAGGTACTTATCCTGGTCTCCCATGCGGGTGCAGGCCCCAAGGACTTGGGCCATCCTCCGCTGCACTCCTGGGCCACAGCAGAGAGCTGGACTGGAAGAGGAGCAACTGGGACTAGAACCCTGGGTGCCAGCGCTGCAGGTGGAGGATTAGCCAAGTGAGCCGAGGTGCTGGCCCTAAGGTGATGATTTTTATATTTTATGTGTAATTTGCAGAATTGTACATTAAGATGTGGCTGTGCTGAGTAATTGTTGTGGTAGTAATAATGTCCACAGGTTGCATGTGGACAGAATCTGGCTCCTCTAAGCCCCAAAGAGCTGACCAAGAAATTCTGCAGCACTCACTGGGCCTGATCCATGGAACCTTGGGTTGTGAGCATGTGCACTCAGGGTCGTGGCCTCTGAGGTAGGTGCAGAGCTACCTTGGGGATGGCAGACTTCTGTTCCTTTCTGACTGACAGGGGCCTTGTCCATTATGTCTCTCACCTGGGAACTCTGTGGCACCACACACCTACCCTACAGAGTAGGACACAGACTCACCCACAGGCCAAACCAGGCCCTTCCTGGGCCTCTTGGCCATTGCTGACCTGGAAGTGCCTTGTCAGAGTACTTGCATCCAGGCCTTTCGAATCATTTCCCCAAATCTGTAGTGTTGGTCACTCCATGAAATGAGAACCCCGGAATTCCCTCAAACAGTCCTACCCTTTTATGAGACTTCATTTCTTAGCCCAGCCCTCTCTAACCTTTCCAGCCATGTTCAACAAAACTCCTTTTCATTTGTGAACATTTGTCTTTTGTGTTCCATTTTACTTTTTGAAAAACATTTATTTATACATTCATTCATTCAAAAGACAGAGTTATGGGGAGAGAGAGAGAGATAGCAAAAGAGAGAGGGAGAAAGAGAGCTCCTCCATCCAGTTGTTCACTGCTCAAATGGATGCAAAGCCCCAGGCTGTGCCAGGCCAAAGCAAGAATCCTGGAACTCCATCTGGATCTCCCACATGTGTGACAGGGACCCATGAGCCATCTTCCACTGCTTCTCATGGGACTTGAGCCAGTGCTCCAATATGAGATGCTGGCATCACAATTGCTGGCTTAATCCACAGGGCCACAGCACTGCCTCATCATTGCACAGAGTTGTGACTTCACCTTTTTTCTCTAAATCTACTTGTGTAGATGTTCTACAGCAAAAGCTCTCCATTTCCTATCACTCATTCGACTGGAAGGAAATCACCATCCTGGTGCTCCTGAGTTGCTTTTCCGTAACACAGTAGCTCTATCCTTTCTTCCCGTCTACCCGTCTCAGACTGTGGTGATGCTAGCTGCTGTTGCTGCTGTAGCTCTTGCTTTGATCCATCCTCTTTGCTCCTGCCTCATTTCTGCATTGGCTCTTCGTCTTCCATCCTGTGTTTCCTAAAACTATCCACAGGATTGCCAGAATATTCCATCCGTGGCTTCCTCCTGCTTCCCCATGCCTGCAAGTTAAGGTTCATGCCCACAGCTCTGGTTCTACAGTTCTTCAAAACCTAGCCTCTGCCAGGCTTGAAAAGATTTCTGATCAGCCTCTGTATATTTAAAGTCTGGAGCTCAAGTGGCTGTATTAGATCATGGGGTTCCCTGGGAACTTGGAATCACTCAGAGTCACTCCTGTTGTGGGCACTCCCTCATAGCAGTATGAAATTAGCTTCCGGCTTATTATTTCAGTGATATTGGAGGGTTTTTAAATACTTTTATTTACCTAGACTCCTATTAGCATGAGTTTTGAAATGAGAAAGTTGGATTTCATTTTCTTTAAGGGTCCATCAAGCTTTGTGATTCTGGAAAACAAAAGTAAAGTTGGCATCCGTACACTCTCACTGCTCGCTCCCTGGGTTGAGCCTGATGAAAATGTGAGCTGTTGACCATTTTGACCCATAAAAACCTGAAATTTCATATCCATGCTTGGTTGTATCTTTTCATATTTGCTCAACATTTCAAATTGGTTAAGCAAAGCCAAGATTTTATCTGCAAATTTAACATGGCTACATTATCCTTCAGTCATTCAAATTCCCCGTGATTCCCACTGTAGATTTATGGTGTGCTATAGGAAGCAATTTGGGATGTTTTTGTTTCAGCTTTCTCCGTGCTGGTGGGGAATACCAAATGGCTGTATCTGGAGCAGGCGCTGCTCTGTTCTCATTGTCCCAGGAGGCTGCCATCTACAAAGTCTGCTGAGATTTTTTTTTTTCAGCCTCTCATTAAAATTAATGTTGCCAACCAAGCCATTCAGAAGACCCTTGTCTAACAAGTGAGAAATGCAACTGTGTTTACAGAAAACTATCTTCTTGGCTCTGCTTGGAATTTCTAACAGGGAGTTTACATTTAGGGCATTTTCTTTGTAACGCTAAAAATTTCAGAAAATCAGAAAAGGTTATTTCACACTCAGTTGCAGAAAGGTTTTTGTCAATGTTGTTGTCTTCATATTTGTGAATATCACCTCAGCCTGTTTCAGGAAAAACTTTTTTTTTTTATGTGAAACAAATTTTGGCATTAGTTTCCATGTGTTGCGCTGGTTGCATTCGTTCATTCATCATAATAAGAGTTCTGGGAGCCCACTGGGAGCCAAGTGTGCTGTGTGAGGCTCCAGCGATTGTGACTGCTGTGGCGTGGTGGGCACTGACCTTCCATGTTGGAGCATGGGTAAAATGGAAAGTGCATATGTGAGTCTGGGAAGACCGCGCGCCGTGCATTGTTGACACCAAGGAGTTCAGCCCCTGGGATTTACTAGTCCAGGCAACACTTTCTAAAAGCTAAAGTGTGGGGGGCTTGTTTTGTTCACACATTCTGATGTGATGATGAGAGAAGATGTGATGTGTATTATTAGGAAAGAATGGGACCTCTGGGGGAGTGGGGAGAACAGAGAGGTGTCAGACCCCATGTTACCTTACAGTACCTGGACTGTTGATGTGATGCAGGTTACTAATCAATTGGTTTTAAAATAAGGAGTTTATCCTGCTAGGCCCATTACCTGCCATTGCATGATCAGAGAGATGAAAAGCACAGGAAGGACTGAATGGGCCATTACTGACTGCACGTCCGGGAAATGACAAAGTCAGCCCTCCAGCCACAGGGAAACTAATTCTTCAACAACGTGGCTGTGCCTGGAAGCAGAGTCCCCACGCCCACTGCCTGCAGCTTCCAAGTGGCTGGCACTTTGGTTTTGGTTTCATGAAATCCTGAGCAAAGAACCCAGATGAGCCTACCAGGACATGGGTTAATCAGCAGAAGTTGTTATAAGCTGCTAGACTTATGGTGACTTGTAATACGGAATGGAAAATAAATACACCATCTTTTCCCATATTTTAAACTTCAACATGCACTACAATTATTTTTAAGATTTTTACCCAAATCCCAAAGAATCACAAGAGGTTGAGCCACAGCTTGTGATGCTGGGCATTCCATGTAAGTGACAGTTCAAGTCCTGGCTGCTTTGCTTCTGGCCCAGCTCCCTGGGAAGGCAGTGCAAGATGGCCCAAGCACGTGGACCTCTGTCACTCATATAGTAGATATGCAAGACGTTCCTGGATCCTGGCTTCAGCCTGGCCCAGCCCTGGCTGTTGCTGCCCTTTGTATAGTGAACCAGTGGGTAGAGAATCTCTCTTAGAATTAGATCTCTGGTCCATACACAAAACTTTTGTATATGTTGAAGTAAATGTTGATGCTTATTAAATACTTTAAATAAAAGGCGATCCACTTTCCATTTCCATATTGACATTTTTGTCAATTGAAATGTAAGTGTGGGTTTGGTTTTGCGGTGTCTATTCTGTTCCATTGATCACTATGCCTATCCTATGCCATTATCACACTATACTGATTTTGGTAGTTTTATTGTGAGTCTTTAAATCAGATAGTATAAACTATTTAGGGTAGTTATTTTTTTAAAAAATGTTTTGATTATAAACACCTTTTTTATTGCATACAAATTTTAGAATAAGCTTTTCAGTTTCTTCAAAAATGCTTGCTGACATTTTGATTGGGATTGCATTGTATATATGTAATAATTCAGATAGAATTGACATTGTAGCAATATTGAATTTTATAGTTCAGGGATATGGTATATATCTATATTCATTTATTGAAGTCTTAGTTTCTCTGAACATAGTTTTGATGTGTAAATACACAGGCCTTCACACCTTTTGTTTCATATATTCCTGAATTATTCATGCTGATATGAATGCAATATTCAGCAGACTTATTTGTTCTTTGATAGTACCAGGAACATAATTGTTATTTGTATACTGATCATATGTTTGGGAACTGTGCTCAACTCACATATTCCTCCTATTAAATTTTTTATACTACTTAAAATTCCCTATATTGTTGATATTGTCTACAAGTAAAAAGGTAGTTTTATTTCTTTTATTCAAACTGTATGCCATTTGTTTTTGTCTTTTTTTTTTTTTTTTGACAGGCAGAGTGGACAGTGAGAGAGAGAGACAGAGAGAAAGGTCTTCCTTTTTGCCGTTGGTTCACCCTCCAATGGCCGCCGCGGCCGGCGCGCTGCGGCCGGCGCACCACGCTGATCCGATGGCAGGAGCCAGGAGCCAGGTGCTTTTCCTGGTCTCCCATGGGGTGCAGGGCCCAAGCACCTGGGCCATCCTCCACTGCACTCCCTGGCCACAGCAGAGGGCTGGCCTGGAAGAGGGGCAACCGGGACAGAATCCGGCACCCCGACCGGGACTAGAACCTGGTGTGCCGGCGCCGCTAGGCGGAGGATTAGCCTAGTGAGCCGCGGCGCCGGCCTGTCTTCTTTTGTTATCCTGGCTATAACCTGTAATACAACGTTGAGTAGAAGTGTTGCATAGTGGTCCTGGCCATCTTACTTCTGGGGGAAGAAGGGAAGGGAATTTTTTCTTAATTAGCTTAGAGTCTTCATTATAGTGTTTACAAATATGAGTAAGATCCCATCCGTGGCCGGTGCTGCGGCTCACTAGGCTAATCCTCTGCCTGCGGCGCCGGCACACCGGGTTCTAGTCCCGGTCGGGGCGCCGGATTCTGTCCTGGTTGCTCCTCTTCCAGGCCAGCTCTCTGCTGTGGCCTGGGAAGGCAGTGGAGGATGGCCCAAGTGCTTGGGCCCTGCACCCGCATGGGAGACCAGGAGAAGCACCTGGCTCCTGGCTTCGGATCATTGCGGTGCACCGGCTACAACGCGCCAGCCGCAGCAGCCATTGGGGGGTGAACCAATGGTAAAGGAAGACCTTTCTCTCTGTCTCTCTCTCTCTCTCTCACTGTCCATTCTGCCTGTCCAAAAAAAAAAAAAAAAGATCCCATCCGTTATTATTTTATTGATACTTTTTATCATGAACAAATGGTAAATTTTCCATGTTTTTTTCTATATGGGTTGAAATGATCATAAGTCTTTTCTCTTTTTGTCTGCTGATATAAAATATTACATTGATTAATTTTTGAATGTAAAAACAATATTGTATTACTAAACTAAATACTTGGTCATAATGTGTTATCCTGTTTATACATTCTTGTGTTCAATTAAAAATATATATGCAGCAAATTTTTACTTATTGGAGAGTTAGAAAGCCAGAGAATTGAGAGAGTGAGACACACACACACACACACACACACACTCACATCCACACACACACACACATACAGATTTATCCAATCTGCTGTTTCACTACTCAGAGGCCCTCAGTGACGGGGACCAAAGCTGGAAGCCAGTGATTCAATCCCATGCGGGTGGCAGGGACCCAATTACCTGACCTCACTGCCGCATAACAGAGTCTGTATTAGCAGAAAGTTGGAGTCTGGAGTCAGAGCCAGGAATCAACCCCAGGTGCTCTGATAGGAGACACGGGCATCTTATCTACTAGGCTAAACACCTGCTTATAGTTTTGCTATATTTTTGTTAATATTTGCACCTGTCTCCTTGAGAAGTACAGTTTACAGTTTGGTTTTCTTTTAACATAGTAGGCTTTAGTATCATGTTGATGGTGATAAATCATAAGATGATTTTAGAAGTGTTCCTTTGATTTCTATTTATTGTAAATGCTTATGTAGCACTGGAATGATTTTTTCCTTATGTGGTTGACAAAATTTGATTGCAAAGTTTTCTTATAGGGAGGATTTTAATCCAAAACTTCAATTTTTAACACACAGATGTAGGATACTTCAGGCTATTTGTTTCATTCTCAATGAGCTTTGGTAGTTTGAGTGTGTTAAGCAATTTGTCCATTTCATATAAGATGTAAAGCTTATTGGCATAAAGTTGTTCATAACATAGCAATAATGCCCTTTTAATGAATGTAGGATCTATAGTGATGTCTCCTTTTTAATCTGTATTAGTTATAATCTGTGTCTCTTTCTTCACAGTCACTCTTCTTAGAGGTTTATCATTTCCATTAACTTTTTCAAAGAACTAACATTTGGTTTCTTTGATTTCCTCTATTGTCTTTTTATTTTCTGTTCCAGTAATTTAGGCTTCCAACTCTGGTTTCATTCTTCCTTCTTAATAAGGATCTACTCTGCTCTTATTTTTCTAGTTTTCTTGGTGAAACTTAAATATTGATAAGAGATATTTCCTTTTTTCTATGCTAGATTTTAATATTCTAGGTTGCCCTCTAAGTTCAAAATAAATGTGCCTCCCGTAACCGCTATGTTATGTTTTTATTTTCATTTCCAGTCAATTTGAGTAGATGCTAACTGTTGTGAATCTTTTGTTGTTTTTATGCTGGCTTTTTCTGTTATTTTAAATGGAGTTGGATTTTGTTCTTGTACCCAGCTATGTTACTTGGAATCTGTTGGATTCTTTGTTGCTTTCTTTGATACCTTGCTGGAATAAATCCAAGGCGGTTCTTTTCTAGAGCAAATATTCTGCCACTGCAAGGTGATGCTGCTGCAAGGACTCCAGCTGATGCCCCAGTTAAAGTTCATTTGGTGAGGTGGTCAGACTTGTGAGACCATGAAGTATTCTTAACCTTGCATGAGCTCTGCTTTTGCTGCCTTTTTTTTAAAAAAAGATTTATTTATTTATTTGAAAGTCAGAATTACACAGAGAGAGGAGAGGCAGAGAGAGAGAGAGAGAGAGAGGTGTTTTCCATCCGATGGTTCACTCCCCAAATAGCCGCAATGGCCAGAGCTGCGCTGATCTGAAGCCAGGAGCCAGGAGCTTCTTCCAGGTCTCCCATGTGGGTGCAGGACCCAAGGACTTGGGCCATCTTCCACTACTTTCCCGGGCCATAGCAGAGAGCTGGACAGGAAGTGGAGCAGCCGGGTCTTGAACCGGCACCTATATGGGATGCCAGTGTTTCAGGCTAGGGCGTTCACCCACTGCACCACAGCACTGGCCCCTTACTGTCTTTTTTTGATACTTGTTTTCACAGTCCTGGATAATTCACTATCCTGCTTGTACAGATCAAGAGTCAGACAAAAACCAAAGTGACCTACTTATCTGCAGTGCTTTTCCCAACTTCCAGCCATCCTGGGCTCCACTGAGTCAATCTGTGGCTCGACTCACAGAGAGCCCTGCCTGCCCTTGCACTCTGGCCAGGGAACTATCGCTAAGGAGTGAGCTGTGACCATAGTAGGGCTCAGCCGTTTGCTTGCCTTCTCCCTGGAACCAGTATCCTCTGCTGTTTCCTGTCCAAAGCCTGAAGCATTTTGGATGCATTTTGCCTGCTTTTCTGCTCATTTAAGTCAGTCAGGAGGGCACATCTGATCCCTGTTATTCCACTTGAGCCAGAAGCAAATTCCCATTATGTTTTAAAAAGGAGAACTACATGTTAGGTGCTTGAAGCCTGAGGTTTTTGGAAGTTGTAATGGAATAATAATAATTCTCTAATTTATGATAGTCTCATGAAAAGCTGCCTTAATATACTTTTCAGCATTTAAAATTGTTCTGGGTCTCCACACTTTTATGGTTTCCTTGACATCCCTTTGAGAAACAAAGTGCCCACACTTCCAAATATATTCTTCAGATACTTATGCATGTTCATAGACATTTATTTTATATTAATGTGTTTGTACATCATAAAATATACACGTGGAAATATGACAAGCTAGAAATAAAAAGTTTAAATGTTATTGTTGATCTCACTAAAAATTATTCCTTAGTGAGTAATGTGATTGAGTGTACTTTCATTTCAAAATCATTTGTGGAGTCAATTTGTCAATTTTTATGTGAAAAACCTGCTGTAGTTATGATTGAGATAGCGTCAAATCTATTGGCTAATTTTAAGGAAACTGAGACCATAAAAATATTGAATTTTATGGAGCATATGCCTGGGATAGTCCTTTTGTGTTAGTCTTCTTTAATTCTCTCCATAATATTTTGCACTTTAAAAAACTGATGCCTCAGTGTCTTATGTTTTTGCTTCTATCATATATGTAGTTCTTTTTTTTTTTTTAAGAAAATTACACTTTAGGAAGTTAGAAATCATTTCCAGTTACTTGTTACCAGGACCTAGAAATACAATTGATCTTTGTTTGTTGATCTTGTGTTTTGTGAACTTGCTAAATATTCTGCACTTAGTTTAATTGCTTAGTAAACCCCTTAGGAGTCAATCGTGTTGCTTAGGAATGGGGATGACTCTACCTCTTCTTCTCTCAACTTAGTGTTTCATTTATTTCTTTTCTTTGGTTTTGTTGAACTCTGGCATCCAATGATTGGTAAAATCAGTGTGACAGATAAAGGCACATAATCATACCTCTCTCATTATGAGTTATTGTTAAGATTGCACAACATTTTAAAGCTCTTATGTTTGTAACCTGACTACATAACTGACTTAGTTCTCTTTGAATTTAACTTCCTTACTGGAGCACTTTACCTATGAATTGTGCGAAAGATTTATATGATTGTGGTGCTCTCTCTAGTGCCTTTCCCCGATATTTTTGTTTTGTTTTCATTCTGGTTAAAACTTAACAGTTTTTAAGTAAAATGTTGCTTTTATTTACTATTTCCTTTCACATTTGAGTATAATTTCTTTCACATATCTGCCCTTTAGATATCCACAAAACGTCCATCCTGAAACAGAATTAAGCAAAACCTTTGCGCTCATGTTGGAAATTTATGGTGACAGCTTGATTCACATCTATAGTTTTTCTTGTAGGCATGGGAGTCCTTTGCATTAAGTTGGGACAATCTAACAGGTGCTGGCCACTGAAGTATGGGCAGGAGTGAGAGAACCCTCACCCATGCCTGGCCACATCGTATCTCTGATCTTCTGCCTTGATTTCCCTCCCTGGTGCAGCTAGAAGCAAAGGGAATGCAAGATGCTCTATGGTGTGGGAACAACGGTAGCAGCCTGGGCCCAAGGTTAATTTGCAGGGGCAGCTGCTTAGGAGTATCCTGAATGGACCTGCAATGAGTTAGTAAGAAAAGGTCTTCTTTTCTTTCCAGCACAGGAGTTTGCAAGTTGTATGTCACAGTGCACCTAGCTGGACTGACCTTTCTCTATACAGTGGAATAGTGTAGCAAATCTCTCAAGTAGGTAATAGAATTCACTATCTGTTTTGAGGATAGCATTAAAACATAACTGTTTTATGTGAATCTTTAGTGGTACCTGCTGATGAATAACTTGTACAATTTCTGTGCATTATTTCAACAATGCTTGCACTAGTGGGAAGAACGAGTGACTTCTGAAAGCTATTTGCTGTCCCCCCCCTTTTAGCATTGAGACATCCCGAAGTAGACTAGTTATGCTAATGAAGACTTTGTAAGCAGCACTAATATTGAGTATTCATAACTTTAAATATCTTTCAAAAGTTGTAAAGATTTCTTTCCATATTCCAGATACTTGTTTTTAATTGTCTTGCTAATGCTATAATTAGTTTAAGTCTCTGCGCACACTTAGGGCAAGTTTCCTCTGCAATGTCTCATTTGTGCTCTCATAAATTAAATAGTCTTTCTGAAAAATTTGTGTTTCTTGCGGCAGTGGTTTACATATCTGACCATTGGGGATCTCACTTAGCATTGTGGAAAGTGAGCTTGGGGGGGGGGCGGGGGGACAGCTTTGCCATGCTCTTGCTCTTGATTTGGACTTTGAGTGTAAGTGTTGCCCTCAACTCAGGATTTCTGAGGTGGAATGGTGCCCATGTCTTTGTCTTTTTGTCAGGATTAGTCTAGTTAAGAGCAATTCAATTAATCCACAAATGTATTTAACAGAGGAATATTAACTGCAGCGCTCATGGCATTCTGAAAGCAAATCAATGAAGGCTGTGCCGTTACTTCCTCCACTTAATCAGAATACTCATCTTAGGATACCCATGCACTGAATGCTCGTGTTCCCCTAGAATTAAACGTTGGAATTCTGACTCTGAGAGCTCCCTCACGACTTCTTCCACAGCAGGAAGGTGGCCAGCCATGCAGCAGGAAGAGGCTCTCGCCAGTCACTGGATGCAACATGACTGATCTTGGGCGTCCCATGCTCCAGCACTTGAATAACAACCGTTTGTCATCTGAGTTTCCCAGTTTGTGCTGTTTGTTATAGCAGCCGAAAAGGACTGAGACAATCACGACTGTCTACATACAGGCGAGTATTTTACTTTGAGACCCTGCCTCCATAAACTTAAACAAAAGCCCTAATTGCAATTGAATGGCTGACATCAGGGGAAATTCGCTCAAGACTTTTTCCTGCTGCTGTCTCATTTGTTCCTCCTAGCGCTCTGGAAGTGCCAGCCCTCCATCTTCACACAGGAAATGGAAGCCACCCCACAGGAAGCGCCTAAAGCCTCTGTCTTCCCTCCTGCCAACCACATGCACCCTCCTTCCTGTCTTGGGAGAAGAAGTGTTCACTTCCTGACAAGAAGAATCATCTTGATGTTTCTAAAAAGCACTTAAATTCTCTTATTTTTTTTTTGAACCTTACTTTCAAGTGTTCTTTTGAATGATGTCCTTGAAACTTTGTAAATCAGTTTTCTTATTTTTTTCATTTCTATTGTTTTTGAGCATCTGCCTACCTCCAGCCGCATTGTGTTCTGTAAGGTGATATCATGTCCTGTACTAAAGATATATCATGCTAAACAATAAAAAGTCCCAACTCGAGCTCTAGTGATCATGACATCATTTGACATGTCAGTGTTTGGTTTGAACTTGTAGATAATTAGTTTCCTCCAATTTTCTGGCTGCTCATCATCCTGCTGCTTAAGCTCCAGCAGCAGCTCAGCCTCAGGATCCCTTAGCCTCACTTTCCCTTCCACATTACCCAGTGAATTTACAATGAATCAAAACAGCGTTATTTGTCCTCTATTTTAGCGTAGCCATACACAAGGTTCAGCTACAATGGAGAGTTAAACCAAGAGATTCTTCAATAAAATATTGATTTTTTGCAGGGCCTACACGATGACATTATTTTTTTAGGTTGAGCCAAATACATTTTTTCTCTTCTTCTTCATTCATCCCTAGTAAAATCAATTTCTGATTGAGGTCAACTTTTCAGTTTGGCAAATCTAACTATCTCTTATTAAAAGTCTGATTGCATCCACGTGACTACTGATGCTGTTTCTGCTTCTTTCCCCCAACTATATGGTGTGTGGAAAATGTGCATCAATTGACTCTGTGTCAATAAAACTTCACAACTGATGTGTCTTTTGTATTCCTCTGAAGCAGGCCATTCAACTCAGACCCGTGGTCCTAGGAAACAATGTGTGACGAATGCTGATTTTAGAAAGCATTGTTCACAAGCATTTTTGTGGATGGTTTAGGGGAGAAGGCTGAATCAATGGTTAAGTGACAGGATTGCTTCATCATTGCATGGGCATTAACTGGTTGGTTTTCTCCACGTGACCACAGATAACGCATTTAAGAAACTGACTGTTGAGGTTGGGAAGTCTGAGTATTCATAAGTTTAGGGATTGTTTTGGGACTAGCAGGTACTTGAGAGATTAGAGACTTGTAGACCTCACTAGAAAGAGAGTGATTCAATAAGTGTCTACTTGCGGGCATCCATTGGCTCCTCATTAAAGAGTTTCTCAGTGATTGGACTGTGCTGCTGTCAGCTAATTGGGGAATTCTGTAATTTCAAACTCAATCAGAGAACTTTAAACTTTTCTCCTTTTAGTGGTCAGAGAGCTATGTGTTTAAACAAAACCTGAGCCAGGGTAGTAAAAGTGTTTTACATTGATTAAAACCTACAATTGTTCTTGTTCTTGATTTCAAGTTTTTCAAAGTTTATTTCACCTAACAGCCTTTCAAATAAAATTTAAAAAATAAGAATCAAAAAAGTGTATTTCAAAGTCTCTTGTTTGAATTGTTGATGTCTATCATATGTATATGAAAAGTTATTTTTGTTGATGTCTATCATATGTATATGAAAAGCTATTTTTGTAGTTGTGTGTGTATTAATCAATATAACCAGGTAATAGTAAATCAAGTTACTCCTTATTTAGATAAAAAATTAGTTCATTTTGGTGTTTGCTTTTTACTAGCAAAGCTTTGAACAATGGACAATCATAAAACAGAGGGTAAATGGCTTATAAAAGCCCTTTATGATGCCAGGAACAACAGCACACAGTTAAAGTACTCCCATTCTCCATTTTGGGCTTTGCATAAGGTCTCCTACATCTTTGCTTTAAAAATAATACCAGCTCTAGTAGTAAAATTGCGAGTTTTGTACAAACAGATACATTTTGAAATGCTTTGGGGGTTATCCTGTTAACAATTGCTAAGTTGTTCTGCGTGTGAACCACTGCAAGGAAATGTAAGCTACATGGTCTCCATGCGGTGAATCTTACCCCAGCTGGCTCTGGTGAGGCTGCCAGCACTCCCTTGTTGCAACAGGACTGTGGGGCCTATTTCAATGTAGACGGTAGGCCAGACTTGGCCAGTGCTCACCCTCTCCAGGCCATCTCTGTTTCTTGGGCCATCTTTGGGGCAGAATGGTTTGGATGTAGTATTCCCTGTGACTTTTCCCTCCTTGGCGCACAGATCTCTGGCCTGTGTTAGTTCACCAGCTAAGTGTAGTGGCTGTATTTACATTTACGGAAAACAAGCTGTAAAATAATCCACGTGTTTACCTCTGTGATGGTCCTACATTTATTTTGCTTCTCACCACCACATGGGGAGAAGTATGATGGCCATATCAGGGGACAATTTGTTCTTCTGGAGAAATGGGTATTTCCAAGAAACAAAATGCACCCTACACTGGTTGCTTGGTGCCTCCCCATATCTCTAATATTTATACTGCCTCGGGACTCCAGTCTTCTCTCATAGTCATTTGACTTAATCATATGATTTAATTCCCAACCATATCTTCTGAAGATATTTTCTACCTCCCTAGGGAGAAGAGCCAGTGATCGCAATGGCCAATTGATTCGCCCTCCAACCAGCTATGGAGGTGCAGAGTGCTGGGCCGATGAGCAGGGCACACTCTCCGGTGCCCTCGTTTCTCTGGGTGAGATTGGGTGATTGTTTCTCTCTGATGACTTCTGGTGGATCCCATCAGCTAAGCCTCATGTCTCTCAGCTCAAGCTGAGGAGCTTCAGAAACCAAGACACATTCCTATCTTTTCTTTCTCCTTTTCATCATGTTCCAGTGTCAACTGCTTCAGTTCAAGCTCCATAAGAACAATTTTCGGAAAAGCTACCCTTGTGGAATGGACTCCTGGCCCAGTCTTGTCTCCTCCTCACCATTGAGGCTTGTGGCTGGGCACGTGGCTGCCTTGTGGAACAGAAGGGTTCTGTGCCTTTCCAAGTCTGACTTGTGATATCCACAGTTGACTTTCCCTTCCTGAGGACTGAGACAAAAGAAATTCCTGCCTTTGGACTCAATCATGTAGATAGCAGTGGAGAGTTCAGATGGAGGAACTCTGGTCTCCAAAGGCTCTCGAAGAAGGACCCATTTACTGGCCTGGACAGCTTACTTTGGATTTGAAAGATGTAACTGCTTACCCATAATGAGCCACTAGATTGCTGTTGAATCTCTTTATTCCAGCAAGGAGGCTTTCCTGAGCTAATATAGCTTAGCATGCTTGATAGTGTTCTAGGACCAAGCCAACTGCCCAGTTGGAGCTCTCCTGAGTGAGGCAGGCACACAGAGAGCTGAAATGCTTCCTCTGTTAGATAGATGGAGGCAACACTGCAAGGAAGGCAGATGACATTTTCAGGGGAAGGGTCTGAGTTTAGAGGGTCAAGGAAGACCTCACCGGAAAAGGGACTTTTGAACAAACATCTCAGAAAGAGCAGAGAGTGAGGCATATGGAAGAAAACTGGAAAGAGAAGATGGAGACTGTGTCAAGGCCCAGCTTCAAGAGCAAGGCTGGGTTGATTGAGGAACTGTGACTGGGCCTTCATGCCTGGAGCGTGGTGGTATCAGTTATTGATCTCTACAAAACAAACCACCATAAGCCACAGTCAGTACTGATGTTCCATTCTGGGCTCAGCTCAGCCGAGAAGTCCTGTGAATCTCAGGTGCATGTAGGGCTTGAGACAACTCTGCTGGCTAATGGCTGGTCTCTCTCCAGATGGTCTCTCATCTCTCAGGAAGCCAGTCCAGCTTCTTTACCAGGAAGCACTGGTGGCAGAGGGGCCCGAGCGGAAGCTGCCAGCCCCTTGAAGATGTACCTCCAAAGACTCGCATACTCTCTCATGAGGCCCACCCAGACCCATGAGGTGGTGAAGCCACACTGCTTGTTGGGAGGAGTGGCCACCTGGGGGCATGGACAGAACCACTGTATCTGTCTTCTTGGATGCTCTGTTGCAAAAATAAATGAAGACTGCAAGCTGAGAAGAACCAGGGCCCCATCACATGGTCATGGGGGTCTTTGTGAGACAATGTCAAGCAAGACACCCTTTTCCAGACTTTGGCCAATTCTATTAAAAAACTGATGAAAATAGATTGAGTCAATATCATGGATGGCAGTTCCCCATTATCCACAGTTTCACTCTCTGTTTTCTGAAATATTGCTACAGTACAGCAAGAAGTCAATGTATTTTTTAAAAGATTTACTTTTTATGAAGCATATGTTACAGAGAGAGGGAGAGACAGAGAAAAAGGTCTTCCATTTGCTGGTTCACTCTCCAAATGGCTGCAATGGCCAGAGCTAGGCCAATCCGAAGCCAGGAGCCAGGGTCTCCCATGTGGGTGCAGGGCCCAAAAAATTGGACCATCTTCCACTGCCTTCCCAGGCCATTAGCAGGGAGCTGAATTGGAAGCGGAGTAGTTGGAACAGAAACCAGCGCCTACATGGGATGCTGGCGCCGCAGGCAGAGGCTTAGCAATAGCCCCAGACTCAAGGTATTGAGAGAGAGACAGAGAGACAGAGAGACAGAGAGAGAGAGAGAGAAACACTACATTCGTGAAATTTTTAGTACAGTATATCATTATAAATTTTCTATTTTATTAGTTGTTCTCATTCTCCTATTGTGCCTAATTTACACACTAAACCTTATTATAGGCATATATATATACATATATGTATGGGAAAACAAGCACATATGGAGTGTGGTACCATCCACAGTATCATGTATCCACTGGAGGTCTTGGAATGTATACTCTGTGGATGAAGGGTTATCTATAGAAGGGTACATCTAGCCAGTGGCCAGGAAGAATGCAAGTACTGGTAAACCTATCACCCACACACCCACATTTGGACTTACTCTGCAGGCACTGGGCCAGACCGTCTATCCATCATGCCCCTCACTTCTGAGTAGCATGGCAGCCTGAGGACACGAATGTCCAGGGATGTCAGGGGACTCCTCCAGGCTGGCACAGGTGACATGGCTGAGGATTCTACCCACAGCATCTGCCTGGAGTCTGAACCCTCCTGCACAACGCTCTGTGGCTGAGACTGTGACAGGGTCTAGAGCAAGCAGAAGGCATGAAGTCAGGGGCATCACCCTGGGGACAGGCTCCCTAGGCAGAAAAGAATCCTAAAAATAACCCGGAGGGAGGTTCCAGAGGAAGAGCCTGGGGGCGTCCCCCAGCGCCTGCACTAATAAGGACTGTCTTGGTCTCAGGAAGTACTTTGTTTCACAAACAGCTGGTGCTTTTCCAGCAAGAATTGGCGCTGCTGGCCTTTCTCCTGGCGCTGAAAAAGCTCTGGGGCCTGCGGGTGGGAGGGAGGCCTCCGGAACTGGGGGCAAGGCTCCTCCTTGCCTCCTGGTGCCCAGATATTTCTGCCTGGGGGTGAAGGGGACAAGAACACCAGCAGGAACGGGGGCGGGTAGCCCCTCTCCCTTTCCTTAAGTTGGACTTATTGGTGTTGAGCAAGCGTCTGAAAACACAGCTGAGGTAATTGGACAAGTAGGTTAAGGATAAAGATTTGTTCTAGGGGCCGGCGCTGCAGCTCACTAGGCTAATCCTCCGCCTTGCGGCACCGGCACACCGGGTTCTAGTCCTGGTCGGGGCGCCAGATTCTGTCCCGGTTGCCCCTCTTCCAGGCCAGCTCTCTGCTGTGGCCAGGGAGTGCAGTGGAGGATGGCCCAAGTCCTTGGGTCCTGCACCCCATGGGAGACCAGGATAAGTACCTGTCTCCTGCCATTGGATCAGCGCGGTGCGCGGGCTGCAGCTTGTCGGCTGCGGCGGCCATTGGAGGGTGAACCAACTGCAAAGGAAGACCTTTCTCTCTCTCTCTCTCTCTCTCACTGTCCACTCTGCCTGTCAAAAAAAAAAAAAAAAAAAGATTTGTTCTAGGAAGAAAGCTTGAGCTCCCCTAATTGGAATTTGCAAGCATCTTAATCTTGTTTTAAGAGATTAAAACAGATTTTTGTTTTAACAGGTGAAAACTCGAAAGGTGGCAATGAAGGTCTGTGGTTTGGTTTTAACATTCGGTGAGTATTACTGTTCTGTGTGCTAGGCGCTGCTCCCTGTTCATGAGAACCCCATCGAGTAGGGACTGAGTCGGTTCAGCATTTGAGAACGCTGGAGCGTGGATGGGCTAAGAAAGTTGCTCAGCTAGAACAGGAAGGAGAGCAGCTACTGAGGGGCTGGTGCGTAAGCTGGATGTGTAACAGGTGTGAACACATGGATGCTTGCATTTTGCACATGTATGCATGCATGCACATGTGTGTGGTGATTTTGGCAGGCATGCCTTCTCCCACGACACCCCTATTGAAATTTTCCTAGCTTCCCCTTCATGTGTGTGTTGGGGGTCATTTGTCCTTGGACGTCAGAGTTTTATTTATCACTTGCCATTTCTTATCGGCCGCAGTGCCTGGAAGGCTATTTCTCTGGGAAGATGGATGTGGATAGAGCTTTTTGGGTAAAGAGCCTGTTCTGTTTCCACTCCCCCCACCACTGAGTGCTCACAGCAGACATGGATATGCTGTCATTTGAGCCCTAGGTCCTGCTTGGAGTCTGGTTTGCAGACTTGGCCCAAGTGCAGATTTATATGCATTGCATAGCCAACTTCGCTCTGCAGAGGGAAGTCTGAGGGGAACCACAGAACCTACATGACTGAAAAATAGCCGTGCAGGTAAGCGCACTTGCATGCTCTGTGTGTAATATCACATTATATATTACATTCTAGATTTGACCTTCCCTGGTAGGAAGGAATCACCTTTTAAAAAACAGATCAGAAAAGCATCTGTATTTACAGCAGAACTACATCAAGTCAGCCTTTACCAGGTCGTGTCATTGTAGCTTGGCCACAGTTTAAATTTGCAAGGTGCTTCAAGAATTATTCACCTAAAGTTCATAATATAAACAGCATTGGGGCTTACATAAAGAACTTTTTTAAAATTTATTTATTTATTTATTTGAAAGTCAGAGTTACACAGAGAGAGAAGGAGAGGCTGAGAGAGAGAGAGGTCCTCATTCTGCTGGTTCACTCCCCAGTTGGCCGCAATGGTCGGAGCTGTGCCAATCTGAAGCCAGGAGCCAGGAGCCAGGAACCTCTGCCTGGTCCCCTACTTGGGTGCAGCCAAGGACTCGGGCCATTCTCCACTGTTTTCCCAGGAGCTGCTCCACTTCTGATCCAGCTCTCTGCTGTGGCCTGGGAAAGCAGTAGAAGATGGCCCATGTTCTTGGGCCTCTGTACATGCGTAGGAGGTCTGGAAGAAGCTCCTGGTTCCTGGCTTTGGATTGGCACAGAGGCAGCTGTTGCAGCCAATTGGGGAGTGAACCAGCACATGAAAGACCTCTTTCTTTCTCTCTCTCTGCCTCTCCTTCTCTCTCTGTGTAACTGACTTTCAAGTAAATAAATAAATCTTTTTTTTTTTTAAGAAAAAAAATAGTTACACACAGAGAGAAGGAGAGGCAGAGTGAGAGAAAGAGAAAGGTCTTCCATCTGCTGGTTCACTTCCCCATTGGCCACAATAGCCAGAGTTGAGCAGATCTGAAGCCAGGAGCCAGGAACTTCTTCTGGGTCTCCCACGTGGGTGCAGGATCTCAAGCACTTGGGCCATCTTCCACTGCTTTCCCAGGCCATAGCAGAGAGCTGGATTGGAAGTGGAGCACTCGAATTGCCACCCATATGGGCTGCCAGCACTGCAGGCAGTGGCTTTACCTGCTAAGCCCCTACATAAGGAATTTTAAAGGCATCATTTCTGTGTTCTTTGGTATATGTGAGGGTATTTCAAAAAGTTTGTGGGAAATGGAATTAGAATATATATTGATTTTAGTGCAAAACAAATTGAAATCCATGCATAGTTTTTCATAATATGTTTTGTGAATGAATTTTTGGATGCACCCTCATATCTTATATCCAAATCTTGTCATTAATTATGGTATAGAATTGGTTACTCATTAACTTCTTGTCAATTTTTATCAGTTCAAATTATGAGTTGTGCAGTCACTGTAAATAACCAACACTACAGTTGCTTAAAAGTTACTATAATTCAGCATCGGCGCCGTGGCTCACTAGGCTAATCCTCCGCCTTGCGGCACCGGCACACCGGGCACACCGGGTTCTAGTCCCGGTCGGGGCGCCGGATTCTATCCCAGTTGCCCCTCTTCCAGGCCAGCTCTCTGCTGTGGCCAGGGAGTGCAGTGGAGGATGGCCCAAGTACTTGGGTCCTGCACCCCATGGGAGACTAGGATAAGTACCTGGCTCCTGCCATCGGATCAGCGCTGTGCGCCAGCCGCAGCGCGCCGGCCGCGGCGGCCATTGGAGGGTGAACCAATGGCAAAGAAGACCTTTCTCTCTGTCTCTCTCTCTCACTGTCCACTCTGACTGTCAAAAAAAAAGTTACTATAATTCAGAATGTTTTTATTTAGATCTTATCCCTTGATGCTCTATGTTGGCATTAAGTGTGATCCATATATTTACTTTGGGACACTTGTCAGACTGTTATTTTGTTCCTCATCTTTCAAAAATTTTAAAAACAATAGAAATGTGTTTTTTTAAATTTTAAAAATAAAAATATTAAAATAATATTTGTATATGTTTATTATCTCTCAACAAATTACTTATTTTCTATACTGTTAGTGCTAATTCTTATTTAAACGTTTGTTTTCATGGAAAAAGGGATGATCTTTCTGGAATGCTTTTAATTGCCAATTACATTTCCTTTACAGTATTTTCTTTATAGTTCTAGGGCTATTAAAGTTGTGTTTCATGGTGGTAGTGGAGGACTACTGTGTGCTTTTCAAGGAATTTGTCCATTTTACCTGAGTTGTTAAATTTGTGTATGTAGAGTTGTTCCTTTTGCTCCTGTATCATTTTAGTACCTGCAGGGTCTTTAGTAATATCTATCACCTGATTCATCCCTGAATTTGCACTTGCATTTTTTCCCTCTATAAATCTTGCTCAAGGTTTGTCAATTATGTTGATCTCTTCAAAGAAAAACTTTTTGTTTCATTGATTTTCTCAATTGTCATTTTTTGGTTTTCAATTTCGTTTATTCCTATTCTTTTCCTTGCTTCTGTTTTCTGTGTGTTTGTTTCTAAAGAGTCTTGAGATGGGAGCTCAGACTATTATCTGAAACTTTCCCTCTTTTCTAATGTAAGCATTTATTGCTATACATTGCCCTCCCAACACTGCTTTAACTGCACCTCACAAACTTGGATGTGTTATATTTTCATTTACTTTAGTTTGATGAAGTTTTCACTTTTTAGGAGTTTTTTTGTTTTTCTTTTTGACTCATGGAATATTTAAAAGTGTTTTAATCAAGTATTTAAAGATACATTTCTTTTATTAATACGACTTCAGTACCATTGGGAATGGCAAACACATCCCGTATGATGCCAGTTCTTTTAAATTTCTTGTGTTTTGATTCCTGACCAGGATATGGTCTCCCTCGATATAGGTGGTCAGATCTTGTTGGTTGATGGTGCTAAATTCTATCTTCTTCCTGGTTTTCTGTCTAGTTGTTCGATCAAGTGTTGACATCTTCAGCCCCAACTGTGAATTTTCTGTCTCTTCTTTCAGTTTTATCAGATTGTGCTTCACGTATCAGACACCTTCATGTTAGGTACAAAGACATTTAGAATTACTCACTTCTTGATAGTGCGTCCACTCTGTTGTTTTGTGACATTCTTCTGTGTCACTGGTAATTTTCTTTGCTCTCAGATCTACTTTAGGGGCCAGTGCTGCAGCGTGGAAGGTTAAGCCTCCAACTGCAGTGCCGGCATTCCATATGAGTACTGGTTCAAGTCCTGGCAGCTCTACTTTCAATCCAGCTTCCTGCTAACGTACCTGGAAAGCAGCAGAAGATGGCCCAGTATTTGGGGCCCTGCACCCACATGGGAGACCTGGGAGAAGCTCTTGGCTCCTGGTTTCAGCCTGGTCTAGTTCTGACCAATGCAGCCATTTGAGGAGTGAACCAGAGGATGGAAGATCTCTCTCTCTCTCTTTCTCACTGTATTTCTACTTTTCAAATAAATAAATAAATACTTTTTAAAAATATATAGTTATCAGATACAACTTCAGCTATTCTTCCTTTATTTTGATTATGTTTGCATGTTATATCATTTTCCATCTTATTCTTTTTATTTATGTCACTGTGTTTGAATTTAGTTTCTTGTAGCAATATATAATTGAGTCATGTTTTTATAATTATTCCTCTAGTCTCTCTTTCTTGTTTTAAAATGATTTATGTATTTGACAGACAGAGTGAAAGAGAGAGAGAGAGAGAGAGAGAGAGAGAGAGAAATCTCCCATCCATTGGTTCATTCAACAGCCAGGTCTGGGCCAGACTGAAGCCAGGAGCTAGGAGCTCCATCCTCTCTCCCACATGGTGGCAAGGTCCCAAGTACTTGGGCCATCACCTGTTGCCTTCCTAGTTGCATTAACAGGGAGTTGGATCAGAAGTGGAGTGAGCAAGACTCAAATCAGCACTCTGACATGGGATGCCCATGTCACAAGTGATGGCTTAATCCACTGTGCCACAATACCAGCCCCTCTGCCAATCTGCTTTAATTCACACATTTAGACCATTTCAACTGAGTGCAATTATTGAATTGCTAAGACTTAAGTCTGCCATTTCAATTTTCGTTCTGTTATTCTGTTTTTATCTTTCTTTGCTCCTGAATCCCATAGGTTAAGTGAACAGTTAAACCCAACAATGGATGCTGAGTTTCTTCTTTGCTCAGGGCTTGGATGTATGTGACACAGGACACGGAAGCTGCATTGGTCAGTTAGGGTGGCTCTAACACAGTCCCACGGACTGAGAGCTCAAACAACAGGAATTATCTTCTCACAGTCTGGAGGCTGAAAAGTCCAAGGTCAAGCTACCAGTGTGGTGGGTTTCTGTGAAGTCTGTGTCTTCGGCTTCCAGATGGCTGTCTTCTCCATATATCTGCATGTGGTCTTTCCTCTGTGCACGTCTGTGTCCTGATTTCTTCTAAGGACACCAGGCATATTGAATCAGGGCCTACCATAAATACCTCAGTTTTACCTTAACTACCACTTTAAAGACTCTGTCTCCAGATAGATCAGCATTCCCAGGTTAGGGATTCAACATATGAAATAATTTTTTTTAATTTATTTGAAAGGGTGAGAGGAAAGGGAGGGGGAAGAGAGAGAGAGAGAGAGAAAGAGAGACAGACAGAAACACTCTAACCCACTGGTTCACTCACCAAATGCCCCCAAGACTGGGGCTGGGCCAGATAAAAACTAGAATCAGGAACTCAAACTAGGTCTCCCACATGGGTGACAGGAGCCCAACTAACTGAACCATCATCTGCTGCTTCCTGAGGTGCACATTAGCAGGAAGCTGGAATCGGAATTAGAACAAGGACTGAAACTCAAGCACTCTGATTGGGATGTGGGAGACATAAAAGGCATCTTAACCACTATGCCCAATGCCCACACTCAACAGAGGGATTCTTAAGGAACACATTCAGCCCATAACAGAAGCATAAGGCTATCACTGCCCTTGGTGAGCTCAGGGTGGTGCCAGTGGGTGAGAAAAGCCACAGCAGGGGGCACAGCAGCAGGACTCATGTATCTACTGCTTCTGGATTCAAAGAGGGGCAACCAGGCCTGGGCTGCACACACGGGGTTTGCTAATAGAAGTAGCTATGATGCTGGTGTTCAGAGAGGTTAGGCCAGATTTTAAAAGGGGTGGCCTCTAAGCTAGGGGAGGACTCCCAACTCTTGCTTTGCACACCCTCTTGCTCTAACCAAGTAAGATATTCTTAGGTTGCACCAAAGGGTGCTGAGAACTTGCCAGGATGTATCATCTAGTGTAGGCAGACAGCTCCAAGCTTCCAGCAGCCCAGGGTTGTCCAGTGTCTGCTCACAGCATGTATGTCATAATACTTAAAGTTATTCATGGGGTTTTTCTGCCTTTTTAAAGGGAGATTTATTTATTCATTTGAAAGAGATACCGAGAGAGAGAGAGAGATATTTTCCATCTGCTGGTTCACTCCCCAGTTGTCCACAACAGCCACGGCTGGGCCAGGCTGAAGTCAGGAGCCAGAAGCTTCATCTGGATCTTCCATGTGGGTGTAGGGGCCCAAACACTTGGCTCATCTTCCACTGCTTTTCCCAGGCCATTAGCAGGGAGCTGGATCAAAAATGGAGCAGCTGGGACCTGAACTGACGCCCTTATGGGAAGTGTCTTAACCTTCTGTGCCACAATGCCAGCCGCTGATTCTTATATTTTGATGAAATAGGAAACAAATGATATGTTGCAATAGATCATTTTAAGAATTTTTGTGTGCTAAGGATATGTTTCAGTTTTTTGTGTGTTTGTTTGCTTTTCCTACTTAGTACAACATATGCAGTTAGATTTAGCAACTGGATTTTCTTGGAATTCAAAAATGCATGCAAACCAAAGCTCCAAGCATAAAATGCTTTTGTTTTCTTTTTTTTCCCCTTGCTTTTTTGCCTTTCACCTCAAACACAGACACATTTTCTATTGGATTCAAAAAGTCAAGTCCCTAAGCAGCACTTGGTAGGGAAAAAATAGCAGTCCCAAAGCCTGCTTCCAAACATGTTTAGCCAACGCTTTCTCATTTTAATCTTTCATGTTGATTTATTAAGTATTCAAAGTCCGTCCCAGGACCCATCCCAGCACCCCCGGCCTGGGGAGATAAATACCCTCCCCGATGCTCGGCCGCATGTGGCAGTCTATTCACGGTGAGTTTTTACTGCACCCCTAAGGAAATAAGAGCACTGTGTATTCTAGGGAAAAAAAACACTCCTTTCACACATCCCTTCTCCCAGGCTGTGTGCGCGCTCCGCGCGCTCCTCGGTGGCAGCCAACACAGTGGCCTTCTTTGGAGCCGCCCCTCCTGTCTCCAGCAGCAGACTCAGTGTCTGTGCAGGGAATTCCTGTTCCTGGCCCAAACCCACAGGCCCTCGCTCGCGAAGGCCACAGCACACACTCTCTTTTTCTTCCTTGGATAAGGATCAGTGCTCTGCAGACTCTTCCATGGAACTCAGAAAGAAAAAAATAATAATGCTAATAATAAGAGAAGCTTTCATTCCCATCTTTCACTGGAAACTTCGACTTGGTCTCTGTAAAGCAGACTTTCCCCTGGACCTTTCTCCCAGAGCAGCAGACACAGATAAAAAACACGTACCTGCCAGCCTCTCATTTCTTGAGTCAGAGCTGGCTGTGGAATCTGTAATTCATCCTCCTGTCGACAGCCCAGGGAGGGCTGCTCCCCCCAGCTTCACACCTTCCTCTCTCCCCAGGTCTTCAGTGAGTGCCCAGGGAGTTACCCTGCTTTCCAGCTGAGCCAGGCACTGCTGCAAAGGACTTCTGCCCTTGGGATCACCATCAGTCCACCCAGGAGGCTGGGGATGGTTTCTAGCACGGTGCGTTGGTGACACAGCAGTGGGCCCTGCTGCAGCCCCCGGGACAGTGGCAGTGACTCCACGCAGGCTGGGTGGTGAGGAGCAAGCCCAGGCCTCCGGAGGCAGCGTTTCTGCTTCTGGTTTTGCTGTTAACTATCTGAATGACAAAGGAGTCAGGTGAGACCCGTGGGCCCCACACCTTCCCTGGTTCATTATAGGCGCCTGGGGGACCTTCTGAAACACAGAGACTCCCAAGCATTGCCCTGGGAGAGTCTGACTCTAAATGAATTTGGGAAGTACCCCAGGGGAAGTGTATTTCTGAACAGCTCCAGATGTGATTCTGACTTCAGCAGTTTGGGAACCATTGGCTTTTATGAATTCTAGTGCTCTGTGTGGCCCAGAGAACTACTTGCCTGGGAAGGAACGATCTAGAAGAGGAATCCCTCCATGTTCAGCCAGTCCCTGCTATGTCTCTCTATTTTTGGTGGAGTCATGGAGCATAAAACCCTGATGCCCACAGAGCCCACATTACAAGGGATCCCTTGCATTCTCTTGAGGGAGGCACTGGGGGCAATTGTGGGGTGGAGGAGACTCTTCTCCAAAATGCACTTGTGCTTCCCTTGGAACAAGAGAGCTGGGGACAGAACCCTGGGGAGACTTCCTCCTGGGGACCTCACATCTGTATCTGTGTCGATTCTTAAAGTTCCAAAATGTCCCTCGGCAAAGCTCAACACCTTGAAAACCAAACCCTTCTTGTCACATTGAACTCTTTCCCTAATCTTGGCCACACACACCCACTCCCTGGGGGAAACGTTTGAGTCAAATATGCTGGAACATTTCTCTACCCACAGGTCATGGGCAAGCCTGTGTGTGTCTGGGGAGGGGAGCTTCATGTCAGTGAAATGACTGTTCCCTTTGAATAACCATACACGCTGCTTACGGTCAATGGTGTAGTGAAAAAATAACACACTTTTATACCAGCCTCGACAGAAATGAAAGTGGGAACCAGGGCGGTAGGCACACAGCGAGGCGCATTAACTTTGATGGTCAGCAGTATGCATTGCTCAGTTGGGTGGATGACAGAAATTGAGGGTCGCTTCATTGCAGAGTTAACTTATTTATTCCACTTATTAACTATCTACATAGATTGAACATTCCTAAACAGAAAATTCAGAATCCGAAAATCTGAAATGCTCCAAATACTGAAACATTTTGAGCATTGACATGGCACCACCAGTGGAAAATTCCAAATGAGTCCTCTCCTGGTTCAGTGTACACAAGCTTTGTTTCATATGCAAAATTGTTAACAAGTACTATGTAAAATTACCTTGGGCTATGTGTATAAGGTGTATATGAGACATAAATGAATTTCATGTTTATACTTGAATACCATCTCCAAGATATCTTATTACACATATGCAAATATTCCAAAATCTGAAAAAGTTCTAGAACAGAAACATTTCTGGTGACAAACATGTAGGAAAAGGGATACTTTTTATTTATTTATTTATTTTTATTTGACAGCTAGAGTTAGACAGTGAGAGAGAGACAGAGAGAAAGGTCTTCCCTCTGCTAGTTCACCCCCCAAATGGCCGCCATGGCTGGAGCTATGCCGATCTGAAGCCAGGAGTCAGGTACTTCTTCCTGGTCTCCCATGTAGGTGCAGGTGCCCAAGCTCTGGGGCCATCCTCCACCACCCTCCCAGGCCACAACAGAGCTGGACTGGAAGAGGAGCAACCGGGACCAGAACCCGGCACCCATATGGGTTGCTGGTGCCCTAGGGGGAGGATTAACCAAGTGAGCCATGGCGCGGGCCCCAAAAGGGAATTTGCTTAAGATAGTTGGACTGAATTATCACTTAATTGATTAAATTAGCATTTGTTTGTGGTAGCTTGGTTGAATTATTAACTTGCGCTGGCCGCAGCGCACTGGCCATTGGAGGGTGAACCAACGGCAAAGGAAGGCCTTTCTCTCTGTCTCTCTCTTTCTCACTGTCCACTCTGCCTGTCAAAAAAAAAAAAGTAAAATTATTGGTTTTTATTTATTTGAAAGAGAGGTAGGGAGGGAAGGAAGAGGAGGGAATGGGAGAGAGAGAGAGAGAGAGATCTTCCATCCAGTGGTTCATTCTACAGATGTCTGCAACAGCCAAAGGTGTTCTAGGCCAAAGCCAGGAGCATGGAACTCAATCTAGATCTTCCACACGGGTGGCAGGGATGAAGCTACTTACCCATCATTGCTGCCTCCAAGGGTGAACATTAGCAGGAAGCTAGAGTCATGAGCAGAGCTGGGATTCCAACCCAGGCACTGTGATTATGGAGTGTGAAAGCCCCAGCTGATGTCTGAACTCCTGCAACAGATTTCTTTTCCTTTAAACGTATTTATTTAATGCCTTTCTGCTTCAATCAGAAAACTGGGAATTCACTTTAAGACTGGGAAAATATGAAATCACTACTTCTCAAAAATGCCATGATCTTTGCTTAAAACTAACAAACCCAACCAATCAATCAAAAAGCTAAACCAGCTAAGGGATGAAAAGAAGAGAACAGGGCAAGATCAGGGAGCTCTGCAGGGGGAAAGGAAGCTCTGTGCAGATCTGGTGTGGCCACAGGTGTTAAGGTGACTGCTTGGGGACCAGTTAGGTGTGCTTTTCCTATCTCCTCACTACGTGCAACTAGACACAGTGGGCGCCGTGCATCCTGTAAGCACAAGAACAATCACAAAAGTGGAGAGGACAGAGCAGCCTGGCTTGGGACTTCAGGGCCTGTGGAGGCTGTGGGGAGTTCCCTGGAGCTGTGATCTGGGTGTTTGTGTACTCCCAAATTCATATGTGGAAACTTAACCTGTGGAGGTGATGGGGTGAGGAAGTGGGGCCTCTAGGAGGTGACTCCTGTCCTCTCTTGCCCTCTCCTCCACAGGAGGACGCAGAGGAGACCGTCATCTATGAACTAAGAATGGGCCCTCAGCAGGCATAGCATCTATTAGCACCTGCATCTTGGACTCGCCAGCCCCCAGAACAGTGAGAAATGAAGTCTGGGTTGTTTATAAATTGTTGATATGCTTGTGACATTTTGTGATAGCATCCCAAATGGACAAAAACAGCAATTGGTACAGGAAGTAGGGATGCAACTAAAATAAACACCCCAGATGAGCAAGCAGTTTTGGATCTGGGCAATGGGTGGAGGTCAAACACTTGAAGTTTGTGCCAGAAAAATCCCACTGTAGACTCCTCAGACATGTAATGATAATGACAAGTGAAATGAACAGTTCTCCATGTATACACTTGACAGCTTAGATGGAATAGACCTAATCCTCAAACATAAATCCCTACTATTCACCACCATAAGAAACACATCATATGAATAGCCCTATAACTACTAAGGAAATTCAGTTTGTAATTAAGAACCTCTCCCCAAAGAACTTTCCAATGCAGATGGCTCCCATGGTAAGTGTTACCATACCTGCAAAGAAGAATGAACACAAACTGAGATCCACCTAGTCCAGAGAACAGAAGGGGAAAGAGCATTTCTAGTCATTGTACTGAAATCAAAGCCAGAGGAAACAGTACAACAGAAGAAACTGACAGACCAGTATCCTGTGGGTATTGACTCAAAAGTCTTTGAACAGAAATCAGAAATATGTGAAGATGGGGGCTGGTGCTGTGGCGTAGCTGGTAAAGCTGCCACCTGCAGTGCCGGCACCCTGTATGAGCACCAGTTCATGTCCCTGGCTGCTCCACTTCTGATCCAGCTCTCTGCTATGGCCTCAGAAAGCAGTATAAGATGGCCCAAGTCCTTGGGCCCCTGCACCCATGTGGGAGACCCAGAAGAAGCTTCTGCCTCTTGGCTTCAGATTGACACAGCTCCAGCCATTGTGGCCAGTGGGGGAGTGAATCAGTGGATGGGAGACTTCTCTCTCTGCCTCCCCTTCTCTCTCTGTGTAACTTTCAAATATATAAGTAAATCTTAAAAAAAATGTGACGTGAATGATACACCATAACCTAGTGTGGAGGCAAGGCTGGATCAATTGCTGAAACCTGATCACAGTTCCATGTCATATTAATAAGCTAAAGGATACGTATCACAGTTAAATCAGCAAATAAAATTTAATGCCCATTCATAACAACTAAAAAAAACCCTCTCAGACAAATATAACTATAAGGAAACTAATTTTATAAAGATTATCACAAAAATTCTACAATAATGGTGGAAGACAGGTGATTGCTTCCCCTTATGGTCGAGAGAGTCTAGGATGTCTGCTGTCACTGCCTTTGTTACTCTCCTGTTTCCAGCAGCTGGTCTAGAACATTCTTCTTGTCATCTCACTGGCCCACATTGGGTCACCTGCCTCTTCCTGACCACACCAGCTCCCCTGAGGCAGGTGGACGTCAGCAGCATGTGCCCTCAGGAAGAACAGAGAGATATCTGTTGCCCAGAAGGCAGCCAGCACAGCACACTTCCTGTGCACCAGACATGAGGCAGGTGCTTCAGGTTGTTCCTGCAGCGCTTATGGACTGGGCTGTGGATTGTCCAGATTATGGACACAGGTTCCCTCACACCCACGGCTAAGCTCTCAGGGACAGCGCTGGGACCTTCATTCTCACAAGAGCCTTGACTTCCACAGCAGTTATTTTGTGTGTTTGCACTGTCTAAAATAACAGGTTAAAGTCTACCATGGAATTAATTCTCTTGTTAATTATTTTTTGAAGAAAGGTGAAGCCTTCAGCCAGTGTGACCACTGGGGCTGGATGTGGATGAGGTGTGGGGTGGGGCTCAGATGCCTTGGCAGTGTCCGGGGACTGCGCCATCACTTTCAATCTGAGATGCATCCTGCGGCTGTGAGTAGTTTAGGCACCACTGGCACAGGTGGGAGGAGCCTAGAAGTGAACCTCACATCCTGGCTGGTGTCTCACCTTTGAGCAAGTGCCACACTGTGGGTTTCCCTTCTGAGCACCAGACGAGCAAGGTTCTTTGCTGTCAGGTGTGTAGAAAGAGGCCCTGACCATCCGCATATTCTGCGTGATGAGTTCCTGAAGGGGCGAAACAACTACATGGGTATAACTGTGGCCACAGACCTTGCAATGAAGTACACCACGCCACAGGACCCCTTTCTGTAAGATGGAAAATCGGAGGGCGTAGGAAACATGGAAAAATACGAATCCTTACACTGGCAATTTTATTTTTAATTTTTAAAAGATTCATTTATTTGATAAGGCAGAGCTACAGACACACGCACACACACACACACACACACACACAGAGAGAGAGAGAGAGAGAGAGAGAGAGAGATCTTTCATTTGTTAATTTACTCCCCAAATGGCTGCAATGGCTAGGGTTGGGCCAGGCTGAAGCCAGGACCCAGGTCTCCCATGTGGGTGCAGGGGCTCAAGTAGTTGGGCCATCCTCTGCTGCTTTCCCAGGCACATTAGTAGGCAGCTGGATTAGAAGTGGAGCAGCTGGACTTGTACCACCACCCATACAGGATGCTGGCGTCGCAGGTGGCAGCTTAACCTGCTGTGCCGCAGTACTGGATCCTTACAGTGGCATTCTGAACAGAAGCAGAATGTTCCATTTTGTTGCAACAGCACTTTCAGAGCCCCCCGGTGAGTTGCTTATTGTTCTGTTTGTGGTTAGGTGGTGTTTGATAGGTGCACTGTAGTGTTTGCCGGTCAACTTCCGGGTCTGGTGTTTCTCTCACAGCACCTGGTTATTCCAAGGATTCAGCAGTGCAGATAGGGCAGATGAAGGATTATTTAAAAGCAGCAAAACCTGAAGCCAACCCAGTTCCAGTTTTTTTCTTATTAAGCTCTTCAAAGCAGTTTTGGTTTGGCCTCGGCATCTGTTATGGGAAAGGGTTTGGATCAAGTCATATTTTATCTGTTAAGTGCTTCCCCATCTTGGTCTGCAAAGCAGTGCCTCAACTCCCTGTGGGTATCTACCAGCTGAGACTAAAAAGCACCAATTGTACATACAGAATGCGCATCAGCATTTACAAAACAAGAGGACCAGGAGAGGGAGACTTTTACATTCCCATCAATGCTTGAATACGTTCACTTTTTAAAGAAATAAATATAATTTGTGCTGAGGATCCACCTTGGCTAAGTGAGCCATGCATGCGTGCATATATGCACATGTGTGTGCGTGTGCACACTCGTGTGCCTGGACGTGAGGAAGGGATGGACGCATAGCCGTGGAGACTGTCATTGAATTCAGTCACCTTCCACGTAGCTGTTCATTAGGACATCAGAGCACCGCCCACAGGGTGAATTCTTCCATCAGTTTCACACAGTTCCTTTCTGAAAGGTTTCATACACGCGAAAGTTGTTTGAGTCTAAGCCAGGTTGCTCAGCAATATTGTGTGTTTGCTTAATTTTATTTATTTATTTTTTATTTCATAGCTCCTGAGACCTTAGGCAGTGAGACTAATTCATCAGAAGGTTCCCTGTGTTTCTTTGGGGTTTATTTTACAGCTTGAGAATATTTTCAGTAAATTGGGCACTCTGTGAAATGTATATGTTGTTTATGAACACTGAATAGTATTTCACTGTCAGGGGGTAGCTCTTCTATCAGAGTTTCTTTCCAAAACACCAGCCAGGCGGTGTCATTCACATGCTTGCTTTCCTACTTTTCTTCTGCCCTCCTTTCTTATTTACAAAAGGTTGCTTTTTTCTTTTTATTTTTTTAAGAAACTTATTTATTTATTTGAAAGGCCTACCAAAGAAAAGACATAGTATTAGTGGCCTAAAATTGATTATGAACAAACACATTCAAATAGGGGAAAATTGTTGGAAGAGACAAGGAGACGGATAGGGAGAGGGAATATGTATGAGAAAAAGAAACTTGAAAGCACAGGAGGAATGTAGAAATCCATTTCTTTATATTTTAAGTATACAGTATATATACAAGTTACAATTATTTTTATTTTCAAAGACATATAGAATTTATATTCATTTCTGAATATTTCTAATGCTTGAAAATTAACATGCGATTCTGTGACTTGTACAAGATCCAACAAGTGACTGCTATCTATAGACAGCCCTGATCTCAATGAGCATCTCTGCTTCCACCTCACAGGGCCAGGAGTTATATATGCCTGCTCCCCACTGTGTAGAATAGCAGTTTGTTTACTTTGCCCTAGAAGTGCTGTCATCTACTCTCTCAGCATTTAGGGAATGGGCTCCTATTAAATCCACCACAGAGACTCCCACTCCGAGGGATCCCCAAGTGACAAACCCTGACAAGTCACCCTAGAGCAGCATCTTACCTGCCGACACCCGGTGCCACTGAGATTTGTCCTGGGGCCCAGCCTGACCAGTGCTCCCTCATGTGCTTGTGTGGCCTGGTGTCCCATGGTGACACCCGGTGGATGCATGGTTAGTGCATGGGAAGGCCCAGCCAGGCCAACCTGTGCCATCCAATTGTCTGCAGCTCTGTCGCTTTCTCCCTGTACAAGAAGGGTCAGCACAGCATGCAGAGTAGGGTGATCCTATCCCGGGGAGAGGTGCCCACTTTCCAATGCACAGACCTTGGAGACTTACTGCCCAGTGGCAATAATGCTTGACACTTCCCACTGGCCAGGCAACTCATGGCCCCCCAGTTACTCTGCCCCTCCTCAACTGTGGAGAACATGGAAACAGAGCTCCTGAGGGCAGGCAGTGTTCCTGGGAAGAGATCAGAAGGAGCCTCAATGAGCCCTGCCCACTCATTCCTGGCCCAGCTGCCTATGGAAGGCTGCTGAGGTCCAAGCCTCAGTTTCTTAATCTGTAAAATAGGAAACCAGATAATGCCCACATAATCAGACTCTTGTGGTCCCTGAATGTAATAACCAGCACCAAACATTTAGTGCCAGGTACAGAATAAATGGCTGTCACATGTTAGCTCTATTATTATTATCTAGATCTCATTTGCTTACCTTCCCACAGGAATGCCATTAGTAAGTGATTCGGACCATAGACATCATAAATCTTCAAGTTCTAAATGTTTTCAAACTTCTCAGCAGCAGGATACCCTTTAGTGACAAACAAAATCATTACACAGTGAAAAGCATGGAATTGAAGACCACAGATAGTAAAAATGACAGCTTCTGTGTTGTTATTTAATAGTTTTGAAAGCTGCCATCATGTTTACAGTTGGCATTTTAAATGTCGTCTTCTGTACAGAGAAGTCAATTTCTCCAAGGTTTTTGGGACCCCTAACTACTGTGCTTCTTCTGCCAACAGTTTTCAGGATAGCACAGCACAGGACATTGTTGTCAACTTATAGATGATGTTTTTAAAGCTAGCACAAATCCTCAACATTATTTCTTCTGTTGCTTACATGTCAAAAGTTCAGCAAAATAATATCTAGTTTGTCTGCATTTGTATAAAAATGCCAGATGGAAGAGATCTGTGTATTTGTGTGACTTTGAACTGTGAAGATGCTCCATCATCTTAACTTCAAACAAACTCAACAGATATTATAATTTCTGCATTATTCATCACCATTTTCAGAAGATGACTGTAACTGTATTTTTGTAGCCATCTGATCAACTACCACACTTATTTTAGTGCTCTCAGTAGAAGCTTTCCTAAGCTCTTTTAAACTGAGGTGTTCCTCCCTTAATGGCTCTGCAGCACGTTTCTGTGCATAGCCCTACAAACTCATTTTAACAAGGACTGAGTTTTGCATATATTTTCAATACTATTAAGTCATTCATTCTTTGCACACATAAAAAAATGTTTTCTTATCCTCAATGTGTTTTACTTCAAAAATGTCCCAGGCAGAGACCCCAGAATTATTTTGCAAAACTTCATGGTACACATTCCTTTGAGGTCCTAGATCTTTTTCCCTCCCATATTTGGAAGGTTTCTGCCATTCTTCTTTTGTCTCTGACAGGGCTTGAAGGTCACCGTCTGCTGTGTCATTTCACACATGATCACTATAGTCATTAACCAATCAACTCAGGCAAGGTACAGTCAGCTGACCCCAGAATCCCTCCACCAGACACAAAGACCCTTCTATAATACAGTACAGTACTTGCACATAACTTACACACATCCTGTTGTGTGCACTGAATCACCTAGCAGATTACTTATAATACCTAATACAATGTAAGTGCTGTGTAAATCGTTGTTATACTGTATTGTTTGAAAACATAAGAAAAAAGTCTGTGTATATTCAGTACAGATACAATTTTTTTCTGAATATTTTCCATTCAGGTTTGTGGAATCCATCAATGTGGATGCAGAAGGCTGATTGTAGTTAATTTCATACAAAGTTCATCTGTAGCATTGTACTCACCACTACACATTTTCTTAAATATCTTCTTTTTAACCAGCAACTTATGACTAGGGATTATTTGCAAAATAATTAGGCACAAAGCACCTCAAATTTACAGCACATTGTATAAACACAATAAAAACAAAGATTGCACAAAGCTCAGAAAATATCTTTAATCCAATCTTATTGGATAAGTGTTGTGTGTTCCCTTGTTATTGCATGGATGGTTGGGAATGAGAACAAGGCTGAGTGAGCTCCCTAGGGACTTCACACCTGGACCCATGATGCTCACAAGGTTATGATGGTGGGACCTTAGGGACTGAGTGGCCAGAGCGGGCAGGGTTTGATGGGTACCAGGAACCTCTGGGACAAACCACTACAGAAAAATGCAGTTTGAAAACTGTAGCTTTACTTGAATGGATCAATTTGTTAGAACATGTCAACAGATAAAGGCAATCAGTTCTACTGGAAAAAGCAAACACTCAGGAGTCAGACCCAATCTCAAATCCTGTATTTGTGACTCTTAAGTATTAGGATATAATGTTTATGTTACTTTAATGCAGTTTTATTTTGGTGGATTGAATTTACCAGGCATTTCAAGTTTATAGGGTTGTCATTTCAAATGAAGGCTGAGTTTTAAAAAGATATCTAAAGTTGGAGTAACTACTGGTGAATAGGGATTTCTACTTTATTAATAATAGAAAGTCTCTAAATACAATAGCTTTTTGTAGGTACTTTGTTTAAAACCCAATGTTTTAAGTTGTTTGCATTTTATGAATCATTTGATTTTCCATTTTAAATCTTGAGTTTACATAGGAAGAGAGGATGAGAAATATTGACAATCCTTCTAGGAACTGATATTCTAGATGAAATCAGTATCTGACAGAATAACTGATCAACACCAGCTAGACTATGTGGTATCTCCTTTAATCATCCTAGAAGTTGTCTTCTTTTTTGTTTTTTTTCTATTTCTTTTTTAAATTTTTAATTTTTTTTTTATTTGACAGGTAGAGTTATAGACAGTGGGAGAGAGACAGAGAGAAAGGTCTTCCTTCCGTTGGTTCACTCTTCTAATGGCCGCTACGGCCGGTGCTACTCCAATCTGAAGCCAGGAGCCAGGTGTTTCTTCCTTGTCTCCCATGCAGGTGCAGGGACCCAAGCACTTGGGCCATCCTCCACTGCCTTCCTGGGCCACAGCAGAGAGCTGGACTGGAAGAGGAGCAACTGGGACTAGTACCCAGCACCCCAACTAGGACTAGAACCTGGTGTGCTGGTGCCGCAGGCGGAGGATTAGCCAAGTGAGCCATGGTGCTGGCCTGTTTTTTCTATTTCTTTTTTTTTTTTTAAGATTTTTTTAAATTTTATTTAGTTGACATGTAGAGTTACAGACAGTGAGAGGGAGAGACAGAGAGAAAGGTCTTCCTTTCGTTGGTTTACCCCCCAAATGGCCGCTACTGCCTGTGCACCACGCTGATCTGAAGCCAGGAGCCAAGTGCTTCTTCCTGGTCTTCTATGTGGGTGCAGTGCCCAAGGACCTGGGCCATCCTCCACTGCCCTCCCGGGCCACAGCAGAGAGCTGGAGTGGAAGAGGGGCAACCGGGACTAGAACCCGGGGCCCATGTGGGATTCCGGCGCCAGAGGCAGAAGATTAGCCAAGCGAGCCACAGCGCCGGCCCCTGTTTTTTCTATTTCTTAAGAAGCTCTGTCCTACGTGACAGGGCCCAGGTAAGGGACACAAGGGGGACAGATGAGCATTGGAAACACTGGGGCATGACTTAGTCCCACATGGACAGAAATCTTGTGCTCTTTCCCCTCCTCCTGCTCTCTGTCTCTTGTTAGATTTCTATCCCTGCGTCCTTTCTTCTCAGAGTCAAACTCCATCTAGAACTTTTTGCACTTCTTCCTCTGTTGACCTTGACCTCCTGGACTTTGTGACAAGAACACAGAAAATAGCAGAAGGCGCACAATCTGGTTGCATTTTGCCATCTTTTCTTTAAAAGCAAAAAGCAAAACCCTCAAAACATAAACTGCTCAATTGTCACCTTCAAGTTGGTTTTGTGATTTAGTCTGTTGGTGTCACTGAGTTGGTGCAATTTTAATTACTAGCTTGTTTTTGAGATGCAATGCCTCCTGATGGCTTCTGTGTCATGGGAGTTTGCCAGAGGAATTAACTGTTTTTTCTTTAAAATACTACATATTGTTCTTTGGTAAAAGTTGAGTAATCGCCAACAGGCATGGAATTGTCTGGTGGTGTTTAATGCCTGTGTGCTCAGATATACATTTTCTACTCTGCTGCAGAAGAAATGCTGGAAAAATCACATTTCGTTTTGGGGGGACTACGAAATGGAAATTCTGTATAACCATTCCTCCTATTCAACCGCAAAGGGCGTGGATCCCTTTTTCCTAACGGTCTGTTTGTTGGGCCCAGAATCCAGTCTCCTGTCAGGGAAACATAAAATAAAAGCCATCGTGCATAACCATGGAGTTGACGTGTTTATTTTTGTATCAGGCAATCCGTCCAACAAGACTTTGGAAACGTTTTTTTTAAAATTGGCCTCTATTTGCTACCGCTGCGGATCCTGGTCTTGACTTTCGGGGTGGTTTCATGGCCAGCTGGTGGTTTCAAATGCTGAAGGAGTTTGACGATTCATCATGTGCTTTGTGGAAAGGCTGTCCCGTGTCACTGAGACCTTTATTAATTTACGCAAGGGTTGGTGTGAGCTTCCCGAATGTGATTAGTCTGCAACTGTCCCCCGAGGGCGGGGAAGGGCTGGGGACACTCAGTGCGGTGCAGTCAGTCGTGGGAATGCCCAGTTCCCTGCAGTCTCTGTCGTCCTTAAAAGGACAGTTTCTCCTACACCAGGGATGGGATGCACTCTCTCTCTCTCTCTCTCTCTCTCTCTTTCCCCCTCTCTTCCTTCAGATTTATTTACTTATTTGAAAAGCAGAATGACACACACACACACACACACACACACAGAATCTTCCATCTGCTGGTTCACTAACCAAATAGGAGTGAACATCTAGGTCTAGTATGAGAGCCAGGGACTCCATCCTTGTTTCCATCAGCTGCTTTCCCAGGTGCATTAGCAGGGAGCAAATGGAACTAGAACAGGTGCTCTGATATGGGATGCTGAAGCTGCTTAACCCTCTAAGCCATAGTGCTGTCCCTAATTGAGGGGCTTCCACTGCATGTTTTCTTTCCTATCATAAATTCAGGGGGTTTTCTAACTGTGTGGCCATCACAGATGCTTTCTGCCACCTCTGAAGTCCTGCATGAATATCTCAAGTCCCTTATTCTCAGCAGAGCTCAGCTGCCTATGACCATGCCTGTGGGCAGCCGCTGGACCATATCATCACCCCAGGGACAAGCCTCAGATGCCCAAGTCCTGGTTAGAATATTGTCTCTCTCTGAAGCTGCTGATGCAACATCCTGGCACTTAAAAAAGTGGGAAACATCCCAAGTAGTCAGTTACAAGTCATTTGGTGTGTTCATTTCTTCCTTAAACTGCAAATGTCCCTCTGGAATAATCAGAGAGTACTTTCTTGCTGGGATTTAGATCCAGTAAGGTGATGGCTCTCGGCCTAGAAATCTGATTTTCAAGGGTAGGTTGAAGAGGAGGCTGTGGAGCTATACTCTGGATAGCCTGCCAGGGGGCAGACCCAGAACTGGCAGCCACCAGGTGGTACGTGAACTGGCAAAGAGCATGAAGAAGGTGTCAGCTTCCTGTAGTGCAGAAAAAAGAGCAGGAAACCAGCGAGATGCCTCTGAAGATGAGTGAACAACGTAAGGATTTCCTAGTAGATCTTGGTAGTGAGATTCTCAGAGTCTTGTGCTTGACCTCTAGGCCTGTCCATCTGCCCAGCCCCATCCACCTCCAGATGAAGCTCATAGGATGTAGTAGGAGCTCACTAACGGTTGCGGCTATGGGCTGAGCTGAACGTAAGCCTCTCCTAAGCCATTGGTGCTTGTCCTTCAAAGGCGAAACAGCACAGAGAACCTGTGGCATGAGCAGAATGTAGCGCTGCTCTGTAGGGACTGTGGAATCTGAAGGAGTTTGCCAACCATGGGGTGAGAAACACCGCAGCCAAGTAGAAATGTACAGTGAGAAATCTGCCGCCTGAGTCCTGTTACAGTGGGGAAGCAAATGTATTTCATGCTCCCGAGTTCTCATTCTTTCACAATGGAATGATGTCATCGTAGGAGTATTTTCATAGTGCATCAGGGCTTGGAGTGCAGTTGCACAGGGCGTTCCATGCTGACTTATGCATTGAGCTGCACATTTCTCACTCAACAAACGTCTGCTTCAGAAAGACCATGCTGTTGTCAAAAAAGGTGGGAGTAATCTCTGAAATACAGTGTTCTCCTACTTAATCCAAAGTCATTGGTCTTCAGGGAGATGTAAGCAAAAGTAATGAAACCTTCACTTATTTACCAGATAGAGACAATATGTTTAGTGCTTAACAGTGTTCCAAGAGGGACTCTCTTGGGAGCTCCGTTTATGTCACAAATCTGCAGAAATCCTGCATTGTTGTCCGTGTCATGGTTCTTTCCAAGCCATGGTGGCTTTGGACCGGCCATCCTATTTCACAATTGCTCCCCTAGTTTTAAAACAGCTTGTCATTGGAAACATGCACATGAAAATTCAAAAGCCAAGGAAATGTGCAAGGGTGAAAGCAGACTATGACTATGGACTCTCTTAAGTAAAACCATATACTCCTCTGCCCAGAGAACCCAGTGTAAAAGCCAGGGTCTGGAGCAAGACTGGGAGCTCTGTACAAAGGCTATAAACTACATTCTGAGTCTAATCCTTTAAACTCCATCTGAGCCTTGGGACCTGGGCCAGGGACTCCTTGCCCAAGTTCAGAATCACTGGTACAATAACCTGTATCTCTAAAGGTACATGTGTATGCATTTTACTCATTTGTGCATGTCTCTGTGGGTTTTCTTTTTGATAGAGATTTCTTTTAAAGGCCAAGTTTCTCTCCTAATCACAGAAAGATACCACTGACATATGACATTTGGAACTAGGGCTTGGTACAACTTGAATGGAATTGAAAGATTGATCTAGACATGTTACTAGCTGAATGTTTAAAATGAAATTTTTTCCTAAAATCACTCACAGTAATACACTCATTTCACATAGATTCAACCGCTGTTAGGCTTTCTGGTGTCCTAACAGAAAAAAAATGCCACTTGTCCTGTCATCAGTATGCTATCCTGTCCAGGGTATTTTTTGTTTTTCACAAAGGTGACTTCAGAAGGGTCCCAGCTTGCAGGGCTTGAACTACCCTGCAGCTCTGCAGAAAAAGGTTGCAACTCATCTTCAGATGCAATAGGTTCTAATTTTTCACCTAATTCAAATTTTATGAACACTCGCAGTCTTACTTGTGGTTTCTCTGATGTTGTTAGTTTTTTTTTTAAGATTTATTATTTATTTGAATGACAGAGTTATAGGGAGAAAGGGAAAAACAGAGAGAGATCCTCCATCCATAGATTCACTCTCTAAATGGTTTCAGCAGCCAGGGCTGTGCCAAGCTGAAGCCAGAAGCCAGGAGCTTCTAGTGGGTCTCCCACGTACATGCAGAGGCATAAGCACTTGGACCATCTTCATTGCTTTCAGAGGCTCATTAGCAGGGAGCTGGATTGAAAGTGGAGCAGCTGGGACTGAAACTGGTGCCTATATGGGATGCTGGAATGCAGGCAGCTCTTTAGCCCACTGTGCTGCAGCGTTTGCCCTGAGGTTGCTAGTGTTTTACAGATACATAGTCTTAGTGGGAAGTAGGGTATGCATGAAAACTTGCCTCATCTAAAGTCACTGTGTTGTTGCTACTCAAAAAGGAACATTTCTCCATGGGATATGTTCTGTGACTCCTCTGGACATAAAACCTGAAAATCCATACAACTAAATAAAACCGGCTGGGAAATATAGGGCTCAGCATTTAAGCAAGGGTGTCCAAGAGAAGTACTTCAATGCAGCGTCTCTCAAAGCTCTTTATACCTTGTTGAGAGATCTATTTCTTTAAGTCACTGAGGCAAACTTTGTTCAAAGCTCCTCATAATTTTCCCAGACAAGAAAATCACTTTAATGGCTATGGAGGGAAACTCATGCACAGGGCTCTGATTTGGAGAGCCTCAGTGAAGGATTTGCATGGTGTAAGCCTAGGGCTCTGCTCTGCTGGTGGAATCCAGCAGGGAAGCCCGATTTATCCCACGTAATCACCTTGTCTATCTCCCTATCATCTGTGTGTCTGTATCTTTTTTTTTGCCTGATAATATTTTTCTTGACTCTACATGGCTCCAGCAAGAGTTGAGGAGGACTGAACAGCCATTATAGCAGACCAGGTACAGAGCTGCTAGGAAGCCGGCGGCTTATGCCTGTTACATGAAATATCGCTTCTTGGATCTTGCAGGACACATTGGTGACAGAAGCCTCAAAAAGGACACAAACCACGAAGGCAGTGATGATGACAAAGAAACAGAGCTGGAATGGAACTCCCAGCTTGCTGTCAGGCCCGTCGCCGCTCCCCATCCATGGCATCACTGAGCACAGGCTGAAAGAGCAGCGTGGTCAGCCATTTGTTTTGCTTTTCCTCCCACTGGTTTGTTTCCTAGTTAACATTATGGGTTTCGTTATGGAGTAGGACAAGGGGACTTCAAAACATTTGTGGAAAAGTGCAACTAAGAGATGGACGTAGGGGCTGGTGTTGTGGCACCACTGGCTTAGTGTGACTTGGGACACCTGCATTCCGTATCAGAGTGCCTCATTTGAGTCCTGGCCACTCTACTTCTAGCTGGCTGAAAATGCACCTGGGAGGCAGTGGATGATGGTACAAGTGCCTGCCACCCACGTGGGAGACTAGGATGGAATTCCTGGCTTCTGGCTTCAGCCTGGCCCAGTCCTGGCTGTTGTGGGTATTTGGGGAGTAAACCAGCAAATAGAAGAGCCTTTCTCTCTCTCTCTCTCTCTCTCTCTCTCTCTCTTCCTCCCTCCCCCTCCTCTCCCTCTCTCTCTCTCTCTGTCTCTCCTTTTCAAATGAATAAATCTTCTTTAAAAATAAGATAAGCTTATTTTGAGGGCAGTTTTTTTAAATCTACTTTTTTTTCATAGTGTACATTTTCCATGAACTCTATAGATCTCGTTATATGTTTTAGATATGTACATACAATTACGAAGAAAAAATATTTCTAATTACATTTGTAAATTGAAGGCAATAAAAGACAGGCATCTAGCTAGGTGACCAAAGAGTGAGTGGCTTTCAGACAGAGGCCACTTAAGGAGTATTTATTGAATGAGTAAATACAGTTACTGGTGGGGATGAGCCTAAGCACAAAATTTTCTGTTCTCAACGAAAATTATTTTATGGTGTTTATTTGATAACATAGGAAAGTTTTTATGCTAGAATAAACAGCTAAGGGATATTTTTGAAGAAGGAAAAAACATTCTGCTTACCAAGTGATTTTCAAGGGTCTGGAATTTCACCACCTCTCTCACTGGGCAAGAAACACAATGAGCATCTATAACTCATGAAATATGCCCAGCCATCTCAGTCACACATTTGCCCAACAGCTGCTTTTTGACGTTAAAACTAAGCACAAAACATTTCCAATGAAAGGAAGCTGAAAATCAAACAAACAGTGGGTCTATCACAGAAGAGACCGCTTCTCTGCATTGATTGAGACTGGGCCGTGTTATGACAAGAAAGAGAGAGAGAGAGAGAGAGAGAGAGAGAGAGAAACTGGCAATTAAATTGCCTACCTGGCATTTTTATATGCTAAAGATTTAGAATAAAGGGGCTTCTGGAATGTGAAGAGAAGAGGTTGAAGAGGTTTGACAAAGCGCTTGGTGCCTTCCTCACCTGAACTAATTATTTCCCAAGTGAATGAAAGCAGCAATGGCCATATAGTGGTACCTCCATTCCCTTCATAAAGTCTTCGACTGGCTGTTGCCAGGCCATGGCATCCTAGTGAGCATCGTCCTTCTCCAGTGCATGCCAAAGCCACAGAGTCGCTGCTCACGCCTTCCGCTCCCGCGAGCCCTCTACCCAGTCACGGCTGCGGTCGCCCTCCAGCATTTCTCTGCTCTGATCCTGTAGCCTTGCCTGGCAGCTCCTGCTTTGCATTCACAGGGCACTCTGCTCTTCCTCCTAGCACTGATGACGGTTTGTACTCACACCCGTTTTATGTTAGTCAAGATTGTTGTTTTCCTAGAGGGTACATTCCAGACAGCTGGGGTGGTTTGCTCACTATTGTATCTCTAGCACCTAGCACTGTGCTCAGTACAGACTTCAAAATGAATGAATGAATGAATGAATGAATGAGATCACTGTGACATTAGTGGCTACAGAGCTGCGTCAGCTGTAAGGGCCCTCCTGAGGCTCTCACACCTCCAGTGTGGCCAGTGCTCCCTATGAGGAAAGGCAAGACCAGGGCTAGCAGGGGGTCACTGCTGTTCCTGACACTGCATGTACCTGGAAGGGCTCCGTCTCTCCACCTGCTCATAACCAGAGAACACTTATCTTGGGAATGACTGCTCCCTGGTTAGAGAGAGGCCAAGTGGATTCTGCAGTCATCTTCTTGGCTTTCTATTTTCCATTCCTGAGACAAAGCAATACTGGCAAAAAAAAATACCCTTCTATTATGACCAAAATAATTCCACATTTCTGTCAAAATGTGTTAACAGACCCCAGAGAACCTGCCCCTTGTTCATACATGTTCTGCAAACTACTTCACACTGCCAAGCTTTTATGCTGAACTCCTGTATGGGCTCAGCTCTAGCACTCACAATGCAATCAAACCAGAAAAAGTGCACCGTTGTCCCCCTGCTAACTCTGCACTACCTCCCCCAACAGTCACAGAGAGATGTAATGGAAACAAGCCCAGGCTGGGACACCACATGGCTCCTGAGCCACTGTCTGGTGAATGCTGGTGATGCGGTTGGTGCGTCCAAAAACGGTTGACCGTGGCTTAGTCCCAAGCGCACACTGAACAGCAAGGTGGCGAAGGAGAAAGACGTTCAAGTTCGAGTTCCATCTGCTGGAATCCCGATTCATCCCTTCAGGAGCTGATCCCTGGGAAATGCTTCTTAGAACCCATCAGCCTTCATTTCTCCCTTAGTGGCAGCCATCATATCCATTGGTGAGACCCATGATCAATCCTCTTTAATTAACTTCTAGGGGAAAATGTATGTAGCTCCACCCCTGATTCCTCAATTCTGGTCGTGCTTGGTGCTTTCCTTTTCTATTGTATTCCTATGCCCACCTGAAATATCCTTCACTTGCTGCGTCACATTAGGAAACAGAATTCATTGTGGGGGGGAGAAACTACTTCCTGAAAGTACTTTGGTAAGGTTGTGTGACTATACACACACCCAGGATGTCCTCTTAAAGTCAGTGCAAGTCTGCTGGCTGAGTGTGCCTGTTGGCAGGAACCATCCTCTCATCCCACAAAGCAGCTCTCTTAGGACAGAGCCAAAGAGAAACGCTTGAAGAGAGGCTGGCATTGTGGCACAGCAGATTATGCAGCCACTGGCAATCATCCCACATCAGAATGCCTTACTCCCGGCTGCTCTGTTTCTGATCTAGCTCCCTGCTAGTCCACCTTGAGAAGGCAATAGATAATGGCCCAAGTACTTACTTGAGCACTTGCCACCTATTTGGGAGACTTCAGATGGAGTTCCAGGCTCCTGACTTCAACCTGGCCTAGCCCTTGTCACTGAAGGCATTCAGGGAGTGAACCATTCACATAGGTGAATGGAAGTTCTCTTTCTCTCTCTGTCTCTCCCTCTCTCTCTTTCTCTGTCATCCTGCTCTTCAAATTAATAAAATAAATTAGGAAAAAATCCTGGAAAGATGGAATTTTTGAAATGCTTTCCCTCATCTTGGCCTACCTCTAGAATTCACCAGCATACAGGGCAAAATGAGATGAGTAGTCTCCAAGGAGTCATTTCCATAGAAGGGGACACACATACTGTTTACAAAGATTGACTTTTTCCAGAGGAGAAGTAGGCATTTCTTAATGGTATATAGAGCAATTGAAATTATGTCACATTTGAAGACTGAGCAGAAATGAACATACTTGTAGACCTGTCTCTGAGACCTGGAATTGTGGGAAAGTTTCTTGATTTTCTTTATAAAAGGTAACACCATGCTGTTAGTTTTTGATCATCTAAGTTTTTGGGAATACGAAATGTTTCTTACACGAAGACAGATGTTAGCACATTGAGTTTCCAAATGATTCAATTTAAGCAATTTTTGTTAAAATTTCATCAGTAATAACTTTCAGATACCCCACAAATATAGTCTACAATTAAGGATTCTATTTCTGGAGAATAGAAAATGATATATCAATACTTTTGAGGGACATAAATGGAATAGTTCTGAAAAATGTATTAGAAAATGGAATCTGGTGATATACAAAGGGTGAAACATTATGAGAAAACAGGGTTGATCCCAGAAATGCAAAATGGGCTCAATATTTCATCAAAATTAAACCTGCTGGGGCTGGCTCTGTGGCGTAGCGGTTAAAGCCACCACCTGCAGTGCTGGCATCCCATATTGGCTCCAGTTCGAGTCCTGGCTGCTCTACTTCCAATCTAGCTCTCTGCTATGGCCTGGGAAAGCAGTGGAAGATGGCCCAAGTGCTTAGGCCCCTACACCCACATGGGAGACCCAGAAAAAGCTCCTGGCTCCTGGTTTCGGATGGGCTCAGCTCCAGCCATTACAACTAATTGGAGACTGAACCAGCGGATGGAAGGCTTCTCTTTCTCTTTTTCTCTCTCTCTCTTATCTCTCTCTCTCTCCCCCCCTCTCCTTCTCTCTCTGTGTAATTCTGACTTTCAAATAAATAAATAAATCTTTAAAAAAAGTTTAAACCTGCTTATCAGAAAAGGCCATTAAGATGATCAAAATGCAAGATAAGAATCTGAAGAAAAATATTTATAATATGCACTTCTGACAAAGAGTTTATATAAAAATATGTTCCAAATATATGAAAAATAGGGCATTAAATGGCGCAAAAGACTTGAATAGGTACTTCACTAAAGAAGTTAGTCATGATTGACAAATACATGAAAATCACAGAGAAATGCAAATTAAACATGCAATGAGATACATTCTATGCCCAGAAACACAGCTGGAGTTGGAAAATCTGGCAGCACCAGATGCCTGGCAAAGATATCCAAAACTCGTTGGTGGGATATGAAATGATGACACCACTTTAGAAAACAATATGGCAGTTTCTTACAAGGTTAAACCTACAGTTGCTTCAGGACCCAGTTTTTCCATTGCTAGGAATTCACCCAAGAGAAAGAAAAACATAAAAAGACTAGAAAAATAATATTCATAGTAGCTTTATCCATAATAGAAAGAAAAAGGAAACAAGCCAAATGTCTATCCAAAAGCAATTGCTGGCCCTAAAAATGGACTATTACCTAGAAATAAAGTGAGACAATCCATGGACAAATGAATCATAGATGGATCTCAAAAATATGTGGAGGGAGAAAAGTCAGACCCTAAAGAATATAATGAAGGGACCTGAAACAATTAATGGCAATGGAATTAAAAGGTTGGTTTCTTTTGGTGCAAAAAGTTTGGAAATTCTTGCATGTGATGGATCTCCAAAAAGTCCATGTGAAGTGCTTGTTATGAGGAAAGTATGCATGGATTTCCAAAATTATTTTATGTATTTATTTGAAATGCAGACTGACACAGAGAGAGGGAGACATACACACAAGCAAACACACACACACACACACACACACAGACAGAGAGAGAGAGAGAGAGACTATCTCCCATCCACTGGTTCACTTCCTAAATAACCAGAAAAGCTGGGGCTGGTCTAGGCTGAAGCCAGGAACTGCATTCATGTCTCTCACATGGGTGGCAGGGACTCAGACACTGAGTTCTCAGTTGCTGCATTGCCAGGTGCGTTAGCAAACAACTGGATTGAAAGCAGAGCAGCTGAGGCTCAAACCGTCACTCCAATATAGGATGTGGGCATCCAAGGCCACAACTGCCCCTGATTTAAAATTTTTTGCACAAAAATAGACTTACCTTTTTTTTTTTTTTATTTATTTGACAAGACTTATAGACAATGAGAGGTAGAGACAGAGAGAAAGGTCTTCTGTCCATTGGTTCACCCCCCAAATGGCCGCCATGGCTGGCGCTGCACCGATCCAAGGCCAGGAGCCAGGTGCTTCTTCCTGGTCTCCCATGCGGGTGCAGGGGCCCAAGCACTTGGGCCATCTTCCACTGCCCTTCCGGGCCACAGCAGAGTGCTGGAGCGGAAGAGGAGCAACCGGGACTAGAACCCGGCACCCATATGGGATGCTGGCGCCACAGGCGGAGGATTAACAAAGTGAGCCATGACTTATCTTTTAAGTCCATTTTCCACATACGTTTTTGAAGTCCCTTCCTATATGTTAGAATTCCATTTGCATGAAGTTTGGGAGCTGACAAACTTAATCTGTGGTGACAGGAATCAGAATAGAGGTTGCCCCACTGTAGGGGTGTCCTCTGGCGAGGGTTGAGAGAGCTTTCGGGGTGTGGATACTGTCCTCACCTTGAATAGAGTGGTGCCATCTCAGGCGTACGCATATATCAACACTTCATATGCATATGATCTGTGCACTTCTCTGTGGATGGGTTCTACCTCAGTGGTAAAACGTGCAATATCAGAAGGCTATGTTTGCTAGATTGTTCCTCAGTGTTTATTAGGAATTGGAAAGAACGGAGAGTTTTCGGCTTGGAGACAGGAAATAGACTGAGAAACAAAACCCAGGGGCCGAGTGGATGCCACAGGGCAGTGTCCTCTGCCTGTTTCCAGTCCACTTCACTCCTACCTGTCCCTAAGGCCCCATTCCAATTGTCTGCTCTATTTATGAGGCTTAGGTTTGAGCGAAATGGCCAGAAATAGAGACAGATTGAAAAGTCAGATGGGTTTCCTTTATTTTTCCCCGTCCTATTTTGGTGACTGGGATGAGGTCTGGGAAGGGTAGCGATCTTAACAGGGGCCAAAAGTAGAGAGCAGAGCAGGACCTGTTGCCATTTCTGATTTGTTGTTTCTCCAAAACTCATCAGATTCAGAAACTTCCTAGTTTTCCTGTCTGGATGGTGTACACCCCATCGACTTTCATCACCCCAAACTCTGCCTTCTATTTGGGATTCTTCATTCTTCTTTCCCTTTAACCCCCCCCCCCACTCTCCCTTCAACCCCTGAACACCCATATAACTCTGAATTCCATGTTTGTCACACCTAAAGGCAGGGATTCTGCGTTCTACTCACAATGCCTAGAGCAGTGCCTGGCACCTGGAAGGTGCTCCACTCACTCATTCACCTCATCCCACCTACCCACTTACTCAGTTGGTCTTTTCTGAAGAAATGAAGCTGTTTTCAAGGGATGCCACAGGCAGCACTGGCTTACCTGTATGGGTGCATTCGTTGTTTCTTTGTAGACTACGTTTTCTAGGACTACTCTGAGGCTCCATTATTTTTGTTGGAAAAGCATAGTGCCGCCTTTGCGTAGTGTGAACTCTCGACAGATTGCCACTGAAGAAGAGGGAGGGGAGGAAGGCAAGGAAGAGGAGAGGAGGAGGAACAGACAGTAGGGAAGAAGGAGGGAAGGAAGGAAGGAGGGAGGGAAAGAGAAGGAGCGAGGACAGGAAAAGCAAAATCAGAGAATTTGGAGACAGTGAGAGCATGACACAGGAAGCGTTAGCTGGGTCTAGGTTCAACCTTAGCGGGCAGGAATTCTGGGCGCACGCGCTTCCAGCTGCCTTTGCTAGCTGCCCTGCCGGTGGGCAATATATGTGCCCTGCAGCCTCCCTGGGCCGGCGCGCATGCCTGGCTCCGCAATCCCTGGAGACTGGGAGTGGCGGAGGGAGAGGCCGCGAGGAAACCTCCCTGAGTCACCATATGCAGGCTGAGGCCGGAGTGTGCTGGCGTGTCTGTGACTCCTGTCCACGGCCAAGGTAGACAGCAGCCTGACAGGCAGGCCTGCTCACAGCAGGTTGCCCTGGACTGTGTCATCCCCGCGCACCAGGCAATTTCCTTTTTGAGTCACTTCTCAACTAAGGATGAATCATATTCCACCTCCTGTTTCTGCCCCTTCTGCTTGCTGGCCCTGCAGCCTGGGGAGAGCAGGTTAGCAAAGACCACCCTTCTCCCAGAAGGAAGCCTCGTTTGCCTCCCCAGGCTGGGATTTGGAGGGTGACCCGCTGACCCCACCCCCGGAGCAGGTGGGCGGCCCTGCGTCCCTAGGGAGCTGGAGACAGCTGCTACAGGTCTATCTGTCCGCAGAGCAGGACGCTTTCCTAACCACTTTGTTGTTGTTTTTAATTTAAAATTGCAATCGTCTCATAGTGATCGTCTTTGTGTAATGGGATATATAACTGGAGCACACTTTTCTGAATGTATTTTTCTCTGCACTTTGACAGTCAGAAGCTTGGTCTGCTGGGCTTTGGTGAGAGGAGAGACCTGAGAGGGTCATTGTGACCCCAGGGCCTTGGCACAGCTCCGGACGCTGGCACCAGAGAAGTCAGATGCACCTAAGGCTTGGCCAGGGGTGGGGGTGGGGGGTCCGGGGAAGCGTTTTCCATTTCCTCATGGTTTTGGAAAGTCTGTACTTAGCAAGAATTCGGCTTTGAGCTGTTTCCCTTTTTTTTTTTCCCTTGCCTCTTCTTGCTTTCATTTTTCAACTTAGAGAAACTGGTCGCAAGTTGGGTGACCACACGACGCCATGGGCTCAGGACACAGAGCCTTTGTGCGCCTCTCGGGGCGAAGGGAGGAGGAGCGCGGGCGTGGCCGCTGCAGCCGCGGGACCTTACTCATCTGCTCAGGGCTGCAGGCGCCCTGCTCCCCGCAGCCGGTCGGGACTCTGCTTTGTGCCTTCCAGAACTGTGGCCCTAGAAAAGGATATGACTCAGCAGGAGATTTAGGAGCTGGTGCCTGGCCTTCGCTTTGAGGCCAGCTCCAGGGCTCTAGGCTTTCCCGGGGGGGGGGGGGGGGGGGGGGGAGTGAACGGAGAGAAGGCTTCTTCAAGTCTGCGTTCCCCAGTGCCCTTCCGGGTGCCCAGCCAGCTTCCGCACCTTGACGAGATTTCCGTCTTGAGTCTTCAACTGATTATATATTTGCAAAAATATTTTAGTAGAGTCTCATAAAGTTATTATCATTCTTTTAATTGACAAAAAAAATTGGACAGATGAGAGCATTTCAAAAAAATTCGTGGAAAATGCAATTAAGTGATAAAGTTATTTTGGTGTAGTTTTTTTTTTTTTTTTTAATCTATGCATGACTTTTTCCTGAAACCTTTTGAAGATCCCTCATATGTAGGATTTCAGAAAACATTTTGGCACCGAAATGAACTTACACTTGGATTCTGTTTTTTTTTTTTTTTTTTTTCCCATCAACTTTCTGAAGCACCCTTGTGTTTATGGGGTACTGTGTGATTTTTCAGTACATATGTACATACGTATGTGTGTGTGTGTGTGTGTTTTAATGTTCAAATTAGGGAAAGCACATCTGTGAAGTCACTGTTGGATAAGAAAAACAGCTTCTAGTGTTGTATTCTGTTGTACTGTAGAGCGACTATGGGTAATAGAATGCATACTTTCCAAAGAGCTGGGAGCAAGGATTTTGAATGCTTCCACTACAAGGAACTGACAAGCGTCTTTCATTCAAAATGAGTAGCTTTAAGACAGCTTAGCATGTTCCCCCAGGAAGGAGGACATGGGGGACAGTGAGGGCTGCAAGTGGTAAAAACCAGGGGGTGAGAATTTCCTGCCATCAGTGATTGCTGGCTGTGTGCCCTCCCCTTGTCTGTCCTGAGTGGGGCACAGCACTGCTCAGGCCCCTTTGGTGACCATCACTGCTGGAAGACTGAAGTCCACACTGGCAGCGCAGGAGTGCACGCAGGTGCACGGTGCTCCCCACCACCCCCGTCCCGGGCGCCAAGGCACTCTGTGCTATGTCCAGTCATGTCTGCACTTCCTTGGCCTGATTTCTTTGGTGATGTGTGATTTGTCCTTCGAGCCTAAGGCTTACTCCATAATTCTTTCTAACCCCACTCCGTTTTCCAATTTTTAAAATTTTGACCAGTTTTCAAGTACCATCTGTCTACTCCACAAAACTGTCCCCAGCTCCTCAAGTCAGTATGTCTCACATCCATTGAGTCTCCTGAGGCACCTGATGTTGTCATGATCCTAAATGTCTTAGTCTGTTCGTCTGGCCCCACCGTCAAAGTGATTTGAAGGCAGAGGCCCTGCTGTGTTTGTCCTTGTTTACTCTGGTATGCCGATCCCCATCACTGTAACATTAAGAAGAACCCAGTTCATGAGGGTGGAAATGTGGGTTCAGGTTCCAATTTCCCCGGGAGTGACCCTATCGGAACAGATGGACTTTAGTTGTGGAATGAGAGCTCAGAGGCAAAGTGGACTGTAGGGCACTGAGAGAGAGGATCACAAATGACATGTGCTGTATGGCTTGGTGTCAGGGAAATAGGGCTTCAGAGGTCAAGACCGCCTTGACTGCACAGAGGATGAGGACGCTGCAGGCACCATCCAGATGGCCTGTTGGACATCGCAGGTTGCAGGCTGTCTTGCTTAGTGAGCACTTGAGCATGAGCCCGGGGTCCCGCTCACCTTGTCCAGCACCTAACTTGATTTGAGAATGACAGAATCTTGGTGCTGAAGGACCGTGGCAATGGCCTGGCTCAAGTGCCCTGCTGGCACTGAGCCCACTGGGTCCCATCCTTGCCTTGGCAGTCTGTGCTGTGGTCTTTGGAGTCATGCCTCTCCTTAGGAGCGGGCCATCTACATCAGGTCCCCTCATCAACCCCTAAACATGTGCAGAAAAAAATCTTAGGGCAGGCATGAAAAAGTCCAGCAACTTAGCAGTGAAGAAATTTTTTTAAAAAAAATCTATATAAATGGAACAAATTTTATGTATTTGATGTATACAGTTTTAAGAGCATAATGATACTTCCCACCCTAGCCTCCCCTCCCTCCCTCCATCACTTCCACTCTCCGTCTTTCTCCTTTCCTATTTTTAATTATTTAATTTCCTGATTTTAATTTTTACAGTGACCTACTTTCAATTTACTTTATAATCACAAGCTTAACCCCCACTAAATAAAGAATTCAACAAGTAGTAAGTAGAAAAACCGCTATCCCTATAATGCCAATATGCTTGATCTTCAGGGAGGATTAAAAGGCTGGGACTTGTCCATTAAGACTCAAAATACTGGAAAAGATAAGCAATCTTAATGATAGATTTCTGTAGTTATTTTAAAAATGTAATCTGCCTTGGATTCTTGGTATACAGTTAGAACGGAGTTTAATAGACGCCAGTAAACAACAATAGTGGTTCATGCAAATGCGAGTGTTTAGACGTAAAGAATTCATTCATGAGGGGTTTCTTGGCTGACAAAGAGAGATTGATGAAGAAGGAATTTCTCACTGGGAAGGTGAAGTCAGCTCATCATATCTCTACTACTTGTCTGTTGGTCTTAGAAAACCCTTATATGTCAGAGATAGCCAACTCATCAGGAAACAATAATGATAATAGGGTCCTTTTAAAAAAAAAAAAAAACACTGATGACATCCACAACAGATAATTATATCCACTGGCTATATATTATGGATGGAATGTTCAGAGAATTTAAGTAACGCATTTTCCCCCATCTTCTTTTCCCAGAAATCTTGAGCACTGTTAACAAGGGCTCAGAGGGAGAAGGGAGGTTGTGGGATGCACTTTTGTACTGAGGAATTATCGCTTTGTCTCCTACCTCCAGACACTTTGCATCTGTGACTCCTTGCAGTCCACAGCTGGAGCCACGGAGCCCAGCTGCTAATTGTCACCAGGTCCAGGATGCTAGGAACTTTCAAGATAAAGTTCAAAAGGAAAAAGGAGGCACACAGGCGTACATTCCAAACCACAGGCACACACACATTCAAGTGCACTCACGCAGGCGCACACGTGGGCATGCCCACAGCTCCCAGGCCTCTTTGATTGACTCTGCAATGTGGCAACAGAGATGCAAGTGTATGCATATATGAAAGCACAAATGTTGAGCAGCACCTGCTGTCTTGTGATCTGGCCATTTGTCTTAAAAGGCCAGATAGAGGCCTGAATCCCTGAGCCTCCGGGAGGCCCCCAAACAGCAGGGGCCCCCTGGTAGAACAAAGGGCTCCGACATATGTGAGGGCTGCTTTGTGTCACCAACGTATCACATTCCAGCCCCAGCATGACAGACAAATGCCAGGCCAGATGAGACGAGGCAATCTGCTCAACCTGCTGCCTTTACCTGGATCCTGTGATGCAGCAGATGCTGCGTCAATATGCGTGCAGGTGTGGAAAGCAGGGGAAGCCCAGATGCTGTGGCCAACACTGCCCATGTCCCCAGGCTCAGGGGAGGCTCATTTTTCTAGGTTATTGATCCAGACTTTTTTGTGACATTGATCTTGTCAGGGTGGTGCCTTGTTGGAGCTTTCTGGCAGAGGAAGCCTGAAGAAAGCTTGGACATCCTGAAGCCAAAGGTGGCCATAAGAGCACTGGTCTGCTACCGTCCTATGGCCACCGCCGACATAGACCCATGGCTCCCGCTGCGTGTGTGGCTGCCTACTCACCCTCGATGCGGACCACCTCTGTGCAGCTGGTGTATGGGGAGGGGTAGCAATGTTGGCGGGGAGAGGCTTGATGAGACAAAGCTGGTAAGCTGGTTCCTCCTCTGTTTCACCAGCACAGGAAACTTGGTACTGCTTATTAAGCCCAAGCCTATGTCACACAAGATGCTTGATGCTCTATTTTTTTTTTTTTTTTTTTTTTTTTAGTTTTCAATTCAAGAGAGAGACAGAGAGAGAGTTTCCATCTTCTGGTTCATTCTCCAAATCCCCACGACAGGCAGGAGTGGGCTGGGAACTCAATCTGGGTTTCCCATGAGGGAGATGGGCACCCAAATACTTGAACTACCACCAATGCCTTCCAGGGTGCACATTAAGAGAAAGCTGAGGTCAGAAGTGGAGCTGGGACTCAGTTCCAGGCATTTTGATATGGGGCACAGTGTCTTTTTTTTTCTCCAAGATTTACGTATTTATTTGAAAGAAAGATCCATAGAGGGGCAGAGACAGAGAGAGAGAGAGAGAGAGAGAGTCATTCATCTGCTGACCCACTCCCCAAATGGCCACAATGGCTGGAACTGGGCCAATTTGAAACCAGGAGCTAGGAGCCTCCTCCGGGCCCCCACCCACATGGGTGCAGGCGCCCATGGACTCAGACAATATTCCATCACCCTCTCCCCTCCAGGCACACTAGTGGGGAACTGGATCAGAAGTGAAGCAGCCTGGACTGGAACTAGTGCCCACATGTGGTGCTAGCACCACCCACTACGCCCCAGCATGGACCTCTGACATCGGTGTTTTTTTTTTTTTTTTTTTTGAAAATTTTTTTTCATAGGCAGAGTGGACAGTGAGAGAGAGAGCCAGAGAGAAAGGTCTTCCTTTTCCATTGGTTCACCCCCCAATGGCCGCTGCAGCTGGTGCGCTGCGGCTGGCGCACTGCGCCGATCTGAAGCCAGGAGCCAGGTACTTCTCCTGGGCTCCCATGCAGGTGCAAGGCCCAAGCACTTGGGCCATCCTCCACTGCCCTCCCCGGCCACAGCAGAGAGCTGGACTGGAAGAGGAGCAACTGGGACAGAATCCGGTGCCCCGACCAGGACTAGAACCCGGTGTGCCGGTGCCGCAGGTGGTGGATTAGCCTACTGAGCAGCGGCGCTGGCCTGACATTGGTGTTTTAACTCGCCTCTAAGCCACTAAGCCAACTGCCTGCCTCTAAGATTTAAAAAAAATTATATATATATATATATGTGTATGTGTGTGTGTAATTTAGATATAATCTTCATCTATGTGTCTATGTATTTCTTTCTATCTATCTATCTATCTATCTATCATCTCTCTCTCTCTCTCTCTCTCTCTCTCTCTCTCTCCTAATTTACTCCCCAAAGCCTGCAATGCCTGGGCCTTGGCCAGGACAAAGCTGGAGGGCAGAGTGGCAGGGAGGGAGAGAGACAAGAAGCTCCCATATGCTGGTTGATTTCCAAAATGTCCACAATGACTGGGCCTTGGCTGGGCCAAAGCTGGAAGCCAATAACTCAGTCTAGGTCTCCCACATGGGTAGCAAGGACCCAAGTACTGGGACGTCATCTTTGCCTCCCAGGTTGTGCATCAGCAGGAAGCTGGATGGGAAGCAGGATAGCTAGGATGCAACCAAGGAACTGCAGTGTGGGATACAGGCTCATGACCTAATCACCGCACCAAATGTCTTCTCCAGCTCCTCTTGATTGTTAGCTGTTCATCAACCCTCAAACTTCCCTTGATTTTGATGACATTTAAAGCTTTGGGGAATAATTTTCAGACAGTGTTTTGTTGCTTGCTGCTCCATTGGCATTTGTCTATGTTTCTCTCATGATTGGTCTGCAGTTACGGTTTTTGGGAGAAAGATAACAGAGGTAAAATGACAGTCTCATCACTTCATATCAGAGGTGCATACTATCAATATGGCATATGACTATAGACACTGACCTTGGTCACCTGACTGAAGTAGTGTTTATCAGCCTCCACTCCTTTTAAATGTCATATTGGCAGTCCTAGCTAGTGAAATAGTATAGGAAAAAAGGAAATGCAAGGTGCACAGATATGGAATAAAGTAAAATTGTTTTTGTTTCCAGGTAAAGATTGTCTGTGTATAAAATCCCAAATAATCAACACTAGAAAACTCCTAGACCTGATAACATTGGTTATCTCAAGTTTACAAGATATAAGGTTAATGCATAACTGTCAACCTGTTTTCTTAACACCAGCAATGAGTTATTGGAATTTGAAATTAAAATCGCAATATTATTTACATTAGTATTTCAAAATTTTCAATACTTAGGCAGAAATCTAATAAAATATGTATTTAATCTATATGAGGAACTTTGATGGGAGAAATAAAATAGAATTATGGAAGTGGAAAAAATATTCCTTATACATAAATAGAAAGACTCAGTGTTAATAAGATGCCATTTTTCTTTATTTTCTTTTTATTTACTTGAAAGAATCACACACACACACACACACACACATGCACACATACACACACACAGGGAGAGAATGAGAGAGAGAGAGAGAGAGGGAGAGAGAGGTCTTCCATCCACTGATTTACTCTGCAAATGGCTGCTAGGAGCAGGACTAAGTCAGGCCGAAGTCAGGAGCCAGGACTTCATCTGAGTCTCCCAGGTAGGTGCAGGGGCCCAAAGATTTGGACCATCTCTGCTGCTTTCTCAGGCACATCAGCAGGGAGCTGGATCAGATTTGGAGCAGCTGGGACTTGAACTGGTGCCCATATGGGGTGCTGACATTGCAGGTGGTGGCTTAACCCATTAGGCCACAATGCCAACAAAATCCCAGTGAGTAACCATGGATATCAGTAAGTTGATCCTGAGTTTATATGGAGAGACAAAAGACCAAGAATAGCTAACTCTATATTGAAGAACAAAGTTGGAGAACTGAAAGTCCCCATCTGTAAGACTTATAGCAGTCAATATATATAGTACTGGTGAAAGACCAGACAAATGGATTAAATGGAATAAAAAACTGAGAAATAGACCCCCACAAATATAATCAAGTGATCTTTGACAATGGGCCAAAGGCAATGCAATGGAAGAAAGATAATAGTTTCAACAGATGTACTGAAACAACTAACTAGATATCTACATGCAGGAAAAAAATGAATCAAGACACAGGTCTTTTGTAATATGGTCAATGCCCAAACTGATCTCTAATGCCCACAATGGACTTCCTATAAAAAAGATGTATTATTGTAGGCTCATCAATTACAATAAGCTTATAACTCTAGTTGATCATGTTGATTGCAATTAATGCTGTCATATGCCATTGTTTTAACAATAAATACCAGTCTAAATGCCTCCTTAATGACATGTGTAGATATTATTTCAACTGTGAAAATCTCCAATACAAGGCACTCACGACTTATCCAGATACCATAATCTGTCCATGGTCCAGTCCTGGTTGTTAGAATGTTTTTATTTATTAATGCAAATTCTTTGTGTATGTGATTTCCACTTGATTTGCTCACTAGAGAATAGTAGAGCAAGGAAAGCCCCTTCTTCACATGGAAATCCTCCAAATAATTCAGATAGGAATTATGTTTTATCTCATTTCTCTCTTTCCCAGTCTGCTATTTCCCAGCTATGAAAAAATAACAAAAGCAAAACAAACACATCCTCTGGTTCTGTCCACTGCTCCTCTGAGGCAGTGATTTTGGGATGTCTCAGCAACTGGTGTCTAACCACGACCACTTCTATTTCCACTGCCCTAACCCAACTCACCCTTAAGACCCACGTCTGGTTACTGCATTTAACTCAGCTTGACCCAAGGTCACATCACATGTTAGTTTTACTCATGTTATTTTTTACATGGCTGCTTTGACAAGAACACAGAGATGTACAAAATGGGAATCAAGACTTCAAATCAGATATGGCATTGCAGAGACCTTGTAAAATGTCTATAAATCCATAGAGTATTAAGAAAAAAAAATCAGTTATGTTTATTGTGCTAGAGGAGAGCTTGTGAAAACACAAAGGACAGAGAGACCACATCTACCAGGAAGACATGGAATGCTTTGCAATATAAAAGTCACTTCAAGTCGGTTCTTAGTGGGTGGATATGGTTTGGACTCATCCAAGGAGGCACACATTACTAAGTTGGCTGATTTCTAATTTTTCACTTAACCACCTGAATATCTCACCTGGGAGCTGAAGTTAGGCTTTGTGTCTCTACTACTAAAGGTTGAACATCCAAAATCTAAAAATCTGAAATTCATGGTGCTACAAAATCTAAAATTTTGTTAATGTTGACATGCCCCCTAAGTGAAAAATCCCACACCATGAGTTTGTTTCATACACAAACTTATTAAAACCATTGTATAAAATTACCTTCAGGCTATGTATGTAAGTTTGACATGAAAGATGAATGGCCTTAGCTTCACCCCCAATATATCTCATTATACAAGTGCAAATATTCCAAAATCTGGAAAACGTATGAAATCTAAGCAATTCTGGTTCCAAACATTTATTTAATATTTATTTTGGTTTTTTAAATTATTTGAAAAGGACAGACAGAGAGAAATCTTCCATCCTTGGTTCACTCCCCAAATACCTACAACAGACAGGGCTGAGCTAAGCCTAAGCCAGGAGCCAGGAACTCATTCTGAGACTCCTACATGTGTGTCAGGGACTCAGATACTTCAGTCAGCACCTTCTATCTTTCAGGGTGCACATTAACAGGAAGCTGATGGAGCCAGGACTCGAACCAGACGCTCTGATGTGGATGTAGGCATCTCAAGTGGACACTTGACTGCTGTGCCAAACTCCCATCTTCTGGTTCCAACCATTTTGAGTAAGGAACACTCAACCTATATTTGCAAAATTGTTTTTTTTCTTTTAGTTTTTAACTAGATATAGTGTATTAATCTATTCAGCTTTGATGATTAAACAGAGTCCAGCATTCTAGACACTTGAAGTGCGTGGGTATCCTCCTCTTGCCATCCCCACCTAACTTCATTCCTCATCCACTGGTACCCCAGTGATTTGATACATTTTGCTTCCTCTCCATCTTCCAGGACGTTGAACAAAAAGGCAGTCAGAACTGGGCTGAGCTCAGGCCTGAGCTCATCTTGGAATCTGCCCTCTCTGCTGCCTTGGTTTCATTCCTCACACTGTGGGCTCACAGATCACCATGCATCACCATCTTTCCAAAGGATGGTCATACGCTCTGTTGCAATTCAGCTCTGTGTGCCGTGCATCCCTGGTCTACCAGCTGAAAGCCCATGGCAACATTAATGTTGATTGCTTTTTTAAAAGATCTATCTACCCATTTGAAAGGCAGAGTTACAGAGAGGCAGAGGCAGAGATAGAGAGAGAGAGAGGTCTTCCATCCGCTGATTCAATCCCCAGATGGCCACAATGGCCAGAGCTGTGCCGATCTGAAGCCAGGAGTCAGGAGCTTCCTCTGGGTCTCCCAAGTGGGGCAAGAGCCTAAGGACTTGGGCCATCTTCTATTGCCTTCCCAGGACATAGCAGAGAGCTGGATCAGAAGCAGAGCAGCCCGGACCTGAAACGGCTCCCACGTGGGAGGCTGGCACCGCAGGCAGCAGCCCCTCCCACTATGCCATAGCTCTGGCCCCATCACTGCTTTCTTTCTAGGATTTCAGAAATCATTTCTGGCCCTTTCTACAACAGACTTTCAAGGCTGTAGGTACACAGGAAACTCGCTTCCCACGTTCCTATCCTCCTGATCCGTTTTCTTGCCCCTCCCCCACAATACAGGCTCCCCCCATGACCTCTGAGACCACCATGGATCCTGGGTCCTGGCCACCCTTGCATTCAGCACATAGGTGACAGCTTATCCATGCAGGCTTATACTTCATTTTAGCCAAGAGGCCCCAACTCCTGTTGAGGAAATGTAGAAGCAGGTGGAATTTTCTCTTACAATCATTTTGGGTCTAGGTTTCCTCTTAACAGTATTTATTTTGCCCTTTCTGTCCAAAAAAAAAAAAAAATTGATTTGGTGAGGAAGACTAAATTTATGCAGGAATAGAATTTTGGACCCTGTTTATCATTCACCCGCATTTCCCCTACTGACCTCTGGCAGTGTCTGTATCCTTGTAGATTCCTTTGATTCTTGGGGGACAGCATTATGATAGCACAAGAAGGTAAGGACTTGGCTTTGAAGTGTGCACCTGGGCTGCATAACCACTGACCTTGAGCGAGTGACTTGACTTTCCCAGGCCTTCATTTTCCACCCTAAAAATGTGAATTGTGATGCTTTCCTGTGAGGTTACAGATTGGGAAAAAATACATTCTGCTCCGACAGGCACTTGTAAGTGATAATGATAAAGTGTTTTTAATTTATGAATTCGCTCAAGTTTTCCTGTTTTTTTTTTTCCCTTGGTGTTTGCACATTTTCAAAACAATTCTGTGTCCTGTCATTCTCCTAATGTCTCCTCCCTGATCTCTCACTGTTCTGTCTGTGTTCATGTCCTTCTGATATCTGAGTTAAGCTCTTTGAGGTTCTATTAAAGCAACAGGGATAGGCATCACTGTGTTTAGTAAAGAAAAGTCAGACACAAAATAACACATATTGTAGGACTTCATTTACGTAAGGAGCATAAACAATCTCAACGCCATAGAGTATTGAAATGCACACACAGGCATTCGATTTGTGTAGAAGAGCAAGGTGGGTGACCCTCACTGCTCACACAATGGGTCCTTTCGGAGACGGAAAAGTCAAGGAGAGGAGAGGGCACAGAGGCTTCCAGAGGATTAGGCTGCTGTGAAGGATGCAACATGCTCCTGTTAGAAGAATTCAGTGCACTCTCTACTTATATTTATGTATGTTGGTTTATGTGTCTTGTGCTTCATGTTAAAAGGTTTGTTTGTTTTAAGGTTATTTAAAGCTAATCTAAAATGTAAGATGTGTGAAGGTGGGAGCAATGAGCATAATTTAAGTACAAACTGGGCCAATTCTGATTCTGTTTAGATTTCACTACTACACTATGAAGAACCAAGCAAATGGTAAATGTCCTTGCCTTGCTCTGAGGCGATCCTTATCATCAAAGTTGGGAGTTGAAAGTCAGAATTACACAGAGAGAGAAGGAGAGGCTGAGAGACAGAGAGAGGTCTTCCATCCGCTGTACTGGTTCACTCCCCAGATCGCCGCAATGGCCGGATCCGCACCTATCTGAAGCCAGGAACCAAGAGCTTCTTCCAGGTCTCCCACATGGGTGCAGGGACCCAAGGACTTGGGCCAAACATCAACCTTTAAAAATATTTATATGTTGTTTACTTGAAAGACAGGTAGGTATAAAGAGACAGAGATAAAAAGATTGCGTGTGCAAGAGAGACACATATGCCAGCCACTAGTTCATACCCCCAAATTCTCACAACATCTGGAGTCTGGCCAGGGAGAAGCCAGGAGCCAGGAACATAAGCCAGGTCTTCCACTTGGATGGCAGGAACCCAAGTACTTGAGCCATCACC